>NC_092318.1:677500-1302500 GCF_036785885.1 Coffea arabica | reverse complement strand
ATAGATATCTAAATTAATTCATACGTTCGCAAATAAATCGGCTCTAGCAATTTAGCAACCGCCAAACTCCCAATCTCTCCTTAATTTTACAGTAGTTCAGAGACGCTCGTAAACTACCCTCTTGTAAAATAGACAACCCCAGAGACGCTCGAAGGATTTAATCTAATTACAGCTTTAGGAATTAGAGAGACCCAATTCTAGTTAACAAACACACATGCGGGTTCATTTAAACTAGATTAATTATCCCTACGACCCAGATTAGACTGCTTGCGAGGCAATGAAATTGGTATCGTTCGCCACTAATTTAAGACACTCAGGTGTTACGCACCCCTGTCCTAATCGGAGGTATATTATTTAGACAACTGAACAAGTGACCACATTAATTCAATATATCTAAACAATAACAAGCAATTAAAACAAAGAATAATTAAATACTCACAAACGTAGAATTTAGAATACTAAAAACGATCTCACAATTGTTTGTATTCCGGCCCTTGATTACTCCTCAACTAGATAAAAGAACTTAGCCTGATCTCATGCTGTTCATGCGATTCACAGTTTCCATGGAGTTTCGTTAATTGAAGGAGTAAAAAGATTCGGCCGCCAACTTACAACTTGCGTTCAGAAGAAAAAGAAAACAAAGAGAAAAGTCCAAGACAGATGATAAGATCCCTAATCTATTACAGTCCTCCTATTTATAGTGTTCCGCCGTCCTTTTTGCTAGCCGAAATAAGAGGTTGTTTCTCGAACGAATTGTTTCCTTAATTCCCTCCTTGGATTGTTGCCAAAAGTCATCTTTGACTTGAATCAATTCCACGCACGTTCAGAATTTGTTTCCAAAGAAAGGTGGCAATTCCAGGAACAGGACCCGCGGTCCGTCTTTTTCACGCAGCTCTACCCTTTCTGGCGTGGGCACGCCAGAGAATGCCTAGTCTTTCTGGAATTTGCCTCTTCTTTTCACTTTTTAACACCACTCGCCTGCAAACAATACAAATACCAAATCTAGGTAGAAATCCAGTGTCTTGCACAATAAATGACCAAAATTAAGACCAAATACCAACGAATAAACATTCAATTATTGCCTTATCAAATCCCCCCACACCAAGACAATGCTTGTCCTCAAGCATTTCAAAGCTCAGAGATACAATCACAGTTACGCATATGTAGCAGTCCACCATGCGAGCACAAGTATCCTATCCTCCTAACAATGTGATCAAATTCAGAAATTGCAAGACTCAACCCTCTCTTATTGGATGGAGTACAATTACTCACCATACCGATATGAAACACAAAGGGTCACTCTCACCACACAATAAAATGATGTTACCATGTGCTTGCTAATATATCACATCTCCACCACTTAAACCAAATTTAATGCAAAAATCAAAGGGTCTTTATGCGGGTTGTAATGGGGCTCAGGCACAGGTTAGATCAAACAGGTAATTTAGGCTCATTGTGTCAAAGAAAACACCATTGACCCCACCGCATGAATTCCCATTTCATCCTTCATCCCATTGATCTCTCCAAAGCCTAACTGTGACTTTCCCAAAAACTTAGCAAGAGCAAGCACAACTAAGAACTTCACCCATTTTTCTCAACAAAACACACATAGACAAAAGCACTTTTCTTTTCTCTCTTTTTTTTCGGTTACAATGGTTGGAAGGCGGGGGCATGCCTTGGAACCCACAGTCTTCTCCCTTTTTTTTTTTTCAAATACGCACAGCTACATATAAACACACCTGCTAACTTCAATTGCCTCATTTCAACCCAATTTGAAAATCATCATGCACTGAAATCAAGGCGTTCCTTTGACACGGGGTGAAAACAAAGAGGATTTGAACACAAGAGGTTTAGAGGTAACAAAATGAGTTTCAAAACAAAGAGAAGGTCCAGGCTCAACCATGGTCAACTAGGGGAGTTTTGACTAGGGTTGGTGTTTAGAAAGCTGAAAATGGTGAACCTAAGTGCCCTTATCATTTTAAGGCACCAAACTCAGGGGTGTGATCTTGACATGCACAACAAAGCAAGTTCTAGAACAATCAAGTCATGTGTGATAGCACTCAAAGAAAGGAAATGGAGCAGTTATCAATACAATACTCAATAGCTCAATAGCTCACATCTGGGTATTAGCAATCAAATCTTGCAAATTTCCTCATTTAATTCCATCATCAAGAAGATAGGACAGTTAACCACATAATAACACTGCTCATGCTTGTAAAGTAATCGCAATCATCATCATAGCGTCAAGTTCTAGACATTATCAACTGAATCCAACCAAACTCATCACCTATATATATATATATATTCCCTTTTCCTAGTTTTCCAAAATTTTTTTTTTGTTTTTTTGTTTTTTGTATTAACAAACCGAAAGAGCTAAAACTATCTATCAAACATATCAAACCTAAAGAGCTAGAACTACTTCCCCCACACCAGAAATCTACATTGTCCTCAATAGAGCAAAGAAAAATAAAAGCTAAAAAGAAAGGGACAGGGGCTTCCCTGAGGGCCACGAAAGCACGAGAGCACTATGGAGGAGGAGAGTGAGGAGGCTGAAAGCCAATGTGGGCGTAGAAGGCGGCCTGATTCTCCGTCTGGATACGGGCAAAAACCTGTAGGGCTGCGAGACGGCCATCCAAGTGCTCTACCCGGGCATTCAAATCAGTAACTGAGTCCTGTAGGTGACGGAACTGGGTGTCCCAAGACGACGGAGCAGCGGAGGAGGAAGGACCCGCCTGGGCTTCCTCTGGTGCCGTGGAAGGAACTCGTGGCTGGGGAATACCCTCCCCAGGAGATGTAAACTGATAAACGTCCCCCATTTTACGAATGACCCCCATCCGCTCAAGGCTGTGCAGGTCCAAAGGCTCAAGCTCGCGAGCCAAGGTAAGCTTATGCTCCTTATCGAGATCGAGGACTCTTAAGCGGATGGGCAAATAAGTGATGAGAGAGCCCATAATCAAGGGTTTATGGCGCTTATGAAGGACAGATTGTAACTGAGAGGCCATCCAACAACCAAATTTTACCTGAACCTTATTACGCATGCACCAGAGGAAATAGAACTCCGCTTTGGCAAGAGTGCTGGAAGAATCCTTCCGACCGGAGAAGTTATAGGCCAAAAACCGGTGAATGACCTTCAGCACCGGATCCTTAAGATACGAGACCTTTGACTGACTCGGGTCGTAGAGTTGCCTGTCAGTAGACCACTCCCGCCAAATCTCAATGTAATTATTGGTGAAATGGTGGGTGTAGTCACAAGCGCTGTTGATATAAGCGCTGGAGGCGATGGTGTCCTCACTCACAAAGCCCAGCATCAAATTGAATTCATTGATAGAATAGGCCTGTGGGGCGCCCCTTAGCCGATACTTGATAACCGCTGGTGAATCCAAGGCGAGATTAGCAGACCTCTCAAACTCGAAGGTGGCGTAGAACTCATAGCAGAGCTCCTCATACGCCGGGCAGTCAATAACCAGAAACTTACCCCATCCGATGGCAGTAAACAACTGCTTCACCTCCCGAGCAATATTCAACTGATCGAGAGTTGGGGGGTGGAAGCACTTGCATGGGGCGAATGGCCGGATCACCAATGAGTTCACGCGCTGCTGCTGCTCCGGAGTGAGATCCTTCAGAGGTTCCCCCCACACTCCAGGAGACGAAGTACTCCTGGACAGTCCCAAACGGGACCTAGTAGGGGGTTGGACCAGGGCCCGCCTCTTACGAGAATTGGAGCTCGATGCCCCAGATGTAGCAGTTTTCTTTGAAGCCATGGAGGGTAAATTTGACAATTCCAAAGGCACAGATTGACAAAGAAATACCAAATGGAGGCAGGGAACCACAAACACGCTACCCACAGTCAACAGTTAACAAATAAAGCACGGATAGACACCAGAACGGCCACTAGCGTGCATGTGACAAATAAAAGTAAGGAAAGACAGCCAAGAAATCCCAAAATAGCAGTCAACAGGCAACTATCCCCAACCAATGGACGAGTCACCAACCCACAAGTATCAAATATTAGATCTACCAGACCCACAAGTGACACCAAGACAGATATAACCAATGGAAAAAAAGAGTAAATTCTAAAATTATTATGAAAATTAAATTTAATTCCACATAAGGGGTGTTTTGGGTTAGCTGTGCTGACTCCGGGGGTGTTCGCATTTAGTAAATGCGAACTCAATTGAATTCGCATTCTTCAAATGCGAACAACTATATTTTTATATCTTCCACACAGACTGCATCAAGTATGTTTGCTTTATTACGTGTGTCTAGCATCGGATGCTAAACAATAATATTTCACCGTGTGGGTGAGCACTCGGAATGATCAATCGGAAACCACTTAGTTCTAATGGAACACAACCAATTGTTTTACACTAAATACCAGAGTTCTTGGCAAAGAAAGGCAATCATCAACACTTGGCATCCAAGTTACGCTACGTTCTTGGAGCTGCACCAGTTGAATCCTACTATCAGTCCATGGCAAGTTGTGAAACTGAGGGTCTAAGCGTGGAGCAAACTCATTGCAGCCAAGAGACAGGAACAACTTTTTTAATCATTTGATAGTCATCAGAGAATATTCAGAGTTCTCGAGGAAGATTTTTCTAGCGTCTCAAGAATTATTGAACTCAGGAAAATGTTTAGATACAAATAGAAATAACTCAATAAGCGTGAGAATTAGGTGAACTGGATATGTAAATTTGCTATCTTCATGCTTCGTTTCTTCTGAAATTAAAAGATGTACTTCTCTTTTTTTTGTTTCAGAAACAGAGGAGACCTTATTCAGATAATCCTCTAAATTGGTTTTTTTTTTTTCGATTTGTTCAGGATTATTATTACAGAGTAGACTGGTCACGTAAGATGGATATCCAAGAAGCTGAAGGTTCCTAGAAACTGGATTCTACCACTCATAACGTGGCAAAATCGGCATTTGCAAGGATTTCGGATGGATTATGTTTAGCATGTTGTCCTTCAAGTGGGTGATCTCTGAGGCACTAGCCTATCATTGTAAATCTATGGTTTCTGCAAAGAATGAAATTTACCAACAAAACAAACAAGAAAAAACTAAAAGGTTTTAAAACTTGCATATCTTATATGCGCTGGACCTCGCATTTGTCAAATGCGAGGTTACCTGACCTCGCATTCCACAAATGCGAGGTCTGAAGCAAAATTATTTTTTTTTTGGATTTTTGCAAGTTAGAAATTCAATAATAAACCGCATTTGCGAAATGCGAACTCAGTGAGCTCGCATTTTGCAAATGCGAACATCACTTGGCAGAATGCTACACTCAAAAAGTCCCATTGATAGAAAAATTTTAAATTTCATCATAAAATTAGATCCTCCAAATCGTGGTCAGCAGTCAAATGTTACCCAATAAACCAACCGTTATGTCAACCCACAAAATGGGAAAATTTAGCCAGAAAAAAAATCCCAGATCTGAGTCACAAAGCGGCAACAAGTGAGAGGAAGTGGGGTACCACTGAGGAACACCGGGGTGAATGGGCACGGTGAGCGACGACCGTGCACTTGAAGGCAAGTCGGTCGCGATGGTGGCCCTCGGTTAGTGGAGTACGTCGAAGCGGCGTGGGCGGTTGGGTCGGGATGGTGGCGTGCTCGAGGGGGCAGGTGAGCGGTGGCGGCGATGCGAGCGGTGACCGCGTTGAGGATGGCGCCGCTGCCGAGGACCTGGTGCTTGAAGTGATTTATTACACAGGCTAGTATAGCCTTGTTTTATTCCTCGATCTTCCCGTACAGGAAGACTTGAGTTTGACCCAGAGATCGAGAAAACCGCCAGGAGGTTGACAAAGGAGACAAAGTTGCAAAAGCAACAAGCCTCAACGGCACAACCATCTGAACTTGAGCAAAACTTTCACTTTGGTGATTCACTAGTCCAACTGGAAACAAATTTGCTTGGATCCAACAAAACAATGGCAGCCCAAAGAACTTTGAGGCAGCTTGCGATCCCTAATGTTAACCAACAGCCTCTGTGCATCACATACACTAACACAGAGGAGTCTTTTGAGCTAAAATCTGGTTTAATTCACTTGTCACCTACTTTTCGTGGTATTGCAGGTGAGGACCCAAACAAGTACTTGAAGGAATTTCATGTGGTGTGTTCGACCATGAGACCTCAGGGGGTCACCGAGGAACAAATCAAGTTGCGTGCCTTCCCGTTTTCCTTAGCAGATAAGGCGAAGGACTGGTTGTTCTACTTGCCATCGGGGTCCATCACTACATGGGAAGCATTAAAAACGACAATTTTTGGAGAAGTTCTTCCCAGCCTCCAGGGCCGCCAATATCAGGAAGGAGATATGTGCAGTGAGGCAAGCAAATGGAGAGACTCTTTACGAATATTGGGAGCGATTTAAACAATTGTGTGCCAGTTGCCCACACCATCAAATTCTTGACCAACTGTTGATCCAATATTTCTACGAGGGGCTCCTACCCATGGATAGGAGCATGATCAATACAGCTAGTGGAGGTGAGTAGGGTCGTCTCTAAAGGGAACTGGTAGATTTATCACACACAGATAATTGGGGGGGGGGTTTTTGGAATAGAGATAAATAAATGAAACAAATTAAAGATGCAAGATTATTAAATAACAATCGCAATAAATGCTATAACTCAAGAATGAAATAAACAATTAATTGACACAACCTAGTCAAGGAGACAATTTCGGCACCGATTTTCACAATTGATCATAGATATCTAAATTAATTCATACGTTCGCAAATAAATCGGTTCTAGCAATTTATCAACCGCCAAACTCCCAATCTCTCCTTAATTTTACAGTAGTTCAGAAATGCTCGTAAACTACCATCTTGTAAAATAGACAACCCCAGAGACGCTCAAAGGATTTAATCTAATTACAGCTTTAGGAATTAGAGAGACCCAATTCTAGTTAACAAACACACATGCGAGTTCATTTAAACTAGATTAATTATCCCTACGACCCAGATTAGACTGCTTGCGAGGCAATGAAATTGGTATCGTTCGCCACTAATTTAAGACACTCAGGTGATACGTACCCCTGTCCTAATCGGAGGTATATTATTTAGACAACTGAACAACTGACCACATTAATTCAATATATCTAAACAATAACAAGCAATTCAAACAAAGAATAATTAAATACTCACAAACGTAGAACTTAGAATACTAAAAACGATCTCACAATTGTTTGTATTCCGGCCCTTGATTACTCCTCAACTAGATAAAAGAACTTAGCCTGATCTCATGCTGTTCATGCGATTCACAGTTTCCATGGAGTTTCATTAATTGAAGGAGTAAAAAGATTCGGCCGCCAACTTACAACTTGCGTTCAGAAGAAAAAGAAAACAAAGAGAAAAGTCCAAGACAGATGATAAGATCCCTAATCTATTACAGTCCTCCTATTTATAGTGTTCCGCCGTCCTTTTTGCTAGCCGAAATAAGAGGTTGTTTTTCGAACGAATTGTTTCCTTAATTCCCTCCTTGGATTGTTGCCAAAAGTCATCTTTGACTTGAATCAATTCCACGCACGTTCAGAATTTGTTTCCAAAGAAAGGTGGTGATTCCAGGGACAGGACCCGCGGTCCGTCTTTTTCACGCAGTTCTACCTTTTCTGGCGTGGGCACGCCAGATAATGCCTAGGCTTCTGGAATTTGCCTCTTCTTTTCACTTTTTAACACCACTCGCCTGTAAACAACACAAATACCAAATTTGGGCAAAAATTTAGTGTCTTGCACAATAAATGATCAAAATTAAGACCAAATACCAACGAATAAACATTCAATTATTGCCCTATCAAATAGTTTTATGTTGGACTTATGATTAATTAATTTTGACATTCTAATAAATATTGTTATGAATAGTTGACATGATTATAATAGTGTAAGGAAGAAAAGTGAAAGAAAACAAACAGTAAACATATAAAAAACGTTTATTCATGAAGAGAAGAAACAAAGGTCTAATTTTCAGTCTTTCTCCAACCACACCAAGCAAGGTTTTACGTCTCTTATTGTGTTGCAAGAAAACTTTGACTCATGATAAAATTGATATAATGCTGCTGATTTTCGATTTTTTTTTTCTTTTCGTCTGTCCATATAATTGTGCTGGAGTCATCTGGTTGATGAAAATTATGAATTTAGGATGTAAACCCATACAAAAGATTGGTAAGATTGGCTAAAACAAGTTGATAACCAAAAGGACTTACTGAATAACTTAGAGAAATTGATATTACTGAGATGTATGGTTTTGATACGTTGATTGGTTTTCAACACTTTTTTTTTGTGGTGTGCAAGTAATTATTCATATATAAATCCAACGTTGGATTAAAGATCTACCAATCTCCCACTTGGACTATATGTGTAACCTTATAATTATGATTCGCAATTACCGTATGAGCTCAACTTTACTGTCATTATCATAATGTACTTGTAACCAATTCGATCCATCAATCATACCAACATAGGATCAAAGCGGGTTTTGTTACAATTTCGTAATTCGACCCATCAATGGTCACATATATTAATATAATTGAATGGCATGAATCATGATGTGGATGTGTAGCATGAAAATTCATGTAATGTGATCAAAATATGCCTATTTCCAACTGGTCTATCTTAAATTTTATGATATCAAACCATACCAAAATCAAAGTGTAAATAAATCTAAACTTTATTTATACATAAAATATCCTTAAATCATTAATAACCGAAAGGTATCATAAGAGCATCTAAACTAAAAGTATACTCATGAAACATTTTGGGTGGCAATCCCTTAGTAAGCGGATCCGCAACCATGGAGTTTGTCCCGATATGCTCTATCGATAACTGTCCACTCTGTACTCTTTCTTTAACAGTCAGGAACTTGATATCTATATGTTTAGATTTCGTCAAACTCCTGTTATTATTGGAATAGAGAATTGCTGACTTATTGTCACAAAATAATTTGAGTGGCCTTTCAATGCTATCCACTACACGTAATCCTGTGACGAAATTTCGCAACCAAATTTTTTGGTTGGATGCCTCATAACAAGTTATAAACTCTGCAGCCATAGTGGAAGATATTATGAGGGATTGTTTAGTACTCTTCCAAGATATGACACCTCTTGCCAACAAATAGATATAGCCTGACGTTGATTTCATAGTATCTTGGCATCCAGTATAATTGGAATCAGTATACCCAATGACTTCTAACTCATCTGACTTCCGATACGTGAGCATGTAATCTTTTGTTTTCTGTAAATAACGTAAGACCCGTTTGGTTGCTTTCCAATGATCTAATCCTGAATTACTTAAATATCTACCCAACATTCCAGTAATGTACGCAATATCCGGACGTGTACATATTTGAACATACATTAGACCCCTACTGTTGATGCATAAGGAATCTTTTACATATCTTTTTCCTCAAAAGCATTCTTAGGACACTGTTCAAGACTAAATTTGTCGCCTTTAGCCACAGGGGTGTCACCTGATTTATAATTTTGCATGTCATACCTTTTAAGAACCTTTTCGATATAATCTTTTTGTGATAGTTCTAAAATACCCCGAGATCGATTCTGGTGTATTTGTATGCCTAACACAAAAGATGTATCACCAAGATCTTTCATCTCAAAATTCTTAGTTTGAAATTTTTTTGGTTTCATGCAATAGACTAATATCGTTGCTAGCAAGAAAAATATCATCAACATACAATACCAGAAAAATATATTTGCTCCCACAGAACTTATGGTATATACAATCATCTACTAAGTTCATCTCGAAACCAAATAAGATGATCACTTGATGAAATTTGAAATATCATTGTCGAGACGCTTGTTTGAGCCCATAGATGGATTTTTTAAGTTTGCAAACCATATTCTTTGGATCTTCTGATACAAAGTTTTCTGGTTGCACCATATAAATTATCTCATCAATGTTACCATTGAGAAACGCTGTCTTTACATCCATCTGATGTAACTCAAGATCGAAATGCGCCACCAATGCCATAATAATTCTGAAGGAGTCCTTTGAAGAAATTGGGGAGAAAGTTTCTTTATAATCGATACCTTCTTTTTGTGTAAATTCCTTGACGACAAGATGAGTTTTGTATCTTTCCACATTGTCTTTCAAATTTCTTTCGATTTTAAATATCCATTTACAACCAATGGGTTTCGCTCCTTCTGGCAATAACACAAGATCCCAAACATCATTGTCCTTCATGGATTTAATCTCCTCATTCATGGCATCGATCCACTTTTGAGAATTTGAAATTTCCATGACTTGACGGAAGTTGATTGGATCGTCTTCCATCAATCCAGAATCATCCTCATGTTCTTGGAGAAAAATAATGTAATCATTTGACACTGTACTTCTCCTTGCTCTAGTGGATCTTCTTAATGGCGCTGGTTCTTGGAAAGGAAGAATTTGTTCTTCTATAACAGTTTGTTCTTCGACATTGTCTTGATTTGTCATATCATGATCAAGTTCAGGAATAGGGTTCTGAGCAAGAGTAATGACACCTGTGGGAATATTAATATATTGTTCTTTAAAGACAATGTCCCTTACTGTATTTTCTCCCCCAAACTCGATATCCTCAAAGAACCGGGCATTTCCTGCCTCAAAAATTGATTTAGTTGTGGGATCATAAAATTTGTAACCTCTAGATCTTTCAGAGTATCTAATAAAATAACAACTAATCGTTCTTGAGTCCAGTTTCTTTTCATTTGGCCTATAAGGTCTTGCCTCAGGTGGACATCCCTAAATATGTAAATGCTTTAAACTGGACTTTTTTCCTGTCCAAAGTTCATAAGGGATTTTAATAGTTGATTTAGTTGGAACTCTGTTGAGAATATATACTGCAGTCTTAAGTGCTTCTCCCCAAAGTGACTCTGGTAAGGTAGAATGACATATCATACTCCTTACCATGTTTTTAAGTGTTCTATTTCGTCTTTCAATTACACCATTCATAGTGGGTGAACCCGACATAGTGTACTGTGGGACGATACCGCATTCCTCTAGGTATTTAGCAAATGGTCCTGGACGTTGTTCACTTGAATCGTCATATCTACCTTGGTACTCACCATCACGGTCAGATCTGACGCTTTTAATTCTTTTGTTGAGTTGATTCTCAATTTCAGCCTTAAAATTTTTGAACACGTCTAGTGACTGTGACTTTTCAGAAATGAGATATATGTACCCATATCTTGAAAAATCGTTTATGAACGTTATAAAATATTGTTGACCATTCCAAGCAGATGTAGAAAATGACCCACAAATATCCGTATGTAAAAGTTCTAAGAGGTTTGAGGACCTATTGGTTTCAAATATCCTTTTATTGGTTTGTTTCCCCTTTATACAATTAATACAATCATCAAAATCAGTGAAATTCAAGGGGTAGAGAATTTCATTTGACACAAGTCTTTCTATTCTCCGTTTGGAGATATGTGCCAATCTCTTGTGCCATAATGCGGCTGAATTCTCATTGATTAATTTTCTCTTTACTTCTCTAGTACTCAAATGCAGAGATTCATTAAATGAGACAATTGTATCAATTAAATATAGATTATCGTAGTGCATTAAAGAACCAGAACCAACCAATTTTGAATCATAAAATAATTCAAATTTTCCATTTTCAAATGAACAAGAATAACCAAATTTGTCCAAAACAGAAATAGAAATTAAATTCCGTCTAAAAGACGGTACAACAAATGTCTCATTGAGATCCAAATAAAATCCGGTCTTTAACAATAATCTAAAAACTCCAATTGTCTCAACTTGAGCTGTTTTGCTATCGCCCACATAAATATATTTTTCATTATCATTAACCTTTCGGCAATTCAGGCAACTCTGCATAAACACACTGATGTGAGTTGTTGCACCAGAATCTAACCACCATATGTGTCTAGATACTGAAGTTAAATTAATTTCAGAACAAACCAAATTAAGAAGCATACCTTTCTTAGCATGCCAAGCGTGATTGTTGGTGCAATGCTTTTTTTTATGCCCTTCAAGTCCATAGAAGAAATAACTATTCTTTCCCTGATCGTCTGATTTCTTTTGTTGTTTCTTTTGTGGCGCTGTACTTGCAGCTCCTTTTTCCTTCTTTCTCTTAAGTCCCTTACTTTTATTATTAGTGGTTGACATCAGATGGGCACTTTCTATTTGATCTTGGTTCAACCTTTCCTCTTCCTCTACACAGTGCGAGATGAGTTCATTTAGAAACCAAGTCTCCTTTTGACAGTTGTAACTCACCTTAAACTGGTTAAACTGTGTAGGAAGAGATATTAAAATCAAATGCACTAGTAACTCTTCAGAGAGTGTCAATTTAAGTGCATTTAATTTTGAAACAAGATGAGACATTTCCATAATGTACTCTCTGATATTTTCTTTACCACTATATTTCATTGAAACTAGGCGTGTCAAGAGCGTACTAATTTCAGTCTTTTCGTTCTTGACAAACATTTTTTCAATATCTTGAAGGAACTCTTTAACGGTTATTTTTGTTTATGACATTGTTCCTCTGAATGCTTTTGGAACAGCCTTCTTAATGATCATCAAACACAAGCGATTTGATCTCTCTCACCTTTCATTATTTCTTTTTTCATCAGAGGTACTCTGATCTGTAAGAGGTGGGGGAGAATCATCCCTTAACGCAAGGTTGAGATCCATTATTCCAAGTACTATCAAGAGATTTTCTTTCCAGAACTTGAAGTTTGTGCCATTCAATATAGAAATATTATTGATGTTGATAGTAATATTTGTAAGATCATTTGCAGCTGAACATGAAAAATATCAAATAATTAAAACTACGCTTACATAAATCAAATAATAATAAATTCAAATAATGGTAGCCCCATCTCAAGATACCGATGTTCCATTAATATTTTATTTTTGGACAAAAATATTAACTTCTAAGTGTTATCTTGGTGCAGTAATAAATACTGATAATAATAACATGTCAAAAATAAATTTTCTTTTGGGCTAATTTATAAATCACATGTAAAAAATCTAAATAATTATCACGTATTTATTACCACAAGTGCACATGTAATTTTATTAAATATTGACCTTCCTTTGGACCGATCAATATTCATAAAATTACAGGTACCCAACTAGTTATATTTTAAAATAAATTAATTTTCATAATAGAGGTCACTTTGGTGGCATATTATTTCAATTAATTTATTCCAAAATATATATAATCATACCAATATTCAAATTTAAAATAATACAAATTAAACAAAATTTTTTATCAAAGTCAACTTTGGTCAACTCTGGTCAAAACGTGGTCAAACATGGTCAAATTGAATCAAAACTTATTGGACCAAAAGTTCATATCCATAATCCGACCCAAATTTATCATTCAACCCCAAAATATTTCTTGAAGTCCATAAATATTTTATAAAACTTTATATTTAGCGGGCCTAATATATGGACTTTATAGGACTTGAATGTCATATTTAACTTTATTAGGGTTCACTTAAATTAAAGAAACCCTAATTTCCTTTATATTATTTCTCAAACAAGAAAACAAGTCAAAGAGTCCAATTGTAAACAATTGAGCTACAAAGACATAATGAAAAAGTCACGGCAAAAAAGAAAATATTTTGGCTTTCTGTTTGAGAAAAAGATAAATTAATTGACAATCAATTATGATCCCGAACCACGTGCCAACTAGTCATTAATAAGCTAAGCCGAATTCTCCAGATGTAAAAGTAGGGAGTCGGCCAACCAAAATAGCGTGAAGAAACAATTGAATCATACAACTAAAGTTGGACTATGGTGGGACCCTCTAAATTTCATGTATGCAAAAGCATTGTTGGAATGATTTGACCGAAGGCCATACATTACTTACGTAAGCACCCATGAACATAAAAGCCACATAAAGACTCGTCAACCATGGAAGCGGAGCCCACGAATTCAATTTTTTTTTTAATATTGCATATGAGTCAGAGTGGCGCCGTACAAACAAAAACATAATTTACCATAATTCTGAATTCATGTAGTGCGGCGGAAGCAACCAAAATCATGTCATATATATAACGAAAACAGTGAATCAACTGGCGATCGAAAATTTAAACACATAACAGTCATGTATTTAATAGCATCAGGTCCGCAGCCAATAGCCATGAAAACAGAACCAATAGTAATAAAACTATAAATTACTAAAACAAAAGTATTTTCTAATAATCAATCATATGGGCTCTGATACCACTTGTTAGGGTGGTTATCTAAATTTAACCTTTGGTGAAAACCATCACCTATTAAACCTAAAATTTATATGGCGATTATTAAGAAATAAATTAACAATAAAATAACGGAAGCGTACCTGGATTCATATCGACAAACTGATATATGAATCTCCAAAGTTATTGGGGTGGCCTTCCAAGTCAACACGTATTTACCGATCTTTTGAGAGAACCCTTTAGTTTCTCTCTGGTATCTTTCCTGACGATGGGATATCAAGAAAGAGTTATTTTGTGGTATTAGGAAATACGACAACTAGAATGATACGTGTGACTTGGGGACCATAACTCTATTTATAGGTAACATTCTTGTACTCTTTGGAACCTTATTTCAACCCATCATAGAAATAGAAGCCCTTAAGTCTCTACACATTAAAGGCCCACACCCTATTAGATACATTAAATCCAAACTATATTTGATCACTTTAATTGGGTTTAACCTTAATTGACAGTTTGCAAAACATAATTATTCATATATAAATCCAATGTTGAATTAAGGATCCAACATCTTCTTCTTCTTCTTTCTCATATGTTGTGTACTAAATTTAGTTGGCACATTAATGATGTTTAAGACAGTTGCTCTAGTTGGAGAGAGTGGAAGCGGGAAATCTGCGGTGATCTCACTGTTGCAAAGATTTGACCATCCTGATTCAAGTCATATTACACCGGATGGGATTAAAATTGGACAAATTCTACTTTATCCCCTGTGGTTTAACGTTTTTTTACATAACCCTCCTATGGTTTCAAAAACTATATATAACCCCCTTATGGTTTGGATTAAAGTGTCAAAGTGACGGGAATGACCATTCGTAACAGAGTCACATAAAATGTCAAAAATACCCTTATGTAAAGTTGAAAATTATTTATTAACTAAGGAGGGTTATGTGTATATTTTGAAAATCATAAGGGGGTTATATGATAAAGTATTAAACTATAAGGGGGTTATATAGTAAAATATAAAAATCATACGGGGTTAATGTGTCATGTATTTATAAGGGTAATTTCGACATTTTTAGAAGTTCCGTTACGAGTAACTATTTCTGTCATTTTGACGCTTTAATCCAAACCATGAGGGGATTATGTATAGCTTTTAAAACCATATTGGGGGTTATGTAAAAAAATGTTAAACCACAGGAGGGTAAAATATAATTTGCCCATTAAAATTCAAAAGTTTCAAGTGAAGTGGCTAAGGCAGCAAATGGGGCTTGTGAGTGAAGAACCTGTGTTGTTTAATGATACAGTTCGAGCCAACATTGCGCACGGGAAGGAAGGGAATGCTACAGAAGCAGAAATACTAGAAGCAGCAGAGGTAGCAAACGCGCACATGTTCATTAGTGGGTTGCAACAGGTTTGTGATCGAACACTAATCTCATCATTTTCACAATCTATAGTATGTCAACCTAAACATCTAAGCATTGTCACAACGTTTTCAGCAGTCTTAGTTTAATCAACAGAATACAAATTTTGTACTTCTATGGAAGGCTTTTCAGCTTCAAACTGTTGTATCTCAATACCAATTTAACCCAGGCTAGCTGCAAACAGGTAACTGCTTCCTTTTCCTATGTAAGGTGGATGGATAACTTTCAGCAATTAGACCCTCAGGAACATTTACCTGTTTCAAAAAAGTGGTTTAAAATACTGAAATGAGAGCCCCATCATCCTTTTGGAACAATGGTTCTGAAACAATACATTTAGTCACAAACCCCAAAACCCAAATTACAGATTTTTATCAAGATTCCAATTCCTCTAAATCCTTGCCATGATTATGACAGAAAACAAGAACCCCACTTCAGTACCACTCTAAAAGAAGTAGGACTGACCTCCTATTATCAAGTTCTACCTTCAAAATAGAACCAAGGTAGAGATACGGCCATGCTGGACAAGTTTCAGTCCAAAAAACAGAGACAAGAGGACCTATAACAATTAACTACCAAACTTGTATATTCAGATGATTGCAACCACACCAAAATACATATATACCAAACCACTCGAGTTAGTCCAATGGCCAGGGAAGGTCTCTTAGAATTCTCCCCGCTACACTAATTTATTTGTGAACAATTAGAACTGTCCAAAAATGAAATCGCTAAGAATCCTATCATTATTTTTATCAGAAGGAAGAAACCAAGCACACGCCAATCCTTTATTATTTTTATCCTTTTTCTTTTTCTCTTTTTTTTTATGTTGCTGAATTTGATTTTCTTTTTCTCATGGACGTGTCCTAAGGCCAAACTAAACTTTTGTTTCCTTGTTCTTTGTTTTTTAGATGACCAAAATTTTAATTTGCCTAAAACGAAATGGCCCACATTAAATTAAAAGGAAAACCTTCAAAATTTTAGAAATTGCGGACCTTTATACATATATATATATACTCCCTCCGTCCCATAAAATTTGTCGCTTTTGATACAACGTGCAATTTATGTATAGCGATATTAGTAGAAAAGAGAATTTTTACTTTCCTTTTTTTATCGCTAGTAGCGGGCCATTTTTTATTTGTTGTATTGATAATTGTAAAGAATAAGTGGTGGACCACATGACACATGAAAGGTAGAGATAAAATTTTATTGAACAACGTGAATTAACTTATCTAACACGACAATTAATTTGGGATAAGAAAAAGTGACAAACATGACAAATTTTATAAGACAGAAGGAGTATATCAAAGACATTCTCATCTCAAATTGAAAATTCAAGTTATATTGAAAATGCACTTCAAAAACATTGTTATTTTAATGGGTATATGATATTTTGAAATAGTTTTGTGATCTCTAACATATTTTACTCTTGATTCAACTTTGAGATGAAAATGACAATACCCTCATAATTTACAAAAAAATTGCTGCAGAAATTAAAAATCACTAGCACTTGGGACGGTGGGCTAGAGAATGGGGTCAAAGCCCTTCCGCTCTAGCTGGTCAGGGGATTGATCATGGATAAAAAAGAATTTAATAGATATTTAAAGAAAAATAAAAAGTTTATATATATATGTTGGCAGTATATACACCATCACGATTAGATGTATGAGACATGAACGGAATTTGAATTTCAAATTTAAATTCAAATGAATTGTCATACATTCAATAATAATGGTAGCCATAAAATATCTTATAGGTAATTTATATCCTAATCATTTCCCTACTACATTATTTTGTAAAGTGTCGAATTAATTAATTAGCTAAACGCTAAGGAAAAATTAACACATAACCAAACTATAGTGCTTCAGACCCATTGAATTCTATTTCGACATATAAATTTCAAAAATCAAAACCTGCAATGCCGGCTCTCTTCGTTTCAAAAGTGCGGCGATGTACTCTAAACTTGCGAAAAATGGCGGAGAAAAACAACAAACAAACTTCAAGTCGTAGCAGAATGGCTTAAAGCACTTGCATCTAAGTAAGGAAAGACATAATACTTGATAATAATATTGGTATCAAATCCAATATAGAATCATCTAATTTTATTTATGCTATTCAAGTAAAACAACATGAACTTTGCCACAAATTTGACAGTCTTTTTTTTTTTTCTTTTCTTTTCTTTTCAAAGGTTCAAATAGCTCAACTGAGCAGACATGGAGCAATGTGTAATGTAACTGTAGATATGTTGACAACATAAAGAGAAATAACTCAAGTCACCCATGAGGAGATTAGAAGCTGTGAGTATGCACAACAGCAAGTCAGGATTACGAGATTGTGATGCTGATGCATAATATATGAATGCTTATCATAGTTATAAGTATTTCATTTTCCTGTTGTAATGCTTGGACATGTTTAAGCATCCAAAGAGGCATAAGCAAGCAGCACTTCATTTTCTTCCAATAGTGACATGTCCAACTCGGAATCTTTTAGGATAAGATGTGCATGTATTCCATTACCATCTTCCATGTCTGTTAATATCAAGATGTTGAGATTTAGCCCTGGAGTGGTTCCTGGGTATACCAATGATAAGTGACTAATTTACGTAATAATTGTATGACATTTTATATTATTTTTAGTCACTTTGGTTATATTATTGGAAGAATATGAATCATTTTGGCTATAATTGGTGAAAAATGCTTTTAAGTAATTAAATGAGGTTTTTATCACTTTTTACTTGGATTTTGTGTATTTTGACAGTTTTGACACATTTTCGTATTTCGGCTATAACTTGAGTTACAATGATCGGATTGGGATGATTCTTGAACCCATTTGAAGATAAGAGATAGATCTACAACTTTGGTGAAGACATCTAAATCCAGTTTGAAGGTTTTCCAGGTCAAAATGCCGAATTACAATAGCAAATTTCTACTGGTCGAAACTGGAACAGGGCAATGAGCAGGCAAGGGTATTTCAGTCATATCTCAGCCTACACAGATCCAAATGAGGTGATTCTTGATGCATCAGAAAGATAACTCAAAAGGCTACAACTTTCGTGTTTTAGACATGAGCTGGTTCAGCCTCTAACATCAAGAAAAGATTGGTTGAAGTTGGGCCAAAAACAGAGCAAGTGATCCACACTCGGATCCACTATTCATCCGAACCCTCGGTTGTTTCTGGGTTAGTGGATCCGAGCTCGGATCCATACGGATCCGAGGTACTGTAGCAGCTCGGATCACTGGTCAGAAAAGGCTGCTCTGTACGCGTAAAACTCAATTTCACCTCCACCAACTCACATTGGATGCTAGACATGTGAGAAACATTCCCAGCTGTAAAAGGGAGATGTAATCCTCATTTCTTGACCACCTTTCATCATTAAATAGCCAAATGCATTGCAAAAATAGGAGATGGGGAGTCCATAGCAGAAAAATAGAGAGAGACATACGGGAGAAGCTGGAAGTTGCAGAAATGTAGCTCTTTCATCTCCTTAGTGTTAGTTTAGCTTAGTATAGAGTAGTGTAGCTTTTCCATTCTTGTTTATTATCTAGATTAGGATGAAGATGGAGGATGAAGAAGGCAAGGAAGAAAGCTCATGTGACAAGGGTTGTATTCCTTCCAAACTCTTTATCTTTTGTATTTGATTCCAAGTTTAGTTAATATACAAGTTCTGGATTTTGTGTTCATTATGTGTTTCTAAAGTTTATACCTTGGGTTTGGTTGAACTTTCTATAATTGTTAGTGTTTATTATTTGGTTATTTGATTGCTATGATTTGAGCAAGTTATTTAGCACTTTGGTTCTTTAAATCATGATTAATCTGGTACCATTAATTGTGATTATCTAAGGTGTTGTTTCTGCAATGAAAATTGAGATTTAACACTAGTTCAAGAAGTGCTAAACATAGGGAGTACACTCACGAAAGTAGAGGTGCACTTATGTGGTTTTAGTGATTCATTTCATGTAATTTCATTGAAGAAATGAACTTGTAGCTAATTTCATAACCATGAAAATAGGTATGGATTAGTTATAGGTATAATTGATTCACTACGAAAGTAGGATTCAAATGCATAAGGAAATTACACCATAATTAGCCTAAATGTAGTAATTAATGATCCAAATATAGCACTTGCATGAGTAGTTAGGGATACCACAACCTAAGGAGCTTTCATTTGTTATTTTCTTGTATAATTTCAGTAGGCTTTAATTTGTTATAATTCATTGATAGTCTAAATAATAGAGAAGCTTTAGTAGTACCGGTAATTGCAATCTTCCTTGTGGGATCGACCCTTAATACCCTATACTCGCTCACGATTCGTATACTTGCGATAAATCGCGTGTGGGGTATTTAGGAGTTTATAAATGTAAAACTTGATTAGGATAAGCTTAATTGTATATGTATACTCCGCGCACGTCAAGTTTTTGGCGCCGTTGCCGGGGAAGATTTGGCAATATCGGTGTGAAGAGTAACTTTATTAGTTTAGACATTTTATTAGTTATTGTGTGAATGTTATTTTCTGTCATTTTAGTATTTTTTGTGTGTATGTGTTTAATCACCTATTCTTCTCACTAATTTTGCTCTTAAGTTGTTTAAAAGCAATTTTAGGTGATGAGAAGCTTAGGTCAATTTGGAGGACAATGCTTGAGAAGTGGAAGATTGGAAATGGATGGTTACCAAGTGCAAAGCTCCTTCAACAGAGGTAACCAAGAATTTACTGAATGTATATCTTTTGAAGATGGTTTAAGGTGCTTAAAGGCAAAATTTGATGTAATTAAGTTACAAGTTCAAATGGACACCATGATGCATGAAATTGAGCAAGGGAGGAATGTTAATGCTTTCAATTCTTATCATGTGATTTGTGACTTGTGTGGAGGTTATCATGCTATTAATACATGTATGCAAGCACAAAATGTGGATTATTATGATGAATTAGAGCATTACAATCCTTGTTTTGATCAATATAGTGCTAATTGGAGCAATTCTCCTGCTTATGGTTGGAATAATCAATGTACTTATAGTGATAATTCATATTTTTATGATCACCAACCTGAAAGTGTCCAATATGAATCAAAACCATCTTGGGAGTTGGCAATAGAAAGAGTAGCTAATGATTCTAAGCCATCTTGGGAGTTAGCTTTAGAAAAGCTAGCAAATGCAACTTCCGACCGTTTTGATAGGATTGAGGAAAGAATAGATGAATTAGCTTCTCACTTTGGTAGAATACATGAGCAATTGAATGTATTGTGTGAAGTTATTTCTTCTAATAATTTGCAAAATGATCCTAGCATGAATCGTGGAAATGTTGTATGTGAAAATGGATTGCATTTGGATGAAAATGATGAATCTCAATTATATTTCAATGAGCAAATATCCATTTCACATGATAATACCTTTGAAACTAACTTTGAGCCTCAAGAGGTGAGTTTTAATGACTCATTTTTCACCCCTCTTGAGGAGTGCATTGAAAGTATAGGTTCTAAGGGTATTGCTGCCCAAGATACTCTCATGACATTTCCTTTGGTAAATTCTCAAGTGGTGCATATTCAAGGTAATATCTATGAAACACTTGGAATAGGTAAGTCACTTCCATTTCTCACATCATTAGTTCATGTGGCTTTTTCTATTAAGTCACCTTACAATGATCCACCAAGGCCTAAAATGGTGGATTATTCGTTAACTAAGCCTCCTTGAAAAATGAGGTGATATAGTCAAGCTATTGACTTTAAAGAAGCGCTTATTGGGAGGCAACCCAATGCTTGTTTAAGTTGGTGTTACTTTGGAGTGATTTTATGTTTAAAGTATAAGTTTGAGTTATTTTGTTATTTTTCATTTGTAGGTTTTGGAAAAAGATGCAAAAGTGACCAAATGAGGTGAAAAAGGCGAAGTTTGATCAAAGATCTCAATACCTCAAATTCAGTAATTGTGAATTTTGATGCATTAAAGAGGTTTAGAATGCATGTTTAGATCATTTTACATGTGCGTGAATGATTTATTTTGACATAGAAATGATCTAGGGTGTATTTTGAAGAATTGAGGTCAAACTGAAAATTGCAAAAATTCTGCAATAAGTGCAGATTCAATGGATCCAAGGCCTCGGATCCATATGGATCCAAGGCCTCGGATCCACTTCTGCAATCAGAGAAAAACTTCGAGCTTCTTGATCCGAGCTCGGATCCATATGGATCCGAGGCCTCGGATCCACTTCTGCAATCAGAAAAAATTTGAGCTTCTTGATCCGAGCTCACTTATCATGATCCGACCTCGGATCCTTTCAAAAACGACCTCGGATCCTTTCCAAACGAAGCCTCGGACCACTTTTCTTCATTCTTCCCTCTTTTTCCTCCTTCAACTCCACTTTTCTTCTTGTTGGTTGCAAGCTTTTATTCTTAAGAATTGTATTTTTGTTTTTTTTTTTTTTCAAGGTGCATTAATTGAAGTCTCCATTCTTTCAAGTAAAGTTGAAAATTCATCACTTGGACATGGATTCGGATTGCGCAAGTCATAAGGGGAGTATTTTCTTTTACTCTTTCTTTATTTTCCTTTTCTCACATTGAGGACAATGTGAAGTTTAAGTGTGGGGGAGGAAATATGTGAACTTGCATTCTAATGCTATGTGATGATATTTTGTGGATTTAAATGCTTAGAAATATTGGAATTGTGTTTGAATTATTTGCCATGTGGATAATTTGCCTGAAATTGGGTTTGTTGGCAGGGAGTTTTCTTCCATTTATATGGGGAAATTCCGTCAAAATTTGTCTAACATCTTGTCCAATATGTCACTATGGCCCAAAAGTTCTTCAAATTTTTGCATTTTCATTCAAAAAGGGCTAATTTGTTCCAACTTTAAATGTTTTTATTCTTCCAATTGTTGAAACTTTATGTGTATTTTGGAAGGTTTAGTCCTCATTTAACTTGGAAATAGTTATTATGCAATTAGAATTTTTACATTTTAGAAAGTATATTTGGTAAAGTGAGGAAAATTATGCCTATAATTTTACATGTTTAATGAGATTTCTTCTCTTTACTTAATTTTGCAAGTAAGTGATTGACATAGTTGATAAAAGGTTATACTCCTCCTTTGATTAGTCTTATATATTTTCTAAGAGGGAATATCTATTTATTGTCCTTTAGTTTAAAAAAAAAAAAAAAAAAAGAGAAGAAAAGAAAGAAAAAATTATTCTACTCCAATGATTTTTGTACCGAGTAACCGGGGGTTGGCATCTACAAATGTCGATTTTCGCGTAAAAAGGTACTTGAATTAAGAGTATGCATTGCAACTTGAATAAGTGAAATGTTGAGTAACCGGGAATCTTCACCTAAAAGTGTCGATTTTCGCGTAAAAAGGCATTCTCACTAATTAAGTAAAATTAGTATGAATAAATCCCTCTTAGATGTAAAATTTTGAGAAAAGGATGATTATAGGAGGAGGAAGGCTATAAATCGACTATGTGGGTTGCTTATTTGTGAAATTAGGTTAGGGTAAGAGATTAAGTTTAACTTGTTGAATTTAGGGTATAATTATCTTTCCTTTACTTGATATTATAAGTATTTAGTGTAAATTGAATAATTGTATAATGATTATTTTCCAAGTCTTGAGGAATTAAATTGGACAAAGTGCATATATTGTTTCACCTCTTGAATCATTGCATTTGATTATGTGTGAATTGCTTGAGGACAAGCAATGATTTAAGTGTGGGGGAGTTTGATAAGTGACTAATTTACGTAATAATTGTATGACATTTTATATTATTTTTAGTCACTTTGGTTATATTATTGGAAGAATATGAATCATTTTGGCTATAATTGGTGAAAAATGCTTTTAAGTAATTAAATGAGGTTTTTATCACTTTTTACTTGGATTTTGTGTATTTTGACAGTTTTGACACATTTTCGTATTTCGGCTATAACTTGAGTTACAATGATCGGATTGGGATGATTCTTGAACCCATTTGAAGATAAGAGATAGATCTACAACTTTGGTGAAGACATCTAAATCCAGTTTGAAGGTTTTCCAGGTCAAAATGCCGAATTACAATAGCAAATTTCTACTGGTCGAAACTGGAACAGGGCAATGAGCAGGCAAGGGTATTTCAGTCATATCTCAGCCTACACAGATCCAAATGAGGTGATTCGTGATGCATCAGAAAGATAACTCAAAAGGCTACAACTTTCGTGTTTTAGACATGAGCTGGTTCAGCCTCTAACATCAAGAAAAGATTGGTTGAAGTTGGGCCAAAAACAGAGCAAGTGATCCACACACTCGGATCCACTATTCATCCGAACCCTCGGTTGTTTCTGGGTTAGTGGATCCGAGCTCGGATCCATACGGATCCGAGGTACTGTAGCAGCTCGGATCACTGGTCAGAAAAGGCTGCTCTGTACGCGTAAAACTCAATTTCACCTCCACCAACTCACATTGGATGCTAGACATGTGAGAAACATTCCCAGCTGTAAAAGGGAGATGTAATCCTCATTTCTTGACCACCTTTCATCATTAAATAGCCAAATGCATTGCAAAAATAGGAGATGGGGAGTCCATAGCAGAAAAATAGAGAGAGACATACGGGAGAAGCTGGAAGTTGCAGAAATGTAGCTCTTTCATCTCCTTAGTGTTAGTTTAGCTTAGTATAGAGTAGTGTAGCTTTTCCATTCTTGTTTATTATCTAGATTAGGATGAAGATGGAGGATGAAGAAGGCAAGGAAGAAAGCTCATGTGACAAGGGTTGTATTCCTTCCAAACTCTTTATCTTTTGTATTTGATTCCAAGTTTAGTTAATATACAAGTTCTGGATTTTGTGTTCATTATGTGTTTCTAAAGTTTATACCTTGGGTTTGGTTGAACTTTCTATAATTGTTAGTGTTTATTATTTGGTTATTTGATTGCTATGATTTGAGCAAGTTATTTAGCACTTTGGTTCTTTAAATCATGATTAATCTGGTACCATTAATTGTGATTATCTAAGGTGTTGTTTCTGCAATGAAAATTGAGATTTAACACTAGTTCAAGAAGTGCTAAACATAGGGAGTACACTCACGAAAGTAGAGGTGCACTTATGTGGTTTTAGTGATTCATTTCATGTAATTTCATTGAAGAAATGAACTTGTAACTAATTTCATAACCATGAAAATAGGTATGGATTAGTTATAGGTATAATTGATTCACTACGAAAGTAGGATTCAAATGCATAAGGAAATTACACCATAATTAGCCTAAATGTAGTAATTAATGATCCAAATATAGCACTTGCATGAGTAGTTAGGGATACCACAACCTAAGGAGCTTTCATTTGTTATTTTCTTGTATAATTTCAGTAGGCTTTAATTTGTTATAATTCATTGATAGTCTAAATAATAGAGAAGCTTTAGTAGTACCGGTAATTGCAATCTTCCTTGTGGGATCGACCCTTAATACCCTATACTCGCTCACGATTCGTATACTTGCGATAAATCGCGTGTGGGGTATTTAGGAGTTTATAAATGTAAAACTTGATTAGGATGAGCTTAATTGTATATGTATACTCCGCGCACGTCAACCAACGAAGGTGTTCCCCAGCCAAAATCAACGCCATAAAATGGGAACCTACACCAGCTTGAGCACCCGTACAAGTCAGAGTTGTGTGTTTCAGTTGCTGCAGTACTCAGCGGTGCTGAGTGGGATGCTTCTTGCCTACTAAGAATGGAATTGATGTTTTCTGTGCACTCCTTGAGCAATTTTGTTTTCCCTTCCCTTAGTTTATTAACTAACTCTGGTAATTTAACTTCAGCATTGTTGTCAACTGATGTCGGGAAATAGGCAAAAAAATTCCCAACTGAATTTTGTGGAAGTGGAGGGACAATTATTTGTCGAAAATTCACAGCATTCACGAAGATTGATGGGCGGCTGTGTGATCCCGAGTTTGCCTTTGACGCTGCAGACATAAAACAACCGTAAAGTAGGGCTGACACAACTTCAAACCGAGTAGGGTTTTCTACTCCTGAGTTAAGAGCAATAGCCTTGAGTTCTCCAATTTTAGAAGCATGGAACGCCAAAATCCTTTTCACGTGCTTCCCTTGATCTAGCTTAGGAGGAGATGGTTTCGGAAATTGCTGACCGTCAACAGGGGGGAACAGAGAAGCTGCATGAAGATGAGGAGATGGGATGTCACTCGTTTGACGAGCTATTGCTGCCCAATCATTCATGAAAGTTGATACGCTGGATGCATCAGCAATCCTGTGATTTATAGACACACTCAATACTATGCCACCGCAGTTGAAAGAACTGAGCTGAACAAATACTAGGCTACGATGATTAGCTAGGGCCGGCCCGGAGAATAGAGATCTAGCAAAGATAAGATCTTCCATTTTTCCAGAACTTAATTGCTTGCGAATCTCAGACACTCGACAATTAATTCGGCCTTCAGTAAATTGAGCACCCATGTCGTTGCAATCAATCATATAGCCGTTTTTCATCAGCCGTCCGGCGAAAGGGTAATACTGGGCAAGAGTTTTTGAGAGAGAACTTTTAAGCAGTTGTGATATTTCATTGGCAAGCCAACGAGTTCCCTTAATATTAGGATAGAAGAAAGCCACCGGGATCAGAAGATATGGTGAGATTCCTTGATCTAACAATGAGAGCTTGTGGTATCTCAAAGAAGTTGGAGTGGGTGAGGAAGGCTTGATGAATGTTTCAGAAATTATCTCAAACTGCAGCGAGGCATCCATCCTGATGAATATTTGCTTGAATGAAGGCCTATATGTCTTATCAATAAGCTTGTGCTGGCTTTGCTAACCTATTACCCTTTTATAGTGTGGTGAACAATGGCATTGTATTTTTGGTATTAACCTAAAATACCTGTACTTGGAAAAGTTACACATCTCTTAGTACACTGTCTTCCGAAATACCAATTTCTTTTAAAGTCTCTCCCTATGGTACAATTGTTTTACAGTCACTAAAATACAAAATTCATCATTACTTGAATAAGAAATGATTTTAGAGTGCTTAAGCAAATCAAAAATTTCTCCCTCTCTATCTCCCTCTGCTTAAAATTCTCAAGAAGCCATCAGTCTAAACATAGTTTTTCCAAGCCACTGGTGAAGATTAGGCTACGCCGCAGTCCTACATTGATGAAAGAAAGAAGCTAGGATGTGTTTAGACAACAGAAAAAAAAACCCCAAGAGGACCAATTTCTTGTGCTAGGATTCATTTGTTTCCCTTCAGACCCATATATAGCTGCTATTTGTGTGCCTGAAGTCGGGCAAGTGGTGCTAACCTAACAAATGGAATATATCATGCCTAGATAAAGCCTGGAGATATACCTAAGGGCAACTTTGATTATTGTGTACCTAAGCTATTGTTGTTTTTCACGATTAGGAGCAAACAAAAGGTTGGAAATCTTTACAAACGCCTTTTTCTTGATAGTTAATCACGTAATTTATTTTTTTTTTCAAATACTTGTTATGTTAGACTTGAATTCCCAGATGATTTTGCATACAAGTCTAAAATTTTCAAACCAGAAAGTTGAATTCCAACTAGGTATATTCATTGACAATAAGCTAACTAGTGAAGGGTTCGGATTAGTCAATTGAATTTTTTTCTGGTGGATATACTTTTGGGATTATTCAGATTGAAAATTTCGCATTCGGAAAGGAACAATTAGTATATCTGATAAAAATGAAAAAGAAATTGGGAATCACTAGGAAAGGCTAAGAACTTTTGATGAATTATATTAATCCTCTTGGACTTGTTAAATGGTGATGGATTTGAACTTGAATAGGATTCATTAAAGACTTAATATTCTTTAATTAATGCAATTCTTAGTGTGGCTGATTGTTTTTTTTTTTTTTTTTTTTTTTTTTTCTAAAGCAGGGCCAACTATGTCGCTTTTACTGGAGCACAAAAGTTATTTGAAAACAGTGAGGATAATTACAAATTTTAGGCATGGATGAACTTTTTGATGAAACTGAAGTTGTTGAACTTTTTGCATGCTAAATTTTGGCATGAAAGAGAATTATAATTTCTTAAATTTTTTCAAACTTGCAATGTAACCCATGCTTTGCACAGGTTTCTATCTTAAATCAAGATTATTTTATAAAAATGTCACATAATAAGAAAAACCTAAAATCTTCAAAAGTGTATTAATTTAGTGTCAACTTCTACTGAAATATGTTACTTTAAATAACATGAAGGAAAAAAATCCTTACTTATTGAGTGTAAGCAATGGCCTCTTATCAACTTCAACAAATTAGATAGCTCAGAAAATGCGTGTCTAATTGTTATATGTAATTGGAATTGTCTAATCAAAATATTCTTAAACTACTTACCTTTCCCATCTAATCGCCACCCTCTCTATTGTCTCACAGCTCCACCTCTCCTCCTCTACCCATCTATCCCCTCTCCTATCCTTATTTCCATATCTTGCAGCCCCACCTCTCTTTTGACTACAGATTGCTTTCTCCCTGCTTACAGTACCACCTTTCCGCTTTCCTTCACTGCCAAGACCTATTCTGTCATTTTTCATGCATTTTTTCCTGTCAAATACAAATCCAAATAACAATATGCAGCAATATTTGAATCCCGGGCCAACAAGTAAAGTGAATGAGCTTTAACTTCATATTTCAACCCTGATTCAATGATTTTAAATTTTTTTAATTATGTATTATTAAATTACTTGGATAAAATTAATATGTAAAAAAAGAAAAGAAATATTTAGTGACAAAATGGTTCAGAGGCCATTTTTTACTAGTTTTTGCTGGTTCGCCTAGTTCTTGATTGGGTTTGATCAGTTCATCTAACTTCTAGAGTTAAATATAGAACCAAACTAGAACCATGACCACCTTACGGTTCCATTGGATAAACTAGTTTTGGGTATAAATTTAGTAAAATTCTTCCTCAATGCATGTTTTTTTTGAAAAAAATGAATATAGTAAAAGATCTTTAAGCACTTCCACGAAGGTGCCCTTGTTTGTTTACATTCAAGTCAATAAAATAGTTCACTTCAATGCTCACCCTTGTTATAATAGTTTTATGTTGGACTTATGATTAATTAATTTTGACATTCTAATAAATATTGTTATGAATAGTTGATATGATTATAACAATTTAAGGAAGAAAAGTGAAAGAAAACAAAAAGGAAACATATCAAAAACGTTTATTCATGAAGAGAAGAAACAATGGTCTAATTAGAATTGTACTGTTGCTTCAAAACTTGCTAACAAATTTGGATGACGAAGGAAAAGCGACTAACTTTGATGAAGGAAAGAAGCTACCCAGCAGGCCTACATTGATAAAGGAAAGAAGCTATAGAGTGGAGAAATTTTAGTATGAGTTTAGACAACAGAAAAGAAAAAATCCAAGAGGACCACTCTCTCGTGTTTGGATTCGTTTGTTTAATGAGACCCATATATAGCTGCTATTTGTTTGCCTAAAGTCGATTGAGAGTGTGTAAAGCCAACTTAATCAAAAGCTTTATCAGATTTAATGCTGGCAAGTAGTGCTAACCTAACAAAGGGAATATATCATGCCTAGATAAAGCCTGGGGATATACTTAAGGGCAACTATGTTTATTGTGTACCTAACCTATTGTTGTTTTTCACGATTAGGAGCAAACAAAAGGTTGCAAATATTTACAAAAAGCTTTTTTCTTGATAGTTAATCACGTAATTTTTTTTTCAAATATTTATTATGTTGGACTTGAATTCCCAGATGATTTTGCATACAAATCTAAAAGTTTCAAACCAGAAAGTTGAATTCCAACTAGGTATATTCATTGACAATAAGCTAACTAGTGAAGGGTTCGGATTAGTCAATTGAATTTTTTTCTGGTGGATATACTTTTGGGATTATTCAGATTGAAAATTTCTCATTCGGAAAGGAACAATTACTGTATCAAATAAAAATTAAAAAGAAATTGGGAACTCAGCAGGAAAGGCTTAGAACTTTTGATGAATTGTATTGAGTTTATTTCCAAAGTAATCTTCTTTAGAAAAAATATTTCCAGTGTGATGCTCTTTCACAAATTACTACCTTTTTAATCATGAGACCTGAAATCAACAGACCCCCCCCCCCCTTGTTCCAATGGATAATTTCACAAATCTCCCCTAAGATTTATGACAATTATATAGTTAGCTTCCTAAAAAAATTATACATACCTTTCCAGAATAGTAGTTTTGGGTTTTATTTGGCTGATGTAAGGGGAAATAATCATGTTAATACCTCAAATTTCCCTTAAGGAGTTTTTATGTTTAAATCAATTGTTCAATGTATATATTCTTGTTTATCGCCTATTCTAAAATAGTTTCGCCTTAGGCCTAAATCATTTCCTCCACATCCCTTTGGCCATTTTTGCAATTGTATATTTGTGTTTGCAATTGTTTATTAAACTTTGGTCAGAGACAAAATTGAGAATAAATGGAAAGAGTGAGAGATGGGTTAATTAAAATGCATGATTAATACTAAAATTTGTGAGACATGGAGATTTGGATTATGGAAAGGATAAGAAAACTTGAATAGGGGAAAAAAAGTGGATTGAAACTGTGATGGACAGATTTTTGGTGATACATTTTTCAAGTTTGATAGGCATTTTATTACTTTTTTCCCCTTTTTGAAAAAATTGTGGCTAGAATTTTTTGCAAAGTTTGGGAAGATTGCTAGTCATTTTGAGTCCTTAAAAAGCACATTAAGTATAATATTTGAATGTAGAGGAGTGTAACATGTAATTATCAGAAAGCTTAGAAGAGGTTTTTGAAATTATCCTTTGGTGTAATACTATTCATTTTTTCTACCTCATAATTATTAATTTCCACATTCACACTCGAAATGCAAACACAAAAAGCAAAATTCAAGGAAGAAAAATAAGAAAACCAAGGCAATAAACAAAGGAAAAGGACTAGATTTGATTAACACTAAAATATTATGAAACGATTATAGCATTTCTTATGAGTAACAAATTTTTAAAAAAATTAGTAAGGGAATGATGGGATTTAAGGAACGGAGAGGGGATAGGGGATCAAAACTTAGGATCTTTAATTCCTAGGAGTAACATTGATAAGTGAGTATTTTGTGTGTTTTTAAAATATTTTATTATTTAGTTTTGCTATGTTTTATTCATTTTTGTAGCTTATGAACAAACTTTCTAGTGAAGTTATGCATTTTGTGGTTTAAGTATCAAAAATTGCATTTCTATGGATTAAAGTGGTGAAAACTTCATATTTTTGTAGGTTTAATGATTCAATCATCAAATGGAATGAATTGAGAAGATAATTGGATGATTGTTGATGATTTGAAATGATTTAAGAAGAATATGGAGTGCCAAATACTTGAGATGACATGCAAGCAAGTATAAAAGAAAGGAAAAGTTTGACATGTTTTGACACTTATTGGTATTTTGGTTATATCTTGAGTTACACGCATTAGATTGAGATCATTCTTAAACCATTTTAAAGCTAACATGTAGCTCTACATTTCTTGTGAAGACATCAAATCCAGTTCATGAGTTTTCTAGTTAAAAATGTCAAAATATTGTCGGTGATTTCTGTTGTCAAAAGTTGAAATAGGGGATTGACCAGTCAAACATAGTTTGGTCATTTATCAGTCTATAGATCTCCAAGTTAGATGATTCCTAATGAATTTGAAAGCTAACTCAAAGGGATACAACTTTCATGTTTTGTGCAAGAGCTATTTTATCCTCTAACATCGAAAAAAGATCAATTGAAATTGGTGAAAAAACAGAGCAAAGTTGAAGACTGATCAGAATTGAGAAAACTTGCAAAAAAGGAAAACGTGGGGACAATACGTGACCTCAGCCCACATTTTCTTCAATTGTTTTGCAACTTGTGCTTTGTTCACGCAAGCTTTTTGACCCATTTGTCAACAAGAATTTTGGTGGAAATAGACCAAGAAAGCTGCCAAAGAAGCTTTACAACTCAAATCTAATTTGTTTATGGGTTCAAGGAGAATCTTAACATGATTTAACACTTTGTCTTTTGCATAAATTCCTCTATAAATAGAGTCCTTGGGAAACATATTTTTAGAACTTTGGAAGACTAGAGATACTACTAAAATGCAGTATTCACTGGTTTTTTTTAGTTCATTAAGTTAATTTATTAGTTTAGTATAGAGTAGTATAGTTTCCATTATTTCTTGTATTAGCTAAACTTGGATGAGATAGTGGATGAAGATGGAGATGCTTGGAACTCATGTGATAAGGGTGACTTCTCTCCTACCTTTTTGTTTCTTGTTTTAATTCTTATGTTTAGTTATAATACAAGTTTGGTATTTGTTTTCATGTTTTATTAAAGTTTATGTTTAGAGTTATGGATGAACTTTCTGTATATTGTTAGTGATATTTACTTGGTTATTTGATGATATTATTTTGAACAAGCTATTTAGCACTTTTGCTCTTCTAATCATGTTTAACTGGCCATTAATTGTGATAATCTTAAGGTGTTAAGTTTGCATCGAGAATTGAGATTTAACACTAGTTCAAGAAAGTGCTAAATTTAGGGAGTTTACTCACGAGAGTAAAGGAGCACCTGTATGGTTTTAGTGAATTGTTTCATGTAATTTCATTGAAGAAATGAGCTTGTAGTTAATTTTATAATTACGAGAGTAGGTATGACTTAGTTACAAGTATAATTGATTTACTACGAGAGTAGGTTTCACATACATGAAGGAATTACGCCATAACTAGATAAGATAATAACATTTAATTAACCGATGATTTCACTTGCAAGAGTAGTAAAAAATTTCATACCTTTAGGAGCTTTCTATTATTATTTGTATTACGTTTATCTCATGTTTATAGTGTAGATTTAATTTTTTGCACTTATAATAGTCTAAATAATAAAGGAGTTTGAAAACCATTAGTAATTAACAATCTTCTCTGTGGATTCGACCCTTAATACCCTATATTCAATCTCGACCCGTATACTTGCAGAAAATCACATATGGGGTATTTAGAAATTATAAATGTAAAACTCGATTGAGGAATGAGAAGATAATTGGTTGATTTTTGATGATTTGAAGTAATTTAAAAAGAATATGAAGTGCCAAATACTCAAGAGATGAAAAGCAAGCAAGTATAAAAGAAAGGATGAGTTTGACAGGTTTGACATCTCTTGGTATTTTAGCTAAATCTTGAGTTACACGCATCAGATTAAGATGATTATTAAATCATTTTGAAGCTAACACATAGTTCTGCATTTTTTATCAAGACATCAAAATCCAGTTCATGAGTTTTCCAAGACATAATGTCAAAATACAGTCGGTCATTTCTGTTGTCAAAAGCTGAAACAGGGGATTGACCATTCAAATGTATTTTGGTCATTTATCAGTCTACAGACCTCCACATTGGATGATTCTTCATGAATTTGAGAGCTAAATCAAAGGATTACAGCTTTCATGTTTTCTACAAGAGCTAATTCAGCCTCTAACATCGAGAAAATATTAGTTGAAATTGGCAGAAAAATAGAGCAAAGTTGAAGACTGACTAGAATTGAGAAAACATGCAATGGAGGAAAACGTGGGGATAATATGCGACCTCAACCCATGTTTTCTGAGGTCGTGTTTTCTTCAATTGTGGCTGCAACTTGTTCTACAACTTGTGCTTTGTTCATGCAAGTTTTTTGACCCATTTTTCTACAAGAATTTCGGTGGAAACAGACCAAAAAAGTTGCCAAAGAAGTTTTACAACTCAAATCTAACTTGTTTATGGGCTCAAGGAGAATCTTAACATAACTTAACACTTTGTCTTTTGCATGAATTCCTCTATAAATAGGGCCCTTGGAGACCATATTTTTAGAACTTTGGAAGGTTAGAGACACTACCAAAATGCAGTCTTCACTAGTTTTTTTTAGTTCATTAGTTTAGGTAGGTTAGTACAGTTTTATTCTATCTTATATCATGCTAAGCAAGGATGATGATTGAGGTTTGAAGATGGAGAAGATGTTGCTCACATGTGACAAGGGGTTCCATTTGTTCAACTCTTTAACTCTTGTATTTGAATCTTATGTTTAGTTATAATACAAGTATGGCTTTTTCTTTCCTTTTCTTCATGTTTAGCTAAAGTTTATGTCTAGAGTTAGGGGTGAACTTTCTATATCTTGTTTGTGATATTTATTTGATTATTTGATGATATTATTTTGAGTAAGTTATTTAGCACTTTTGCTTTTCTAGTCATGATTAACCGGCCATTAATTATGATAATCTTAAGGTGTCAAGTTTGCTATGAAATTGAGATTTAACACTAGTTCGAGAAAGTGATAAATTTAGGGAGTACACTCATGAGAGTAGAGGTGTACCTTTGTGGCTTTAGTGACTTGTTTCATGTAATTTCATAGAAATAAATGAACTTGTAACTAATTTCATAACCACGAGAGTAGGAATGGTTTAGTTATAAGTATAGTTGATTCACTACAAGAGTAGGTTTCACATACATTAGCAAATTACGTCATAACTAGCCAAGATAATAACATTCGATTAATCGGTAATTTCATTTGCAAGAGTAGTTAGGAATTCCATACATCTAGGAGTTTTCTATTGTTTTTTGTATTACCTTATCTCATGTTTATAGTGTCGATTTAATTTCTTGCAGTTATGATATTCTAAATAATAATGAAGTTCGAAAAATATTGGTAATTGACAATCTTCCTTATGAGATTAATCCTTAATAACCTATACTCAATCTGGATCGGTATACTTACAGAAAATCGTATGTGGGCTATTTAGAAATTTATAAATGTAAAACTTGACTGTGAAATAAGTTTAATTGTTATATGCATACCCTGTGCCCGTCAAACATGATATTCCCTCTGTCCCATTGAAAATGTTATACTTTTCATTTTGAAATGTTCCAAAACATTTGTTATATTGGAAAAGTCAAAACACCTTTTAGTTTCTCTTACCAATATAGTCCTTTTTTCTAATTATATGCATGTTACCATTCAAATTTAAAATTTGAATTTGTAGGAGTAAAATTGAAAAGACAAGTACAAATATCACTGTCAAATCACTATTTTTAAAAAGTTGGATTCTCCAATTAAACTTGACCAAATAATTGGGACGGAGGGAGCAGTACTATTCTAAAAGCCCAATATCGAATCTTATTGGCTTTGTGAGGATCCGAATTTTAATTTTTCTTACTTTTATTTTATTTTACTGGTTTCTTTAATTATTTATTCACCCGTTTATTCCGAATAATTTATTTCATTCATTTTAAATCTATTTACATGGAACAATGTCTCATTGATATTTTTAAAATGTTTCGTTAGTGAATTTAATTTTTCTGCAACTCGTTTAGCGAGAAATAGTGAATGCACATTTTTTGAGATAAATTCAATCCGAAAGTGCATTAATCTTAGAGAACTAAGGATGATTAATATTAGACTAAGGAAAGTTAATCGAGAGATTAGATGTGAGTGAGTTAAATTAAGTTCAATTAAGAGTACTAATTGCTCACTAATCGGTTGTTGACTTTTGAGTACTAAGACCACTTTTATGTCATTCCTCTTGTCATTCAATCAACTCACCACCTACCAACCAAAACCCATTCCTTCTTCCTCTTGCTTGGCCGACTTTCCCCTTCCCATCAAAAATTTCATCTTTTGTCTTCCATTTTTGCTCCACAAAAGCTCTCCAAATTTGCTTCTTGTCTTGGGTCTTCATACAAGTTTGGAAGGTGACTTGATCAAGGAAGAAACTTGGTGATTTAAGAGCTCAAATCCTAGTGTTTAGTCTTCATTTTGGCAACAAGGTAATCATCCAAGAAACCCTCAACTTTTCCTCTCAAATCTTAGTAGTAAGTTAGTTTAGTTAGTTTATTTGTTGGGTTGTTGATGGGTTCACAAGAACCTTGACATTAGATAGTGAACTTGAGGTGGCTTTATAAGTAGAGGCCTTGAGAATTTTGTATGTTTAATTGCTTGTTTGTTACTTGCTTTGATGAGATATGGTGTAGTTCTAATTGGAAAGTTGAAAAAGAAAGCTAGAGGATGAGAAATGCTTGCTGGCTGAAATTTGCTGGTTGTTCCTCTCTTGTTAATTTCAAATTTTTGATGTTATTTTGGTACAATAATGCTTGATATACGATGGTGGTTATGTGTGTTGAATATCATCCAAAAAACTTTCCAATTGGTTGTGTCAAAGTAGGGTTAAAGTGAGGTTGAAATCTGGAATTTTTTTGATCAGGTGACCCCAACCAGTGTTCACTTTTTTGTCATAACTTTTTTTCTGAGAGCTGAAATCGAGTGCCATTTATGGCATCCAAAACTAGACTCCGATATTTTTTCATTGGTATAAAATGCACCTCCTAATTCGTTTCCTATGAGCCGTAGTGAACCAGCAAAAATAACTGAAATTCTTCACTGCATTCATCCGAGAAACAGTCTTAGCTGCAATTAGTAGCTCAATTTTGCCTATTTTTTAAAATGAATTTTAAGACAGTTCCTTCTAATAATTTTTAGAATTTTGAATCTAGTTTTCAATGCCATAAACCACACTAAATTTCGAGTTGCATAACTCTAGTTATGATCAGATTCTTAAACTCTATCAAGTATGTCAGAACTGGAATTTCGTAAAACAGGTTCTAAAAATTAGTTTTCTTAGAACTGTTGTATCTTGGTGTAGAAAAGTCCGAATTGAGTTTCGTTTGTTGCATTTGAAACTAGATTTGGATTTTTAATTGTGGTACAAATTTCAAGGGCTGATTTCATTTCTACGAATTTTTTCGAATTTCCAAACTTCACTGAATTTACAAGCCTGTTTTGCTCTGTCATGTCTAGAATAGTGACTTGAACTAAAATTTGAATGACTTCAAATTAGAGTCTGAGTAAAGTGTGTTCTAGAAAGTTTTAGTGATTTAAGTCTAGTTTCCAACGGTATAAAGTTTTCAATTTTTGGACTTACGGAACTCGAGATACGATTTTTCCAAATAGTGCCGCTCTGAGCTGGAAATTTCTGATTTCAAACAAATACTCTTTTTAAGAACTTTCCACATTCCTTCGCAATTGTTGGACTGTTTTAAGTTTAATTTCATGATTAGGCACAAAGTCTCTTTGAATTTTAAACTTTCATTTTGAATCTTGATTTCAAAAGGTTAAACTTCTCTTAATACGTTTTATTGGTTGTTCAACTTCCTTGGTTGATGGCACCTCTTTTCATATTTAAAAAATGAATTATGGGTAAAATACACTAAACCCCCTTGTGGTTTGGGTTATTATCATAAAACTTTCTCATTATTTGAAAACCCCCAAAGAACCCCCTCGTGGTTTGGACTAATTTGGGTAATGGACGGAAATCGTCCAATTTGACGGGAAGTGAATTACACACGCTTGACAAGCGAGTGTGATAACAATACATCAAGGGTAATGTGGTAATTTTACATTTTCTTTTCTTTTCTTTTTTTTCCTTGTTCTTCCTTGTTCTTCCTTGTTTTTCTTTCTCCTGAACTGAACCATTTGGAGTAGAAAAACTGAAGCAAAACTGAAGCAAAACTGAAGCAAAATCAACACCAACCTTTGTTAATCCGATGACACCCGGCAAAAGATTCCACCAACGGAATCCAGTATTTGCTTCAACCCTTCACCAACCGAAGCAACCCAACACCTCAACCTTCAAACTCCTCAAAGCCTAAAACCATCTGCTTTTCCCAGTTGTTATAACTTGCACCACCAATTTGTAATTACAAGTTTCTACTAGAAGGGGGAAAAAAATTTCCCCGAACTCCTTCAGAATCATCATCATCTACCACCAAGTACAATTAAACTGGTTGGCCCGATACCTGCCCGGAGGCTGATGTGACCCAGACCTGTAAGCTCAACTGGACCCAGAGAAACCCGAGGACGAGACCACCCAGAAATGTGAAAATCATCATCATCATCATCATCATCAATATAAGGGTACCAATAGTACCGTGGGTTAGTTGTTAATTTGTGTCAAATGTCCACTTTAGGGATGACTGCTTGGTGAAATTGAGGTTATTATTGTTGCCCCCGGAAGCGGAATAATCGAAATCTACGACAAGGGATTTCAACCAAGTAAACTTACAAAGAAATTGTGGCAGATAATCCAGCACCAGGTAGTGATCGAAGGCACAATAGGGTGGCGAAAATGTCCACATGACAGAGTCATAGGCTGCCGGCTGAAGAAACACCATAGGATAGGTGACAGCATGGACCAGTTTGCCGGGAAAAGCAGCCAGTCAGAGTGTGGGATCACGTTGGATAAGTGAGATCTGAACAGGGATTTTGAAAGAAATAGATTCGGATTTGTAAACAAGAGAAGAGAATCTTTTGGAGACTAAAGGAACACCTGCAGAGGTATTTGGCTTCAAAAACTTTGTCAAGAATGACGGAAACTATTGCATCTGGTAATCGCTTGAATGGATCAACAATTTCTTTTCCTCGATGTTCTTCTGCAGCAGCTGCTCCAAATTTTTGAAATTTTCAAATAAGCCACTTGATGTTTCTTTATTATCAAATGAAGTGAGAAAGTTTCTAAAATCTTATGTAAATCTTGAACTAACTTTTAGTATAGGTTGAAACAAGGTTAATATAGGAATTTCATATTTTTCGTTAAATTGGACGATTTCCGTTCATTGCCCAAATTAATCCAAACCACGAGGGGGTTCTTTGGGGGTTTTCAAATAATGAGGAGGCTTTATGATAATAACCCAAATCACAAGGGGGTTTAGTGTATTTTACCCAATGAACTTCAACCCCAAGTTTTATGCTCTCGATTTTCATGAGTTTGAACTTTTAAAAGGGAGCTTTTTGACTAGAGTAAATCTTGGAGAAATTTCACTAGTTTTATACTTGAACCTTGGAACCTTAGCCTTGACATTTACTATGAATATGAGTGGAGTTTTGGGCGAGTTTGGACTCCATTAGTTTGAAAATGTGAACATTTTTTATATTTTAACTTTTGGATCATGAGATTTGAAGTTTTGAGAGATGAAAACCATTTACCCTTTTCCATGATTTTCGTGCCGAAGGTGAAAACGGTACTTTCTCTTGGATTGACATTTACTTACCATGACATGAATCAAAAACGACCTTCGAGCTCCTTTTGAGCATTATTCCAATGTTTTAGCTAGAAAAACTTTTTTAAGTTGACTCGAACTTGTGACCTTGAGAGTGGGTAGCGAGAAAATGTCTTTCTTATTAACCTTGGTCGAGCACCTAGGAAATGGCGATTGTACATGTCTCAGGTGGTCACGAGAACGCTGAAGAGCTCGTCTGACTACTCGCTTCACTCTTGTTTTGCCCTTGACTTGTGGTAAGTGTCAAGTGCATATTAAATGTTTATGTGTTTGAAATGATATGTGTACAAGTGTTAGATATGATACGTGAAACTTGCCGAGGCGAGGGTGTACTTTATAGCCCTCGTCCTCTCTCTTTCCGATTACATGATACTTGTTACATGAATATATATGACTTACACTTATACATGAACATATTTTAACTCGTGAGCACTGGGCAACTAGAAGTATCACGCCCTATTCGGGTAGGAGGTACCACTCACCCCGACTCAGTGCTATGATCGACTCAAAGTCGATTGGAGCGTTGTCTCGTCGACCAAATACACGTGTGGGGACGCCCCAACCCATCGGCTAACCTTGTAACTCGAGTCGGCAAGGGTTTGGTCGAGAAGCTTGGTGAACCTTGAAAATAATAGCTTGATCTTTGAGATCTCGTTTGGCATACTCGAATAGTATTGCCACTCTTACATGTTTGGTTCCGGATCCAAGAGGGTGTTATGTTGGGTGGAAGAAGTAAGTGGAGCACTATGGTCAGGTTACTACTTGGGTTGACAGAGGGTTAACTCCCGAAGGCTCAATTGATCGAGACGTGGAAATAGCTCTTGAGAGCTCCTGTATCCTTCTTGTGTGTTAAATTCCTACTTGTGCATTTAAATGAAATGTCATGTTTAAAGTTGCTTTTAAGCATGTTATTTGATTGATTGGTGTTACTTGCTTGCCTGTTTATTTTCTTGGCCTCACTGAGCGTTCGCTCATCCCATTAAGTTTGTTTTCCTTAACAGGCTTTGGAGGTGTATTGGTGGCTCTAGACTAGGGACTTGGTGGATGCTACTATACCTTTTGTATGAACTTTTGATGGTTCTTTAAGTGTAATTTTGTTATTGTTGGTTGGTGGATTGTAATCGTAATTGTTAACCCTAGAAGTTATGACTTGTATATTCGAAGTACTTTTATTTAGGTCGATGGTTGTTTTGTGACTCTATATTAAGTTTGAACGAGTGCATGAATCCTAACAAGAGTTGTGCAGGCGTTCCGCTGATACCCTAGGGAGAGGTGGATGTGTCATAATTGGTATCAGAGCGCTAAGTTTGAATTACCTGGAATAGGGTTAGGAGTTCTTAGTCGTGAACTTTTGGTCATAGAAACCCGTGGTAGACCTTAGGTTAAATTTTTAAATGGTACCAGCGAATGTACGGACCTAATCTTTAGTTGTGGGTTATTTGTAGGATATGGATAGCAGCAGTGATGACAATAGTGTTGAGAGACCTCTCCCCGTGATTCCGTATCGCATGGTTGGAGGCGGCCCCCTTTTGCAATACTCACCTGCTAGACGGGGTAGGTCGTGGTCATACCGAGCGAAATACTCTTACCCTAACCGTTTGGTATTAGAGGTAGCCGAAGAGTGGAGGCAGTTGACTCTTGACTTCCGGAGAGTACTAGAGGAGAGAGAGGAGATGGAGGCCACTATGGAGGCTCAGGCTGCTCGATTTCAGGAGTTAGAAAATAGAAAACTAGAGGAGCATCAGAGGGCTGATGCCTCCCATGCACAGTTTCAGAAAATTGAGAGGGCCTGAACCAGTCAACCAACCTAGGAGTTAAGAGAGGGGTGAGGATAGAACATAGAGCGATTCTTGAAACTCTCTCCACCTAGGTTTCATGGAGGGTTTGATCTCGAAGCAGCAGAAAATTGATTTGAGAGGATAATAAGGCACTAGTGAGAGCAAAAGATTGGGGATTCTTCTTGAGCAACTTTGTAAGTGAGTATTGGAGAGTGAGTTAGAGTGTAAAACTTTTATATATTAAGGAATATGATTTCTATTTTGTTATGTTTATAAGTGATGATAGTAATTCTTGTGGAGACTCAAGAGCTCGTCCATATTAAACAGAGATTAGTTAAGATTTATACTCTAAGGTAACTTGTACGTAAAAAAATGGAAAAGTAATATGACCAGAGTTTCCCATTATGAATAGTTACTTACTTCGATTCTTTGATTTGTCTGGCAGGCTAGCATTTGATTTGAGCCAATCGGTGAGATGCCAAATTTGGCAGAGATGCATAAGGAAATAGACATTCTTCGAAGAGAGGTAGAATTTCAAAAGAAATTAGCTGACTACTGGGAAAAACGATGGAAATAAGAATATGCGGAGAAAATTGAGTTGCTACACAAGAAAGTGGAACTGAAAAAGAAATACAAAGGAAATTATCAAATTGGTCAGGTCGTGACGTCTCGTGTGGCTTGTGGATACTGTGACAAGTTTAACTACACTGAGACCGTGTGCTGAAAAAAGCAAGGAAAATGAGCTGTGGTAGTACCAAACATCGGGTTTCAAGTTGCCCTAGTACCTCTAAAAAGAGGAAATACTCAACAGTCTGCTAAGTCTGCTGCAAAACAGTCGAGTGCTAGAGGGAGTAATTAATGTTAATGACTGTAAGAGGGATCCAAGTAGTGAAAGCTTTGCGAGTGCGGATGGTTCTGACTCCACTCGAAGGATTGGGGTTGTAGTTTTATCCTAACTTAGGCTGGCACTTTTAGAGGTTGTAATCTTTTGTATAGGGGATAAAGTCCTTTTGTTGTTTTGTATATTTGCGACTTAGCACGTTTTCCTATGATTTTGTGTATCTCCCCTTTCTTTTGAAATGATTTGATGAAGTTATCCTCACTTGGTGTAACTATTATGATATTTTATGACACATAAAAATTTACTTTGCTTTAATTGATTTTACGGCTTATATATATATTTGATTTATTGTCCCGTACCTTTAGACCTATAATAAGATCATAAACAGCAACCGAGGATAGTTTTACAAACCCTGAGAGAGCACCAACTTTTTGCTAAGTTCAATAAATGTGAGTTTTGGTTGGAAGTAGTAACCTTTCTAGGTCATATAACCTCTAAAGAAGGAATTACTGTGGACCCAACTAAAGTAGAAACTGTTTCTAAGTGGAAATGACCAGAAAATCCTATCGAAATTCAGAATTTATTACGGTTAGTGGAGTATAACCGTCGATTTATCAAGAACTTTTCTAAAATTGTCAAACCCTTAACCGAGTTGACTAAGAAGCATGACAAATTCATATGAAATCCTAAATGTGAGAAAGGATTTCAAGAGTTGAAATAGTGCTTAACTAAGGTACCTGTGTTAGCTTTACCAAGCGGAGGAGATGGTTTTGTGGTTTACACAGATTATTCAAAGGATGATTTAGGATGTGTATTGATGCAAAATAGAAAGGTAATTGCGTATCCTCCCATAAGTTGAAACCTCATGAGCAGAATTATCCGACCCATGACTTGGAGTTAGCGGCAGTAGTGGTTGTCTTGAGAAAGTGGAGACATTATTTATATGGAGTGACTTTCGAAGTTTTCATGGATCATAAAAGTTTTAAGCATTTGTTCTCCCAGAAAGAGTTCAATTTGAGGCAACGTAGATGGGTAAAATTTTTGGAAGATTATGACTGTATGTTTAGCTACCACCCTGAAAAAACTAATGTAGTGGCGGATGCCCTAAGTTGTAAAATGCAAGTGGCCAGTTTAATGGTGAGAGAATAGCACATGTTAGAAGAAATTAGTGTTTGGAATCTGTATCTTGAGCTACAGAGGGTAATTTTGGGAATATTACTGTGAGATCCACCTTGTTAGAGAGATCAAAGAAGCTCAAAAAGGAGACCCTGAAGTGCAAAAATGGGTTGAGAAAGTTCCAAAGGGGAAAATTTTGACTATAATTTGGGGACCGATGGAGTGTTAAAGTTTAGAAATCACATAGTGGTACCCAAGGATAAAAGTCTAAAGAAAGAAATTTTGGACGAAACTCACCGTTCTAAGTATAAGGTACACCCTGGAGGTAATAAGATGTATCAAGACTTGAAAATCCTTTATTGGTGGGAGAATATGAAGAGAGAGATTGCTCAATTTGTTCGATCTTGTCTCACTTGTCAGCAAATTAAGGCCGAGCATCAGAAAATATCTGGATTATTACCGCCGTTAGATATACATGAGTGGAAGTGAAAAAATATCACAATGGATTTCGTATTAGGGCTACCAAGGACTCAGAGAAGGCACGATGCTATTTGGGTAATAGTTGATCGATTGACCAAATATGCTCACTTTTTGCCGATTAGTTTGAAGTACTCCTTGGAAAAATTGGCTAAATTGTACTTGGATGAAATTATGAGATTACATAGGATACCAATGAGTATAGTCTCAAATCGGGACCCTAGGTTTGTATCTCGATTTTGGCAAAAAGATGCAAGAGAGTTTGTGGACTAAACTGAATTTTAGTACCGCTTACCACCCGCAGACCGATGGACAATCGGAGAGGACAATCCAAACCCTAGAGGACATGTTGAGGTCGTGTATTGTGGATTTTGGAGAAAATTGGAGACAGTACCTTACGTTGGTGGAATTTGCTTATAATATAATAGTTTTCATTTCTCGATACAAATGGCTTCGTACGAAGCTCTTTATGGTCGAAAGTGTCGATCTCCGATTCATTGGGACGAAGTTGGAGAAAAGAAGATTTTGGACTCGACTACTGTACCTTGAGTTGAGGAAGCTTATGAAAAGGTGAAATTAATTTGTTAGAGGATTCGAACGGCTCAAAGCCGGCAAAAGAGCTATGCGGATAATCAGATGAAGGATTTAGAATTTGAAGTTGGAGATAAAGTATTCCTTAAAATTACACCCTTGAAAGCAAGTCTAATGGCGGGAAAAGGGAAGAAATTGCAACCGAGATTTGTGGAACCCTATAAGGTTATTCAACGCGTAGGAAGTGTAGCTTACAAGTTGGAATTGCCTTTATCCAGGATTCATAATATCTTCCATGTCTCCATGCCTAAGAAATATCATCCTGACCCATCCCATGTGTTACGATCGCAAGAAGTAGAGATTGATGAGAATTTGTCCTATGAAAAAAGGCCGGTAAAGATTTTAGATCGAAAGGTGAAGAAGTTAAGATGCAAGCAAATCTCTCCAGTGAAGATTTTATGGAGAAATCATAGAATGGAAAAAGCGACTTAGGAAGTAGAAGAGGAGGTCCAGAAGAAATATCCAGAGTTGTTTCTAAATCAAGGTATGAATTTCGATGACGAAATTCTTTTAAAGGGGGAAGGATGTGAGAACCCGAATTTTAATTTTTCTTACTTTTATTTTATTTTACTGGCTTATTTAATTATTTATTCACCCGTTTACTCCGAATAATTTATTTCATTCATTTTAAATCATTTACATGGAACAATATCTCATTTATATTTTTAAAACGTTTCGTTAGTGAATTTCATTTTTCTGCGGCTCGTTTAGCGAGAAATTGTGAATGCACATTTTTCGAGATAAATTCGATCCAAAAGTGCATTAATCTTAGAGAACTAAGGATGATTAATATTAGACTAAGGAAAGTTAATCGAGAGATTAGATATGAGTGAGTTAAGTTAAGTTCAATTAAGAGCACTAATTGCTCATTAATTGGTTGTTGACTTTTGAGCACTAAGACCACCTTTATGTCATTTCTCTTGTCATTCAATCAACTCATCACCTACCAACCAAAACCCATTCCTTCTTCCTCTTGCTTGGCCGACTTTCCCCTTCCCATCAAAAATTTCAGCTTTTGTCTTCCATTTTTGCTCCACAAAAGCTCTCCAAATTTGCTTCTTGTCTTGGGTCTTCATACAAGTTTGGAAGGTGACTTGATCAAGGAAGAAACTTGGTGATTTAAGAGCTCAAATCCTAGTGTTTAGTCTTCATTTTGGCAACAAGGTAATCATCCAAGAAACCCTCAACTTTTCCTCTCAAATCTTAGTAGTAATTTAGTTTAGTTAGTTTATTTGTTGGGTTGTTGATGGGTTCACAAGAACCTTGACATTAGGTAGTAGACTTGAGGTGGCTTTATAGGTAGAGGCCTTGAGGATTTTGTAAGGATCGAAAACAACCTAAGAGGGGGGGTGAATTAGGCTTTCAAAAAACTGCTAAGATATAGTCCACTTTTTCACAGACTACCTTTCTTTTCTCAAATACCTCCCAATGAACGAGATAACATAAGAGCACAGGTATTCGTGAGATGAAGATAAGAACAGTTTATGTAGAAAAGCAGTAAGTGAAAGTAAAGAAACAAATCAGGCTTCAAACACAACTGAGGTTTGAACACCACTTTTATATACCAAGTTACTTCAAGTTGAACAAACTTGCAACCAATCTTTTGTGTACAAGGAAGGGATCACTTCCTTCTTGCCCCAAACCACACTTGGTCAAGCAAGGAAGTTTTACAAATACTCGCAAACCCTCACTATGCTACACTATTGAAGAAGCTGTGTCACACTTGAAAAACTACACGAAGATTACACAAGAAAAGAGTACAAATGTTCCTTTTGAGTATTCTAGCACTAGAAACACTCACAATCTGTTGTAGGCTTGATGTGCAAAGTTATCTTGAGGTGGTTGACTTTGTTCTTTTTATAGGAGACTAGAGAGTTCTTCAATTAATGCTGTCAACGGGTAGAAGGCAACTGAAGAGTCAACTAGCCGTTGGTGCTGTCGGACGTCCGATGTTTGGTTTTTATGCGTCCGAACGAGATCAATGAGTTCTGGAAGTTTTCTTGAATCCCTTAGGACGTCCGATCATGCGTCTAAGGGTAGGATGAATACTTGGACTTTCTTCTTCAATTCCTTCGGACGGCCGATGCGACCAGAGTGTTGCGTCCGAAGAGCAGCAACACTTGTCGGACGTCCGATACTCATGTGTTGAGCGTCCGATCATGATCAGTAATCATAGAAGCCCTGGCTTATTTTCTTCGGACGTCCGAGTCTGAGTTCTTCACACGTCCGAAGATACTCAAAGGATGTCGGACGTCCGGTACTCTTCTTTTGTGCGTCCGACATCATCCTCAGCACTCTTCATCCTTTTTGATCTTCTTTTTCTGCTTTAAATCCACAGACCTGTTTGGTGACATTTCTGAAAAGGATCTCTACAAAAAGTATTTGTAGCATCCATTTGTTTTGTAATCATCAAAAGATATGAATTGAGATAAACAATCTCCCCCTTTTTGATGATGACAAAACATTTGGATAGAGAGGAAAAAAAATATAACAGCTCCCCCTAACGAAGTGCATGAGTATACAGGAAGAAACACAATCAACATCATCAGAGTAGCTCCCCCTAACGAATTGCATGATTATACAGGAAGAAACGCAATCAACATCATCAGTGCTAATCCAAATCCAATTCTCCCCCTTTTTGTCATCACAAGATTTGAGTATCAGTTTTGGTACCAGCAGTACGTCCCATCAGAAACATTATCAGTATATTTATTTACAATGTACAGCACAGTTTGGACTCAATCATTTAGCAGATGTTAAACAGAAACATTCATTCATTGAGCAGATTTCAAAAACATATAACCAATCATAACATCCATTCAAAGCATTCATAACAAACACTTAGTTAAAACATTCATAAATAGTAGAAAATATCCAGTTGTACAGACCAGGTATTCAACACTTAGTACAAAAGTGCAATGCAAAAGATGAACTATGGTCCTAGATTTAGGTGCAGTGACCTAGTAGTGCCTAGATGGTGATTTTAGATGATCCAGGCCTCCTCCTGATCAGACGATACTGTTCAGGGTCCTCTTCTTCCTCAGTTTCTTCATCATCATCTTCATATGCTTCCTCAGTTACTGGAGCCTTGCCTTTATCCTTGGGCTGAGAACTGGAAGCTGGTGTGGTCTCATTACCAGTAGTTGGCCCTGTGGGCTCAGATCTTGGTTCTTTCTAATGAGCAGTCTCATTTGTCTCAGGTATAGGGGGCACAAGAAGATTCCTTTTTTCAAGGAAAGAGGATTGTTGGGCAGAGGTCATGGTCATCATGAGACCATCTTCAAGAAGCATAACATGCTGTTTGAGGTCTTCAAGCAAGGAGATGACCTCAGAGTTGGAAGAGAAGGACTTACTGGCAGACTTTCTAGGATGAATGGTGAAAGGAGAAACATAGCCTGACTGATCATGGGGAGTTCTAGGAGTGACAGGGGTTTCATGCAAGTTTTTTCTTCTACACTCGGCCACAGTCTCCTTGTAGCACCAATGACCATAAAAAAATTTTAGGTTCTTTCTTTCAAAATAAGCTTTTGAGAAAACTGATGAAGTACTGTCTTTTGGAGATTTGCCAGAAAAGGGTATTTCAAAATGAGCAAAAATAGGGGTCAGAAATCTGCCATAGGAAAGCTTCCTACGACTATCAGTGCTAATTTTGAGCAGAAACTTGCACATTATAAATCCAAAGTCAATGCGGATTTTTTCAACAAAGCAGTAGAAAAGATAGAGTTCCATTTTGTTTGCATATGTTCTGTGGCCATCAGTTGGCACCAACAGATTCGAAATGATGGTGAAGATGATGAGATTCTGAGGACTGAGATCATCCAATCTTGCCTCAGCAGGGGTGTTGAATTTGGTTTGAAAATAAGTCATGAGTTTAGCATTGTAAAAATGATGATAGGCAGAAGGAAATTCCTCATACGAAAAGAAATTTGCAATTTTTCCTTTGAAACCAGTTTCAATACTAGTTTTCAGAATAGAATTCACAATGTCAGGAGTTAACATGATGTCTACAGAGTTGACCCTAGAGATGAGTTCAGTGTGTGATGTACCTTTTCTGAGATTAGCAAAAAATTGATAAAGCATGTCAGGATAAAAAACATTAGGAATGGTCAGAAGATGAGTCCATTTCTGGAATTCAAATAGTTTGATGACAGGTTCAAGATCAAGCTTACGAAATTCAAAGGGAATGATGAGCCTTTGGGTGATGAACCCTTTTTGAGAGACTAACTCAAATCTGTCTCTGGCTTCATCATCGATGAACTTTGGTAGAGGAACGGGTTCAGGTACAGGCTGAGATACTGGATTCTTCCCAGAACGTGTCCCTTTTGAGGTTTGAGTGGCAGATGCACCAACATTTTGAGTCTCAGTCCTTGTCCTTGGAGACTTCCTGATGGAGGGTTCAGGTGTTGGCTGACTCTCAGTAGTGTTTTCTTCATTCTGCTGATCAACAGAGGGATCAGCAGATTGCTTTTTCTTGGATTGGGGAGTTCTCTTCCCCTTTGCAGTCCTTTTTCTTTTACTAGAAGACCTTGTGACAGTTTCATCACCTTGGGTAGCCTGCTCTGGTTCCTCATTTCCACTAGCAATGTTCCCTTCAGAGATCTGCCCTTCCATTTGTTCATCAGATGATTCAGCAGTTGGAGTAACTAATTTTCTTTGGGCAGTCTGCTTCACTTTGCCACCACGGGTCACTTTTTTCTTTTTAGGTGCCACAGGAGGTGGATCAACAATTTCAATGTCTTCATCCCTAAGCCTAAAAGACCGTCCGGCACTAGTAGATCCTCCCCTAATTCTAACCATGATGCAATGTGGATATGATTTTTGATGCAGAATGTTGTGTATAGAAGGAATAAGCAGTAAGAGCCAACAAGAGTGCACTAAAATGCCGCAAAGAGAGGGTTATATGAAATTAGGGTTTCGCATGTAAATTGGGAATTTTGGGGTAGTTGGGTGTTAGGAGTGCTTTTTATGAGTGGTTAATGAGCAAGAGAGGTGTAATAGAGTTGGTTGAGTCAATTTCTCGGAACTTGGTTTGAGGAGAGAGGAATTTGAATTTCAAATATTAGAGGAAACTGAAAGGTCGCGTCCGAGACTTATGGAGGAAAATGAACTGAGAAGAATGGGTAACTGCCTTATAGGACTCATTTTTTGAGTGTCGGACGTCAGAACGAAATGATGCGTCCGACACAACCGTTCGAACCAATGTTTTTCTGGAACTTGGACGAAGAACACTGTCGGACGTCCGTTCCAATTCATCGGACGTCCGATAAAGATTGACTAGAAATAAGACTTAGAACATTTTTTCTGAAACACCCAATTTTGTCCTCAAGGACACAAATTGATCTAGCGGAAGAGCTTTTGTGAGGATATCAGCGATCTGTTCTTTAGAACAAACAAACTCAACACGGATTACCCCCTTTGAGACAAGATCGCGAATGAAATGATGCTTTATATCAATGTGCTTAGTCCTAGAGTGTTGAATGGGATTTTTTGTTAGATTGATTGCACTAGTGTTGTCACAGTACATGGGTACACATTCATATACTAAATCGAAGTCATTCAATGTGTTTTTCATCCATAACAATTGAGCACAGCAAGCACCGGCAGCAACATATTCAGCTTCAGTAGTGGACAGTGAGATAGCATTTTGTTTTTTACTAAACCAAGAGACCAAGCAATTTCCAAGAAAGTTGCATATGCCAGTAGTACTTTTTCTATCTATTTTACAACCACCAAAGTCAGCATCAGAGAATCCACACAAAGGAAGTTCATGACATTTTGGATACCACAAGCCAAAATTTAAGGTTCCTTTAAGATATCTCAAGATTCTTTTTACCGCATTCAAGTGTGATTCCTTTGGACAGAATTGAAATCGAGCACATAAACACACAGCAAACATGATGTCAGGCCTACTAGCAGTTAAATAAAGTAAACTTCCAATCATACCTCTGTACTTCTTCTCCTATACTTTTATACCTTCTTCATCTTTGTCAAGTTTGGTAGATGTGCACATAGGTGTCTCAACAGGCTTTGAATCCTCCATTCCGAATCTTTTCAGCAACTCCTTGGTGTATTTTGTTTGATTTATAAATGTTCCATCTTGGGTTTGAATCACTTGGAGTCCAAGGAAGAAGTTCAGTTCTCCCATCATGCTCATTTCAAATTCTTTTTGCATGATGATGGAAAAGTCCTTGCACAATTTTTCATTAGTAGCACCAAATATGATATCATCCACATATATTTGCACAATCAAAAGATCTCGTGAGCTTTGTTTTGTAAAAAGTGTAGTGTCTACAATGTCTCTTTTAAAACCATTTTCAATCAGAAATCCACTCAGACGTTCATACCATGCTCTAGGAGCTTGCTTTAATCCATATAAAGCTTTTGAGAGTTTAAACACGTGATCTGGATAAGATTCATTTTCAAAACCAGGAGGTTGGTCAACATAGACTTCTTGATCTATAAATCCATTTAAGAAGGCACTCTTAACATCCATTTGAAATAATTTAAAATTCTTGAAACATGCAAATGCTAAAAACATTCTTATGGATTCCAGCCTGGCTACTGGTGCAAAAGACTCATCAAAGTCTATTCCCTCTTCTTGAGTGTATCCCTTAGCCACCAGTCTAGCCTTATTTCTAACAATCTCCCCTTTATCATTCATTTTGTTTCTAAAAACCCATTTAGTGCCAATGATAGGATGGCCTTGTGGTCTGGCAACCAGGGTCCAAACTTTGTTTCTTTCAAATTGGATTAACTCTTCTTCCATAGCTAAAATCCAGTGCTCATCATTCAATGCATCACCAACATTTTTAGGTTCAATATGTGATACAAAAGCAAGATTGTCTACCAGGTGTCTAGAGGAACGAGTCCTGACCTTTTCAGAAGGATCACCAATTATAAGCTCCCTGGGATGATTATGAGCAAATTTCCAGGCTCTTGGAAGATCATTAGGAGTAGTGGTATCTCTATTATTCACTTCTTCAGCTGGACTGACCTGAGCATCAGTATCCTTTGAATCAGTTTCTGGTGAGACAGAGTCATGATCATTGATTGCTAGCTTCTTCAGTTCTTCTTGAACACCTGTGTCATCATCTTCACCACAACTCATAGAGATGTCACCATTAGATTCATCAAAAGTAATGTGTATAGCCTCCTCTATAATCAATGTTCTACGATTATAAACTCTGAAATCTCTTTTGTTTTCACAATAACCCAAGAAAATTCCCTCATCAGATTTCTTGTCAAACTTTCCAAGATGCTCCTTGATATTCAAAATGAAACATTTACAACCAAATACTTTGAAATAACCGACAACAGGTTTTTTGTCATACATGAGCTCATAGGAAGTTTTGTTCAAAATTGGTCTTAGAAGAACTCTATTCATGGTATAACAGGCTGTGTTTATGGCTTCAGCCCAAAAATATTTTGGTAAATTGCATTCACTAAACATGGTTCTAGCAGCCTCTTGGAGAGTTCTATTTTTTCTTTCTACAACTCCATTTTGTTGAGGGACTTTAGCAATAGAGAATTCATGAGTAATACCATTATGATCACAAAATTCTGGAAAACCACAGAACTTGAATTCTGTCCCATTATCACTTCTAATCCTGACAATTTTCAAGTCAAGCAGATTTTGTACTTTAGCAAATAGTGAGGTAAAATTCTTAAAGGCATCATCTTTATGAGCAAGGAATATCACCCAAGTATATCTAGAATAGTCATCAACAATCACAAAACAGTATCTCTTACCACCAAGGCTTGCAGTCTGTGGAGGACCAAACAGATCAAGGTGCAGAAGTTCAAGTGGTTTTGAAGTAGAAACACATTTCTTAGATTTAAAAGAAACCTTGACTTGTTTTCCAAATTGGCAAGCATCACAAATTCTGTCTTTTTCAAATCTAATTTTTGGAAGACCTCTAACAAGTTCCTTTTTAGAAATTTCTTTCAGCAAATCCATATTGAAGTGACACAACCTTCTATGCCACAACCATGGGTCCTCATTTGCTACTTTGAGACATTTGAGATATGAGGAATCAATTTTTTCAAGAAAAACTATATAGACATCATTAACTCTTTTTCCTTTGAAAATAATGTTGAATTTTGAGTCAAATATGAGACATTCAAGCTTTTTGAACAATACAAACAGATTCCTATCACACAATTGGCTAACACTTAACAGATTGTAGCTCAAATTATCAACAAGAAGAACATTGTGGATAAAAGTTTGATCATTCTTACCAACATCGCCAATACCAACAGTCTTGGCTTTGTTATCATCTCCAAACGTTACCTTTCCACTTGCTTTTTGCTTGAGTTTAATAAATTGTGATGCATCACCAGTCATATGTCTTGAGCATCCACTATCAATGAACCATTTTGATTTTTTAGCAATGTTATCCTGGTTCACCTACACACAAACCCACAAGATAATACTTGGTACCCTTTACATATTGGGTCCTTGAGAGTTAGTCTTATGTTTAACTACCCACATGCATCTCATGTCATTCCTCATGTTTTTCTTAACATGACGGTTGCTATTCATGTGACCAGATTGACAGCAAAAGTTGCATACTGACATTGGATTAATCAAATGAACAGGTTTAATGAATCTGACTTGCCTTCTTCTGTGGATAGCAAACTCATTTGTATTTTGGTTCAGTCTTATTTGATGAGTATTAACATAAGGTACAGTGTTATTCTTTTGAAGATGGTTCTGTTTCAAATGATGTAACAATTGACATAAGTCATCCATCCTTTTTCTTAAGCTGCATTGCTCACTTCTGAGTATGTCACAGTAATTTTTCTTTTTGTAAAGTTCAGCAAGCACATCAGACTCAGTCCTTTTCAGGTTATCATTTTCATACTTAAGACATTTGTTTTATCGAAAAAGATTTGCATTGTCTTGTATTAGAAAGCTAATTTTCTGCTTCAGTTCCTTGTTTTTAACATAGGATTCTTTCAATCTGTTATGCATTTTTTTCTAGAAAAGAATTAACATCATCATCAGATTCACTATCACTATCGGTTTGAGAGTTGCATTGTGTTACCTCTTCATCTCCAATAGCCATGAAAGCCACTTGAGCAGATTCCTCTTCTTCTTCAACTTCGCCTTCTGAGTTGCAATCATTCCAGGTAATTTGAAAATTGTTGAACTTTGGTTTTCGTTCAATCTTGTTTTCCTTCTTTTTCTTCATTGGACACTCATTTGCATAATGTCCAGGTTGGCCACATTCAAAACATTTATCGTTTTGCTTCTTGTTGAACTCTAGTTTCCCTCTATTTCTGAAGTCATTAATCTGATTCTGGAAGGAATTGCTGGATCCGTCTTTCCTGAATCTTCTCTTACTGAGAAATCTTTTGAATCCTCTTGTGATGAGTGCAATATCACTGTCACCACCTTCCAAGTCATTTTCATCCAGTGAGGCTGTTTCATCTTCATCTTGTGAAGCTTTCAGAGAAATACTCTTCCTTCCTTTTGTGTCTTCTTCTTCCTGCATCTTAGATTTAAGTTTCAGTTCGTAAGAAGTTAGAGAGTTAATCAGAGATTCAATGGATAAGGAATTTAGATCCTTGGCTTCCTCTATGACAGTCACTTTGCTTTCCCAATCCTTTGATAGAGCATTCAGAATTTTTCTGTTCTTTTCACCTAAAGAGTACTCCTTCTCAAGCACCTCTAAATCCTTGATCAGATCATTAAATCTACAATACATTTTATCGATGTTTTCATGAGGCTCCATCTTAAAAGATTCATACTTGGTGACCAGAATGGACTTTTTCTGTTCTCTTACGTTGTCACTACCCTCATGAATTTCTCTTAGCTTATCCCACATTTCTTTGGCAGATTTACACCCTTTTACTCTAATTGACTCATTTGAGTCTAAGGCACTATAAAGAACATTCATGGCTTTGACATTCAATGTGAGATTGGTTCTATCTTGAGCATTCATCTCAGCTCTCGTTTTTGGCCGCAACAAACCTGTTTCTGCATCAAGAAAGTTAGCATCATGCGGTCCTTCATTCACAATAAACCACAACTCAATATCAATGGATTGCAAGAAGATAATCATTCTTTCTTTCCAACTAACATAATTGGAACCAGTAAATATGGGAGGCCTAGTAACAGATTGCCCCTCAACAAACATAGCATGACTGGTTGTCATCTTTACTCCAAGCCGCTTGAGCTTAATCTCTAGGAGACCAAGCTCTGATACCAATTGTAAGGATCGAAAACAACCTAAGGGGGGGTGAATTAGGCTTTCAAAAAACTGCTAAGATATAGTCCACTTTTTCACAGACTACCTTTCTTTTCTCAAATACCTCCCAATGAACGAGATAACACAAGAGCACAGGTATTCGTGAGATGAAGAGAAGAACAGTTTATGTAGAAAAGCAGTAAATGAAAGTAAAGAAACAAACCAGGCTTCAAACACAACTGAGGTTTGAACACCACTTTTATATACCAAGTTACTTCAAGTTGAACAAACTTGCAACCAATCTTTTGTGTACAAGGAAGGGATCACTTCCTTCTTGCCCCAAACCACACTTGGTCAAGCAAGGAAGTTTTACAAACACTCGCAAACCCTCACTATGCTACACTATTGAAAAAGCTGTGTCACACTTGAAAAACTACACGAAGATTACACAAGCAAATAGTACAAATGTTCCTTTTGAGTATTCTAGCACTAGAAACACTCACAATCTGTTGTAGGCTTGATGTGCAAAGTTATCTTGAGGTGGTTGACTTTGTTCTTTTTATAGGAGACCAGAGAGTTCTTCCATTAATGCTGTCAACGGGTAGAAGGCAACTGAAGAGTCAACTAGCCGTTGGTGCTGTCGGACGTCCGATGTTTGGTTTTTATGCGTCCGAACGAGATCAATGAGTTCTGGAAGTTTTCTTGAATCCCTTAGGACGTCCGATCATGCGTCCGAGGGTAGGATGAATACTTGGACTTTCTTCTTCAATTCCTTCGGATGGCCGATGCGACCAGAGTGTTGCGTCCGAAGAGCAGCAACACTTGTCGGACGTCCGATACTCATGTGTTGAGCGTCCGATCATGATCAGTAATCATAGAAGCCCTGGCTTGTCTTCTTCGGACGTCCGAGTCTGAGTTCTTCACACGTCCGAAGATACTCAAAGGATGTCGGACGTCCGGTACTCTTCTTTTGTGCGTCCGACATCATCCTCAGCACTCTTCATCCTTTTTGATCTTCTTTTTCTGCTTTAAATCCACAGACCTGTTTGGTGACATTTCTGAAAAGGATCTCTACAAAAAGTATTAGTAGCATCCATTTGTTCCTCTCTTGTTAATTTCAAGTTTTTGATGTTCTTTTGGTACAATAATGCTTGATATACAATGGTGGTTATGTGTGTTGAATATCATCCAAAAAGTTTTCTAATTGGTTGTGTTAAAGTAGGGTGAAAGTAAGGTTGAAATTTGAAATTTTTCTGATCAGATGACCCCAACCAATGTTCACTTTTTTGTCATAACTTTTTTTCTGAGAGCTTAAATCAAGTGCCGTTTATGGCATCCGAAACTAGACTCCGGTAGCTTTCCGTTGGTATAAAATGCACCTCCTAACTTGTTTCCTATGAGCTATATTGAACCGGTAAAAATGACTGAAATTCTTCACTGCATTCATCCGAGAAACAGTCTCAGCTGCAGTTTGTAGCTCAATTTTGGCTATCTTTCAAAACGAATTTTAAGACAGTTCCTTCTAGTAATTTTCAGAATTTTAAATCTAATTTTCAATGCCGTAAACCATACTAAATTTTGAGTTCTGTAGCTCTAGTTACGATCAGATTCTTAAACTCTGTCAAGTATGTCAGAACTAGAATTTCGTAAAACAGGTCCTAAAAATCAGTTTTCTTAGAACTGTTGTATCTTGGTGTAGAAAGGTCTAAATTGAGTTCCATTAGTTGCATTTGAAACTAGATTTGGATTTTTAATTTTGGTATAAATTTTAAGGACTGATTCCATTTTTACGAATTTTGCCTAATTTCCAAACTTCACTGAATTTGCAAGCCTGTTTTGCTCTGTTCTGTCTAGAACAGTGATTTTGAACTAAAATTTTAATGACTTCAAATTGGAGTCTGGGAAAAATGTGTTGTAGAAAGTTTTAGTGCTTTAAGTCTAGTTTCCAATGGTAGAAAGTTTTCAATTTTTGGACTTACGGAACTCGAGATACCATTTTTCCAAATATTGCCGCTCTGAGCTGAAAATTTCTGATTTCAAACAAATACTCTTTTTAAGAACTTTCCACCTTCCTTTGCAATTGTTGGACTGTTTTAAGTTTAATTTCATGATTAGGTATAAAGTCTCTTTGAATTTTAAACTTTCATTTTGAATCTTGGTTTCAAAGGATTAAACCTCTCTTAATACGTTTTATTGGTTGTTCAACTTCATTAGTTGATGGCACCTCTTTTCATATTAAAAAAAATGAACTTCAACCCCTAGTTTTATGCCCTCGATTTCCATGAGTTTGAACTTTTAAAAGGGAGCGTTTTGACAAGAGTAAATCTTGGAGAAATTTCACTAGTTTTATACTTGAACCTTGGAACCTTAACCTTGACATTTACTATGAATATGAGTGGAGTTTTGGACGAGTTTGGACTCCATTAGTTTGAAAATGTGAACGTTCTTTATATTTTAACTTTTGGGTCATGAGATTTGAAGTTTTGGGAGATGAAAACCTTTTACCCTTTTCCATGATTTTCGTGCCGAAGATGAAAATGGTACTTTCTCTTAGATTGAGATTTACTTACCATGACTTGAATCAAAAATGACTTTCGAGCTCTCTTTGAGCATTATTCCAATGTTTTAGCTAGAAAAACTTCTTTAATTTGACTCGAACTTGTGACCTTAATAGTGGGTAGCGGAAAAATGTCTTTCTTATTAATCTTTGTCGAGCACCTAAGTAATGGTGATTGTATATGTCTCAGGTGGTCACGAGAACGCTGAAGAACTCATCTGACTACTCGCTTCACTCTTGTTTTGCCCTTGACTTGTGGTGAGTGTCAAGTGCGTGTTAAATGCTTATGTGTTTGAAATGATATATGTACAAGTGTTAGATATGATACATGAAACTTACCGAGGCGAGGGTGTACTTTATCGCCTTCGTCCTCTCTCTTTCTGATTACATGATACTTGTTACATGAATATATATGACTTACACTTATATACGAACATGTTTTAACTCGTGAGCACTGGGCGGCTAGAAGTATCACGCCCTATTCGGGTAGGAGGTACCGCTCACCCCGACTCAGTGCTATGATCGACTTAAAGTCGATTGGAGCGTTGTCTCGTCGATCAAATACACGTGTGGGGATGCCCCAACCCATCGGCTAACCTTGTAACTCGAGCCGGCAAGGGCTTGGTCGAGAAGCTTGGTGAACCTTGAAAATAATAGCTTGATCTTTGAGATCTCGTTTGGCATACTCGAATAGTATTGCCACCCTTACATGTTTGGTTCCGAATCCGAGAGGGTGTTATGTTGGATGGAAGAAGTAAGTGGAGCACTAGGTCGTGTTACTACTTGGGTTGACGGAGGGTCAACCCCCGAAGGCTCAATTGATCGAGACATGAAAATAGCTCCTGAGAGCTCCGATATCCTTCTTGTGTGTTAAATCCTCCTTGTGCACTTAAATAAAATGTCATGTTTAAAGTTGCTTTTAAGCATGTTATTTGATTAATTGGTATTACTTGCTTGCCTGTTTATTTTTTTCGCCTCACTGAGCGTTCGCTCATCCCATTAAGTTTGTATTCCTTAACAAGCTTTGGAGATGGATTGGTGGTTCTAGACTAGCGACTTGATGGATGCTAGTATACCTTTTGTATGAACTTTTGATGGTTCTTTAAGTGTAATTTTGTTATTGTTGGTTGGTGGATTGTAATCGTAATTGTTAACCCTAGAAGTTATGACTTGTATATTCGAAGTACTTTTATTTAGGTCGATGGTTGTTTTGTGGCTCTATATTAAACTTGAACGAGTGCGTGAATCCTGACGAGAGTTGAGCAGGCGTTCTGCTGATACCCTAGGGTTCGCCCTAGGGAAAGGTGGGACAGTCATAGGTTTCGATATAAAGGACCTTCGATTATTGAATAATTTAAGATATAAAATACTTCTTAATTATAATATTTTATCGTTAGCCAAATGGGGAATCTTATGTTTGTTTCCTTCTTTTTCTTTTCCACTTTGGATTTGGTTATTTTGTGTCTAAATTTTGAATATGAATTTGGTAAGATTACCACAATAAGAAGTTTCATTTAAGTGAGGTCTTCCCACAGTTAAAATAAGAGTTTACATGGTATAAAAAGGATTAAAATGGTAATGGTTTATAAAAGAGCATCACACTTGAAATATTTTTTTTCCAAAAAAGGTTACTTCAGTAATAAACTCGAATTGTATTAGTCCTCTTGGAGTTTTTAAATGGTGATGGAGAAACTGAATCAATTGATTGGGATTCCATAGATTTGAACTTGAAAAGGATTCATTAAATACTTAATATTCTTTAATTAATGCAATTGTTAGTGTGGCTGATATTTTTTTAAAAAAGAGGGCCAATTATGTCACTTTTACTAGAGCACAAAAATTGTTTGAAAAGAGTGAGGATAATATTGTAAATGGTTTAATCTTGAGCAGGGGTGAATTTTTTGATGAAACTAAAGTTGTTGAACTTTTTGCATGCTAAATTTTGGCATGAAAGAGAATTATAATTTCTTAAGTTTTTTCAAACTAGCAATATAACCCGTGCTTTGCACGGGTTTCTATCTTAAATCAAAATTATTTTTATAAAAAAGTCACATAATAAGAAAAACCTAAAAGCTTCAAAAGGGTATCAATTTAGTGTCAACTTCTACTGAAATATGTTACTTTAAATAACGCGAAGAAAAAAATCCTAACTTATTGAGTGTAAGCAATGGCATCTTAACCACTTCGTCAAATTAGGAAATAGCTTAGAAAATGTGGGTCTAATTGTTATATGTAATTGGAATTGTCTAATCAAAATATTTTTTAACTACTTACCTGCAATCACATTCCGCCCCTCCTTTCCCATCTAATCGCCATCCTCCCTCTTGTCTCGCAGCCCCATCTCCCTTTCTCTACCCATCTATCCCCTCATTTCTGTATCTTGCATCCCCACCTCTCTCTTGACTACAAATTGCTTTCTCCCCGCTTGTAGTACCGCCTTTCCCTATCCCTTCACTATCAAATGCTAAGACCTATTCAATCATTTTTCATGTTTATTTCCTTGTCAAATACGAACCCAAATAACAATATGCTGCAATATTTTGAAACCCGGGTGAACAAGTAAACTGAATGAGCTTTCGGTTCACATTTCAACACTGATTCAATGATGTTAAACTTTCTTAAAATTATTTAGTATTAAGTTACTTGGACAAAAGTAATATCTAAAAAAAATAAAAGAAATATTTAGTGCGAAACTAGTTCAGAGGCCATTTTTTATCAGTTTTTCCAAGTTTGACCAATTTTTATTGGGTTTGATAGATTCATCTAACTTCCCGAGTTAAATACAGAACCAAACTAGAGCCATGACTGCTTTAAGGTTCGATTGGATAAGCTAGTATTGGGGGTATAAATTTTATAAAATTCTACCTCAATACATTTTTTATAAAAAAAATGAATATAGTTAACGATCTTTAAGCACTTGCACAAAGGTGCCCTTATTTGTTTACATTCAAGTTAAGAAAATAGTTCACCTTAATGCTCACCCTTATTATAATAGTGGTGGTTGTCAAACTATCAAAAATAAAATTTATATAAGACCTACTCCCAAAACTGAATGAGTATAGTAGTGAGTAGAGTCGTCTCTACAGGGAACTGGTAGATTTATCACACACAGATAATTGGGGGGGGGGGGTTTTGGAAGAGAGATAAATAAATGAAACAAATTAAAAATGCAAGATTACTAAATAACAATCACAATAAATGCTATAACTCAAAAATGAAATAAACAATTAATTGACACAACCTAGTCAAGGAGACAATCTCGGCACCGGTTCACACAATTGATCATAGATATCTAAATTAATTCATACGTTCGCAAATAAATCGGCTCTAGCAATTTAGCAACCGCCAAACTCCCAATCTCTCCTTAATTTTACAGTAGTTCAGAGACGCTCGTAAACTACCCTCTTGTAAAATAGACAACCCCAGAGACGCTCGAAGGATTTAATCTAATTACAGCTTTAGGAATTAGAGAGACCCAATTCTAGTTAACAAACACACATGCGGGTTCATTTAAACTAGATTAATTATCCCTACGACCCAGATTAGACTGCTTGCGAGGCAATGAAATTGGTATCGTTCGCCACTAATTTAAGACACTCAGGTGTTACGCACCCCTGTCCTAATCGGAGGTATATTATTTAGACAACTGAACAAGTGACCACATTAATTCAATATATCTAAACAATAACAAGCAATTAAAACAAAGAATAATTAAATACTCACAAACGTAGAATTTAGAATACTAAAAACGATCTCACAATTGTTTGTATTCCGGCCCTTGATTACTCCTCAACTAGATAAAAGAACTTAGCCTGATCTCATGCTGTTCATGCGATTCACAGTTTCCATGGAGTTTCGTTAATTGAAGGAGTAAAAAGATTCGGCCGCCAACTTACAACTTGCGTTCAGAAGAAAAAGAAAACAAAGAGAAAAGTCCAAGACAGATGATAAGATCCCTAATCTATTACAGTCCTCCTATTTATAGTGTTCCGCCGTCCTTTTTGCTAGCCGAAATAAGAGGTTGTTTCTCGAACGAATTGTTTCCTTAATTCCCTCCTTGGATTGTTGCCAAAAGTCATCTTTGACTTGAATCAATTCCACGCACGTTCAGAATTTGTTTCCAAAGAAAGGTGGCAATTCCAGGAACAGGACCCGCGGTCCGTCTTTTTCACGCAGCTCTACCCTTTCTGGCGTGGGCACGCCAGAGAATGCCTAGTCTTTCTGGAATTTGCCTCTTCTTTTCACTTTTTAACACCACTCGCCTGCAAACAATACAAATACCAAATCTAGGTAGAAATCCAGTGTCTTGCACAATAAATGACCAAAATTAAGACCAAATACCAACGAATAAACATTCAATTATTGCCTTATCAAATCCCCCCACACCAAGACAATGCTTGTCCTCAAGCATTTCAAAGCTCAGAGATACAATCACAGTTACGCATATGTAGCAGTCCACCATGCGAGCACAAGTATCCTATCCTCCTAACAATGTGATCAAATTCAGAAATTGCAAGACTCAACCCTCTCTTATTGGATGGAGTACAATTACTCACCATACCGATATGAAACACAAAGGGTCACTCTCACCACACAATAAAATGATGTTACCATGTGCTTGCTAATATATCACATCTCCACCACTTAAACCAAATTTAATGCAAAAATCAAAGGGTCTTTATGCGGGTTGTAATGGGGCTCAGGCACAGGTTAGATCAAACAGGTAATTTAGGCTCATTGTGTCAAAGAAAACACCATTGACCCCACCGCATGAATTCCCATTTCATCCTTCATCCCATTGATCTCTCCAAAGCCTAACTGTGACTTTCCCAAAAACTTAGCAAGAGCAAGCACAACTAAGAACTTCACCCATTTTTCTCAACAAAACACACATAGACAAAAGCACTTTTCTTTTCTCTCTTTTTTTTCGGTTACAATGGTTGGAAGGCGGGGGCATGCCTTGGAACCCACAGTCTTCTCCCTTTTTTTTTTTTCAAATACGCACAGCTACATATAAACACACCTGCTAACTTCAATTGCCTCATTTCAACCCAATTTGAAAATCATCATGCACTGAAATCAAGGCGTTCCTTTGACACGGGGTGAAAACAAAGAGGATTTGAACACAAGAGGTTTAGAGGTAACAAAATGAGTTTCAAAACAAAGAGAAGGTCCAGGCTCAACCATGGTCAACTAGGGGAGTTTTGACTAGGGTTGGTGTTTAGAAAGCTGAAAATGGTGAACCTAAGTGCCCTTATCATTTTAAGGCACCAAACTCAGGGGTGTGATCTTGACATGCACAACAAAGCAAGTTCTAGAACAATCAAGTCATGTGTGATAGCACTCAAAGAAAGGAAATGGAGCAGTTATCAATACAATACTCAATAGCTCAATAGCTCACATCTGGGTATTAGCAATCAAATCTTGCAAATTTCCTCATTTAATTCCATCATCAAGAAGATAGGACAGTTAACCACATAATAACACTGCTCATGCTTGTAAAGTAATCGCAATCATCATCATAGCGTCAAGTTCTAGACATTATCAACTGAATCCAACCAAACTCATCACCTATATATATATATATATTCCCTTTTCCTAGTTTTCCAAAAATTTTTTTTTTGTTTTTTTGTTTTTTGTATTAACAAACCGAAAGAGCTAAAACTATCTATCAAACATATCAAACCTAAAGAGCTAGAACTACTTCCCCCACACCAGAAATCTACATTGTCCTCAATAGAGCAAAGAAAAATAAAAGCTAAAAAGAAAGGGACAGGGGCTTCCCTGAGGGCCACGAAAGCACGAGAGCACTATGGAGGAGGAGAGTGAGGAGGCTGAAAGCCAATGTGGGCGTAGAAGGCGGCCTGATTCTCCGTCTGGATACGGGCAAAAACCTGTAGGGCTGCGAGACGGCCATCCAAGTGCTCTACCCGGGCATTCAAATCAGTAACTGAGTCCTGTAGGTGACGGAACTGGGTGTCCCAAGACGACGGAGCAGCGGAGGAGGAAGGACCCGCCTGGGCTTCCTCTGGTGCCGTGGAAGGAACTCGTGGCTGGGGAATACCCTCCCCAGGAGATGTAAACTGATAAACGTCCCCCATTTTACGAATGACCCCCATCCGCTCAAGGCTGTGCAGGTCCAAAGGCTCAAGCTCGCGAGCCAAGGTAAGCTTATGCTCCTTATCGAGATCGAGGACTCTTAAGCGGATGGGCAAATAAGTGATGAGAGAGCCCATAATCAAGGGTTTATGGCGCTTATGAAGGACAGATTGTAACTGAGAGGCCATCCAACAACCAAATTTTACCTGAACCTTATTACGCATGCACCAGAGGAAATAGAACTCCGCTTTGGCAAGAGTGCTGGAAGAATCCTTCCGACCGGAGAAGTTATAGGCCAAAAACCGGTGAATGACCTTCAGCACCGGATCCTTAAGATACGAGACCTTTGACTGACTCGGGTCGTAGAGTTGCCTGTCAGTAGACCACTCCCGCCAAATCTCAATGTAATTATTGGTGAAATGGTGGGTGTAGTCACAAGCGCTGTTGATATAAGCGCTGGAGGCGATGGTGTCCTCACTCACAAAGCCCAGCATCAAATTGAATTCATTGATAGAATAGGCCTGTGGGGCGCCCCTTAGCCGATACTTGATAACCGCTGGTGAATCCAAGGCGAGATTAGCAGACCTCTCAAACTCGAAGGTGGCGTAGAACTCATAGCAGAGCTCCTCATACGCCGGGCAGTCAATAACCAGAAACTTACCCCATCCGATGGCAGTAAACAACTGCTTCACCTCCCGAGCAATATTCAACTGATCGAGAGTTGGGGGGTGGAAGCACTTGCATGGGGCGAATGGCCGGATCACCAATGAGTTCACGCGCTGCTGCTGCTCCGGAGTGAGATCCTTCAGAGGTTCCCCCCACACTCCAGGAGACGAAGTACTCCTGGACAGTCCCAAACGGGACCTAGTAGGGGGTTGGACCAGGGCCCGCCTCTTACGAGAATTGGAGCTCGATGCCCCAGATGTAGCAGTTTTCTTTGAAGCCATGGAGGGTAAATTTGACAATTCCAAAGGCACAGATTGACAAAGAAATACCAAATGGAGGCAGGGAACCACAAACACGCTACCCACAGTCAACAGTTAACAAATAAAGCACGGATAGACACCAGAACGGCCACTAGCGTGCATGTGACAAATAAAAGTAAGGAAAGACAGCCAAGAAATCCCAAAATAGCAGTCAACAGGCAACTATCCCCAACCAATGGACGAGTCACCAACCCACAAGTATCAAATATTAGATCTACCAGACCCACAAGTGACACCAAGACAGATATAACCAATGGAAAAAAAGAGTAAATTCTAAAATTATTATGAAAATTAAATTTAATTCCACATAAGGGGTGTTTTGGGTTAGCTGTGCTGACTCCGGGGGTGTTCGCATTTAGTAAATGCGAACTCAATTGAATTCGCATTCTTCAAATGCGAACAACTATATTTTTATATCTTCCACACAGACTGCATCAAGTATGTTTGCTTTATTACGTGTGTCTAGCATCGGATGCTAAACAATAATATTTCACCGTGTGGGTGAGCACTCGGAATGATCAATCGGAAACCACTTAGTTCTAATGGAACACAACCAATTGTTTTACACTAAATACCAGAGTTCTTGGCAAAGAAAGGCAATCATCAACACTTGGCATCCAAGTTACGCTACGTTCTTGGAGCTGCACCAGTTGAATCCTACTATCAGTCCATGGCAAGTTGTGAAACTGAGGGTCTAAGCGTGGAGCAAACTCATTGCAGCCAAGAGACAGGAACAACTTTTTTAATCATTTGATAGTCATCAGAGAATATTCAGAGTTCTCGAGGAAGATTTTTCTAGCGTCTCAAGAATTATTGAACTCAGGAAAATGTTTAGATACAAATAGAAATAACTCAATAAGCGTGAGAATTAGGTGAACTGGATATGTAAATTTGCTATCTTCATGCTTCGTTTCTTCTGAAATTAAAAGATGTACTTCTCTTTTTTTTGTTTCAGAAACAGAGGAGACCTTATTCAGATAATCCTCTAAATTGGTTTTTTTTTTTTCGATTTGTTCAGGATTATTATTACAGAGTAGACTGGTCACGTAAGATGGATATCCAAGAAGCTGAAGGTTCCTAGAAACTGGATTCTACCACTCATAACGTGGCAAAATCGGCATTTGCAAGGATTTCGGATGGATTATGTTTAGCATGTTGTCCTTCAAGTGGGTGATCTCTGAGGCACTAGCCTATCATTGTAAATCTATGGTTTCTGCAAAGAATGAAATTTACCAACAAAACAAACAAGAAAAAACTAAAAGGTTTTAAAACTTGCATATCTTATATGCGCTGGACCTCGCATTTGTCAAATGCGAGGTTACCTGACCTCGCATTCCACAAATGCGAGGTCTGAAGCAAAATTTTTTTTTTTTTGGATTTTTGCAAGTTAGAAATTCAATAATAAACCGCATTTGCGAAATGCGAACTCAGTGAGCTCGCATTTTGCAAATGCGAACATCACTTGGCAGAATGCTACACTCAAAAAGTCCCATTGATAGAAAAATTTTAAATTTCATCATAAAATTAGATCCTCCAAATCGTGGTCAGCAGTCAAATGTTACCCAATAAACCAACCGTTATGTCAACCCACAAAATGGGAAAATTTAGCCAGAAAAAAAATCCCAGATCTGAGTCACAAAGCGGCAACAAGTGAGAGGAAGTGGGGTACCACTGAGGAACACCGGGGTGAATGGGCACGGTGAGCGACGACCGTGCACTTGAAGGCAAGTCGGTCGCGATGGTGGCCCTCGGTTAGTGGAGTACGTCGAAGCGGCGTGGGCGGTTGGGTCGGGATGGTGGCGTGCTCGAGGGGGCAGGTGAGCGGTGGCGGCGATGCGAGCGGTGACCGCGTTGAGGATGGCGCCGCTGCCGAGGACCTGGTGCTTGAAGTGATTTATTACACAGGCTAGTATAGCCTTGTTTTATTCCTCGATCTTCCCGTACAGGAAGACTTGAGTTTGACCCAGAGATCGAGAAAACCGCCAGGAGGTTGACAAAGGAGACAAAGTTGCAAAAGCAACAAGCCTCAACGGCACAACCATCTGAACTTGAGCAAAACTTTCACTTTGGTGATTCACTAGTCCAACTGGAAACAAATTTGCTTGGATCCAACAAAACAATGGCAGCCCAAAGAACTTTGAGGCAGCTTGCGATCCCTAATGTTAACCAACAGCCTCTGTGCATCACATACACTAACACAGAGGAGTCTTTTGAGCTAAAATCTGGTTTAATTCACTTGTCACCTACTTTTCGTGGTATTGCAGGTGAGGACCCAAACAAGTACTTGAAGGAATTTCATGTGGTGTGTTCGACCATGAGACCTCAGGGGGTCACCGAGGAACAAATCAAGTTGCGTGCCTTCCCGTTTTCCTTAGCAGATAAGGCGAAGGACTGGTTGTTCTACTTGCCATCGGGGTCCATCACTACATGGGAAGCATTAAAAACGACAATTTTTGGAGAAGTTCTTCCCAGCCTCCAGGGCCGCCAATATCAGGAAGGAGATATGTGCAGTGAGGCAAGCAAATGGAGAGACTCTTTACGAATATTGGGAGCGATTTAAACAATTGTGTGCCAGTTGCCCACACCATCAAATTCTTGACCAACTGTTGATCCAATATTTCTACGAGGGGCTCCTACCCATGGATAGGAGCATGATCAATACAGCTAGTGGAGGTGAGTAGGGTCGTCTCTAAAGGGAACTGGTAGATTTATCACACACAGATAATTGGGGGGGGGGTTTTTGGAATAGAGATAAATAAATGAAACAAATTAAAGATGCAAGATTATTAAATAACAATCGCAATAAATGCTATAACTCAAGAATGAAATAAACAATTAATTGACACAACCTAGTCAAGGAGACAATTTCGGCACCGATTTTCACAATTGATCATAGATATCTAAATTAATTCATACGTTCGCAAATAAATCGGTTCTAGCAATTTATCAACCGCCAAACTCCCAATCTCTCCTTAATTTTACAGTAGTTCAGAAATGCTCGTAAACTACCATCTTGTAAAATAGACAACCCCAGAGACGCTCAAAGGATTTAATCTAATTACAGCTTTAGGAATTAGAGAGACCCAATTCTAGTTAACAAACACACATGCGAGTTCATTTAAACTAGATTAATTATCCCTACGACCCAGATTAGACTGCTTGCGAGGCAATGAAATTGGTATCGTTCGCCACTAATTTAAGACACTCAGGTGATACGTACCCCTGTCCTAATCGGAGGTATATTATTTAGACAACTGAACAACTGACCACATTAATTCAATATATCTAAACAATAACAAGCAATTCAAACAAAGAATAATTAAATACTCACAAACGTAGAACTTAGAATACTAAAAACGATCTCACAATTGTTTGTATTCCGGCCCTTGATTACTCCTCAACTAGATAAAAGAACTTAGCCTGATCTCATGCTGTTCATGCGATTCACAGTTTCCATGGAGTTTCATTAATTGAAGGAGTAAAAAGATTCGGCCGCCAACTTACAACTTGCGTTCAGAAGAAAAAGAAAACAAAGAGAAAAGTCCAAGACAGATGATAAGATCCCTAATCTATTACAGTCCTCCTATTTATAGTGTTCCGCCGTCCTTTTTGCTAGCCGAAATAAGAGGTTGTTTTTCGAACGAATTGTTTCCTTAATTCCCTCCTTGGATTGTTGCCAAAAGTCATCTTTGACTTGAATCAATTCCACGCACGTTCAGAATTTGTTTCCAAAGAAAGGTGGTGATTCCAGGGATAGGACCCGCGGTTCGTCTTTTTCACGCAGTTCTACCTTTTCTGGCGTGGGCACGCCAGATAATGCCTAGGCTTCTGGAATTTGCCTCTTCTTTTCACTTTTTAACACAACTCGCCTGTAAACAACACAAATACCAAATTTGGGCAAAAATTTAGTGTCTTGCACAATAAATGATCAAAATTAAGACCAAATACCAACGAATAAACATTCAATTATTGCCCTATCAAATAGTTTTATGTTGGACTTATGATTAATTAATTTTGACATTCTAATAAATATTGTTATGAATAGTTGACATGATTATAATAGTGTAAGGAAGAAAAGTGAAAGAAAACAAACAGTAAACATATAAAAAACGTTTATTCATGAAGAGAAGAAACAAAGGTCTAATTTTCAGTCTTTCTCCAACCACACCAAGCAAGGTTTTACGTCTCTTATTGTGTTGCAAGAAAACTTTGACTCATGATAAAATTGATATAATGCTGCTGATTTTCGATTTTTTTTTTCTTTTCGTCTGTCCATATAATTGTGCTGGAGTCATCTGGTTGATGAAAATTATGAATTTAGGATGTAAACCCATACAAAAGATTGGTAAGATTGGCTAAAACAAGTTGATAACCAAAAGGACTTACTGAATAACTTAGAGAAATTGATATTACTGAGATGTATGGTTTTGATACGTTGATTGGTTTTCAACACTTTTTTTTTGTGGTGTGCAAGTAATTATTCATATATAAATCCAACGTTGGATTAAAGATCTACCAATCTCCCACTTGGACTATATGTGTAAGCTTATAATTATGATTCGCAATTACCGTATGAGCTCAACTTTACTGTCATTATCATAATGTACTTGTAACCAATTCGATCCATCAATCATACCAACATAGGATCAAAGCGGGTTTTGTTACAATTTCGTAATTCGACCCATCAATGGTCACATATATTAATATAATTGAATGGCATGAATCATGATGTGGATGTGTAGCATGAAAATTCATGTAATGTGATCAAAATATGCCTATTTCCAACTGGTCTATCTTAAATTTTATGATATCAAACCATACCAAAATCAAAGTGTAAATAAATCTAAACTTTATTTATACATAAAATATCCTTAAATCATTAATAACCGAAAGGTATCATAAGAGCATCTAAACTAAAAGTATACTCATGAAACATTTTGGGTGGCAATCCCTTAGTAAGCGGATCCGCAACCATGGAGTTTGTCCCGATATGCTCTATCGATAACTGTCCACTATGTACTCTTTCTTTAACAGTCAGGAACTTGATATCTATATGTTTAGATTTCGTCAAACTCCTGTTATTATTGGAATAGAGAATTGCTGACTTATTGTCACAAAATAATTTGAGTGGCCTTTCAATGCTATCCACTACACGTAATCCTGTGACGAAATTTCGCAACCAAATTTTTTGGTTGGATGCCTCATAACAAGTTATAAACTCTGCAGCCATAGTGGAAGATATTATGAGGGATTGTTTAGTACTCTTCCAAGATATGACACCTCTTGCCAACAAATAGATATAGCCTGACGTTGATTTCATAGTATCTTGGCATCCAGTATAATTGGAATCAGTATACCCAATGATTTCTAACTCATCTGACTTCCGATACGTGAGCATGTAATCTTTTGTTTTCTGTAAATAACGTAAGACCCGTTTGGTTGCTTTCCAATGATCTAATCCTGAATTACTTAAATATCTACCCAACATTCCAGTAATGTACGCAATATCCGGACGTGTACATATTTGAACATACATTAGACCCCTACTGTTGATGCATAAGGAATCTTTTACATATCTTTTTCCTCAAAAGCATTCTTAGGACACTGTTCAAGACTAAATTTGTCGCCTTTAGCCACAGGGGTGTCACCTGATTTATAATTTTGCATGTCATACCTTTTAAGAATCTTTTCGATATAATCTTTTTGTGATAGTTCTAAAATACCCCGAGATCGATTCTGGTGTATTTGTATGCCTAACACAAAAGATGTATCACCAAGATCTTTCATCTCAAAATTCTTAGTTTGAAATTTTTTTGGTTTCATGCAATAGACTAATATCGTTGCTAGCAAGCAAAATATCATCAACATACAATACCAGAAAAATATATTTGCTCCCACAGAACTTATGGTATATACAATCATCTACTAAGTTCATCTCGAAACCAAATAAGATGATCACTTGATGAAATTTGAAATATCATTGTCGAGACGCTTGTTTGAGCCCATAGATGGATTTTTTAAGTTTGCAAACCATATTCTTTGGATCTCCTGATACAAAGTTTTCTGGTTGCACCATATAAATTATCTCATCAATGTTACCATTGAGAAACGCTGTCTTTACATCCATCTGATGTAACTCAAGATCGAAATGCGCCACCAATGCCATAATAATTCTGAAGGAGTCCTTTGAAGAAATTGGGGAGAAAGTTTCTTTATAATCGATACCTTCTTTTTGTGTAAATTCCTTGACGACAAGATGAGTTTTGTATCTTTCCACATTGTCTTTCAAATTTCTTTCGATTTTAAATATCCATTTACAACCAATGGGTTTCGCTCCTTCTGGCAATAACACAAGATCCCAAACATCATTGTCCTTCATGGATTTAATCTCCTCATTCATGGCATCGATCCACTTTTGAGAATTTGAAATTTCCATGACTTGACGGAAGTTGATTGGATCATCTTCCATCAATCCAGAATCATCCTCATGTTCTTGGAGAAAAATAATGTAATCATTTGACACTGTACTTCTCCTTGCTCTAGTGGATCTTCTTAATGGCGCTGGTTCTTGGAAAGGAAGAATTTGTTCTTCTATAACAGTTTGTTCTTCGACATTGTCATGATTTGTCATATCATGATCAAGTTCAGGAATAGGGTTCTGAGCAAGAGTAATGACACCTGTGGGAATATTAATATATTGTTCTTTAAAGACAATGTCCCTTACTGTATTTTCTCCCCCAAACTCGATATCCTCAAAGAACCGGGCATTTCCTGCCTCAAAAATTGATTTAGTTGTGGGATCATAAAATTTGTAACCTCTAGATCTTTCAGAGTATCTAATAAAATAACAACTAATCGTTCTTGAGTCCAGTTTCTTTTCATTTGGCCTATAAGGTCTTGCCTCAGGTGGACATCCCTAAATATGTAAATGCTTTAAACTGGACTTTTTTCCTGTCCAAAGTTCATAAAGGATTTTAATAGTTGATTTAGTTGGAACTCTGTTCAGAATATATACTGCAGTCTTAAGTGCTTCTCCCCAAAGTGACTCTGGTAAGGTAGAATGACATATCATACTCCTTACCATGTTTTTAAGTGTTCTATTTCGTCTTTCAATTACACCATTCATAGTGGGTGAACCCGACATAGTGTACTGTGGGACGATACCGCATTCCTCTAGGTATTTAGCAAATGGTCCTGGACGTTGTTCACTTGAATCGTCATATCTACCTTGGTACTCACCATCACAGTCAGATCTGACGCTTTTAATTCTTTTGTTGAGTTGATTCTCAATTTCAGCCTTAAAATTTTTGAACACGTCTAGTGACTGTGACTTTTCAGAAATGAGATATATGTACCCATATCTTGAAAAATCGTTTATGAACGTTATAAAATATTGTTGACCATTCCAAGCAGATGTAGAAAATGACCCACAAATATCCGTATGTAAAAGTTCTAAGAGGTTTGAGGACCTATTGGTTTCAAATATCCTTTTATTGGTTTGTTTCCCCTTTATACAATTAATACAATCATCAAAATCAGTGAAATTCAAGGGGTAGAGAATTTCATTTGACACAAGTCTTTCTATTCTCCGTTTGGAGATATGTGCCAATCTCTTGTGCCATAATGCGGCTGAATTCTCATTGATTAATTTTCTCTTTACTTCTCTAGTACTCAAATGCAGAGATTCATTAAATGAGACAATTGTATCAATTAAATATAGATTATCGTAGTGCATTAAAGAACCAGAACCAACCAATTTTGAATCATAAAATAATTCAAATTTTCCATTTTCAAATGAACAAGAATAACCAAATTTGTCCAAAACAGAAATAGAAATTAAATTCCGTCTAAAAGACGGTACAACAAATGTCTCATTGAGATCCAAATAAAATCCGGTCTTTAACAATAATCTAAAAACTCCAATTGTCTCAACTTGAGCTGTTTTGCTATCGCCCACATAAATATATTTTTCATTATCATTAACCTTTCGGTAATTCAGGCAACTCTGCATAAACACACTGATGTGAGTTGTTGCACCAGAATCTAACCACCATATGTGTCTAGATACTGAAGTTAAATTAATTTCAGAACAAACCAAATTAAGAAGCATACCTTTCTTAGCATGCCAAGCGTGATTGTTGGTGCAATGCTTTTTTTTATGCCCTTCAAGTCCATAGAAGAAACAACTATTCTTTCCCTGATTGTCTGATTTCTTTTGTTGTTTCTTTTGTGGCGCTGTACTTGCAGCTCCTTTTTCCTTCTTTCTCTTAAGTCCCTTACTTTTATTATTAGTGGTTGACATCAGATGGGCACTTTCTATCTGATCTTGGTTCAACCTTTCCTCTTCCTCTACACAGTGCGAGATGAGTTCATTTAGAAACCAAGTCTCCTTTTGACAGTTGTAACTCACCTTAAACTGGTTAAACTGTGTATGAAGAGATATTAAAATCAAATGCACTAGTAACTCTTCAGAGAGTGTCAATTTAAGTGCATTTAATTTTGAAACAAGATGAGACATTTCCATAATGTACTCTCTGATATTTTCTTTACCACTATATTTCATTGAAACTAGGCGTGTCAAGAGCGTACTAATTTCAGTCTTTTCGTTCTTGACAAACCTTTTTTCAATATTTTGAAGGAACTCTTTAACGGTTATTTTTGTTTCTGACATTGTTCCTCTGAATGCTTTTGGAACAGCCTTCTTAATGATCATCAAACACAAGCGATTTGATCTCTCTCACCTTTCATTATTTCTTTTTTCATCAGAGGTACTCTGATCTGTAAGAGGTGGGGGAGAATCATCCCTTAACGCAAGGTTGAGATCCATTATTCCAAGTACTATCAAGAGATTTTCTTTCCAGAACTTGAAGTTTGTGCCATTCAACATAGAAATATTATTGATGTTGATAGTAATATTTGTAAGATCATTTGCAGCTGAACATGAAAAATATCAAATAATTAAAACTACGCTTACATAAATCAAATAATAATAAATTCAAATAATGGTAGCCCCATCTCAAGATACCGATGTTCCATTAATATTTTATTTTTGGACAAAAATATTAACTTCTAAGTGTTATCTTGGTGCAGTAATAAATACTGATAATAATAACATGTCAAAAATAAATTTTCTTTTGGGCTAATTTATAAATCACATGTAAAAAATCTAAATAATTATCACGTATTTATTACCACAAGTGCACATGTAATTTTATTAAATATTGACCTTCCTTTGGACCGATCAATATTCATAAAATTACAGGTACCCAACTAGTTATATTTTAAAATAAATTAATTTTCATAATAGAGGTCACTTTGGTGGCATATTATTTCAATTAATTTATTCCAAAATATATATAATCATACCAATATTCAAATTTAAAATAATACAAATTAAACAAAATTTTTTATCAAAGTCAATTTTGGTCAACTCTGGTCAAAACGTGGTCAAACATGGTCAAATTGAATTAAAACTTATTGGATCAAAAGTTCATATCCATAATCCGACCCAAATTTATCATTCAACCCCAAAATATTTCTTGAAGTCCATAAATATTTTATAAAACTTTATATTTAGCGGGCCTAATATATAGACTTTATAGGACTTGAATGTCATATTTAACTTTATTAAGGTTCACTTAAATTAAAGAAACCCTAATTTCCTTTATATTATTTCTCAAACAAGAAAACAAGTCAAAGAGTCCAATTGTAAACAATTGAGCTACAAAGGCATAATGAAAAAGTCACGGCAAAAAAGAAAATATTTTGGCTTTCTGTTTGAGAAAAAGATAAATTAATTGACAATCAATTATGATCCCGAACCATGTGCCAACTAGTCATTAATAAGCTAAGCCGAATTCTCCAGATGTAAAAGTAGGGAGTCGGCCAACCAAAATAGCGTGAAAAAACAATTGAATCATACAACTAAAGTTGGACTATGGTGGGACCCTCTATATTTCATGTATGTAAAAGCATTGTTGGAATGATTTGACCGAAGGCCATACATTACTTACGTAAGCACCCATGAACATAAAAGCCACATAAAGACTCGTCAACCATGGAAGCGGAGCCCATGAATTCAATTTTTTTTTTTAATATTGCATATGAGTCAGAGTGGCGTCGTACAAACAAAAACATAATTTACCATAATTCTGAATTCATGTAGTGCGGCGGAAGCAACCAAAATCATGTCATATATATAACGAAAACAGTGAATCAACTGGAGATCGAAAATTTAAACACATAACAGTCATGTATTTAATAGCATTAGGTCCATAGCCAATAGCCATGAAAACAGAACCAATAGTAATAAAACTATAAATTACTAAAAAAAAAGTATTTTCTAATAATCAACCATATGGGCTCTGATACCACTTGTTATGGTGGTTATCTAAATTTAACCTTTGGTGAAAACCATCACCTATTAAACCCAAAATTTATATGGCGATTATTAAGAAATAAATTAACAGTAAAATAGCGGAAGCGTACCTGGATTCATATTGACAAACTGATATATGAATCTCCAAAGATATTGGGGTGGCCTTCCAAGTCAATACGTATTTACCGGTCCTTTGAGAGAACCCTTTAGTTTTTCTCTGGTATCTTTCCTGACGATGGGATATCAGGGAAGAGTTATTTTGTGGTATTAGGAAACACGACAACTAGAATGATACGTGTGACCTGGGGACCATAACTCTATTTATAGGTAACATTCTTGTTACTCTTTGAAACCCTATTTCAACCCATCATAGAAATAAGAGCCCTTAAGTCTCTACACATTAAAGGTCCACACCCTATTAGATACATTAAATCCAAACTATATTTGATCAGTTTAATTGGGTTTAACCTTAATTGACAGTTTGCAATACATAATTATTCACATATAAATCCAATGTTGGATTAAGGATCCAACATCTTCTTCTTCTTCTTTCTCATATGTTGTGTACTAAATTTAGTTGGCACATTAATGATGTTTTAGACAGTTGCTCTAGTTGGAGAGAGTGGAAGCGGGAAATCTGCTGTGATCTCACTGTTGCAAAGATTCGACCATCCTGATTCAAGTCATATTACACCGGATGGGATTAAAATTGGACAAATTCCACTTTATCCCCTGTGGTTTAACGTTTTTTTACATAACCCTCCTATGGTTTCAAAAACTATACATAACCCCCTTATGGTTTGGATTAAAGTGTCAAAGTGACGGGAATGACCATTCGTAACGGAGTCACATAAAATGCCAAAAATACCCTTATGTAAAGTTGAAAATTATTTATTAACCAAGGAGGGTTATGTGTATATTTTGAAAATCATAAGGGGGTTATATGGTAAAGTATTAAACCATAAAGGGGTTATATAGTAAAATATAAAAATCATACGGGGTTAATGTGTCATGTATTTGTAAGGGTAATTTCGACATTTTTAGAAGTTCCGTTACGAGTAACTATTTCCGTCATTTTGACGCTTTAATCCAAACCATGAGGGGGTTATGTATAACTTTTAAAACCATATGGGGGTTATGTAAAAAAATGTTAAACCACAGGAGGGTAAAATATAATTTGCCCATTAAAATTCAAAAGTTTCAAGTGAATTGGCTAAGGCAGCAAATGGGGCTTGTGACTGAAGAACCTGTGTTGTTTAATGATACAGTTCGAGCCAACATTGCGCACGGGAAGGAAGGGAATGCTACAGAAGCAGAAATAGTAGAAGCAGCAGAGGTAGCAAACGCGCACATGTTCATTAGAGGGTTGCAACAGGTTTGTGATCGAACACTAATCTCATCATTTTCACAATCTATAGTATGTCAACCTAAACATCTAAGCATTGTCACAACGTTTTCAGCAGCCTTAGTTTAATCAACAGAATACAAATTTTGTACTTCTATGGAAGGCTTTTCAGCTTCAAACTGTTGTATCTCAATACCAATTTAACCAGGCTAGCTGCAAACAGGTAACTGCTTCCTTTTCCTATGTAAGGTGGATGGATAACTTTCAGCAATTAGACCCTCAGGAACATTTACCTGTTTCAAAAAAGTGGTTTAAAATACTGAAATGAGAGCCCCATCATCCTTTTGGAACAATGGTTCTGAAACAATACATTTAGTCACAAACCCCAAAACCCAAATTACAGATTTTTATCAAGATTCCAATTCCTCTAAATCCTTGCCCTGATTATGACAGAAAACAAGAACCCCACTTCAGTACCACTCTAAAAGAAGTAGGACTGACCTCCTATTATCAAGTTCTATCTTCAAAATAGAACCAAGGTAGAGATATGGCCATGCTGAACAAGTTTCAATCCAAAAAACAGAGACAAGAGGACCTATAACAATTAACTACCAAACTTGTATATTCAGATGATTGCAACCATACCAAAATACATAAATACCAAACCACTCGAGTTAGTCCAATGGCCAGGGAAGGTCTCTTAGAATTCTCCCCCTACACCAATTTATTTGTGAACAATTAGAACTGTCCAAAAATGAAATCGCTAAGAATCCTATCATTATTTTTATCAGAAGGAAGAAACCAAGCACACGCCAATCCTTTATTATTTTTATCCTTTTTCTTTTTCTCTTTTTTTTTTATGTTGCTGAATTTGATTTTCTTTTTCTCATGGACGTGTCCTAAGGCCAAACTAAACTTTTGTTTCCTTGTTCTTTGTTTTTTAGACGACCAAAATTTTAATTTGCCTAAAACGAAATGGCCCACATTAAATTAAAAGGAAAACCTTCAAAATTTTAGAAATTGCAGACCTTTATACATATATATATATATACTCCCTCCGTCCCATAAAATTTGTCGCTTTTGATACAACGTTCAATTTATGTACAGCGATATTAGTTGAAAAGAGAATTTTTACTTTCCTTTTTTTATCGTTAGTAGCGGGCCATTTTTTATTTGTTGTATTGATAATTGTAAAGAATAAGTGGTGGACCACATGAAAGGTAGAGATAAAATTTTATTGAAAAACGTGAATTAGCTTATCTAACACGACAATTAATTTGGAATAAGAAAAAGTGACAAACATGACAAATTTTATAAGACAGAAGGAGTATATCAAAGACATTCTCATCTCAAATTGAAAATTCAAGTTATATTGAAAATGCACTTCAAAAACATTGTTATTTTAATGGGTATATGATATTTTGAAATAGTTTTGTGATCTCTAACATAATTTACTCTTGATTCAACTTTGAGATGAAAATGACAATACCCTCATAATTTACAAAAAAATTGCTGCAGAAATTAAAAATCACTAGCACTTGGGACGGTGGGCTAGAAAATGGGGTCAAAGCCCTTCCCCTCTAGCTGGTCAGGGGATTGATCATGGATAAAAAAGAATTTAATAGATATTTAAAGAAAAATAAAAAGTTTATTGAGTTAATCATATATATATATATATATATATATATATATATATATATGTTGGCAGTATATATACCATCACGATTAGATGTATGAGACATGAACGGAATTTGAATTTCAAATTTAAATTCAAATGAATTGTCATACATCCAATAATAATGGTAGCCATAAAATATCTTATAGGTAATTTATATCCTAATCATTTCCCTACTACATTATTTTGTAAAGTGTCGAATTAATTAATTAGCTAAACCCTAAGGAAAAATTAACACATAACCAAACTATAGTGCTTCAGACCCATTGAATTCTATTTCGACATATAAATTTCAAAATTCAAAACCTGCAATGCCGGCTCTCTTCGTTTCAAAAGTGCGGCGATGTACTCTAAACTTGCGAAAAATGGCGGAGAAAAACAACAAACAAACTTCAAGTCGTAGCAGAATGGCTTAAAGTACTTGCATCTAAGTAAGGAGAGACATAATACTTGATAATAATATTGGTATCAAATCCAATATAGAATCATCTAATTTTATTTATGCTATTCAAGTAAAACAACATGAACTTTGCCACAAATTTGACAGTCTTTTTTTCTTTTCTTTTCTTTTCTTTTCAAAGGTTCAAATAGCTCAACTGAGCAGACATGGAGCAATGTGTAATGTAACTGTAGATATGTTGACAACATAAAGAGAAATAACTCAAGTCACCCTTGAGGAGATTAGAAGCTGTGAGTATGCACAGCAGCAAGTCAGGATTACGAGATTGTGATGCTGATGCATAATATATGAATGCTTATCATAGTTATAAGTATTTCATTTTCCTGTTGTAATGCTTGGACATGTTTAAGCATCCAAAGAGGCATAAGCAAGCAGCACTTCATTTTCTTCCAATAGTGACATGTCCAACTCGGAATCTTTTAGGATAACATCTTGATATTAACATCTGCTAATATCAAGATGTTGAGATTTAGCCCTGGAGTGGTTCCTGGGTATACCAGCGAAGGTGTTCCCCAGCCAAAATCAACGCCATAAAATGGGAACCTACACCAGCTTGAGCACCCGTACAAGTCAGAGTTGTGTGTTTCAGTTGCTGCAGTACTCAGCGGTGCTGAGTGGGATGCTTCTTGCCTACTAAGAATGGAATTGATGTTTTCTGTGCACTCCTTGAGCAATTTTGTTTTCCCTTCCCTTAGTTTATTAACTAACTCTGGTAATTTAACTTCAGCATTGTTGTCAACTGATGTCGGGAAATAGGCAAAAAAATTCCCAACTGAATTTTGTGGAAGTGGAGGGACAATTATTTGTCGAAAATTCACAGCATTCACGAAGATTGATGGGCGGATGTGTGATCCCGAGTTTGCCTTTGACGCTGCAGACATAAAACAACCGTAAAGTAGGGCTGACACAACTTCAAACCGAGTAGGGTTTTCTACTCCTGAGTTAAGAGCAATAGCCTTGAGTTCTCCAATTTTAGAAGCATGGAACGCCAACATCCTTTTCACGTGCTTCCCTTGATCTAGCATAGGAGGAGATGGTTTCGGAAATTGCTGACCGTCAACAGGGGGGAACAGAGAAGCTGCATGAAGATGAGGAGATGGGATGTCACTCGTTTGACGAGCTATTGCTGCCCAATCATTCATGAAAGTTGATACGCTGGATGCATCAGCAATCCTGTGATTTATAGACACACTCAATACTATGCCACCGCAGTTGAAAGAACTGAGCTGAACAAATACTAGGCTACGATGATTAGCTAGGGCCGGCCCGGTGAATAGAGATCTAGCAAAGATAAGATCTTCCATTTTTCCAGAACTTAATTGCTTGCGAATCTCAGACACTCGACAATTAATTCGGCCTTCAGTAAATTGAGCACCCATGTCGTTGCAATCAATCATATAGCCGTTTTTCATCAGCCGTCCGGCGAAAGGGTAATAGTGGGCAAGAGTTTTTGAGAGAGAACTTTTAAGCAGTTGTGATATTTCATTGGCAAGCCAACGAGTTCCCTTAATATTAGGATAGAAGAAAGCCACCGGGATCAGAAGATATGGTGAGATTCCTTGATCTAACAATGAGAGCTTGTGGTATCTCAAAGAAGTTGGAGTGGGTGAGGAAGGCTTGATGAATGTTTCAGAAATTATCTCAAACTGCAGCGAGGCATCCATCCTGATGAATATTTGCTTGAATGAAGGCCTATATGTCTTATCAATAAGCTTGTGCTGGCTTTGCTAACCTATTACCCCTTTTATAGTGTGGTGAACAATGGCATTGTATTTTAGGTATTAACCTAAAATACCTGTACTTGGAAAACTTACACATCTCTTAGTACACTGTCTTCCGAAATACCAATTTCTTTTAAAGTCTCTCCCTATGGTACAATTGTTTTACAGTCACTAAAATACAAAATTCATCATTACTTGAATAAGAAATGATTTTAGAGTGCTTAAGCAAATCAAACTCAATTGCATTTAGCGAAAAAGGACCTCATCATAGAGGTAAGTTCTGCCTCCATGGCTATGGGTTCGGGCTTTGTCACCAAATGTGAAGAACCAATTCGTTTGTCCTATTAAATCTGTCACAGTTGTTATTTTTCCATGTCCAAAATCGTTTGTTATTTTCGAAAGTTCACTCTAATCCCTTGTCTTCTTTTGTCATAGCATTCAGATTCTGAATTTTGAAGGATAAAATTGAGCAATTGTAACTATAAATGCACAATTTTCGAAAGCTAAAATCTTAAAATGTGGCATATTTTGGGATGTAGGAAGTAATTTTTAAGGATGGGAAGTCATTACTTTTGATAGGGTGCTATGTAACATACAGGCCTTCCTATAGGGAGCTATAACATAAATGAAATTTGTTGTTTCTTAGGCCTTTGAAACAATTTGATACGTTAACTAATATGCAAGTTATTTATCATAGACAGAATCTTACCCTTCTTCTCAGTACACATTCAATAGATGACTTCAAGCTCTTCACCAACTGATAATTTGGCAGTAATTGTATGAAAAACTAGTAGATTAATAAAGTTGACTGCATATATTAGAGCTTAAATTAAAAATTTCTCCCTCTCTATCTCCCTCTGCTTAAAATTCTCAAGAAGCCATCAGTCTAAACATAGTTTTTCCAAGCCACTGGTGAAGATTATGCTACGCCGCAGTCCTACATTGATGAAAGAAAGAAGCTATAGAGTAGAGAAATTCTAGGATGTGTTTAGACAACAGAAAAAAAAAATCCAAGAGGACCACTTTCTTGTGCTGGGATTCATTTGTTTCCCTTCAGACCCATATATAGCTGCTATTTGTGTGCCTGAAGTCGGGCAAGTGGTGCTAACCTAAGAAATGGAATATATCATGCCTAGATAAAGCCTGGAGATATACCTAAGGGCAACTTTGATTATTGTGTACCTAAGCTATTGTTGTTTTTCACGATTAGGAGCAAACAAAAGGTTGGAAATCTTTACAAACGCCTTTTTCTTGATAGTTAATCACGTAATTTATTTTTTTTTTTCAAATACTTGTTATGTTAGACTTGAATTCCCAGATGATTTTGCATACAAGTCTAAAATTTTCAAACCAGAAAGTTGAATTCCAACTAGGTATATATTCATTGACAATAAGCTAACTAGTGAAGGGTTCGGATTAGTCAATTGAATTCTTTTCTGGTGGATATACTTTTGGGATTATTCAGATTGAAAATTTCTCATTCGGAAAGGAACAATTAGTATATCTGATAAAAATGAAAAAGAAATTGGGAATCACTAGGAAAGGCTAAGAACTTTTGATGAATTATATTAATCCTCTTGGACTTGTTAAATGGTGATGGATTTGAACTTGAATAGGATTCATTAAAGACTTAATATTCTTTAATTAATGCAATTCTTAGTGTGGCTGATTGTTTTTTTTTTTTTTTTTTTTCTAAAGCAGGGCCAACTATGTCGCTTTTACTGGAGCACAAAAGTTATTTGCAAACAGTGAGGATAATGTTGTAAATGGTTTAATCTTAGGCATGGATGAACTTTTTGATGAAACTGAAGTTGTTGAATTTTTTGCATGCTAAATTTTGGCATGAAAGAGAATTATAATTTCTTAAGTTTTTTCAAACTAACAATATAACCCATGCTTTGCGTAGGTTTCTATCTTAGAAATTGTTATATGTAATTGGAATTGTCTAATCAAAATATTCTTAAACTACTTACCTTTCCCATCTAATCGCCACCCTCTCTTGTCTCACAGCTCCACCTCTCCTCCTCTACCCATCTATCCCCTCTCCTACCCTTATTTCCATATCTTGCAGCCCCACCTCTCTTTTGACTACAGATTGCTTTCTCCCTGACGGGTATTTTACATACGTGCAAGCTAAAAAATACCGAATTACACCCGTTCACTGCAAGTATACAGATCAACTAGTAGTTTAGGGTATATATCGGGTCGATCCCACAAGGAAGAGTGAACAATTACCGGTATTACTAAAGCTTCTCTATTATTTAGACTATCAATAAATTATAACAAATTTATCCTACTGAAATTATACAAAATAACAAATAAAAGCTCCTTAGGTTGTGGTATCCCTAACTACTCATGTAAGTGCTATATTTGGATCATTGAGTACTACATCTAGGCTAATTATGGTGTAATTTCCTTATGCATTTGAATCCTACTTTCGTAGTGAATCAATTATACTCATAACTAATCCATACCTATTTTCATGGTTATGAAATTAGCTACAAGTTCATTTCTTCAATGAAATTACATGAAATGAATCACTAAAAACCACATAAGTGCACCTCTACTTTCGTGAGTGTACTCCCTATGTTTAGCACTTCTTGAACTAGTGTTAAATCTCAATTTTCATTGCAGAAACAACACCTTAGATAATCACAATTAATGGTACCAGATTAATCATGATTTCAAGAGCTAAAGTGCTAAATAACTTGCTCAAATCATAGCAGTCAAATAACCAAATAATAAACACTAACAATTATAGAAAGTTCAACCAAACCCAAGGTATAAACTTTAGAAACACATAATGAACACAAAATCCAGAACTTGTATATTAACTAAACTTGGAATCAAATACAAAAGATAAAGAGTTTGGAAGGAATACAACCCTTGTCACATGAGCTTTCTTCCTTGCCTTCTTCATCCTCCATCTTCATCCTAATCTAGATAATAAACAAGAATGGAAAAGCTACACTACTCTATACTAAGCTAAACTAACACTAGGGAGATGAAAGAGCTACATTTCTGCAACTTCAAGCTTCTCCCGTATCTCTCTCTATTTATTTTTTTGCTATGAACTCCAATCTCTTCTCATTGCAATGAATTTTGCTTTTTAATGATGAAAGTTGGTCAAGGAATGAAGCTTTACACTTTCTCCTTACAGCTGGTAATGTCTCTCACATGTCTAGCATCACATGTGAGTTGGTGGAGGTGAAATTGAGTTTTACGCGTACAGAGCAGCCTTTTCTGACCACAATCCGGCCAGGAATCCGGCCACAAATCCGGCCAAATTCAGGCCGGATTGCTACAGTAATCTGGGCTGCTACAGTGATCCGAGCTGCTACAGTACCTCGGATCCGTATGGATCCGAGCTCGGTTCCACTAACCCAGAAACAACCGAGGGTTCGGATGAATAGTGGATCCGAGTGTGGATCACTTGCTCTGTTTTTGGCCCAACTTCAACCAATCTTTTCTTGATGTTAGAGGCTGAACCAGCTCATGTCTAAAACATGAAAGTTGTATCCTTTTGAGTTATCTTTCTAATGCATCAAGAATCACCTCATTTGGATCTGTGTAGGCTGAGATATGACTGAAATACCCTTGCCTGCTCCATGCCTTGTTCCAGTTTCAACCAATAGCAATTGACTCTGTACTTCGGCCTTTTGACCTGGAAAACCTTCAAACTGGATTCAGATGTCTTCACCAAAGTTGTATATCTATCTCTTATCTTCAAATGGGTTCAAGAATCATCCCAATCCGATCATTGTAGCTCAATTTATAGCCGAAATACGAAAATGTGTCAAAACTGTCAAAATACACAAAATCCAAGTAAAAAGTGATAAAAACCTCATTTAATCACTTAAAAACATTTATTCACCAATTATAGCCAAAATGATTCATTTTCTTCCAATAATATAACTAAAGTGACTAAAAATAATATAAAATATCATACAATTATTACGTAAATTAGTCACTTATCACTCCCTGCTTACAGTACCACCTTTCCGCTTTCCTTCACTGCCAAGACCTATTCTGTCATTTTTCATGCATTTTTTCCTGTCAAATACAAATCCAAATAACAATATGCAGCAATATTTTGAATCCCGGGCCAACAAGTAAAGTGAATGAGCTTTAACTTCATATTTCAACCCTGATTCAATGATTTTAAATTTTTTAAATTATGTATTATTAAATTACTTGGATAAAATTAATATGTAAAAAAAGAAAAGAAATATTTAGTGACAAAATGGTTCAGAGGCCATTTTTTACTAGTTTTTGCTGGTTCGCCTAGTTCTTGATTGGGTTTGATCAGTTCGTCTAACTTCTAGAGTTAAATATAGAACCAAACTAGAGCCATGACCACTTTACGGTTCCATTGGATAAACTAGTTTTGGGTATAAATTTAGTAAAATTCTACCTCAATGCATGTTTTTTTGAAAAAATGAATATAGTAAAAGATTTTTAAGCACTTCCACGAAGGTGCCCTTGTTTGTTTACATTCAAGTCAATAAAATAGTTCACTTCAATGCTCACCCTTGTTATAAATAGTTGATATGATTATAACAATTTAAGGAAGAAAAGTGAAAGAAAACAAAAAGGAAACATATCAAAAACGTTTATTCATGAAGAGAAGAAACAATGGTCTAATTAGAATTGTACTGTTGCTTCAATACTTGCTAACAAATTTGGATGACGAAGGAAAAGCGACTAACTTTGATGAAGGAAAGAACCTACCCAGCAGGCCTACATTGATAGAGGAAAGAAGCTATAGAGTAGAGAAATTTTAGTATGAGTTTAGACAACAGAAAAGAAAAAATCCAAGAGGACCACTCTCTCGTGTTTGGATTCGTTTGTTTAATGAGACCCATATATAGCTGCTGTTTGTTTGCCTAAAGTCGATTGAGAGTGTGTAAAGCCAACTTAATCAAAAGCTTTATCAGATTTAATGCTGGCAAGTGGTGCTAACCTAACAAATGGAATATATCATGCCTAGATAAAGTCTGGAGATATACTTAAGGGCAACTTTGTTTATTGTGTACCTAACCTATTGTTGTTTTTCACGATTAGGAGCAAACAAAAGGTTGGAAATATTTACAAAAAGCTTTTTTCTTGATAGTTAATCACGTAATTTTTTTTTCAAATATTTATTATGTTGGACTTGAATTCCCAGATGATTTTGCATACAAATCTAAAATTTTCAAACCAGAAAGTTGAATTCCAACTAGGTATATTCATTGACAATAAGCTAACTAGTGAAGGGTTCGGATTAGTCAATTGAATTTTTTTCTGGTGGATATACTTTTGGGATTATTCAGATTGAAAATTTCTCATTCGGAAAGGAACAATTACTGTATCAAATAAAAATTAAAAAGAAATTGGGAACTCAGCAGGAAAGGCTTAGAACTTTTGATGAATTGTATTGAGTTTATTTCCAAAGTAACCTTCTTTAGAAAAAATATTTCCAGTGTGATTACTACCTTTTTATGAGACCTCATATCAACAGACCCCCCCCCCTGTTCCAATGGATAATTTCACAAATCTCCCCTAAGATTTATGACAATTATATAGTTAGCTTCCTAAAAAAATTATACATACCTTTCCAGAATAGTAGTTTTGGGTTTTATTTGGCTGATGTAAGGGGAAATAATCATGTTAATACCTCAAATTTCCCTTAAGGAGTTTTTATGTTTAAATCAATTGTTCAATGTATATATTCTTGTTTATCGCCTATTCTAAAATAGTTTCGCCTTAGGCCTAAATCATTTCCTCCGCATCCCTTTGGCCATTTTTGCAATTGTATATTTGTGTTTGCAATTGTTTATTAAACTTTGGTCAGAGACAAAATTGAGAATAAATGGAAGGAGTGAGAGATGGGTTAATTAAAATGCATGATTAATACTAAAATTTGTGAGACATGGAGATTTGGATTATGGAAAGGATAAGAAAACTTGAATAGGGGAAAAAAGATGGATTGAAACTGTGATGGACAGATTTTTGGTGATACATTTTTCAAGTTTGATAGGCATTTTATTACTTTTTTCCCCTTTTTGAAAAAATTGTGGCTAGAATTTTTTGCAAAGTTTGGGAAGATTGCTATAGTCATTTTGAGTCCGTAAAAAGCACATTAAGTATAATATTTGAATGTAGAGGAGTGTAACATGTAATTATCAGAAAGCTTAGAAGAGGTTTTTGAAATTATCCTTTGGTGTAATACTATTCATTTTTTCTACCTCATAATTATTAATTTCCACATTCACACTCGAAATGCAAACACAAAAAGCAAAATTCAAGGAAGAAAAATAAGAAAACCAAGGCAATAAACAAAGGAAAAGGACTAGATTTGATTAACACTAAAATATTATGAAACGATTATAGCATTTCTTATGAGTAACAAATTTTTAAAAAAATTAGTACGGGAATGATGAGATTTAAGGAACGGAGAGGGGATAGGGGATCAAAATTTAGGATCTTTAATTCCTAGGAGTAACATTGATAAGTGAGTATTTTGTGTGTTTTTAATATATTTTATTATTTAGTTTTGCTATGTTTTATTCATTTTTGTAGCTTATGAACAAACTTTCTAGTGAAGTTATGCATTTTGTGGTTTAAGTATCAAAAATTGCATTTCTATGGATTAAAGTGGTGAAAACTTCATATTTTTGTAGGTTTTTTTTTTTGATAGAAACAAATTTTACAAATGGAGAAAGACCATTTCGAAGTACAACAGTCAACACTGAAGACAATAAATCGAAGACAAACCTCCTTGCCCCATTTCATAGCCAACTCGCTTCAAATCTCCTTTTTGCTCAGCCCTTCATACGCTTAATTTTCCGAATTGACGGCATCCCTAATCTATCAAGGCGAATTGCCCCACGAGCCATAGTTGGGAATGTATTAAAGGACTCGTATAGCTTGACTTGATGCTCTGGATGAGATACTCCCATATTGGACAATGCATCAGCTACTGTATTAGCTTCCCTGTAACAATGCGAACAGCGATGAGGGTCTTTAACAAACTGCCAAATCTGCCTAATGTCACGTCGAATCTTCCAGGGACATTGAATGCGATGCTGAAGAATTCCAATTAATACCAAAGAATCCGATTGGACATAGAGATTCCCAAACCCTCTATGTACACATGTTTGAAGACCAATAAGGAGGGCCCGAACCTCTGCACATAGACATGTAGTTTCCCCAAAATATGCCGAAAAACCAATCAAAGGTATGCCAATTGAATCTCGAAGAACTCCACCACCTCCACCCAATCCTGGATTACCCTTAGAACAGCCATCCGTATTTAGAATGAACCGACCGGATTCCTTCGTTTCCCAACGAACAAGTTTGTATATAAACTCAGTATTAGATGAATACGGCGGCCAATCATACAAATGATAAAATGACTGTACTCGGAACACTTGTTTGAAATGAATTTCAACTATGTGTCGGATATCCGAGAAAATGGCAAAACAAATGGCAGGCGAACTCATGTGGACATTCTCAAACATTGCTTTATTTCTTGATTTCCAAATATTCCAACAGACTACACTGGGAAGAATGCGTCCAATATATCGTCGTATCTCAGAATGCTGTGAACTCAACTACCAACCCACTATGCGGGGCCGTAAAGATGACCCTGGAAAGGCCAGTCCACATGCAGCTCCAAAATAATTCCAAACTGTGGATGCTATATGGCCATTGGAAAATAAATGTTCAATTGACTCCTCAGATGCCGAATAGCAGCAAAAACACTTTGACGGTAAGTGAAAACCAAGTTTACATAACCTGTTCGGTAGAGGCAGCCTCCCCAGCAACAATCGTAACATGAAGAATGAAACTTTCAAAGGGAGTTGAGGATGCTAAATTCTATCAAAAACCATAGATTTATTGCGGGTTTGCCTAATATCCGAAAATGCTGAAGCTAGAGAGAAATTTCCAGATGTCGTGGGCATCCAAATGACTTCGGCTTCACCCCCGTCTTCCGGAACCGGATGCTCTAAAATGGAGGGCACTATTTCCCTTGGCAGTGTCTGATATAACATAATCATATCCCAATATCCATTGATGATAACATTGTCAAACGACAGATTAGGGACAACCGTCGCTCGGAGGAATAAAGCACCACTCCCCAACCAATTGTCGTACCAAAAGTGACAAGCTCCGTTTTTGACAACCCATAGCATAGAGAGCTCCACTTGTCGACTAACATTGACCATTCTCCGCCAGACTGCCGAGTCTGTTGTCCTGATTTCTGCCTGACAAGGATGTAGCAGTCTGCAGTACTTTGCTTTCATGAATGCAGCCCACAACGACAAACCCTTTCTGAAGTTCCACCAAAGTTTGAATGAGAAGGCTTTATAGATGTCCTTTAGCCTCCGGAAGCCAACTCCTCCCTCATCTACCGGATAGCACATCTGAGACCACCTTATCCAATGAAATTTCGACTCTTCAGGTGATGACCCCCAAAGGAAGGTCGAGAAGGCCTTTTCTATAGTTCTAAATACCTTATTCGGGATAACTGCAGCTGACAACAAATGTAGTGGCATCGATGCTAGCACATGTTTGATTAGAACTATCTTGCCTCCAAAGGAAGGCATCCTTGATTTCCATGACATTATTTTCCCTAGAATAGACTGACATACTTCCCCAAAATATGATGATTTACATCTCCCAAAGTAAAGTGGAAATCCCAAATAACGGATCGGAAATGATTGCCAGGTAAAATTGGTGATACGTTCAATCACCCTTCGTCTTGCCGGTGGTAAAGATGGATGAACCAAGTAACAACTTTTTAGCACATTTATCAGCTGTCCTGAACATCTTTGGTACTCCTCAAGCACATGCATGATAGCTTTCAGAGAATAAGACGATCCATTTGCAAAAATGAGAATATCATCCGTAAACGCCAAATGAGTTATAGAAGGACATGCATACGAGATTTTGAAACTGACAAAACCCGATTGCATAGCAAGGTTAGACAAACCTCTAGATAACACCTCAGCCCCAATAATGAATAATGCAGGCGATAATGGGTCACCCTGACGTAGTCCTCTCGTTGACTTAAAGAAACCATGAGATGCCCCATTTATAATAACCGAAAACCAGACATTAGAGATCAATCGCCATATTTTTGTAGGTTTAATGATTCAATCATCAAATGGAATGAATTGAGAAGATAATTGGATGATTGTTGATGATTTGAAATGATTTAAGAAGAATATGGAGTGCCAAATACTTGAGATGACAGCAAGCAAGTATAAAAGAAAGGAAAAGTTTGACATGTTTTGACACTTATTGGTATTTTGGTTATATCTTGAGTTACACGCATTAGATTGAGATCATTCTTAAACCATTTTAAAGCTAACATGTAGTTCTACATTTCTTGTGAAGACATCAAATCCAGTTCATGAGTTTTCTAGTTAAAAATGTCAAAATATTGTCGGTGATTTCTGTTGTCGAAAGTTGAAATAGGGGATTGACCAGTCAAACATAGTTTGGTCATTTATCAGTCTATAGATCTCCAAGTTAGATGATTCCTCATGAATTTGAAAGCTAACTCAAAGGGATACAACTTTCATGTTTTGTGCAAGAGCTATTTTATCCTCTAACATCGAAAAAAGATCAATTGAAATTGGTGAAAAAATAGAGCAAAGTTGAAGACTGATCAGAATTGAGAAAACTTGCAAAAAAGGAAAACGTGGGGACAATACGTGACCTCAGCCCACATTTTCTTCGGTCACATTTTCTTCAATTGTTCTGCAACTTGTGCTTTGTTCATGCAAGCTTTTTGACCCATTTGTCAACAAGAATTTTGGTGGAAATAGACCAAGAAAGTTGCCAAAGAAGCTTTACAACTCAAATCTAATTTGTTTATGGGTTCAAGGAGAATCTTAACATGATTTAACACTTTGTCTTTTGCATAAATTCCTCTATAAATAGAGTCCTTGGGAAACATATTTTTAGAACTTTGGAAGACTAGAGACACTACTAAAATGCAGTATTCACTGGTTTTTCTTAGTTCATTAAGTTAGTTTATTAGTTTAGTATAGAGTAGTATAGTTTCCATTATTTCTTGTATTAGCTAAACTTGGATGATGTTGACCTTGGTCGATCAATCCTTGGTTTTGATGATTAACAAACCAATATGTAGATTTGGGTTAATGTTTTTATGTGAGTAATTTGTTAGAACAGATTCTTGTGGCATAAAGAAGAAGCAAAAACAGGGCACTCATGTCGGACGCTATCGGACGTCCGAAAGGATGAAGAACATCAAGAAGGAAACTCTGTCGGACGCTCGTGAGGAAGCATCGGACGTCCGGAAGGATCGGACGCACGCCTCGGACGCACATCGATCGCATCGGACGTCCGATAAATTTCGCAAAGATTTGATGACTCTCTGTCAACGTTCGGACGCAGGGTTCGGACGTCCGACAGGTGGTTTGGACACAGGGTTCGGACGTTCGACAGGTGGTTCGGACGTCCGACAGGCCAACGGCTAGTTTTGACAGCATTTAATATTTGACCGTTAGAGAGCCTTTTGAAGCCATTTCTCACCTTCTATAAATATCCCAAAGCACAAGAAGACAAGGGACTTTTGCCAACACAAAATACAAGCTTACAAGTGAGATTTTTGAATAGAAAGATTCTTTGTTGGTTGTATAAGGGGTTGGGAAAGTTGGGTTGTGAGGTTGCTGAAGTGAAGGTTTCTCTCTAGGAGGAGTAAAACCTTGGTGAAGGTGAACCTATCACTTGGAGTGGTAAAACCTTGGTGAAGGTTGCCTCATTTGTATAAAATAGTTCTTATTTGGGTGTGTGATCTTTCAAATGTAGGTTGTTGAGGGTTAACTAGAATAGTTGTAAAACTCCTTGGCTCAACCAAAGTGTGTTTGGGGTGAGGAAGGAGTGAGCATTCACTTGTACATCTTGGTTAGCATCGCCATCTATTGAAGAGGCTATTGGATTGATATTTGGTTTGCATTTCTTATCTTTTCTCTTTAATTAAGTTTTCTTTATTGTGCTTAAATTTGATATATTTTTGTGCATCATTGTGAAATTGTTTGTACTCATTGGGTTGCACCTGGCCTTACAATTGGTATCAGAGATTGGTCTCTTTTGATCAAGCTTAACCGCTTAGAGTAAAGATCATGACAACCATAAAAGTTTCTTTTTTAGAAGGGCAATCTATTGACAGACCACCTATGTTTAATGGTTCTTATTTTAGCATGTGGAAACAAAGAATGATGATTTTCTTACAATCCGTTTATATTGAATTATGGTATGTGGTAGAAGATGGTCCTTATGAAGCCAGAATAATTGACTCTATCACTAATTTGAGTAGATTAAAGACTAGACAAGAATTGAATGAAAAAGACAAGAGATACCTTTCTTTGAATGCCAAGGCCATGTGTATTGTACAATGCATTAGATGTAAATGAATCTAGTAGGATTAAAGGTTGTAAATCAGCTAAAGATATTTGGGATAAATTGTGTGTATTTCATGAAGGTAACCAAGATATTAAAGAACAAAAGAAATCTTTGCTTGTTTCTCAATATGAATTTTTCAAAATGCATCCTCTTGAAAATGTTGATAAGATGTGTAGTAGATTTTGTGACATTATTCAAGATCTTAAATTGCTTGGAAAAGAATATTCTTTGGGTGAGAAAAATAGAAAGATTTTGAATGCCTTGCCAAAAGAATGGAAAAACAAAATAAATGCTATAGAAGAGGCAAAGGATTTAAATTCTATGTCCATTGAATCTCTTGTGGATACCCTAACCTCTTATGAATTAAAGCTGAAATTCAAAGTGCAAGAGGAAGAAAATGCAAGAATGTATAAGAGAGGCATAGCTTTTAAAGCATCTCAAGTGGGGGATAACCTATCCTTCATGGGTAATGAAATCATGGAAGTGGACAATGATATAACTCCTCACATCAAAAGTTTCAAGAAGATCTTCAACAAGAGATGTTCAAGAGGAGATTGCAAAATTACATGGGATGAATGCAATTCAAAAAGAGAAAAAGAAAAATTGGCCCAAATGGCACTAATGGCCGTTGGAGAAGATGAGGTAAGTTCTTATCACTCTTCTTGTGATGAAGATAATGAAGATGATGATGTGAAAATTCTTATGATTAAAATGCATAAAAGTTTGAGAAAATCTTATGCTAAAAATAAAGATTTGAAAACAAAAATAAATGATTTGTTGGAAGAAAACTCCAAACTTTTTCAAGAAAACAAATGTTTGAGAATGGAAAATGATGATTTAAAAAATCAAAAAAATGTTTTGAAAAGGAAGTTGGAAGAGAAAACAAAGTTTTATGAAAAAATGTTGGAGGAACAGAATTTGTTAAAGAAAAGAATTAATGACTTGAACGAGTTTCTCCAAAATGAAAAACAAAAGTTTTCTCAAACAAAAGAAAGCAAATCTTTTCAAGGCACAAATAAGTTTGTTATGATAAGAAGTAAGAAAATTAGTTGCATTAAATCCACCTATGTGCAAAATACTTCTATCATGTGTCACTTTTGTTGCAAATTTGGACATATGCAAAATGATTGCTATGTAAAGAAAAATATGAGAAAAGGTATGAAATCCATGTGGATTGCTAGATCATGTTGTATTAACTCCCAAGGACCCTATAAAGAAAGGGTACCAAATGAAATTTCTCATATTTAGGTACATCATGAAGATTTGATCCAAGAAGTGCTATATGGTTGTAAGTACAATTGAAAATTTTGATATTCAATATGGTCTTGATTTGAAAAATAAAGGGGGAGTTTGTTTTTGATTGATGCCAAAAGGGGGAGTAGGATTTATTGAAATTTCTTTGTATGTTGGCACTTTCTAAGGGGGAGCTTTATTTGAACTTATTTGATAAAAGAAATCTTCATTTTGTTTGTCATCATCAAAAAGGGGGAGATTGTTGACCTTGGTCGATCAATCCTTGGTTTTGATGATTAACAAACCAATATGTAGATTTGGGTTAATGTTTTTATGTGAGTAATTTGTTAGAACAGATTCTTGTGGCATAAAAGAAGAAGCAAAAACAGGGCACTCATGTCGGACGCTATCGGACGTCCGAAAGAATGAAGAACATCAAGAAGGAAACTCTGTCGGACGCTCGTGAGGAAGCATCGGACGTCCGGAAGGATCGGACGCACGCCTCGGACGCACATCGATCGCATCGGACGTCCGATAAATTTCGCAAAGATTTGATGACTCTCTGTCAACGTTCGGACGCAGGGTTCGGACGTCCGACAGGTGGTTTGGACACAGGGTTCGGACGTTCGACAGGTGGTTCGGACGTCCGACAGGCCAACGGCTAGTTTTGACAGCATTTAATATTTGACCGTTAGAGAGTCTTTTGAAGCCATTTCTCACCTTCTATAAATACCTCAAAGCACAAGAAGACAAGGGACTTTTGCCAACACAAAATACAAGCTTACAAGTGAGATTTTTGAATAGAAAGATTCTTTGTTGGTTGTATAAGGGGTTGGGAAAGTTGGGTTGTGAGGTTGCTGAAGTGAAGGTTTCTCTCTAGGAGTAAAACCTTGGTGAAGGTGAACCTATCACTTGGAGTGGTAAAACCTTGGTGAAGGTTGCCTCATTTGTATAAAATAGTTCTTATTTGGGTGTGTGATCTTTCAAATGTAGGTTGTTGAGGGTTAACTATAATAGTTGTAAAACTCCTTGGCTCAACCAAAGTGTGTTTGGGGTGAGGAAGGAGTGAGCCTTCACTTGTACATCTTGGTTAGCATCGCCATCTATTGAAGAGGCTATTGGATTGATATTTGGTTTGCATTTCTTATCTTTTCTCTTTAATTAAGTTTTCTTTATTGTGCTTAAATTTGATATATTTTTGTGCATCATTGTGAAATTGTTTGTACTCATTGGGTTGCACCTGGCCTTACAGATGAGATAGTGGATGAAGATGGAGATGCTTGGAACTCATGTGATAAGGGTGACTTCTCTCCTACCTTTTTGTTTCTTGTTTTAATTCTTATGTTTAGCAATAATACAAGTTTGGTATTTGTTTTCATGTTTTATTAAAGTTTATATGTTTAGAGTTATGGATGAACTTTCTGTATATTGTTAGTGATATTTACTTGGTTATTTGATGATATTATTTTGAACAAGCTATTTAGCACTTTTGCTCTTCTAATCATGTTTAACTGGCCATTAATTGTGATAATCTTAAGGTGTTAAGTTTGCATCGAGAATTGAGATTTAACACTAGTTCAAGAAAGTGCTAAATTTAGGGAGTTTACTCATGAGAGTAAAGGAGCACCTGTATGGTTTTAGTGAATTGTTTCATGTAATTTCATTGAAGAAATGAGCTTGTAGTTAATTTTATAATTACGAGAGTAGGTATGACTTAGTTACAAGTATAATTGATTTACTACGAGAGTAGGTTTCACATACATGAAGGAATTATGCCATAACTAGATAAGATAATAACATTTAATTAACCGATGATTTCAGTTGTAAGAGTAGTAAAAAATTTCATACCTTTAGGAGTTTTCTATTATTATTTGTATTGCGTTTATCTCATGTTTATAGTGTAGATTTAATTTTTTGCACTTATAATAGTCTAAATAATAAAGGAGTTTGAAAACCATCAGTAATTAACAATCTTCTTTGTGGATTCGACCCTTAATACCCTATATTCAATCTCGACCTGTATGCTTGCAGAAAATCACATGTGGGGTATTTAGAAATTATAAATGTAAAACTCGATTGAGGAATGAGAAGATAATTGGTTGATTTTTGATGATTTGAAGTAATTTAAAAAGAATATGAAGTGCCAAATACTCAAGAGATGAAAAGCAAGCAAGTATAAAAGAAAGGATGAGTTTGACAGGTTTGACATCTCTTGGTATTTTAGCTAAATCTTGAGTTACACGCATCAGATTAAGATGATTATTAAATCATTTTGAAGCTAACACATAGCTCTGCATTTTTTATCAAGACATCAAAACCCAGTTCATGAGTTTTCCAAGACATAATGTCAAAATACAGTCGGTCATTTCTGTTGTCAAAAGCTGAAACAGGGGATTGACCATTCAAATGTATTTTGGTCATTTATCAGTCTACAGACCTCCACATTGGATGATTCTTCATGAATTTGAGAGCTAAATCAAAGGATTACAACTTTCATGTTTTCTACAAGAGCTAATTCAGCCTCTAACATCGAGAAAATATTAGTTGAAATTAGCAGAAAAATAGAGCAAAGTTGAAGACTGACTAGAATTGAGAAAACATGCAATGGAGGAAAACGTGGGGATAATATGCGACCTCAACCCATGTTTTCTGAGGTCGTGTTTTCTTCAATTGTGGCTGCAACTTGTTCTACAACTTGTACTTTGTTCACGCAAGTTTTTGACCCATTTTTCTACAAGAATTTCGGTGGAAATAGACCAAAAAAGTTGCCAAAGAAGTTTTACAACTCAAATCTAACTTGTTTATGGGCTCAAGGAGAATCTTAACATAACTTAACACTTTGTCTTTTGCATGAATTCCTCTATAAATAGGGCCCTTGGAGACCATATTTTTAGAACTTTGGAAGGTTAGAGACACTATCAAAATGCAGTCTTCACTAGTTTTTCTTAGTTCATTAGTTTAGGTAGGTTAGTACAGTTTTATTCTATCTTATATCATGCTAAGCAAGGATGATGATTGAGGTTTGAAGATGGAGAAGATGTTGCTCACATGTGACAAGGGGTTCCATTTGTTCAACTCTTTAACTCTTGTATTTGAATCTTATGTTTAGTTATAATACAAGCATGGCTTTTCTTTCATTTTCTTCATGTTTAGCTAAAGTTTATGTCTAGAGTTAGGGATGAACTTTCTATATCTTGTTTGTGATATTTATTTGATTATTTGATGATATTATTTTGAGTAAGTTATTTAGCACTTTTGTTTTTCTAGTCATGATTAACCGGCCATTAATTATGATAAACTTAAGGTGTCAAGTTTGCTATGAAATTGAGATTTAACACTAGTTCGAGAAAGTGATAAATTTAGGGAGTACACTCATGAGAGTAGAGGTGTACCTTTGTGGCTTTTGTGACTTGTTTCATGTAATTTTATAGAAATAAATGAACTTGTAACTAATTTCATAACCACGAGAGTAGGAATGGTTTAGTTATAAGTATAGTTGATTCACTACAAGAGTAGGTTTCACATACATTAGCAAATTACGTCATAACTAGCCAAGATAATAACATTCAATTAATCGGTAATTTCATTTGCAAGAGTAGTTAGGAATTCCATACATCTAGGAGTTTTCTATTATTTTTTGTATTACCTTATCTCATGTTTATAGTGTAGATTTAATTTCTTGCAGTTATGATATTCTAAATAATAATGAAGTTCTAAGAATATTGGTAATTGACAATCTTCCTTATGGGATTAATCCTTAATAACCTATACTCAATCTGAAACGGTATACTTACAGAAAATCGCATGTGGGGTATTTAGAAATTTATAAATGTAAAACTTGACTGTGAAATAAGTTTAATTGTTATATGCATACCCCGTGCCCGTCAAACATGATATTCCCTCCGTCCCATTGAAAATGTTATACTTTTCATTTTGAAATGTTCCAAAACATTTGTTATATTGGAAAAGTCAAAACACCTTTTAGTTTCTCTTACCAATATAGTCATTTTTTCTAATTATATACATGTTACCATTCAAATTTAAAATTTGAATTTGTAGGGGTAAAATTGAAAAGACAAGTACAAATATCACTATCAAATCACTATTTTTAAAAAGTTGGATTCTCCAATTAAACTTGACCAAATAATTGGGACGGAGGGAGCAGTATTATTCTAAAAGCCCAATATCGAATCTTATTGGCATTGTGAGGATCCAAATTTTAATTTTTCTTACTTTTATTTTATTTTACTGGTTTCTTTAATTATTTATTCACCCGTTTATTCCAAATAATTTATTTCATTCATTTTAAATCTATTTACATGGAACAATGTCTCATTGATATTTTTAAAATGTTTCGTTAGTGAATTTAATTATTCTGCGACTCGTTTAGCGAGAAATAGTGAATGCACATTTTTTGAGATAAATTCAATCCGAAAGTGCATTAATCTTGGAGAACTAAGGATGATTAATATTAGACTAAGGAAAGTTAATCGAGAGATTAGATGTGAGTGAGTTAAATTAAGTTCAATTAAGAGTACTAATTGCTCACTAATCGGTTGTTGACTTTTGAGTACTAAGACCACTTTTATGTCATTCCTCTTGTCATTCAATCAACTCACCACCTACCAACCAAAACCCATTCCTTCTTCCTCTTGCTTGGCCGACTTTCCCCTTCCCATAAAAAATTTCAGCTTTTGTCTTCCATTTTTGCTCCACAAAAGCTCTCCAAATTTGCTTCTTGTCTTGGGTCTTCATACAAGTTTGGAAGGTGACTTGATCAAGGAAGAAACTTGGTGATTTAAGAGCTCAAATCCTAGTGTTTAGTCTTCATTTTGGCAACAAGGTAATCATCCAAGAAACCCTCAACTTTTCCTCTCAAATCTTAGTAGTAAGTTAGTTTAGTTAGTTTATTTGTTGGGTTGTTGATGGGTTCACAAGAACCTTAACATTAGATAGTGAACTTGAGGTGGCTTTATAAGTAGAGGCCTTGAAAACTTTGTATGTTTAATTGCTTGTTTGTTACTTGCTTTGATGAGATATGGTGTAGTTCTAATTGGAAAGTTGAAAAAGAAAGCTAGAGGATGAGAAATGCTTGCTGGCCGAAATTTGCTGGTTGTTCCTCTCTTGTTAATTTCAAATTTTTGATGTTATTTTGGTACAATAATGCTTGATATACGATGGTGGTTATGTGTGTTGAATATCATCCAAAAAACATTCCAATTGGTTGTGTTAAAGTAGGGTTAAAGTGAGGTTGAAATCTGGAATTTTTTTGATCAGGTGACCCCAACCAGTGTTCACTTTTTTGTCATAACTTTTTTTCTGAGAGCTGAAATCGAGTGCCATTCATGGCATCCAAAACTAGACTCCGATATTTTTTCGTTGGTATAAAATGCACCTCCTAACTCGTTTCCTATGAGCCGTAGTGAACCAGCAAAAATAACTGAAATTCTTCACTGCATTCATCTGAGAAATAGTTTTAGCTGCAATTAGTAGCTCAATTTTACCTATTTTTTAAAATGAATTTTAAGACAGTTCCTTCTAGTAATTTTTAGAATTTTGAATCTAGTTTTCAATGCCATAAACTACACTAAATTTTGAGTTGCATAGCTCTAGTTATGATCAGATTCTTAAACTCTATCAAGTATGTCAGAACTGGAATTTCGTAAAACAAGTTCTAAAAATTAGTTTTCTTAGAACTATTGTATCTTGGTGTAGAAAAGTCCGAATTGAGTTCCGTTTGTTGCATTTGAAATTAGATTTGGATTTTTAATTGTGGTATAAATTTCAAGGGCTGATTCCATTTTTACGAATTTTGTCGAATTTCCAAACTTCACTGAATTTACAAGCCTGTTTTGCTCTGTCATGTCTAGAATAGTGACTTTGAACTAAAATTTGAATGACTTCAAATTAGAGTCTGAGAAAAGTGTGTTCTAGAAAGTTTTAGTGATTTAAGTCTAGTTTCCAATGGTATAAAGTTTTCAATTTTTGGACTTACGGAACTCGAGATACGATTTTTCCAAGTAGTGCCGCTCTGAGCTGGAAATTTCTGATTTCAAACAAATACTCTTTTTAAGAACTTTCCACATTCCTTCGCAATTGTTGGACTGTTTTAAGTTTAATTTCATGATTAGGTACAAAGCCTCTTTGAATTTTAAAGTTTCATTTTGAATCTTGGTTTCAAAAGGTTAAACTTCTCTTAATACGTTTTAGTGGTTGTTCAACTTCCTTGGTTGATGGCACATCTTTTCATATTTAAAAAATGAATTATGGGTAAAATACACTAAACCCCCTTGTGGTTTGGATTATTATCATAAAGCCTCCTCATTATTTGAAAACCCCCAAAGAACCCCCTCGTGGTTTGGACTAATTTGGGTAATGGACGGAAATCGTCCAATTTGACGGGAAGTGAATTACACACGCTTGACAAGCGAGTGTGATAACAATACATCAAGGGTAATGTGATAATTTTACATTCTCTTTTCTTTTCTTTTTTTTTTTCCTTGTTCTTCCTTGTTCTTCCTTGTTCTTCCTTTTTCTTCTTTCTCCTGAACTGAACCATCTGGAGTAGAAAAACTGAAGCAAAATCAACACCAACCTTTGTTAATCCGGTGACACCCGGCAAAAGATTCCACTAACGGAATCCAGTATTTGCTTCAACCCTTCACCAACCGAAGCAACCCAACACCTCAACCTTCAAACTCCTCGAAGCCTAAAACCATCTGCTTTTCCCAGTTGTTATAACTTGCACCACCAATTTGTAATTGCAAATTTCTACTAGAAGGGGGAAAAAAAATTTCCCTGAACTCCTTCAAAATCATCATCATCTACCACCAAGTACAATTAAACTGGTCGGCCCGATACCTGCCCGGAGGCTGACGTGACCCAGACCCATAAGCTCAACCGGACCTAGAGAAACCCGAGGACGAGACCACCCAGAAATGCGAAAATCATCATCATCATCATCATCATCAATATAAGGGTACCAATAGTACCGTGGGTTAGTTGTTAATTTGTGTCAAACGTGCACTTTAGGGCTGGCTGCTTGGTGAAATTGAGGTTATTGTTGTTGCCCCCGGAAGCGGAATAATCGAAATCTACGACAAGGGATTTAAACCAAGTAAACTTACGAAGAAATTGTGGCAGATAATCCAGCACCAGGTAGTGATTGAAGGCACAATAGGGTGGCAAAAATGTCCACAAGACGGAGTCATAGGCTGCCGGCTGAAGAAACACCATAGGATAGGTGACAGCATGGACCAGTTTGTCAGGAAAAGCAGCCAGTCGGAGTGTGGGATCACGTTGGATGAGTGAGATCTGAACAGGGATTTTGAAAGAAACAGATTCGGATTTGTAAACAAGAGAAGAGAATCTTTTGGAGACTAAAGGAACACCTGCAGAGGTATTTGGCTTCAAAAACTTTGTCAAGAATGACGGAAACTATTGCATCTGGTAATCGCTTGAATGGATCAACAATTTCTTTTCCTCGATGTTCTTCTGCAGCAGTTGCTCCAAATTTTTGAAATTTTCAAATGAGCCACTTGATGTTTCTTTATTCTCAAATGAAGTGAGAAAGTTTCTAAAATCTTATGTAAATCTTGAACTAACTTTTAGTATAGGTTGAAACAAGGTTAATATAGGAATTTCATATTTTCCGTTAAATTGGACGATTTCCGTTCATTGCCCAAATTAATCCAAACCACGAGGGGGTTCTTTGGGGGTTTTCAAATAATGAGGAGGCTTTATGATAATAACCCAAATCACAAGGGGGTTTAGTATATTTTACCCAATGAACTTCAACCCCTAGTTTTATGCTCTCGATTTTCATGAGTTTGAACTTTTAAAAGGGAGCTTTTTGACTAGAGTAAATCTTGGAGAAATTTCACTAGTTTTATACTTGAACCTTGGAGCCTTAGCCTTGACATTTACTATGACTATGAGTGGAGTTTTGGATGAGTTTGGACTCCATTAGTTTGAAAATGTGAACATTTTTTATATTTTAACTTTTGGATCATGAGATTTGAAGTTTTGGGAGATGAAAACCATTTACCTTTTTCCATGATTTTCGTGCCGAAGGTGAAAATGGTACTTTCTCTTGGATTGAGATTTACTTACCACGACTTGAATCAAAAATGACCTTCAAGCTCCTTTTGAGCATTATTCCAATGTTTTAGCTAGAAAAACTTTTTTAAGTTGACTCGAACTTGTGACCTTGAGAGTGGGTAGCGAGAAAATGTCTTTCTTATTAACCTTGGTCGAGCACCTAGGTAATGGTGATTGTACATGTCTCAGGTGGTCACGAGAACGCTGAAGAGCTCGTCTGACTACTCGCTTCACTCTTGTTTTGCCCTTGACTTGTGGTGAGTGTCAAGTGCATATTAAATGTTTATGTGTTTGAAATGATATGTGTACAAGTGTTTGATATGATACGTGAAACTTACCGAGGCGAGGGTGTACTTTATAGCCCTCGTCCTCTCTCTTTCCGATTACATGATACTTGTTACATGAATATATATGACTTACACTTATACATGAACATGTTTTAACTCGTGAGCACTGGGCAGCTAGAAGTATCACGCCCTATTCGGGTAGGAGGTACCACTCACCCCGACTCAGTGCTATGATCGACTCAAAGTTGATTTGAGCGTTGTCTCGTCGACCAAATACACGTATGGGGATGCCCCAACCCATCGGCTAACCTTGTAACTCGAGTCGGCAAGGGTTTGGTCGAGAAGCTTGGTGAACCTTGGAAATAATAGCTTGATCTTTGAGATCTCATTTGGCATACTCGAATAGTATCGCCACTCTTACATGTTTGGTTTCGGATCCGAGAGGGTGTTATGTTGGGTGGAAGAAGTAAGTGGAGCACTATGGTCAGGTTACTACTTGGGTTGACAGAGGGTTAACTCCCGAAGGCTCAATTGATTGAGACGTGGAAATAGCTCTTGAGAGCTCCTGTATCCTTCTTGTGTGTCAAATTCCTACTTGTGCATTTAAATGAAATGCCATGTTTAAAGTTGCTTTTAAGCATGTTATTTGATTGATTGGTGTTACTTGCTTGCCTGTTTATTTTCTTGGCCTCACTGAACATTCGCTCATCCCATTAAGTTTGTTTTCCTTAACAGGCTTTGGAGGTGTATTGGTAGCTTTAGACTAGCGACTTGGTGGATGCTACTATACCTTTTGTATGAACTTTTGATGGTTCTTTAAGTGTAATTTTGTTATTGTTGGTTGGTGGATTGTAATCGTAATTGTTAACCCTAGAAGTTATGACTTGTATATTCGAAGTACTTTTATTTAGGTCGATGGTTGTTTTGTGGCTCTATATTAAGTTTGAACGAGTGCGTGAATCCTGACAAGAGTTGTGCAGGCATTTCGCTGATACCCTAGGGAGAGGTGGAGGCATCACAATTGGTATCAGAGCACTAGGTTTGAAATACCTGGAATATGGTTAGGAGTTCTTAGTCGTGAACTTTTGGTCATAGAAACCCGTGGTAGACCTTAGGTTAAATTTTTAAATGGTACCAGTGAATGTACGGGCCTAATCTTTAGTTGTGGGTTATTTGTAGGATATGAATAGCAGCAGTGATGACAATAGTGTTGAGAGACCTCTCCCCATGATTCCGTATCGCATGGTTGGAGGCGGCCCCCTTTTGCAATACTCACCTGCTAGACGGGGTAGGTCATGTTCATGCCGAGCGAAATACTCTTACCCTAACCGCTTGGTATTAAAGGTAGTCGAAGAGTGGAGGCAGTTGACTCATGACTCCCGGAGAGTACTAGAGAAGAGAGAGGAGATGGAGGCCACTATGGAGGCTCAGGCTGCTCGAATTCATTAGTTAGAAGATAGAAAACTAGAGGACCATCAGAGGGCTGATGCCTCCCATGCACAGTTTCAGAAAATTGAGAGGCGCCTTATCCGAGTTGTCTAGGAGGCGGGGAACCACGTGGATGGTATTATGGCCGAGCGTCTAGAGGAGGCTTTGCTTAGGGATGTACCTGGGGAGGCTGCACCTGTTGTGGAGATAGAAGTGGAGCCGATAAAGGAGGACCCTGAGAAGGACCCTCCTGAGGCTGTAGGATCTTCTAATTCGGTTCACTTGTATTAGTGACTCCCCGACCCCTTGATCTTTTGACTTTTGTTCAGGACTTAGAAGGGGTGAATTTTGCTGTGAGGCCTTTTGTATTTGTGCATGTACCCCTGTATTTTGAGGCACTTAGATGTCTATGTCCTGTATCTGATATTATTGACTCATTGTATGGACTCTTAACATGTGACATGACTTCTAATCTACGTAAATATCTATGCTTTGGTTTTAAAGTGTTCTTGCAATCTGTAATTGTTTTCAATTTATACGCTTATATTTTTCTCTTTTATTTTGCGTTTAAAATCTTGCTACATGGATCGGCGAGGACGTGAACGGGGGCATGGGCGTGAGGTTCAGCAACCCCGCACTCCCGAGAGAGGTGAGAGATCTGCGACTGGTCCAAACCAAAACCCTAGGAACGAGGAGGGTGACCAAGTGGCTACAGCTATTAACCGCATAACCGATGTCCTCGAGCGTTTAGTTGAGCGTTAAGGACCTGAACCAGTCAACCAACCTAGGAGTTAAGAGAGGGGTGAGGATAGAACCTAGAGCGATTCTTGAAACTCTCTCCACCTAGGTTTCATGGAAGGTTTGATCCCGAAGCAGTAGAAAATTGATTTGAGAGGATAATAAGGCACTAGTGAGAGCAAAAGATTGGGGATTCTTCTTGAGCAACTTTGTAAGTGAGTATTGGAGAGTGAATTAGGGTGTAAAACTTTTATATATTAAGGAATATGATTTCTATTTTGCTATGTTTATAAGTGATGATAGTAATCCTTGTTGAGACTCAAGAGTTCGTCCATATTAAACAGAGATTAGTTAAGATTTATACTCTAAGGTAACCTGTAAGTAAAAAAACAGAAAAGTAATATGACCAAAATTTCCCATTATGAATAGTTACTTACTTCGATTCTCTGATTTGTCTGGCAGGCTAGCATTTGATTTGAGCTAATCGGTGAGATGTCAAATTTGGCAGAGATGCATAAGGAAATAGACATTCTTCGAAGGGAGGTAGAATTTCAAAAGAAATTAGCTGACTACTGGGAAAGACGATGGAAATAAGAATATGCGGAGAAAATTGAGTTGCTACACAAGAAAGTGGAACTAAAAAAGAAATACAAAGGAAATTCTCAAGTTGGTCAGGTCGTGACGTCTCGTGTGGCTTGTGGATACTGTGACAAGTTTAACTACACTGAGGCCGTGTGCTGGAAAAAGCAAGGAAAATGAGCTATGGTAGTACCAAACATTGGGTTTCAAGTTGCCCTAGTACTTCTAAAAAGAGGAAATACTCAGCAGTTTGCTAAGTCTGCTGCAAAGCAGTCGAGTGCTAGAGGGAGTAATTAATGTTAATGACTGTAAGAGGGATCCAAGTAGTGGAAGCTTTGCGAGTGGGGATGGTTCTGACTCCACTCGAGGGATTGGGGGTTGTAGTTTTATCCTAACTTAGGCTGGTACTTTTAGAGGTTGTAATCTTTTGTATAGGGGATAAAGTCCTTTTGTTGTTTTGTATATTTGCGACTTAGCACGTTTTCCTATGATTTTGTGTATCTCCCCTTTCTTTTGAAATGATTTGATGAAGTTATCCTCACTTGGTGTAACTATTATGATCTTTTATGACACATAAAAATTTACTTTGCTTTAATTGATTTTACGGCTTATATATATATTTAATTTATTGTCCCGTACCTTTAGACCTACAATAAGATCATAAACAGCAACCGAGGATAGTTTTACAAACCCTGAGAGAGCGCCAACTTTTTGCTAAGTTCAATAAATGTGAGTTTTTGTTGGAAGTAGTAACCTTTCTAGGTCATATAACCTCCAAGGAAGGAATTACTGTGGACCCAACTAAAGTAGAAACTGTTTCTAAGTGGAAATGACCAGAAAATCCTATCGAAATTTAGAATTTATTAGGGTTAGTGGAGTATAACCGTCGATTTATCAAGAACTTTTCTAAAATTGCCAAACCCTTAACCGAGTTGACTAAGAAGCATGACAAATTCATATGAAATCCTAAATGTGAGAAAGGATTTCAAGAGTTGAAAAAGTGCTTAACTAAGGTACCTGTGTTAGCATTACCAAGCGGAGGAGATGGTTTTTTGGTTTACACAGATTCTTCAAAGGATGATTTAGGATGTGTATTGATGCAAAATGGAAAGGTAATTGCGTATGCCTCCTATAAGTTGAAACCTCATGAGTAGAATTATCCGACCCATGACTTGGAGTTAGCGGCAGTAGTGGTTGTCTTGAGAAAGTGGAGACATTATTTATATGGAGTGACTTTCGAAGTTTTCACGGATCATAAAAGTTTTAAGCATTTGTTCTCCCAGAAAGAGTTCAATTTGAGACAACGTAGATGGGTGAAATTTTTGGAAGATTATGACTGCATGTTTAGCTACCACCTTGATAAAACTAATGTAGTGGCGGATGCCCTAAGTTGTAAAATGCAAGTGGCCAGTTTAATGGTGAGAGAATGACACATGTTAGAAGAAATTAGTGTTTGGAATCCGCATCTTGAGCCACAGAGGGTAATTTTGAGAATATTACTGTGAGACCCATCTTGTTAGAGAGAATCAAAGAAGCTCAAAAAGGAGACCCTGAAGTGCAAAAATGGGTTGAGAAAGTTCCAAAGGGGATAAGTTTGACTATAATTTGGGGACCGATGGAGTGTTAAAATTTAGAAATCACATAGTGGTACCCAAGGATAAAAGTCTAAAGAAATAAATTTTGGACGAAACTCACCGTTCTAAGTATACGGTGCACCCTGGAGGTAATAAGATGTATCAAGACTTGAAAATCTTTTATTGGTGGGAGAATATGAAGAGAGAGATTGCTCAATTTGTTCGATCTTGTCTCACTTGTCAGCAAATTAAGGCCGAGCATCAGAAAATATCTGGATTATTACCGCCATTAGATATACATGAGTGGAAGTGAAAAAATATCACAATACATTTCGTATCAGGGCTACCAAGGATTTAGAGAAGGCACGATGCTATTTGGGTAATAGTTGATCGATTGACCAAATATGCTCACTTTTTGCCAATTAATTTGAAGTACTCCTTGGAAAAATTGGTTAAATTGTACTTGGATGAAATTATGAGATTACATGGGATACCAATGAGTATAGTCTCAAATCGGGACCCTAGGTTTGTACCTCGATTTTGGCAAAAAGATGCAAGGGAGTTTGTGGACTAAACTGAATTTTAGTACCACTTACCACCAGCAGACCGATAGACAATCGGAGAGAACAATCCAAACCCTAGAGAACATGTTGAGGTCGTGTATTGTGGATTTTGGAGAAAATTGGAGGCAGTACCTTACGTTGGTGGAATTTGCTTATAATAATAGTTTTCATTTTTCGATACAAATGGCTTCTTACGAAGCTCTTTATGGTCGAAGGATTTAGAATTTGAAGTTGGAGATAAAGTATTCCTTAAAATTACACCCTTGAAAGCAAGTCTAATAGCGGGAAAAGGGAAGAAATTGCAACCGAGATTTGTGGGACCCTATAAGGTTATTCAACACGTAGGAAGTGTAGCTTACAAGTTGGAATTGCCTTTAAGTTTGTCCAGGATTCATAATGTCTTCCATGTCTCCATGCCTAAGAAATATCATCCCGACCCATCCCATGTGTTACGATTAGAAGAAGTAGAGATTGATGAGAATTTGTCCTATGAAAAAAGACCGGTAAAGATTTTAGATCGAAAGGTGAGGAAGTTAAGACGCAAGCAAATCTCTCTAGTGAAGATTTTATGGAGAAATCATAGAATGGAAAAAGCGACTTGGGAAGTAGAAGAGGAGGTCCAGAAGAAATAACCAAAATTGTTTATAAATCAAGGTATGAATTTCGATAACGAAATTCTTTTAAAGGGGGAAGGATGTGAGGACCCGAATTTTAATTTTTCTTACTTTTATTTTATTTTACTGGCTTATTTAATTATTTATTCACCCGTTTATTCCGAATAATTTATTTCATTCATTTTAAATCATTTACATGGAACAATATCTCATTTATATTTTTAAAACATTTCGTTAGTGAATTTCATTTTTCTGCGGCTCATTTAGTGAGAAATAGTGAATGCACATTTTTCGAGATAAATTCGATCCAAAAGTGCATTAATCTTGGAGAACTAAGGATGATTAATATTAGACTAAGGAAAGTTAATCGAGAGATTAGATATGAGTGAGTTAAGTTAAGTTCAATTAGGAGCACTAATTGCTCACTAATTGGTTGTTGACTTTTGAGCACTAAGACCACCTTTATGTCATTTCTCTTGTCATTCAATCAACTCATCACCTACCAACCAAAACCCATTCCTTCTTCCTCTTGCTTGGCCGACTTTCCCCTTCCCATCAAAAATTTCAGCTTTTGTCTTCCATTTTTGCTTCACAAAAGCTCTCCAAATTTGCTTCTTGTCTTGGGTCTTCATACAAGCTTGGAAAGTGACTTGATCAAGGAAGAAACTTAGTGATTTAAGAGCTCAAATCTTAGTGTTTAGTCTTCATTTTGGCAACAAGGTAATCATCCAAGAAACCCTCAACTTTTTCTCTCAAATCTTAGTAGTAAGTTAGTTTAGTTAGTTTATTTGTTGGGTTGTTGATGGGTTCACAAGAACCTTGACAATAGGTAGTAGACTTGAGGTGGCTTTATAGGTAGAGGCCTTGAGGATTTTGTATGTTTAATTGCTTGTTTGTTATTTGTTTTGATGACATATTGTGTAGTTCTAGTTGAAAAGTTGAAAAAGAAAGCTAGAGGATGAGAAATGCTTGCTGGCCGAAATTTGCTGGTTGTTCCTCTGTTGTTAATTTCAAGTTTTTGATGTTCTTTTGGTACAATAATGCTTGATATACAATGGTGGTTATGTGTGTTGAATATCATCCAAAAAGTTTTCTAATTGGTTGTGTTAAAGTAGGGTGAAAGTGAGGTTGAAATTTGAAATTTTTCTGATCAGATGACCCCAACCAGTGTTCACTTTTTTGTCATAACTTTTTTCTGAGTGCTTAAATCAAGTGCCGTTTATGGCATCCGAAACTAGACTCTGGTAGCTTTTCGTTGGTATAAAATGCACCTCCTAACTTGTTTCCTATGAGCTATATTGAACCTGCAAAAATGACGGAAATTCTTCACTGCATTCATCCGAGAAACAGTCTTAGCTGCAGTTTGTAGCTCAATTTTGGCTATCTTTCAAAACGAATTTTAAGATAGTTCCTTCTAGTAATTTTCAGAATTTTAAATCTAATTTTCAATGCCATAAACCACACTAAATTTTGAGTTGCGTAGTTCTAGTTACGATCAAATTCTTAAACTCTGTCAAGTATGTCAGAACCGGAATTTCGTAAAACAGGTCCTAAAAACCAGTTTTCTTAGAACTGTTGTATCTTGGTGTAGAAAGGTCTGAATTGAGTTCCATTTGTTGCATTTGAAACTAGATTTGGATTTTTAATTGTGGTATAAATTTTAAGGACTGATTCCATTTCTACGAATTTTGCCGAATTTCCAAACTTCACTGAATTTGCAAGCCTGTTTTGCTCTGTTCTGTCTAGAACAGTGATTTTGAGCTAAAATTTTAATGACTTCGAATTGGAGTCTGAGAAAAATGTGTTGTAGAAAGTTTTAGTGCTTTAAGTCTAGTTTCCAACGGTATAATGTTTTCAATTTTTGGACTTACGGAACTCGAGATACGATTTTTCCAAATATTGCCGCTCTGAGCTGAAAATTTCTGATTTCAAACAAATACTCTTTTTAAGAACTTTCCACCTTCCTTTGCAATTGTTGGACTGTTTTAAGTTTAATTTCATGATTAGGTATAAAGTCTCTTTGGACTTTAAACTTTCATTTTGAATCTTGGTTTCAAAGGATTAAACCTCTCTTAATACGTTTTATTGGTTGTTCAACTTCCTTAGTTGATGGCACCTCTTTTCATATTTAAAAAAATGAACTTCAACCCCTAGTTTTATGCCCTCAATTTCTATGAGTTTGAACTTTTAAAAGGGAGCGTTTTGACTAGAGTAAATCTTGGAGAAATTTCACTAGTTTTATACTTGAACCTTGGAACCTTAACCTTGATATTTACTATGAATATGAGTGGAGTTTTGGACGAGTTTGGACTCCATTAGTTTGTAAATGTGCACGTTCTTTATATTTTAACTTTTGGGTCATGAGATTTGAAGTTTTGGGAGATGAAAACCTTTTACCCTTTTCCATGATTTTCGTGCCGAAGGTGAAAATGGTTCTTTCTCTTAGATTGAGATTTACTTACCACGACTTGAATCAAAAATGACTTTCGAGCTCTCTTTGAGCATTATTCCAATGTTTTAACTAGAAAAACTTCTTTAATTTGACTCGAACTTGTGACCTTGAGAGTGGGTAGCGGAAAAATGTCTTTCTTATTAATCTTGGTCAAGCACCTAGATAATAGTGATTATATATGTCTCAGGTGGACACGAGAACGCTGAAGAACTCGTCTGACTACTCCCTTCACTCTTGTTTTTCCCTTGACTTGTGGTGAGTGTCAAGTGCATGTTAAATGTTTATGTGTTTGAAATGATATATGTACAAGTGTTAGATATGATACATGAAACTTGCTGAGGCGAGGGTGTACTTTATCGCCCTCGTCCTCTCTCTTTCCGATTACATGATACTTGTTACATGAATATATATGACTTACACTTATATATGAACATGTTTTAACTCGTGAGCACTGGGCGGCTAGAAGTATCACACCTTATTCGGGTAGGAGGTACCGCTCACTCCGACTCAATGCTATGATCGACTTAAAGTCGATTGGAGCGTTGTCTCGTTGATCAAATACACGTGTGGGGATGCCCCAACCCATCGGCTAACCTTGTAACTCGAGCCGGCAAGGGCTTGGTCGAGAAGCTTGGTGAACCTTGAAAAATAATAGATTGATCTTTGAGATCTCGCTTGGCATACTCGAATAGTATCGCCACCCTTACATGTTTGGTTCCGGATCTGAGAGGGTGTTATGTTGGATGGAAGAAGTAAGTGGAACACTAGGTCGTGTTACTACTTGGGTTGACGGAGGGTCAACCCCCGAAGGCTCAATTGATCGAGACATGAAAATAGCTCCTGAGAGCTCCTGTATCCTTCTTGTGTGTTAAATTCCTACTTGTGCACTTAAATAAAATGTCATGTTTATAGTTGCTTTGAAGCATGTTATTTGATTAATTGGTGTTACTTGCTTGCCTGTTTATTTTTTTGCCCTCACTGAGCGTTCGCTCATCCCATTAAGTTTGTTTTCCTTAACAAGCTTTGGAGATAGATTGGTGGTTCTAGACTAGCAACTTGGTGGATGCTACTATACCTTTTGTACGAACTTTTGATGGTTCTTTAAGTGTAATTTTGTTATTGTTGGTTGGTGGATTGTAATCGTAATTGTTAACCCTAGAAGTTACGACTTGTATATTCGAAGTACTTTTATTTAGGTCGATGGTTGTTTTGTGGCTCTATATTAAACTTGAACGAGTGCGTGAATCCTGACGAGAGTTGAGCAGGCGTTCTGCTGATACCCTAGGGTTCGCCCTAGGGAGAGGTGGGGCAGTCACAGGTTTCGATATAAAGGACCTTTGATTATTGAATAATTTAAGATATAAAATACTTCTTAATTATAATATTTTATCGTTAGCCAAATGGGGAATCTTATGTTTGTTTCCTTCTTTTTCTTTTCTACTTTGGATTTGGTTATTTTGTGTCTAAATTTTGAGTATGAATTTGGTAAGATTACCACAATAAGAAGTTTCATTTAAGTGAGGTCTTCCACAGTTAAAATAAGAGTTTACATGGTATAAAAAGGATTAAAATGGTAATGGTTTATAAAAGAGCATCACACTGGAAATATTTTTTTTTTCCAAAAAAGGTTACTTCAGTAATAAACTCGAATTGTATTAGTCCTCTTGGAGTTTTTAAATGGTGATGGAGAAACTGAATCAATTGATTGGGATTCCATAGATTTGAACTTGAAAAGGATTCATTAAAGACTTAATAGTCTTTAATTAATGCAATTGTTAGTATGACTGATATTTTTTTTAAAAAAAGGGCCAATTATGTCACTTTTACTAGAGCACAAAAATTGTTTGAAAAGAGTGAGGATAATATTGTAAATGGTTTAATCTTGAGCAAGGGTGAATTTTTTGATGAAACTAAAGTTGTTGAACTTTTTGCATGCTAAATTTTGGCATGAAAGAGAATTATAATTTCTTAAGTTTTTTCAAACTAGCAATATAACCCGTGCTTTGCACGGGTTTCTATCTTAAATCAAAATTATTTTATAAAAAAGTCACATAATAAGAAAAACCTAAAAGCTTCAAAAGGGTATCAATTTAGTGTCAACTTCTACTGAAATATGTTACTTTAAATAACGCGAAGAAAAAAATCCTAACTTATTGAGTGTAAGCAATGACATCTTAACCACTTCGTCAAATTAGGAAATAGCTTAGAAAATGTGGGTCTAATTGTTATATGTAATTGGAATTGTCTAATCAAAATATTTTTTAACTACTTACTTGCAATCACATTCCGCCCCTCCTTTCCCATCTAATCGCCACCCTCCCTCTTGTCTCACAGCCCCATCTCCCTTTCTCTACCCATCTATCCCCTCATTTCCGTATCGTGCATCCCCACCTCTCTCTTGACTACAAATTGCTTTCTCCCCGCTTGTAGTACCGCCTTTCCCTGTCCCTTCACTATCAAATGCTAAGACCTATTCTATCATTTTTCATGTTTTTTTCCTTGTCAAATACGAACCCAAATAACAATATGCTGCAATATTTTGAAACCCGGGCGAACAAGTAAACTGAATGAGCTTTCGGTTCACATTTCAACACTGATTCAATGATGTTAAACTTTCTTAAAATTATTTAGTATTAAGTTACTTGGACAAAAGTAATATCTAAAAAAAATAAAAGAAATATTTAGTGCGAAACTAGTTCAGAGGCCATTTTTTATCAGTTTTTCCTAGTTTGACCAATTTTTATTGGGTTTAATCGGTTCATCTAACTTCCCGAGTTAAATATAGAACCAAACTAGTGCCATGACTACTTTAAGGTTCGATTGGATAAGCTAGTATTGGGGGTATAAATTTTATAAAATTCTACCTCAATACATTTTTTATAAAAAAAATGAATATAGTTAACGATCTTTAAGCACTTGCACAAAGGTGCCCTTATTTGTTTACATTCAAGTCAAGAAAATAGTTCACCTTAATGCTCACCCTTATTATAATAGTGGTGGTTGTCAAACTATCAAAAATAAAATTTATATAAGACCTACTCCCAAAACTGAATGAGTATAGTAGTGAGTAGGGTCGTCTCCACAGGGAACTGGTAGATTTATCACACACAGATAATTGGGGGGGGTTTTTTGGAAGAGAGATAAATAAATGAAACAAATTAAAAATGCAAGATTACTAAATAACAATCAGAATAAATGTTATAACTCAAGAATGAAATAAACAATTAATTGACACAACCTAGTCAAGGAGACAATCTCGGCACCGGTTCACACAATTGATCATAGATATCTAAATTAATTCATACGTTCGCAAATAAATCGGCTCTAGCAATTTAGCAACCGCCAAACTCCCAATCTCTCCTTAATTTTACAGTAGTTCAGAGATGCTCGTAAACTATCCTCTTGTAAAATAGACAACCCCAGAGACGCTCGAAGGATTTAATCTAATTACAGCTTTAGGAATTAGAGAGACCCAATTCTAGTTAACAAACACACATGCGGGTTCATTTAAACTAGATTAATTATCCCTACGACCCAGATTAGACTGCTTGCGAGGCAATGAAATTGGTATCGTTCGCCACTAATTTAAGACACTCAAGTGATACGCACCCCTGTCCTAATTGGCGGTATATTATTTAGACAACTGAACAACTGGCCACATTAATTCAATATATCTAAACAATAACAAGCAATTCAAACAAAGAATAATTAAATACTCACAAACGTAGAACTTAGAATACTAAAAACGATCTCACAATTGTTTGTGTTCCGGCCCTTGATTACTCCTCAACTAGATAAAATAACTTAGCCTGATCTCATGCTGTTCATGCGATTCACAGTTTCCATGGAGTTTTGTTAATTGAAGAAGGAGTAAAAAGATTCGGTCGCCAACTTACAACTTGCGTTCAGAAGAAAAAGAAAACAAAGAGAAAAGTCCAAGACAGATGATAAGATCCCTAATCTATTACAGTCCTCCTATTTATAGTGTTGCGCCGTCCTTTTTGCTAGCCGAAATAAGAGGTTGTTTCTCAAACGAATTGTTTCCTTAATTCCCTCCTTGGATTGTTGCCAAAAGTCATCTTTGACTTGAATTAATTCCACGCACGTTCAGAATTTGTTTCCAAAGAAAGGTGGTAATTCCAGGAACAGGACCCGCGGCCCGTCTTTTTCACGCAGGTCTACCTTTTCTGGCGTGGGGACGCCAGAGAATGCCTAGTCTTTTTGAAATTTACCTCTTCTTTTCACTTTTTAACACCACTCGCCTGCAAACAACACAAATACCAAATCTGGGCAGAAATCCAGTGTCTTGCACAATAAATGACCAAAATTAAGACCAAATACCAACGAATAAACATTCAATTATTGCCCTATCAAATCCCCCCACACCAAGACAATGCTTGTCCTCAAGCATTTCAAAGCTCAGAGATACAATCACAGTTACGCATATGTAGCAGTCCACCATGCGAGCACAAGTATCCTATCCTCCTAATAATGTGGTCAAATTCAGAAATTGCAAGACTCAACCCTCTCTTATTGGATGGAGTACGATTACTCACCATACCGATATGAAACACAAAGGGTCACTCTCACCACACAATAAAATGATGTTACCATATGCTTGCTAATATATCACATCTCCACCACTTAAACCAAATTTAATGGAAAAATCAAAGGGTCTTTATGCGGGTTGTAATGGGGCTCAGGCACAGGTTAGATCAAACAGGTAATTTAGGCTCATTGTGTCAAAGAAAACATCATTGACCCCACCGCATGAATTCCTATTTCATCCTTCATCCCATTGATCTCTCCAAAGCCTAACCGTGACTTTCCCAAAAGCTTAGCATGTGCAAGCACAACTAAGAACTTCACCCATTTTTCTCAACAAAACACACATAGACAAAAGCACTTTTCTTTTCTCTTTTTTTTTCGGTTGCAATGGTTGGAAGGTGGGGGCATGCCTTGGAACCCACAGCCTTCTCCCCCTTTTTTTTTTTCAAATACGCACAGCTACATATAAACACACCTGCTAACTTCAATTGCCTCCTTTCAACCCAATTTGAAAATCATCATGCGCTGAAATCAAGGGGTTCCTTTGACACGGGGTGAAAACAAAGAGGGTTTGAACACAAGAGGTTTAGAGGTAACAAAATGAGTTTCAAAACAAAGAGAAGGTCCAGGCTCAACCATGGTCAACTAGGGGAGATTTGACTAGGGTTGGTCTTTAGAAAGCTGAAAATGGTGAACTTAAGTGCCCTTATCATTTTAATGCACCAAACTCAGGGGTGTGATCTTGACATGCACAACAAAGCAAGTTCTAGAACAATCAAGTCATGTGTGATAGCACTCAAAGAAAGGAAATGGAGCAGTTATCAATACAATACTCAATAGCTCAATAGCTCACATCTGGGTATTAGCAATCAAATCTTGCAAATTTCCTCATTTAATTCCATCATCAAGAAGATAGGACAGTTAACCACATAATAACACTGCTCATGCTTGTAAAGTAATCGCAATCATCATCATAGCGTCAAGTTCTAGACATTATCAACTGAATCCAACCAAACTCATCACCTATATATATATTTTCCCTTTTCCTAGTTTTCCAAAAAAAAATTTCTATTTTTCTGTTTTTTGTATTAACAAACCGAAAGAGCTAAAACTATCTATCAAACCTATCAAACCTTAAGAGCTAGAACTACTCCCCCCACACCAGAAATCTACATTGTCCTCAATGGAGCAAAGAAAAATAAAAGGTAAAAAGAAAGGGACAGGGGCTTTCCTGAGGGCCACGAAAGCACGAGAGCACTATGGAGGAGGAGAGTGAGGAGGCTGAAAGCCAATGTGGGGGTAGAAGGCGGCCTGATTCTCCGTCTGGATACGGGCAAAAACCTGTAGGGCTGCGAGACGGCCATCCAGGTGCTCTACCTGGGCACCCAAATCAGTAACTGAGTCCTGTAGGTGACGGAACTGGGTGTCCCAAGACGACGGAGCAGCGGAGGAGGAAGGACCCACCTGGGCTTCCTCTGGTGCCATGGAAGGAACTCATGGCTGGGGAATACCCTCCCCAGGAGATGTGAACTGATAAACGTCCCCCACTTTGCGAATGACCCCCATCCGCTCAAGGCTGTGCAGGTCCAAAGGCTCAAGCTCGCGAGCCAAGGTAAGCTTATGCTCCTTATCGAGATCGAGGACTCTTAAGCGGATGGGCAAATAAGTGATGAGGGAGCCCATAATCAAGGGCTTATAGCGCTTACGAAGGACAGACTGTAACTGAGAGGCCATCCAACAACCAAAATTTACCTGAACCTTATTACGCATGCACCAGAGGAAATAGAACTCCGCCTTGGCAAGAGTGCCGGAAGAATCCTTCCAACCGGAGAAATTATAGGCCAGAAACCGGTGAATGACCTTTAGCACCGGATCCTTAAGATATGAGACCTTTGACTGACTCGGGTCGTAGAGTTGCTTGTCAGTAGACCACTCCCGCCAAATCTCAATGTAATTATTGGCGAAAGGGTGGGTGTAGTCACAAGCGCTGTTGATATAAGCGCTGGAGGAGATGGTGTCCTCACTCACAAAGCCCAACATCAAATTGAATTCATTGATAGAATAGGCCTGTGGGGTGCCCCTCAGCCGATACTTGATAACCGCCGGTGAATCCAATGCAAGATCAGCGGACCTCTCAAACTCGAAGGTGGCGTAGAACTCATAGCAGAGCTCCTCATACGCCGGACAATCAATAACCAGAAACTTACCCCATCCGATGGCAGTAAACAACTGCTCCACCTCCCGAGCAATATTCAACTGATCGAGAGTTGGGGGGTGGAAGCACTTGCATGGGGCGAATGGCCGGATCACCAATGAGTTCACGCGCTGCTGCTGCTCCGGAGTGAGGTCCTTCAGAGGTTCCCCCCACACTCCAGGAGACGAAGTACTCCTGGACAGTCCCAAACGGGACCTAGTAGGGGGTTGGACCAGGGCCCGCCTCTTACGAGAATTGGAGCTCAATGCCCCAGATGTAGCAGCTTTCTTTGGAGCCATAGAGGGTAAATTTGACAATTCCAAAGGCACAGATTGACAAAGAAATACCAAATGGAGACAGGGAACCACAAACACACTACCCACAGTCAACAGTTAACAAATAAAGCACGGATAGACACCAAAGCGCCCACTAGCGTGCATGTGACAAATAAAAGTAAGGAAAGACAGCCAAGAAATCCCAAAATAGCAGTCAACAGGCAACTATCCCCAACCAATGGACGAGTCACCAACCCACAAGTATCAAATATTAGATCCACCAGACCCACAAGTGACACCAAGACAGATATAACCAATGGAAAAAAAATAGATACGAGGTCCCCCAAATCATGGTCAGCAGGCAAATGTTACCCAATAAACCAACCGTTATGTCAACCCACAAAATGGGAAAATTTAGCCAGAAAAAAAATCCCAGATCTGAGTCACAAAGCGGCAATAAGAGAGAGGAAGTGGGGTACTACTGAGGAACACCGGGGTGAATGGGCACAGTGAGCGACGACCGTGCACTTGAAGGCAAGTCGGTCGCGATGGTGGCCCTCGGTTAGTGGAGTACGTCGAAGCGGCGTGGGCGATTGGGTCGGGACGGCGGTGTGTGCGAGGGGGCAGGTGAGAGGCGGCGGTGCGAGCGGTGACCGCGTTGAGGATGGCGCCGCTGCCGGGGACCTGGTGCTTGAAGTGATTTATTGGACAGGCTAGTGTAGCCTTGTTTTACGCCTCGATCTTCCCGTACAGGAAGACTCGAGTTTGACCCAGAGATCGAGAAAACCGCCAGGAGGTTGACAAAGGAGACAAAGTTGCAAAAGCAACAAGCCTCAACGGCACAACCATCTGAACTTGAGCAAAACTGTCACTTTGGTGATTCACCAGTCCAACTGGAAACAAATTTGCTTGGATCCAATGAAACAATGGTAGCCCAAAGAACCTTGAGGGAGCTTGCGATCCCTAATGTTAACCAACAGCCTCTGTGCATCACATACACTGACACAGAGCAGTCTTTTGAGCTAAAATCTGGTTTAATTCACTTGTTACCTACTGTTATTCTTGATTTTGATGATCACAAAAACACTTTGAAATGTTTATCTAATTCTCTTCAAATATAAGTGTTTTGCTTTTTAGAGAATCAGGTACAAAGGTGTCAAGGAAAGAAAATCAACCAAAAGAAGAAACAAAAACAGGGCACTCATGTCGGACGTCCGAAAGAATAAAGAACATCAAGAAGGAAACTCTGTCGGACGCTCGTGAGGAATCATCGGACGTCCGGAAGGATCGGACGCACTCCTCGGACGCACATCGATCGTGTCGGACGTCCTAAAATCCCACATCGATCGGACGCACTTCGCAGAGCTTTGATAACTCTCTGGACGACGTTCGGACGCAGAAGCTGTCGAATGATAAAATCCCATCGGACGTCCGAACAACAACTTGACTGATTTTCGGACGATGGGATCGGACGATGACTAAGCTGTCGGACGTCCGACAGCCCCAACGGCTAGCTGACTCTTCATCTGCCTTCTATCCGTTGGAAGCATTAATGAAGCCCATTTTTGGTTCCCTTTAAATACAAACAATTCTGAATCAGAAAGCAACTTTTGCACACTTAGACTACAAGATCTAAAGAGATATTTTAGCTAGAAAATAGTCTCTCAAGCAAGATTTGATCTCCTAGTGGTGTGAAATTCTTGTAAGCTCTTCTCTTGTGTTTGAAATTTTCAATAGTGTTGCTTTGTTGAGGGTTATCTGAGTGATAGTAAAACTTCCTAACTTGACTAAGTGAGACTTGGGGTAAGGAGGAAGTGATCCCTCCATTGTACATTGAGTTGATTACTGTTCATCAAAGAGAAGGTGCTCATCTTTGTGATTGGTCTTCAAGTTTGAGGAAAGCTTGGTAGACAATCGATTTGATACTCTATCTTATTCTTTTTGTTTAATAAAATTCTCATTGCTTATATATATCCTTATTTCTGATCAACATTGTTCTACTCTTCAAAATTACTTGATTGATCTCTACTAGAAAAGAAGGTAAATTTTTATTAAGTGAAAAGTGCATAAACTCAATTAAGTTTTTAATCAACCTAATTCACCCCCCTCTTAAGTTATTTTTTGGCCTTACAATTGGTATCAGAGTTTGGCCTCCTAGAGATTAAGCTCAAGCGGCTTGGAGTAAAGATGACAACCAATCATGCCATGTTTGTTGAGGGGCAATCTGTCATTAGGCCTCCCATGTTTAATGGTTCTAATTATGTTAGTTGGAAAGAAAGAATGATTATCTTTTTGCAATCCATTGATATTGAGTTATGGTTTATTGTGAATGAAGGACCACATGATGCTAACATTCTTGATGCAGATACAGGTTTGTTTCGGCCTAAAACAAGAGCTGAGTTGAATGCTCAAGATAGAACCAATCTCACTTTGAATGCCAAAGTCATGAATGTTCTTTATAGTGCCTTAGACTCAAATGAATCGATTAGAGTAAAAGGATGTAAATCTGCTAAAGAAATGTGGGATAAGCTAAGAGAAATTCATGAGGGTAGTGACAACGTGAGAGAACAGAAAAAGTCTATCTTGGTCATAAAGTATGAATCATTTAAAATAGAACCCCTTGAGGATATTGACAAAATGTATTGCAGGTTCAATGACTTGATCAAAGATCTCGAGGTGTTAGGCAAAGAATACACATTGGGAGAGAAAAACAGGAAAATTCTCAATGCGTTGGGCAAAGAATGGGAAAGTAAAGTGACTGCAATAGAGGAGGCTAATGATTTGAATTCTGTGTCTATTGAATCTCTCATTAACTCACTAACCTTTTATGAGTTGAAATTGAAAACTAAAGTGCAGGAGGAAGAGGACGCGAGAGCAAAGAGAAACATAGCTCTAAAAACAGCTCAAGGTGAAGATGATCCAACTCTATTGGATGATGAAGACTCGGATGGTGATGACAACGATCTTGCTCTCATTATAAAAAGCTTCAAGAGAATCTTGAATAAAAGGAAGTTTAGAAGGGGAAGACCTAGCAATCAATTCCAGAATCAGTCTTCAGTCGCAAGGAACAAAGGAAAACAAGAATTCAACAAGAAACAATTGGACAAATGCTACGAATGTGGACAGCCTGGACACTACGCAAACGAATGCTCCCTGAAGAAAAAGAAAGATGGAAAAGCTGATCGAAAGCCAAGGTTCAACAACTTCCAGATTACATGGAATGAATGTAACTCCGAAGGCGAAGTTGAAGAAGAAGAAGAATCAGCTCAAATGGCCTTCATGGCTATTGGAGATAATGAGGTAACTTCCATACACTCTCAATCTAATAGTGATGATGAAGATGATGATGATCTTGAATCCTTTGTTGAAAAATTGCATAATGCCTTGAAGGAATCTTGTGATAAAAACAAGCAGTTAAAACAGAAAATTGTCTTTCTCATTCAAGAAAATGCAAGTCTTTTTCAACAAAATAAACAACTAAAGGCTGACAATGAGTGTCTTGTAAGAGTCGGATTTGATGTTCAAAATGAACTTGATAGAAAGACAAGTATTTGTGAAATGCTAAAGAAAAGACATGGTGACTTGAATAAAAGGATGGACAGTTTGGATGAGACTTTAAAAGCTAAAAAACAAGATTATCTCAAAAAGAACATGTCAACCACCTCTCTTACTGCTCATGAAAGAACATTAGCACACAACAAAAATGCATATGGTTTCACAACATATAGAAGGAGTGGATTGAGATTTATCAAATCATTACATGTTAAAGACTCTTCCATTATGTGTAGTTTTTGCTGTCAAAGAGGGCATTTGAAAGGAGATTGTTATGTGAAAAGAAATTTGAACAGAGGAATGAGATGCATGTGGTTAGTTAGACACAATTCTAACTATTGTGGACACCACATTTTTTACTAAGCAAGTGTTAAATGATCCTCTTATTGTGCAAATATATGATATTATTTTTGGTGCTACTAATGAGTATCTATGCAAGGATTTTTCCACCATTATGCAAAGTGAATTTGAAATGAGTATGATGTGAGAATTAAATTTCTTCCTTGGATTTCAAATACATCAAGCACTAGAGGGAATTTTTATAAATCAAGCAAAATACACCAAGAAATTGCTGAAAAGATTTGGCATGGATGACTCAAAGCAAGTTGGAACTCCAATGTGCACTTCTACAAAACTTGACAAAGATGAAGAAGGTAAACATGTGGATGAAAAGCATTATAGAGGTATGTTTGGAAGCCTACTCTATTTAACCGCAAGTAGACCCGATATTATGTTTGCTGTTTGCTTGTGTGCTAGATTTCAATCTTGTCCAAAAGAATCACATTTGAACGCTGTTAAAAGAATTTTTAGGTATTTGAAAGGTACATTAGACCATGGTCTTTGGTATGTTAGATCTTGTGAATTTGCTCTATATGGATATTCGGATGCGGATTTTAGTGGTTGTCGTGTGGATAGAAAAAGTACTAGTGGAACTTGTCACTTTCTTGTTCAAAAAGTACTAGTGAAGTTTGTGTGAATTATGTTTGCTCTAAAGATCAAATTGCTGATATTTTTACAAAAGTTTTGCCATTGGATCAATTCATTCATCTAAGATCAAAATTAGGGATAATCGAAAAATCATCTTAAAATTTTTTTTCTGTTCAAAGCTTTCGGACGTCCTAAAGTAGATGAACGGACGTCCGATGATGTTCTTCAGCTATTTTCCTAGAAAACATCTGTTCGGGCGAAACCGTCGGACGCACGACTACGTTCGGATGTCCGACAGTGCAACGGTACACTTTTTAAAGTGACTTCCCTCCTCATTTGCTTCAGAACTCTCCTCTTCTCTTCTCACTCGGACGAAAACCTCTATCCTTCTCACACTCAATTCGTACTTTTCTGAAGCACTCATTCCAAAATTGACTCAACAAAAAACTTCTCCTGATCATTGCGAGTTCAATTTTTAGATCTTTTCACCAAATCTCATCACATTTCGAAAATTCCCAAATTTTCCTCAAAACCCTACTTTCTCATAATCGCTCTGCTCAATCATCTTCAAGGCTTCTTTAACCCAAAATTCTTGTGTGATTCACTCCCATACCACTGTGTGCATCATTCGCATCATACATCTCACACATTTCACACAATGGTGAATCTAAGAGGAGGAAAAGTCCCTACAGGACGCAAGCACACACTCAGGGATGAAGATGTGGATTCTCCTAGGGTCATAAGATCATCCAAACGCTTCAAAAGGGGAGCAGTAAAGACTCAAACTTCCCGGCCTTCCGCTCAGCCTGAATCCGGACAAGGAACTCCATCTCAACAGCCTTCCCAATCAACCACCGTCTCCCCATTCTTTGATGCTGCTGCCAAAGAAAAACATTCCTTGATAACCCAGAAAGGTTTCATTCCTCAACGAACCATAAATCTTTCTGAATTCCGCAAGATTGGTTTAGAGTCAATTCTTAATCTCTTTGAATTCCAGAAATGGTCACATATCATTTCCATGCTGACGGGATTTTTTTATCAATGCAAGTTTAATTCCGATTTTACACCCGTTGGACTGCAAGTATACAGGTCGCAATTGTAGTACAAGATGTGTATCGGGTCGATCCCACGAGGAGCAATTAAAACAATTATTAGATACTAATTTACTCTATTATTTAGACTTACAATTAATTTGAGCAGAAACTTCAGATTTTAATTCAACTACAAAAATTTTTAAATAGATAAATGCAATTTCACAATAGGAGTAGAATTCACTAAATATTAAGATCTAGGGATGTAGATTCCACTTATGACTCAAAAGATCTAAAATGAATTAATTCAACACTTGTTACTGCTCTTGTTTAACCAAGGATTCATTTCCAGAAATACCAAAATCACATTCTCATGATAATAATGGGTTAAAACAGATTAGTTTTTCCTAATCTCTTGGTAAATACTAAATCTGTTCTTATTTACACATGAAATGCAGATTTCATCCACTTGAATGTATTTCTATTCTCATGAATATACAACTCAAGTTCTACTTGTGTCATTCCATTATTTTTACCATTTCTCAATGAGTAAAAACAACTATAAACCTGCTATTGGTGATCAAGCAACAACAAGTAATCCAACATACACAAGTAGATAAGTTAATACAAGACATAACAAGCATAAATCACAATCACTTCATATCATTTGGCCATAAGCTTCATCTACTCCCTAGATAAAGGAAATTAGCTACTCATGAATGATGAAAACCTCATAACTTCATTAATGTAAATCATCAGGAATTACAAATACAAACAGAGTAAAGAAAGTCTTAGCCAAGATATGGTAAAGCCTTCCAAAAATCTCCTTTGTCTTGAACTTAGATGATTACAAGATGAAACCTCAATTGCCCCTTGCAAGTACCTAGCTAGAGAGAATATGTTTTTCTGTAAGAAGCTAAGCTACGAATGGCTCTTCAGACCTCTCCCTCTATCTCTGCATAAAAACTACTCAAAAGCTCCATTTTTCCAAGTCAAATTCTATCCTTTGATTCCCAAATCTCCACTTTGTTAGCATAGTCAAAAACCAATATTTTTGACTTGAAAATAAGCCACTTTTCTTGCCCTTTTGTCTTCTGAAGCATGTGCACCGAATTCCCTTGCATCTTATAGCTGGAAAGTGGTATGAACACAAGAGAATTGGTTGAGTCAAATTGTAGAATTTCGGCTATAAAACGCGCCTACACAAAACGCAGTTACAAGTCACGTTTTGTGTACTCGCGTATTCACTTTGGCCTTACTTCATCTGCGATTTTCTCTATCATAAAGGCCGAACTAGCTTTTGTGCAAAACACAAAAGTTGTAGCCCTTTGAGTTAGCTTTCCAATGCTTCAAGAATCATCCAAATCGGAGTTTTTTAGCCTGAGATATGATCGAAATACTTTCACCTGTTCAAACCTCTGTTTTAACTTCCGACCACAGAATGCAGCTTCTGTATTCCAACGTTTTGCCCATGAAGATGGCAGAAATGGATTTCGATGTCTTCATACGAATTGTAGGTCTCTTTCTTAGCTTTAAAATGGTATAAAGATCACCTCAATCCGATAAGTGTAGCTCCAGATATGGTCAAAATACTGAAGAGTGTCAAAACTGACTTGTATTGCATTTCCTCACTTGAACGTTTTTCACTTCATTCTTCTTGTTGCCACTTGAATTCATCACCAAATCTCTATTTTTTACCTCATTTGACATCCTTTGGTGATTGAATCATCATTCCTGCATAAAAATGAAGTTTTTACCATTAAAATCAATAGAAATGCAATATTATCCACTTTTACCAAAAATATATAATTTTACCAAAAACCTCCTTATTTTAATTATAAAACTAAATAATCAACTCAAAATTAACTAATAAAATGCACTTAAAAATACGTAAAATAAACTCTTATCAAATACCCCCACACTTGAATCATTGCTTGTCCTCAAGCAATATGAAATTCCAACCATCAATGATCCAAAAATTGAAAATAAACATATGTAGTATTTCAACTCCATTTCCTTGAATCAAGGTAAATAACCCTTATGTGATCTTTCCATTAAGTTCAAGTACTCATATTATCAAGCAAAGAAGAGCCAAGTATACCATAATTTTACCAATTCAACTCAACTTCTTATTTTTATCCAATTTCGCAAGCAAGCAACTCCTATAGTCAATAAAGATGCTAACTAATCTCATGATCAACTTCTTATTTTTCTTAAAGAGGGATTTAATTTACTTCTTCTTTTTTTATTTTTATTTTATATATATATATATTTTAAGGATTAAATATTACTTAAGTTGTGAAAAATGCCTTTTGACGCGAAGATCAACATTTTTAGATGCAGATCCCCGGTTACTCAACATTTCACATACTCAAGTTGCTTTGCATACTCTTAATTCAAGTACCTTTTTACGCGAATGTCGACATTTGTAGATGCCAACCCCCGATTACTCGGTACGAGAATCATTGGAGTAGAATAACCCTTTTTTTTTTTTGATGTATATATATAATAAAATTCCCTCTAAGAGTAATCATGAGAAGAGTATGACACTTATTAACCATATTAATTTCTTATCTTATAAAATTAGATAAAAAGAAGAATTTTCATCAAATATACAAAATGTAGGCATAATTTTCTCCACTTTACTAGATATACTTTCCTATAGATGTAAAAATTATAATCACATAAAAATCATTTCCAAATTTCATGAGAAAAGAAGTATCAAAACCGCATATATTTATTTCAAAAGGATAAGTGACAAAATTTTATTTATTTATTATAGTTAATAACATATATATGTATAAGGTTTTGGAAAAATTTTGACAGAGTCTCCCCTTAAAAGTGGACTAAAACTCCCTGCCAGCAACCACAAGAAACACCATTTAAGCATAAGAATTATATCAAACACAACTAAAATCACAAGTACCACACATTTCTTCCCTCACACTTAGAATACACATTGTCCTCAATGTGTAGGGAAAGAAAAGAAAAGAAACAAAAGAAAGGAACAAGTGACTCCCCAAGTGATATGGTTGCGGTCCAGTGAAGCCTTGAATCATGAGCCATCGACCGCTCAACCATCTACAGTCAACGATCTACTAGTTACTGCCACAAGTTCCAAAATTCAAAATAAGGAATGTAAGTTAACATTTTTAAAACAAAAGATAAAAAATAACACGCAAACAAGCAAACAAAAGAAAAGCCAGCCAAAGGGCAGCCTCAATCATCCTCTTCATCGTCATCTTCATCATCATCGATGGGAGGTGGGCGTGTGCCTAAATGATCTTCAATTCGGTCCAGGCGAGTATCCATTCTGGCTAAATGATGGTCGATGTTGTCCAAGCGACCGAAAAGCCGCTGCCAATTGGTTTGTGGCGGAGGAGGAGGTGGTGCTGCAGTAGATGGTCCAGCTCCATCGCAACCATGTCTAGCCTTTTGTCTCCGCTCCTGAACAGGGCGTGGAATGTCTCCCGTGCCAATACCAAGGCGGCGAAGAGTAGTGATAGTCATCTCAGCACGTGGTGGAACATACTCCCGCCGCATGCCTTCCAAGGGAACTTCAAAACGGGGGAAGATTAAAGTCAGTAGACGAGGAAATGAAAGTTTGAAAGAAGTTGTCTTACGCCTCGCCGTAGACCTAATGTGGCTGATGATGATGTTAGGCAATGAAATCCGAGCATATGGAGATGTCCGTTTATGGAACATGTAATCCAAAAAATAGATATCGCTCTTGCGGACCTCCGTGTGCCCCGTCTTCTTTGGGATGACATTGTGAGCCATCATGTAAATGATAAGACGATGACGAGGTTCGAATACATTCGCCAATATAGTCTCCTTTCTGGTAGAGCGAAAAGGTTGGTACTCGAGACCAAACCTAGCCATGGCCAATGAGGGATCCCACCTCCTATTCGGGGGAACAAACTCCTTCTTCAAGTCTACTGGACGTCCGTCATCCATACACCCCAAAATAGCAGCCAAATCTTGCCGTGACAAGGTGATTCGTCTTCCACGCACCCAGGACTCAACTATTTCTCCACTATGGCGCGCCTTACTTTCAATGTTGGCGTAAAACTCGCGCACCAAGTCTGGGTAGTAATGGTTTGGAAGGGTGAGAATCGGAGCCCATCCTAACTGAGCAAAAGCCTCCGAGATGTTGTACATCATCTCAACTGGTGGACTGACGTGCATCTCAAACAAAAACTCCAAGTTAGCATGCTACTCATGCCATTCTTGATTCCTTCGATTAGTGAACCTTGCACTGTCAAACACAGATCTTCCCGCTCCACGAGAGCTGCCCTCACCAGGCTGTCGACTAACCGGTGGCGGAGAAGGTGAACTCTCCTCCTCAGACACGTCCATCTCTTCATTAACCTCTCTCTCCTCACTACTAGAGGATGAAAGTACCGCTCTTCTTCCCCTTGGCATAGTACCCCTTTATAATGAATCAAAAACACCTTTAACGTAAATCGAGGGGTTGAGTTGCTTGATCAAAGTTTGCCCTTTTCACCTCAAATGGTCATTCTTGCTTCCATTTGCCAACCCTATAACACAAAAACAACAAATTAACTAAAACACTTATTTAAGTCTAAAAATCACAAAAAATTAACACAAATAACATAAACATTGGGTTGCCTCCCAATTAGCGCTTTTGTTTATAGTCGTTGGCTCGACTGAAAGAGTTGAATCACTTTAGAGCATTAGGGAGCGATTTTCTCCCCATGGGTCGAAACTCCCGAGCCAATCCACCATGTGGTGAACCATGCATTGATCTTCATAGTCCAATTTCCTCAAATGCCAAGGAGGAATATTAGACTTGTCATAGAGAGGCTCAACTTCACCTTGGAGTGAATTTTGCTTGTCTTTTCTGAATTGGCTCAACTTTTCACCATTTTCTTCATGGAATGGCGAATTTATTAAGCCAACTTCCATCCTTATCTTCTCCTCCTTTGTTCCTACACCATGAAAGTTAGTACCAAGGACATTTATAAATTTAACTTCTTCGGTCCTTTCTTGGTTAACCTTTTCATCATATGGCATATTAGAAACAAGAGCAGTAGGCTCTATACTCCCTTCTTTATTATCCAAATTGAATTCCAATTCCTCACCATTAACCCGTAATATAAGCTTACCTTTTTCTACATCAATTATAGTTCGTGCAGTGGCTAAAAACGGTCGTCCTAGAATAATTGGCATTCTCACATCTTCTTCAATATCTAAGACAACAAAATCCACAGGTATTATAGATTGTCTTACCTTTATGAGCACATTTTCCAAAATACCCATGGGACGTGTGATTGACCGATCCGCCAATTGCAATGTAATATTGGTAGCTTTTAGCTCTTGAAGTCCCAATCTCCGGGCAACCGATAACGGCATAAGTGATACACTTGCACCTAAATCACATAAAGCATTAGAAAAATGCAATTGACCAATAGTGCAAGGAATAGAAAAACTTCCCGGATCTTTCAATTTAGGAGGGAGTTTATTTTTAATCAATGCACTACACTCTTCCGTTAATGCTATCATCTCATTATCTACAATTTTCCTCTTCTTTGACATGATGTCTTTCAAGAAACGTGCATAAGAGGGAATCTGTGTTATAGCATCAATGAAAGGAATGTTAATGTGCAATTGTTTAAACATTTTGAAGAACTTTTCAAACTCCCGATCCTGTCCATCTTTCTTCAACCTGTGAGGAAAAGGTATCACATTAGAATTTAAATGAGAATTTAATTTGGGATGAAGTGCATCAATATCAATGATAACATGATCATTTTGACTTTCTTGCTCCCCTTCAATTGCTTGCTTCTTGTCTTTTTCACCACCTGAATTTTCAAAATCGAATCCTTCAACCGTTTTACCGCTTCTAAGAATGATTGCATTGACATGCTCTCTCGGATTCACTTCGGTTTTACTTGGTAATTCACCAGGGTTTCTATTGTTGATTACATTGGCAATTTGACCAATTTGAACCTCCAAGTTTCTGTACATCCCAGCTAATTGGTCCAACCGCCCCTCAACTCGCTCGAATCTATCCGAAGTCACCTTAGCAAGTTTTTCCACCGCGATCTCCCAACTTGGTTTAGTTTCAGCCTGTGGTTGCCTTGGTTGAAATCCCGGCGGATTGGTTGGCCTTGGTTGATTTCCTTGATCCTTCCATCCAAAGTTTGGATGATTTCTCCACCCCGGATTGTAAGTATTCGAGTAGGGGTTATTTTGAGCATTACGATTATAATTATTGACGAATTGTACCTGCTCAGAATCAACACACTCATTAGTATCATGTTCACCTCCACATATAGAACAACACGCTACATGTGCATTAGATGAACTTGGACCAACTCCACTTTGTCTACTTAGCAACTTCATCACATTATTCATTTGAGCACTCAGCATATTGAGAGTGTCCATTTCTATCATACCTGCATGACGTCTTGTATTACCTCTCTCATTGGCCCATTGATAGTTATTTGCTGCCATTTCTTCTATCAAATTATGAGCCTCTTGGGGTGATTTACCCATTAAAGCTCCACCTGCAGCTGCATCGATCATAGTTTTAGTAGAAAAAACTAAACCATTATAGAAGGTTTGTATGATTAACCATTCCGGCAGTCCATGATGTGGACATTTCCGAAGCAAATCTCTAAACCTTTCCCATGCCTCATATAATGATTCACCTTCCAATTGGCTAAAACTAGTGATATCCATTCTAAACTTAGCAGTCTTACCTGGTGGAAAATACTTATTTAAGAATGCTCTTGATAGTTCATCCCATCCAGTGAAAGTATTAGGAGCATGAGAGTGTAGCCAAAGTTTGGCCTTATCTCTCAATGAAAATGGGAACAACCTTAGTCTTATAGCATCATCACTAACTTCATTCATTTTAATTGTATCACAAATTTCTAAGAATGTAGCTAAGTGTGTATTAGGATCTTCTACTGCATTACCTCCAAATTGAGATTGTTGAACCATTTGGATAAGTGATGGTTTAATCTCAAAATTGTTAGCATTTACCGTAGGCCTTACTATGCTTGTTTGAGATCCTTGTGTTCCCGGTAGAGTATAATCTCGTAGAACTCGCCTATTTGGGTCATTTTCCGCCATTTCTTCTTCAAATGGTAGTTCTATCAAAATGTCCTCTATCGGTTGCCAAATCTCTTGTTCCTCTTGCTGTTGTGTATGCCTCCTTTGTCTACGTAGTGTCCTCTCAATTTCTGGATCGAAAGGTGTAACTTCCCGAGACGCCCGGTGCATACACTACAAACAGAAATAAGAGATATTATGCAACTTCAATTGTCAAAAACTGATTACAATATAAGATTAACTATAATCTACAAAATAAAGCTGTCTAAATTAATAAAGATGATTAGGCTCTAATATTGCCGCTCCCCGGCAACGGCGCCAAAAACTTGACGGGATTTTTTTATCAATGCAAGTTTAATTCCGATTTTACACCCGTTGGACTGCAAGTATACAGGTCGCAATTGTAGTACAAGATGTGTATCGGGTCGATCCCACGAGGAGCAATTAAAACAATTATTAGATACTAATTCACTCTATTATTTAGACTTACAATTAATTTGAGCAGAAACTTCAGATTTTAATTCAACTACAAAAATTTTTAAATAGATAAATGCAATTTCACAATAGGAGTAGAATTCACTAAATATTAAGATCTAGGGATGTAGATTCCACTTATGACTCAAAAGATCTAAAATGAATTAATTCAACACTTGTTACTGCTCTTGTTTAACCAATGATTCATTTCCAGAAATACCAAAATCACATTCTCATGATAATAATGGGTTAAAACAGATTAGTTTTTCCTAATCTCTTGGTAAATACTAAATCTGTTCTTATTTACACATGAAATGCAGATTTCATCCACTTGAATGTATTTCTATTCTCATGAATATACAACTCAAGTTCTACTTGTGTCATTCCATTATTTTTACCATTTCTCAATGAGTAAAAACAACTATAAACCTGCTATTGGTGATCAAACAACAACAAGTAATCCAACATACACAAGTAGATAAGTTAATACAAGACATAACAAGCATAAATCACAATCACTTCATATCATTTGGCCATAAGCTTCATCTACTCCCTAGATAAAGGAAATTAGCTACTCATGAATGATGAAAACCTCATAACTTCATTAATGTAAATCATCAGGAATTACAAATACAAACAGAGTAAAGAAAGTCTTAGCCAAGATATGGTAAAGCCTTCCAAAAATCTCCTTTGTCTTGAACTTAGATGATTACAAGATGAAACCTCAATTGCCCCTTGCAAGTACCTAGCTAGAGAGAATATGTTTTTCTGTAAGAAGCTAAGCTACGAATGGCTCTTCAGACCTCTCCCTCTATCTCTGCATAAAAACTACTCAAAAGCTCCATTTTTCCAAGTCAAATTCTATCCTTTGATTCCCAAATCTCCACTTTGTTAGCATAGTCAAAAACCAATATTTTTGACTTGAAAATAAGCCACTTTTCTTGCCCTTTTGTCTTCTGAAGCATGTGCACCGAATTCCCTTGCATCTTATAGCTGGAAAGTGGTATGAACACAAGAGAATTGGATGAGTCAAATTGCAGAATTTCGGCTATAAAACGCGCCTACACAAAACGCGGTTACAAGTCACGTTTTGTGTACTCGCGTATTCACTTTGGCCTTACTTCATCTGCGATTTTCTCTATCATAAAGGCCGAACTAGCTTTTGTGCAAAACACAAAAGTTGTAGCCCTTTGAGTTAGCTTTCCAATGCTTCAAGAATCATCCAAATCGGAGTTTTGTTGCCTGAGATATGATCGAAATACTGTCACCTGTTCAAACCTCTGTTTTAACTTCCGACCACAGAATGCAGCTTCTGTATTCCAACGTTTTGCCCATGAAGATGGCCGAAATGGATTTCGATGTCTTCATACAAATTGTAGGTCTCTTTCTTAGATTTAAAATGGTATAAAGATCACCTCAATCCGATAAGTGTAGCTCCAGATATGGTCAAAATACTGAAGAGTGTCAAAACTGACTTGTATTGCATTTCCTCACTTGAACGTTTTTCACTTCATTCTTCTTGTTGCCACTTGAATTCATCACCAAATCTCTATTTTTTACCTCATTTGACATCCTTTGGTGATTGAATCATCATTCCTGCATAAAAATGAAGTTTTTACCATTAAAATCAATAGAAATGCAATATTATCCACTTTTACCAAAAATATATAATTTTACCAAAAACCTCCATATTTTAATTATAAAACTAAATAATCAACTCAAAATTAACTAATAAAATGCACTTAAAAATACGTAAAATAAACTCTTATCACATGCCTAACGTTTATTACCCTGAAATGCTGTATCAATTCTTTGCCAATCTTAGGAAAGACACTGATCACACTGAAATTATGTCCAGGGTAAATGGGGTAGACTTAGTATTTGATCCTGAAACTGTGAATGCCATTTTAAATACTGTTATTGAACCAGGATGCAAAAGTAAAATTGTCAATTTCTTTTCTTATGAAGAGCATCCTACTGCTGATAATCACTTTGATAATGCTAAAATGCTAACCTATTTTCGAAAGAAATTTTCTGCCCCTGCTAATGCAAAACTAAATGACCTTGCCCCTGTGAATCTTATTACTTTCTCAATCATTTCAAATCTGCTTGTGCCTACTGACGGTCATAGAACAGATGCAAATAAAATGGAGCTGTATTTGTTTTATTGTTTTCGAGAAAAAATTCGCATTGACTTTGGTTTTGTCATATGCAAGTTTTTACTTCGCTATACCACTGATTCTCGTAGAAAACTGTCCTATGGAAAATTCCTTCAAAAGGTTTTTGAATTTTACAAAGTACCTATCCTTGGTGTTTGTCCTAAAGAAACATTTTCCTCTGCCTTCACTAAGGCTTATTTTGAGCGCAAAAATCTTGTCTTTAGGGATAATTTGTGGGCGTATAAGGGGGCTACTTCTAATGAACCTAGATCTAAGGCTGCACATGATCCACTTCACACTCCATCCTCTGTTGCACTGACCTCTATTCATCCTAGGAAGACTGCCACTAAGGCATCTTCTTCTTCAAATTCTGAGGTGGTTGAGCTCCTTCGAGACCTTAAGCAACATGTTCTGCTTCTTGAACATGGTCTCATGCTCACCATGTCATCCCAGCAACAAGCTGACTTCCTAGATAAAAAGAGTCTTTTTTTTCCCCCACCTGTGGTTGAGGAAGTCCCTCCTGGCAAGGAGCCACGCTCCAATGATCCAAGTTCATCAGCCCATGTTCGCTCTATGAGTCCTGCCTATCGACCTCACCTCTACTCCCGTGGCACCACATGATCCTTCCACATCTGATAAAGGCAAGAAACCAGTTGGTGAAGATGCTGAAGATGATGAAGACACTGAGGGGAAGGATCTCTCTCAGTATCTGCTTACTCGAAGGACGCCTGGGTCCACTTAGTTTACCATTTAGGATCACTAGCCATATTCGGATCATTTGCATTCTGTTTGACTGTTCTCTATTTGCTAGGTGTTAGATGGTTATCTTGGATTCTTTTTGTCGTTTTCTTTAATTCTGGTGCTTGTAATGTTCAAAACTGGATATGTGGTTGTAATGGTGCTTGTAATGTTTTGTGATGCTCGTAAGCTATTTTGTTAAGAATGTTTAGTTTTTTTTATTATGTTACTGATTCTTGACATGTCTCTTTACTTGTGACTTTTGTGATGACAAAAATGGGGAGAAAAGATATGAATTGACTGGATATGTGGATAAATCTGTGAAGTAGCCAAGTGAGGGGGAGTTTCTCAATTGCTTAACTGTTTTTGGATAAATCAGTGAATAAATTGCTTAACTAAGTGAGGGGGAGTTTTTCAATTGCTTAACTATTTTTGGATGATTGAATAAATCTGTGAAGTAGCCAAGTGAGGGGGAGTTTTTCAATTTTTGTTCTTCGATTGACTGAGAAAGGGGGAGCCTATTTGTAATCATCAAATTTCATTTCAAATCATTGTTTTGTCATCATCAAAAAGGGGGAGAATGTTATTCTTGATTTTGATGATCACAAAAGCACTTTGAAATGTTTATCTAATTCTCTTCAAATATAAGTGTTTTGCTTTTTAGAGAATCAGGTACAAAGGTGTCAAGGAAAGAAAATCAACCAAAAGAAGAAGCAAAAACAGGGCACTCTTGTCGGACGTCCGAAAGGAAGCTGTAGGACGTCCGAAAGAATGAAGAACATCAAGAAGGAAACTCTGTCGGACGCTCGTGAGGAATCATCGGACGTCCGGAAGGATCGGACGCACTCCTCAGACGCACATCGATCGTGTCGGACGTCCTAAAAATTTCGCAGAGCTTTGATAACTCTCTGGACGACGTTCGGACGTAGAAGCTGTCGGACGATAAAATCCCATCGGACGTCCGAACAACAACTTGACTGATTTTCGGACGATGGGATCGAACGATGACTAAGCTGTCGGACGTCCGACAGCCCCAACGGCTAGCTGACTCTTCATCTGCCTTCTATCCGTTGGAAGCATTAATGAAGCCCATTTTTGGTTCCCTTTAAATACAAACGATTCTGAATCAGAAAGCAACTTTTGCACACTTAGACTACAAGATTTAAAGAGATATTTTAGCTAGAAAATAGTCTCCCAAGCAAGATTTGTTCTCCTAGTGGTGTGAAGTTCTTGTAAGCTCTTCTCTTGTGTTTGAAATTTTCAATAGTGTAGCTTTGTTGAGGGTTATCTGAGTGATAGTAAAACTTCCTAGCTTGACTAAGTGAGGCTTGGGGTAAGAAGGAAGTGATCCCTCCATTGTACATTGAGTTGATTACTGTTCATCAAAGAGAAGGTGCTCATCTTTGTGATTGGTCTTCAAGTTTGAGGAAAGCTTGGTAGACAATCGGTTTGATACTCTATCTTATTCTTTTTGTTTAATAAAATTCTCATTGCTTATATATATCCTTATTTCTGATCAACATTGTTCTACTCTTCAAAATTACTTGATTGATCTCTACTAGAAAAGAAGATAAATTTTTATTAAGTGAAAAGTGCATAAACTCAATTAAGTTTTTAATCAACCTAATTCACCCCCCCTCTTAGGTTGTCTTTGGGCCTTACACCTACCTTTCGTGGTATTGCAGGTGAGGACCCACACAAGCATTTGAAGAAATTTCATGTGGTGTGTTCGACCATGAGACCTCAGGGGGTCACCGAGGAACAAATCAAGTTGCGTGCCTTCCCGTTTTCCTTAGCAGATAAGGCGAAGGACTGGTTGTTCTACTTGCCATCGGGGTCCATCACTACATGCGAAGCATTAAAAACGACAATTTTTGGAGAAGTTCTTCCCAGCCTCCAAGGCCGCCAATATCAGGAAGGAGATATGTGGAGTGAGGCAAGCAAATGGAGAGACTCTTTACGAATATTGGGAGCGGTTCAAACAATTGTGTGCCAGTTGCCCACACCATCAAATTCTTGACCAACTGTTGATCCAATATTTGTACGAGGGGCTCCTACCCACGGATAGGAGCATGATCAATGCAGCTAGTGGAGGTGAGTAGGGTCATCTCTATAGGGAACTAGTAGATTTATCACACACAGATAATTGGGGAGGGTTTTTGGAAGAGAGATAAATAAATGAAACAAATTAAAGATGCAAGATTACTAAATAACAATCGCAATAAATGCTATAACTCAAGAATGAAATAAACAATTAATTGACACAACCTAGTCAAGGAGACAATCTCGGCACCGGTTCACACAATTGATCATAGATATCTAAATTAATTCATACGTTCGCAAATAAATCGGTTCTAGCAATTTAGCAACCGCCAAACTCCCAATCTCTCCTTAATTTTACAGTAGTTCAGAAACGCTCGTAAACTACTCTCTTGTAAAATAGACAACCCCAGAGACGCTCGAAGGATTTAATCTAATTATAGCTTTAGGAATTAGAGAGACCCAATTCTAGTTAACAAACACACATGCGGGTTCATTTAAACTAGATTAATTATCCCTACGACCCAGATTAGACTGCTTGCGAGGCAATGAAATTGGTATCGTTCGCCACTAATTTAAGACACTCAAGTGATACGCACCCCTGTCCTAATTGGCGGTATATTATTTAGACAACTGAACAACTGGCCACATTAATTCAATATATCTAAACAATAACAAGCAATTCAAACAAAGAATAATTAAATACTCACAAACGTAGAACTTAGAATACTAAAAACGATCTCACAATTGTTTGTGTTCCGGCCCTTGATTACTCCTCAACTAGATAAAAGAACTTAGCTTGATCTCATGCTGTTCATGCGATTCACAGTTTCCATGGAGTTTTGTTAATTGAAAAAGGAGTAAAAAGATTCGGTTGCCAACTTACAACTTGCGTTCAGAAGAAAAAGAAAACAAAGAGAAAAGTCCAAGACAGATGATAAGATCCCTAATCTATTACAGTCCTCCTATTTATAGTGTTCCGCCGTCCTTTTTGCTAACCGAAATAAGAGGTTGTTTCTCAAACGAATTGTTTCCTTAATTCCCTCCTTGGATTGTTGCCAAAAGTCATCTTTGACTTGAATCAATTCCACGCACGTTCAGAATTTGTTTCCAAAGAAAGGTGGTGATTCCAGGGACAGGACCCGCGGTCCGTCTTTTTCACGCAGCTCTACCTTTTCTGGCATGGGCACGCCAGAGAATGCCTAGTCTTCTGGAATTTGCCTCTTCTTTTCACTTTTTAACACCACTCGCCTGTAAACAACACAAATACCAAATCTGGGCAGAAATTCAGTGTCTTGCACAATAAATGACCAAAATTAAGACCAAATACCAACGAATAAACATTCATTTATTGCCCTATCAAATAGTTTTATGTTGGACTTATGATTAATTAATTTTGACATTCTAATAAATATTGTTATGAATAGTTGACATGATTATAACAGTGTAAGGAAGAAAAGTGAAAGAAAACAAACAGTAAACATATAAAAAACGTTTATTCATGAAGAGAAGAAACAAAGGTCTAATTTTCAGTCTTTCTCCAGCCACACCAAGCAAGGTTTTACGTCTCTTACTGTGTTGCAAGAAAACTTTGACTCATGATAAAATTGATATAATGCTGCTGATTTCCGTTTTTTTTTTCTTTTCGTCTGTCCATATAATTGTGTTGGAGTCATCTGGTTGATGAAAATTATGAATTTAGGATGTAAACCCATACAAAAGATTGGTAAGATTGGCTAAAACAAGTTGATAACCAAAAGGACTTACTGAATAACTTAGAGAAATTGATATTACTGAGATGTATGGTTTTGATACGTTGATTGGTTTTCAACACTTTTTTTTTTTGTGGTGTGCAAGTAATTTTGTCAAGAACTTCTTGTTGGGTCTTATTTTACATTAAGAGTTTTTTGTTCAAATGATCTCTCTGTCTGGAAAAAATGATTAGAATGTTTGGGTTCATTAATTGGCTGCATATATATTTGTTTTCGTTTATGCAATGATCAAAGTTGATTGTGTATTGATCGCCTTACTTGATGAATCCAATTTTACATGCAATGCTGAATTTGTATTAGAAATGTAAACGGTTGAAGTGATTGGTGCCTTTCTTCAATTTCTTTCTTTGAAAACTTTGTTTCCCATGTGTTAACCCCTGAAACCAGGTGGTTAACTTATGTAAACTCAATTGTTTATAAACATTTTATTCTTAAGCTTCTCATATCTATGATTTAAAGTGTAATGTAATTCATGCTTGGTCCTCGATGATTGTAAAATAAAAAGTTTACTTAAGATGAAGATCCCGTATCCTATAGACTGCCGCAATATTTAGCATAATTTAAATGTCTTCTCAAGATTGTTGTAACAAGTCAATCTTTATTGCTTTAACAATGTTCTTTCAAATACTGCTTGATAACTTATATATTAATCTAATAATCAGATGCCCTTTAGATATCTTAAAATTTTTATGTACTGCAAGAATGATGAGAATTACCAAGGTCTTTTAAACCATAATTTTGGTTGCATGACATAGATCATTTTGCGCCAATCAAAGCTACCTTCGAGAAGAGCCTAATCAACAATTCTTTCATTTGACCTCGTAACAATATGCCTGTTGAGTTCTTTTAGGATTTTCAACAAGATTTTGGTATAAATAGAGATGATATTCTCAGGAGATTATGCAGAGGGATTCATAATTGGTTGGCTACAGCGTTTCAGGGAGCAAAGTAAGCTTTCGGAATGCTTCTTGCTCTATTAATGTATTTGCAGGAAACCACTCTATTTATGTATAGCAAAGCACACTAGAGAGACATGCTTCCTTTATTTATTCTTTTTCTTTTGTCTTGGGGAAAGGGGGGAAGGAAGAGGAAGGAAAAGAGTAATTGGGCGTGTGTGGACTTCTGTCACTGTTTATTTTATTACAAGTAGCATTTTTTTCCTTAATAATGTGTCTTATCAGTTAGAATTTGGAATTACTTACACTTGAATAGCATCATGAGCATTCAAAAATTCTAAATATCTTGGAACGATATTTAGAATTTTTAAGCATGAGAGTCTACTTTATCATCAAACTTCATTCCCAATCTGTTCATAGTCAACAGCAGATATCTTACTCCGGCTTCCTAGACCGTCCATTCTTCTCCAAAAATAATCTACAGTTAGAGTAATATAATTAGGAATAACAATAAATTTTCGAGTTTTCAAAGTTTTGTCTGTCAATGCACATTTTATCATAGGACTTTCTTTTCAGTGCTAAATTTCCTTTGTCCATTGTGTTTGTTGCAAGTTTTAAATATAGAAACAGGTTACACCTTCTGAGATGAGCTAGATTTTGTTACGAGAAGAAACCTGAACTCGCGATTGAAGCCAAATGTCCAAAAGGATTAGCAATATCACTATCTCCATCAACATTTTTTGAAGATGTAGTTAGTTGGAATACTTCTATCGCGTATATGGATGATATCATTCTAGTGGTAGAATATTTTTTTGTTAATCTATTCATGTGTAGAATAGTGAAATATAAATAAAACATCTACTGCATTGAGCTTTGAAGGAACAAGTCTTTGCCCATTCCCCTCTATGCGTTATCCACAATTATAAATATTTTGAATAATAATAACAACTCTACATTAACAACTACCCTACACTTAGCTTATGAACAATAACTACAGTATCAATCTAAGCAGGCCTTGGGCCTAAGGCCACAAAAACTAGTATATATATATATATATAAAGGATTAATCTTTTCTATACTGACAGTATATATGTTGTTAGTCTTGAATGAATAACAACTACGTAAAATTTGAATTTAAAATCTAACTTTTGCACATGTATCATGAATCCAATGATAATAGTGTATGCACTGTTAATGTATATAAAATTTACACATATATAAATGTTAGAATTAGCATAGTGCATGGAAAGATTCTTTTATCATGTTGTCCCTTCAACATCATATATTAAAATTTTGATTTTCTAAAGGAGTAATCACATTTATCGGAGTTTGTCAAAAAGTTTATATGTTTAGATTGCAATTTTTCTTCAAAAAAGTTTTTTGTTTTACGTGAATATATTTTTAATTACTTTTTTACCACACTTATGTGCAATCGCTACAATACATTTTTCTTTAAAAATTTTAGAAAATAGCAATCAAAATGGGCTCTAGTCTGTGGACAGTTAATATGAGAGAGTGATGATCAGATGTCACAGGCACATGCAATTTTATTTTTTTTTGTTAACAATTTTCTGAGCAGAAAGTGATATTGAAAATGACTATCTCCATTTTATATCTCTAAACTTGTCCTACTTCTCAATTTGTATTCTAAACTTCAATTTTGGACATTTTGCATCTTAAACTCTTAATTTTGTATACTTTGTACCTTAAATTCTCAAATTTGTCCCATTTAAGTCTAACCAATAATTACCTTCACAAAATTAATGAGATAAAGAATGGTGAAAATTAATAATAATGTACCATTTTGTTCTAACTACGATCCTTTAAATTTTTTTGACCACTTTCAACACATTGTTATTAATTTATGTGGTTTCGAACAGTAATATTGTTAGCAAAATGAGCGAAATAAAAGATAGTTGTTTGGATATTTTGCACCTTAAATCCTCAAATTTGTCCCATTTAAGTCTAACCAATAATTACCTTCACAAATTAATGAGATAAAGAATGGTGAAAATTAATAATCATGTACCATTTTGTTCTAACTACGATCTTTTAACTTTTTTGGACCACATTCAACACATTGTTATTAATTTATATGGTCTCGACCACTAATATTGTTAGCAAAATTAGCAAAATAAAAGATAGTTTAAATTAATGACAATGCTTTGTTTTACTTTTCTATGATAACTTAGCACATTTTGACCACTTTTGACATATTTTTATTGGCTTGTTGGGTCCTCTATAACATAATTTTGCTAAAGTTGTCATCAATTAGATTTAAATGGGACAGACTTGAGAATTTAGGATGCAAAGTATCCAAAATTAAGAGTTTATGCTGTTAAATGTCAAATTTTGAAATTTAGAGCATAGAGCGAAAGGTGAAAAATAGTTTATGAATAGTTAATTGATCATGAGTATTACCATGTTTCAATTACTGATAACTAAACATTCTTTTTTAAAAAAATCTAGTAGGGTAGAGATAGAAGTTAAGAAGCAGGAAGGGGGTAAGGGGATTGAAACCTAAGACCTCTAATTCTATGTGTCTCAACCGATAATTAAACATTCAATTAAATATTCATTTTAAATTTGAGTAATCACTTTTAAAATGGGCACCAGTTATACATGAAGTCTTGTGAATCTTTCATTGTGCTGGTACATATTTACTATATGATTGTCTGTTGAAACAATATGAATATGACATACAACAAGATATTAATGAAGGTATAATACTTATGATTTTTCTTTCTTTTTGCTAAGACAATTAGAATGTAATTGTACAATCATAACCAGTTGATTATTTAAGAATTAAGTACCTGAACACTATTTATTTTTTCTTTGGACTCGGGTTTTCTATAATTGCCATCCCAAATGAATCCTAATCATTGCATGATAGAAAATAATTATTTGTCATACTATGTCGGTCAAATTTGTTAGCATTTTGTTGAAGTTCTTTAATGTAAGTGAGTTGCACAAATTTTAGATTTTTCCACAATTTTTTAAATTTGTATAGATACATGTTTTTTGTATATGAGCTTTATGTATTTATTTAATTAATAATTACTTATAATCCATCACATTTAATTATTTTTGTATGACTGTTCACAATGGTTGAGATACATGGCTCAAGCGGGGTCAATTGACCGTACTTAATTTTTTTTTTAAAAAAAACTACATATATTATGAAGTATCTTGTCAACCCCCATAAGAAAATAGCACTGGGGTCAAAACCCAATGAATAATTTTGGAGGAATTAAAAGTCAATTAATACTTAGAAGTCAAAGTCGAACAGCCAACTGAGACCCAAGAATAACTACGCCACTCCAACAAATTAACCAAAGTGATCTCTGTCTTTTGCCTACAGATTTTATGCCATTGTGTCACTCCCCAAATCCGATATTGGTATTAATAAAAAAAAAATCATTTAACTTATATTTTGGAGCGCGGCACTGGCATCCCCTGTTAAACTTATAATACATCAATAATTACATAAACCTTTGAATGTGCTTACAAAAGTTTCATTCCTAAAGTACACAACTTGCAATATCTACATATACTATTAGAGTACAAAAGCCACATAGGCGAAATTCAACTGCAAAATATAACCAGATAAAAACTACTCTTCAAGTCTGCCTAGACTTGATTGACATCTGCAAGGGAAAAATAAATAAGCGGAGTGAATATCAACTTGCTCAGTAAGTAGCCCAAGCATATCTCCATTGGATCGATCATATATTATCCATTAAAATCATTTCACCGAATTCAAAGACAAATAGCACGTTACATACATATTACATATATATCAATGCAAAACTATGCACCAATTATAGTTTATTATTCTTTAATTATAACCTATAGAATCATTTTTCTTTTCACTTTGCCTTCAATTAAAGAATATGTTAAGGTCACTATTATATCCCATGACAGGGCCATTAAATACCACTATTCTTTCCCATGGTAGTGCCATATACCGGTTAAAATGTAACTCCAAATAATTAGTACGATCACTATTATTTCCCGTGATAGAGCCATTTATCCACTATTATATCCCGAAGGAGGGCTGTACCGTTATTCAAACTTAGCAATTCTATGGGCTTTTTCTGTCCTTTACTTATTTTAACAGGTCTAATATATCCAAATTGTTAGGTTCATGAGTAAAGAATTATATCTCATATTAGTTAGAGAGATGCAAAAAGAACACTTAATATATAAGTAAGGGTTTGAAATCTAATAGTTTAACCTTTTGAGTCAGAGTTGGGTTCCTGACTTAAGTATTGGGTTCTTTGATAGATTCTCTCGAGGTGTTTCACCCTAACAAATGGTATCAGAGTTTAGTTGTGAAATTGGGCTGCTCACGGGCACTTAGATCCTAACAAGTGGTATATGAGTTTCAAGTTGCGAGAGTGGGCTACTCATGGGCAAGTGGATTTTTCTTGAAGTTTGATCAGTAAAAATTCTCTTCCTGATGGTGGACCGAAATACCAAAATGCTAGGAAATTTGGCTAGTATTGGACCAGATGCGCCATGAATTTGGCAAAGGGTTCAGTTGGCGTTAGACCAAGGAGCCATGGATTTGACAGGGGGTCTGATTGGTGTTAGATCAAGGAGCCAAGAGTTGGTAGGGGTCAATAATACATTTGGATCTTAAAGAAGAGTGGGTCCATGACTGAAAGAAAAGGTGACCTTAGGTGTTAAGGTGGACTTGCGCTGAGTATTAAAGTGGGCTCGAAGAAGAGTTTATAAATTTGGGTTTAAGGTGAGGGGCTACTCATTAAAGGGGAGATTTGTTAGACTCATTAAGTGACCTAATTCTAGCCAAACTACTGAGATAATTAGATGCAAGACTAATTAAGCAAATAAACTACTCCAAATAAGGATGTTGGCTTGAGATTTTCAGCAGCGATAGTGTTCAGTTAAATCTGCATAACTCAAGTTATACTCATCGAAATACTATGAAACTAGTGCCGCTAGAAACTAGAATTGAAGGGCTAAAAATCTTTAGAAGACATCTCTCAAAGATTCAGATTATAAACTAGCCCAAATTTGGCTGCAACCAGCTGCAATTCTTCAGTTGTGAGCTACACAGGTTTCAAGTTTCATCAAATTGATTTTAAATGCTACTTTTCAACGAAAGGGTTATAGATTTTGGATATAGTAGAGATTCTATAGAATTTAAGTTAAACCAACAAGTATTCCCAAGCAGTAGAGATTACAGACATATAGGACCCGACGGAAATATTTAAGCGCTAACAATGTTTAAAAAAATTTAAATTCGTAAATAAAAATGAATGTCATATAAATTTAATTTTAATTCAAAATTATATTCTTTGCTCGTGTGAATGAAAAAAGGAAGTAAAATTGTCCAAGAACTCAGGAGATTTCCTTCCAACTAGGCGTGTAAAAAGGGAATATAAAAGTACTATTTGGTCCCAATGATATAATGGTCAAAATATTACTGATTAGACTTTTTTTTTTTGATATAAAACGTTAGGTTGCCAAACCAGCAAAAATAAAAATTTCTACTCTAAAAATATAAATTGGAGTGTAGTGGTGAGTGGGGTCATATCCACAGGAACTAGGTGATTTATACCTTTGCTAGGACAATAAATAAAACAAGGTTTGTGGAAAATTAACCTAAATAATTTACTTAAATAAAAAATAATTCAAAAATTAAATAAAACCAAATAAAAAATAGACAACTTTTTAGTTAAAAGTCTAATTTCCACTTTGGTTCATTTAACTAATCATCGATGCAAAGGTAAAATTTATTTATTTATAATTAAATTGGTTATAATTGTCAACAAGTTTTAACATCCTACCTCTCCTCACTGTTTCAAAAACTATCTAAGATTATTTTTCTTTCCAATTAAGCAACCCTAAACAAACTCAATCGATTTAACATATTGACAACATTAATAATTAGAGAAGTTTCCAATTCTAACTAACAAACACACAAACTCTGTTTAGTTAGGCTAAATTATATATTTTCATGATATAAATTCGAAAGTTTCTACTATAATCAAATTATATCACTCGTGAAAAACACCAAAACCATTAAACAATTATGAATTTTATATTTTAGATGACAATAGATTATTTTAACAATTAAATAGTGACCAGTTATTTAATCATGCAAATAATCATCTCGACACTGAACAAAGAATATATAACTACTTATAATAAATGAAACAATAAAAGCAAATTAAATCTCACATTATTGTTGAATCAAAGTTTCAATTATCCTTCAAGTAGAGAGAAAGTTCAGCCACTCCTCTAATAGATTTGAGGCCACCAGAAACAGTAGGGTTTACTGAAGAGAAAAAGTGCAAATAACCGAACCTCTGGAGTTGGACTCTCTCTATTATGTTATATAGCAAAAAGGGGAAACTCTTTCCTAACTAAAAAGGAATCCTATTAAAATAATGATTCTATTTCCTATCAACATAAGATAATGCCAATTGGTCTTGTGATAGAAACTTAAATCTTCAGCCCGACAAGGAATCTAAATCCTTTCCTAATTAACGGCATCAATGACATGGTGCCTGGTCCTTTAAGCGATGAATTAGAAATTTAGTCCCGCGAAATATGGACTTTACAAATGCACTGACGCGCCCATGGCTAATTGATAATAGTCTTCCGAAATTCGTTATTTAAAGCACTTTTTATTTTCTTTTCACCACAAATTCCTAAAAACAACACCAAGAATCCAGCTCTTAACACAATATTTTGACAAAAAAAAAGGGAAAATATTCACAAATTAAGTACACAATTAACCATCTATCAAATTCCCTCACACCAAGACAATATTTACCCTCAATCATTCATTTTACCCAAAAATTGTGACCAAGACGACAAACACTTTATAGCACAATATACTAACACAAGTATCATGTCTCCTTAACAATCTCATCAAAATCAAGAAGCACAAAATTAAATATTGTGATGACCCCACTTCCCCCTAAGGCGAACCAGAGGGTTGGCGGGCCGTCTGCCTAGCTCTCGCCAGGACTCACGCAAGCAAACTAGTCAAATCCTTCCGAAGTATAACCTAGACTATTACAACATCGTTTCTCTCCAAATAAACCAATTGCTAAAACTACATTAACTTCAGAGATAACAGTATTATAGGATAGCTAATCGTCGATTCTTAAACCTTACGCATTACAAACCACTGGATAAAATCCGACAATCCCAAATAACAAATTCATATAAGCCACATAACAAGTCTAGGTTTTATACTTTTCCAGCTTCAAGTGGCAATCCAAGACAAAAAGTCGCCTAAACTTAACATATTCCCAATCCGATCTATGACGTAAATATAATTATACATTACAAACCGCAAAGCGAAGTCATAAGATTCAATTACATTCATAAGAAAATACAACTAGGTTTCAGATCGCCCAATTGCTAGGACCTGTCAAGAAAAATAAATGACGTGGGGTGAGCTACATAGCCCAGTGAGGTTCCAAGACACTCTAACAGTTCAAACAAATCAAGAAAGTCGGCCATATCATATGCATGGTTCAACGTTACACAATGGCATGTTATCATGAGGTGATAATCATTATACGGAAATGTGAGACATTTATCATGGTATGAGACATTTAGCATGTATAGTTCATGATTTCATGTTGGCATTTTAGCATGAAAAAAATTATCATGATACAAGGTAAACATATACTGTAGGATACGGTGTTCCAGTGGAACTTCATCGGTCATCTGCACCTTATGACTTCCGGATCCCCTCGGTTTGACTGGCCATCACCTTATCCCTCCAGTGGTAGTACTCGAGTATACCGAAACGGTTGTCCAGGGTTCCAACCTACCCGACCGAGCCCAATCCTGGCTCGAGTAGGTCAGTAACCGAGGCAGGGCCCAAGTTCAGTTTAGAGCTTACGGCATGCACAGGTAACCAAGTAATTCGACAAAAGGTAAAATTCATCATTTGAGTAGGTCGAGTGAGGTAAAGTACACACTCGTCTATCAATGATGGACAACTTCATATAACATGTGATTCATGATAATCAAGTAATCAAGTGGATACTTAGCACGTAAGCACGTAAGCAATACAAATTGATTTCATGGAAGCATGTAATATTCGAATATACCTTTAGGAAATTGGGAGCAGTATACTTGCGTATACCCTCAGGAAATTGGTCGAGGGATTCACCCAGCGACGTCACAACACTTGGATTCACTAAAATATTTCACACAAGTCACCACTCGAAAGGCTAGTGTGATAAAGTACACACCGCTCACTTCGATGGATCAGAAAATCATTATCCAATTATCACATATTAAGTCAAGAAAGTACTTTAATCAAGCAGGCTAAGCAAGTAATCTAGCAAATTAAACATGTATCGAGTTCATATAGTCATTTGATATGGCTAATCATTTAACCAATTCATGTCGGTATGCAATGCAAGTATTCATTATTTATATAGACATGAGTATGGTAAAAACTTAACACTTAATAATCATGAAATGAGCATGTCCTAGACTTATTCAACTACGTATTCCTATATGGAACACTCACCTAGCAACAAGAACAATAGGTTAAATTTGAAGTTCAAGCGTCCTCTGTCGGATCCTCTTGAAGGTCCTCGTGTGCGCCTGAACAAATAGTAATAGTCTATCATTTATAATCCCCACTATTGATGAAGATCGTATCATAGTACAATCTTAGCAAAAATCTCGTGAAACAAGCCTTAATTATCCTAAATCGAGACTCTCAAGCGGGGTTTTAAGGTACAAGAGAAATTAAGTCTACATCATGAAAATCAAGGATAAAACATTTGAATAATATCGAAGGAATAAGGAGTACTTGAAAAACTCCCTTCCGTGGAATTCGGAAAATTTTCAGTTTTGATACGATACTTTGAAAAATCGTATCTCACATTCTACATGTCAAAAATTGGAAAACTTGGTACCGTTGGAAACCTCTTCCAAAGTACTAAAAGTTCCTAAAATACACTTTTCCATGATTCTAAATGGAAGATAGTAAAAAAATGGCTCAAATTTACTGTTTTGGTTCATAAGGCAGATTTAAGTTGGTTTTTGGCCAACTTTGGAAATTCGGCAAAATTCACTTGTTTGGAACTAACTTTTGAAATTTTCAACTCTATTAGTGTTGTAATCCAAGAGTATAACAAAACAAACAGAACGAGAAACGGGGTTTTGAGTACCAAGATACGGTAGCTCAAAGTTACTAAAATTCCCTTGTGAAACATGGATTTTTCAAACTCGAGTCATGAACTTTGGTAATTTATTTGACCCATGAAACGGCCTCAGAATAACACCATAATTAGCAGTATAATACTAGCATATAAGGGTTGTCCTTCTACCAAATTTCATGGAAAAATAACTTCGGAAAGGTGGTCAATCAAACACCTAAAATTTCACAAATAGTAAAACAAAACTGCCTTGAACCTTTTGTTTTTCCATTTCAGACATTTGGTCAAAGAAAAATTCCTCCAAACCTGGTTCATTTGTTTAGGCAAAATTTAAAGAACATTCATGGTACCTTTGGTGGGTGTTTAACACCAAGAAATTTAATTAGCAAGTCTATACCAAGCCTTGCATCAAATCTGTCAAAAGTTAGGATTTCCAAGAGCAGGGCAGGTTCCTTATTTTGATCACAAATCACTCAATTCAACTCAGAATTGAGCATGGTTAGTGGCGTTGGAAAATAAATTTGTAGGGCTATAATTTCACAGAAGAAATCATTTTCAAATTCCATTCACAAACAACTCGTTTTTGAGCATCAAGATACAAGTCCTGTCCTGTCTCCTAGAGAGAAACGAAACAGGACAGTGATTTTCAATCGAATGGTGTGGCTTACTCAAGTGGAACCAGAATGTTCATTTGGTACCAATGGAAAGCTAGGAATGTCTAGTTTCAAATGCCACTGACGGTACTCAATTTCGACATCGGAGTACAGAGTTATGGCCAAAACAAGGGGACTGCCTGAGTATTACGGGAACAGTTTTCCAGATTTGGCAGATTTTAAAACTCAACATGCACTCACCCAAATCACGTAAAATTTTGAAGAAACTTTAAACACAACCTATATTTCACATTTGCATCAGGAACAAGTCAATTGAACTTCAAGAAATTACACTAAATGCACGAAAATAGCAGGGCAGAAGCGGCGTCATTACATGCAGCTCCTCAATTGGCTTCCTTTTCAATTTTGCCACTTAACTCTACTACATTAGCACTTAATCAACACAAGCAGCATCCAATCCTAGCTAATCAGATCATCCAAGTTATTGTGGGATTTCATAGAGTCCACTCACCAAATTTTCCATTAAAACTCAAAGGAGTCACCATCGGCTAGGCTGGAAAAATTGCAGCAAATAGATAGTTTGGAAAACGAACTTTTCCCTAACAAAATTCATTACTTTGTTCACTCAAACTCAGCATGCATATGGTGATTATTGTGTTATGAGGTATATTGAACCATAATACGAAATTTGCAGCCAAGATTTGAAGAGAAAAACTGGAAATTCTTTCTTTCCCTCTCTCGGCCAACTCAACAGATTTCTAGCAATTAGATTGGTCATAAATCCAACTTTTCCTTCGGTTAATTCATGGTATTAGGTGCTAAAAATTAACATGCAAATACTTCTCTAGCTAATCAATATTTCTAGTTCAAAATCGGATTCAAACAACAGCCATAATCATCCAAGAAAACCAGAAATTCTGTTTGCTACCTTCGGATGAGCTTGCATGCGGCCAGATTGTTTTTCATTCTTATTTTTCTAGCATAACCGAACCAAGGGGCTGCATGCAGAGCTTAATTACCTTGTTCTTAATTAGTTAAACGCATCTATCAGCTCAAACTACTACGAAGAGACAGAATTAAATCTGCATTTTCCAAATCACTCCCACGGCAAATTCCAATTTCTTCCTAATCAGATTTTCTCATGCTTTGGTTTCATCATCCGAGACATAAACACTTCATGCATGACCATAATTCACTGCATCTACCACTAATCAACTCCTTCTAACTCAGAAATTACCTCAGGTTGCAGCTTATACACGCGACAAGGTGCTGTCAATTTTTCCTTCTCTCGGATGGTTCGAAGTGCAGCCCGTTTCCTCTCCTTCTCTTATACAGGCTGGCGGATGAGATGAGGGAAAGCAGCAGGTCTCTCACTTTTATTTCTAGCATGCGGTCAGGAGGTGATGAAGTAGAAGGCTCGGCTCTCTCTCCCTTTCTCACTTCATTCTCTCGGACAGAACAGGAATTGCAGCTCACACATCTCCCTTTCTTTTCTCTTGCTCAAGCTGAGGAGCTCTCTCACTCTCTCTTCACTCTCGGTCACGGCAGAGGAGGAAAGTTGATAGGTTGCAAATTTATCGTTTATTTTATAATTAATTTTTCCTATTACCTGACCGATGTGGATTAATTGTTAGATTTTACTCACTTTTGGCAATTTGCATTTATTTCAGGGAGTAGAACGAAAATACCATAACAAGTGTCAATTTGACAGTTATCAAGAAAGAGTTCAAGTAGCAGGCATCTAGGGACATTTTTGGAATATCAAATTGCAACCCTTCTTGGTAATTGGCCCGAAGACAGCATTAAAAGGGGGAGGCCGAAGTCTTCTTTTCTCTCGCTCGGCTGGGCGGCGGACGCCGCACAGTAGCCATTAGAATAGGAGCAATTGATATATGGCAGAGAAGGAGCACTAGCAGGGAGTTGCTTTTGTTGACTTTTCTTCCCTTTTAGTTCTTAGTAGTTGTTCTACTTTCCTCGTACGTAGGACCTTTAGCATAGTTTTCCTTTTGACTTTTCCCTTGAGTCTTGGGTGGATTTCTCCTGCGCATGTCAGGAGCAATTGAAGGTCTTGGTCACTTTCTGTATTCTTCCATCAATTGAGCGAATTGAGCTCCCTCGGTCAAGGACAATGGCCGCGACTTTACCTGCAATTTTCCAGGGGTTTAGTTCATCGATTATGAACTAATTCCCTTTGTCTAGTCAAGGGACAACGGATGTTTTGGGTCGCCTAAAATTGTGAGATCGATTTAATTTTATCTTTTGCTTTTATTTATTGGTATTCGCATATTCCCTGGTTACAGTGCTTATGATTGTTCACTTAATTGATTGTCTTGGATCCGGATAATTAGTTAATTTGATAATCTATTGTCAATTGGGACGTTAAATCCGTAATTGTTTAATTGTCTCAAAATAGTGACGACTGGCATGATTGGGTTCGTGTCAGGGGAATACGCGGGCTAATTTAAAATAACCTTGGTAGTGCGTTATTTGATTAGAATAGAGCTCCTCTAATACGTAAGGCAATTGGGGAATTAAATTCTATGGGCGTACCTAGGATTATTTCTCAATTAGAGCAGTGATTAACGGGCGTACCTTAATCATCGACACAGTAAGGAAGGGTTGACTGTCATCGCTTGTTTGGCAGTTATAACCTTTTTATTGATAAATAATTGGAATTGCCTTTGCTTATCGATGATCAATTAGGTGAACCATTGCTGAAGTTATTCCTTGGCTAGATCCTTAATTATCATTCATTTGATTTTAGTAATTTGTTATTTAATTTTTTAGTAGTTTCTTAGATTTTATTTGAACTTCTTTTATTGTCACCTTCTGCATAAAAACACCCCCTTGTCACTGTGAATTTGAAAAGAAACAATTACTCCCAGTCCCTGTGGATTCGACACTGCTCACCACTATCTACATAAATTACTTTTAGTTTGAGCAGGTATTTATTATTGCACAGGCTGACGACCTGTCAATTTTTGGCGCCGTTGCCGGGGACTGGTGTCAGATTAATTTGTTTCCTTTTGAGTTCATTTTGTTTTCATTTTTTATTTATTTTTTTTTCTCTTATTTTTTTTTTTGATATAGTTTATGGCTTCTAACACTCCGTATTTTGGTGATGTATTGGATTTTATTTCCGGGCAAGGCGATGAGATTTGTTTTTTTCCTGAGTTTGCATATGCAGAGGCACTAAAATCTATTAGAAAAAGAATGGCTGCTGCAACCTGTAAAATTTGTTATGCCAGGGATCATTCAACCGGTATGTGCCCCGAATATCAGGATAATCTGAGTGTCCCACTCAAAAATTATGAAGATTTTTCACCCTGGTCTCAAACGTGGTATAACCCTAATCCAAACGGGTATGATCAAGGATGGTGGGATAACTCCAGTTATGATTATACAACAGGGCCAATGGATTTTCAACATCAAGAGTCTAAACAACCATCGTCCATGTCAGGTATGTCTTTTCAGGAATTGGGTGAATTATTTATTAATACATACAAATTCCAACAGGAGACACAAATGAGGAATGAGATGACGAAAGATGCAATGAGTTATCTGGCAGATCAACTATGCCATTGACATCCAGAATGAATCGATGGGCTTCTCAAATGGAAGAATTGCCCTCGAAAACCATTGTTGATCTAGAAGAAAATGAGAGTGCAATTTGCTTGACTAGTGATGAGGAGATGCAAGAGTGTCAAAATGAGAGATCTACAGATGCAGTTGAAAAAGAAGCCGAAAAGGAAGAAATGGAACCCCAACCGCAACCCATTCAAGTGAATGAATCCAGTGAACAATCTCCAAATGCGGTGACATCTTCTCCACTCCTTAATCAATATTTTCCTGACTCCTATTCTTCAATTCTTGTTACTGAAATTGATTTTATTATACCAGAAAATTTGAAATTTCATGACAGGAATAAGTTAAGAGTGGCAATGGAAAAATATCTTGAACCGAAGAATGCGTGTGATGGAGGAGTGAGTGGAGAATGCAGATCATTGTTGACTTGTTTAGCGCCATTCACTAGTCCATGGAAGCCCGTAGCTCGTATGCTCAAGGATTATTCTATTTATGAGGGTTATCAGGACTATATAGAGGATGAAACAGTAAGACGAGCCACAAGATTTTATCCTCCATGAGCAAAACATGATAATGTCTAGCCAAAAACATTAAAGAAAGGCGCTCCTTGGGAGGCAACCCAATTGTTCCTTTTAATTGTTTGTTCATTTTCGTGTGGTAGTTTAGATGTGCTCTCCTTGAATTCGACTGATTTTGGGTTTCAATTTTCGTTTTTGCTGATTTATAGGTGCCCTTCAGTCATGACGCGCCCGCGTGGTGACGTGCATGAAGCTCACGATCAGAAACTTTTGGGAGCTCTCTTGCCCTCATGACGCGCCCGCGTGGTGATGTGCAGGAAGCTCGCGACCAGAAACTTCTGGGAGCTCTCTTGCTCTCTTGACGTGCCCGCGTCACGTTCGCGGGAAAGGTAAGTGTTCAAAGAAACTCAAGAACGATTACTGATTTCCTGTTAATCACTACTTTTGAATTTCAAAAATAAATTTTGTCAATAAAAAAAAAAAAAAGAGATGATATATGAAAAAAATTTTCCACCAAAAAAAAAAAAAAGGAATTCTTTCCCTGAAAAAAAAAAATCTAAAATGAAAAAAAAATGAAAAAGCAAAAAAAAAAAAAGAAAAAAATTTTCAACCGTAGCTAGGTTTCTCAATTTCAAAAAAAAAAAAAAAAAACAATTTTTTTTTTCTTTTCTTTCTTTTTTTTTTTTCTTTCTTTCTTTCTTCTTCTTTCTTTCTCTTTTCTTTCTTTCTTCTACTCTGTTCTCCTGCTGGTCCGTCGCCCCTGCTACCCGCGCACCTCCAGCTCAGTGCCGCCCTCTGCTCTCTCTCCACCACCAGATCTGCTCCCTCCACGTCGCCACAGCTGCCGTCCGCCGCGGTCCGTCACCGCCATCGCGCGCTACACCGCGCACCACCCTCTTCCTCTCCTCTCCCGCGCGCGCCAACCACCCATCGCCGCTGCCTTCCACCACCGCACGCCAGATTGTGCCACCACCAGCTCGATCTCACCGCAGCAGCGCCGCCCATCTCCCTCGCGCCGCCATCACAGCTCACCCGCCTCTCCACCGCAGCCGCTGCTGAAGTTCCCTCCGCTGTCTGCGCGCGCCACTCTAGCTCGCTGGTCCCTCTCTGCTCGCATAGCCAGCTCCGTCGCAGCTCCATCGCGAGCCAATGTCGCCACCGAAGCACTTGGACGCTGCCAACAGCCCCAGCCAACCTCGCACGCTACTCTCTTGGGTGGAGGTATTTGGAATTTATTCCCCAATTTCTTAATATTCATTGGTGCTGTCTGGTTTCTCAATAATTGGTATTGTTGGCCGTTGGGGGTTATTTCTTCAATTGTGTGGTAAACCAGTGGTACTGGTTGTGATATTTGACCCAGATCTTGTTCATTCCTAGTTTGCCATACTCTTGAGAATATTTGTTGAACTTTTGGGTACATTTGTCGAGTTTTTGGGTGGGCTGGATTTGTGAATTGTCATTTGCTAATTGGTAGGCAGCTTTGCTTGTGTTTTGATTGTTACGATTCTCAAGTGTTGGCAGTGTTAGTTGTAATTTTGGTTTACCGGTGATTTGGTATTGGTCGTGTGCGATTCCTCTTCCATTATTTGCTACACCAGTGGTACTGGTGGAGTAACTGAAATTGAAATTTGGTACCTCCTCTCCTTAACACCCGCTTGCTTATTTGGAACGTATGTTGCTGGGATTGATGATTGGAATCAATTGAACTCTCTGTTGGGACTTTGAGTTGATTAATCCTGTTTTTTTTGTTTGTTGAATTGGGAGCCTGTGCTGCTTGATTTGCTTGTTGAGGGTGGTAGAATTTCGTTTAATTGTTGGGGACATCCTGGTGATTGGTTAATATTGCTATTTTTGGGACCATTGTTTGTGACCTCAGTGGCCGGGGTTCCCAACTGGTGGATTAGTACATACTTGGGACTATTGCTTTACTACTGCTTTGATCTGCTATAGCATTTGTTGAAATTTCTGGGGATATTTGTTGAAATTTTAGTTGGACCGAGTTTACTTTTGACTGTAAGTTGGAGTTTTCATTACTTTGGGTCAGCCGTTAGAATTGTTTCATCAACTCTATGGGTGTTTTGACTCCACTAGATTAATTCTACTCTATTGGCTAACTGATTGGAAGCTGGAAGTTTGAGATTCAGTTGTTAATGTCAGAGTTTTCCAATACTATTGCTTGATTTGTTCACTTCTTGGGGCTCCTGCTACGGGTCAGTGCTGGGGGCCTTTGTTCAACTTTTGGGTGGAATTGTTGAGTTTTTGGGTGAGCTGAAATACTGTGATTGCTTGTTGAATTGGGGAGTTTCTATGACACTTGCTTGGCTTATTCATGTTGAGTGTATTTAATTGAAGTTTCTACTGTGATTTCGGTTGAGTTATCTCTGAATTGCCTGTTGACTTGGGAAACCTGTGCCACTTGCTTTGCTTGTCAAGGTTGGGTACATCCAATTGAATTGTTGGGCTGCATTAATTCTGCATTTGAGTAAATTAGGACCACTACTGATTATTGATTGCAATCGCTGCTTTGTTGGGACATTTGTATAGACCTTGGGTGCCTCACATGTACATTTTGTTGATTGGGTTTGCCATTTAAGTTGCTTCATTATCTGTGGGGTGCACCAATGGTACTGGTTGGGGTATTTTGACTAGATTTGGTAATTCTATCTGATTGGCTGTCTAATTGACAGCCAAGAACTTGTGACTGAATTGTTATTGTCAAATACCTAAACTCTCAATGTTGAAATTGCTGATCCTGAGTTAAGGCATTAACTGTCCAACTGGAGCTATTTGTTGAGATTTTGGGTGGACAGAGTTTTGCATTTGGTGGTTGAATTGAGTATGATGTCTCAGAACTTGGGCGCGTACTTCCACCACATTGGTTTCCTCCACCGTCCCCGCCTACCTCGTGGCCACTCGAAGAGGGAAGTTTCGTTGTCCTCTTCACTTTAATTGCTTTAATTCCTCCATTGAGGACAATGTAGAATCTAGGTGTGGGGGGGACAGCTATACTAGTTCTTTATTTTTAGTTTGTTATTTGTCCACCTCTCGTTCATTTTTTCTTCTTTTTAGTGATTGGCTCGTACGTGCATGCCAAGGTTTGATGTTGGATTATTGCTTCTATTTCTACTTTTGCCAAGTTTTAATAATAAAGGGGTACCAAGTTAATGTGGTAATCCAAAAACATCTCTTGGGTGAATATCAATGATTGTTTTACTCTTATAATTTTTGGTTAACTTTCCTAGGCATAGGGCATGATTATTGGCATTTTCATATGAATTGGTCCGGTTATTAACTTTAGTTCTCCATGTTTGAAAATGAGGTTAGCTGATGCAAGTTTTCTTTTGGTTCTTGTGTTATATTGAGTTTTTGTGATTTTTAGCTATGAATAAACTTGACTGTACTCCGCTATTAGTTACTACTGAGTAACCGGGGATCTGCACCTACAAGTGTTGATTCTCGCGTCAAAAGGTAGTAGTTCCTATGAGTACGTGGTCACGTGGCGATAGAAGCTGAGTAACCGGGCTCCTTCATCTGGCCAATGTTGGAGTTCGCGTCAAAAGGCTCTAATGGCTAGCGACTAAGTCTTTTGTTACTATTGAGAAAAGGAAAAAAAAAAAGAAAAGAAGAAAAGTAGGAAAACGTGAAAAAAAAAAAGAAGTCAAGGTTGTGTTAGTGTGTAATAAAAGTCAGCTTGCCGAATTATGGATTTAATGTTGAGATTTTGGTTAATAGTTGGACCATTTGCTGATAAATGTTATGTGACATTCCTTTTTCTTAGATTAGTTAACCTGAAATTGGAAGAGTTTATGATTTAGAAGCTAACCGGAGTGATGTTTCTTGGACTTGACCATTGATGCTTGAATATTATTTTTCTTGGTATCTTGGCAATTTGTTGGATAGAGCAATAGCCACTATCAAATATTGGTGTTTGTTTCTTGTTCTCATGCTTGAGGACAAGCATGGTTTAGGTGTGGGGGGAATTGATAGGTTGTAATTTTATCATTTATTTTATAATTAATTTCCCCTATTACTTAACCCAATGTGAATTAATTATTAGATTCTACTCACTTTTCGTAATTTGCATTTATTTCAGGGAGTAGAATAAAAATGTCACAATCAAAGCCGATTTGACGGTCATCGGGAAAGAGTTCAAATAGCAGGCAATCAAGGGCATTCTTGGAACAAGGAGATGCATGACCTTTTTGGTAATTTTGACCGAAGACAGCAACTAGAAAAAGGGAAAAGAAAGCAAACCTCAGAGTCTTCTTTTTCTCTGGTGCGGCGGACGCCGCACAGGAGGAGTAGCAATTAGAATAGGAATTAAGATTGCAGGAGGGGGGCACTATCCTTTGGTCTTCTTTAGTTTTTTCGTCTTGTAGTATAGCTTTGAGCTTTGACTTTTCTTTTGGTTGGTAGTAGTTCCTTTCCCCTGCGTATGTCAGGAAGAATTAGTAACAAGCAATCACCTTTTGTATAGGGATTGGAAATCCTTTTGAATAGCATAAACTTGGACATTCAAACTATATTTCTGTGTAGGACAAATGTTAGTTGGATGACCCGAGGCATAACATATTTCACAAGTTTCAATTTACTGCACTTACCCTACAACCAACTCTCCTATAAGAAATGTTAGAAAATGTAAATGTTGATCACTAGAAGGGACACCTACCGTATTAACCCTCTCAGAAATGAAATCCTATCTATCAACAAATTATTGAGCATTGATAGCCATAAACTAGAATAAAAATAGAAAATCAAAGAAAATAAATCAATAAAGCACCAGGCCCGGCAACGGCGCCAAAATTTGTTGGGTTATTAAACCAGTAATAATGAAAATTTCTACTCTAAAACTATGAATTCAAGTGTAGTGGTGAGTAGGGACGCATCCACAAGGACTAAGTAATTTGTTTTTTTGTTAAGACAATAAATAAAAGGGGAATGTAGAAAATTAACCTAAATAATTTACTTAAGTAAAATAATAATTCAAAAATTAAATAAAAAATAAGACAACTCTTTAGTCAATTGTTTAATCTCCACTTTGGTTCATTTAACTAATCATTAATGCAAAGGTAAAATTCGTTTATTTATAAATAAATTGGTTATAGTTGTCAATAAACTCTGACAACCTGCATCTCCCCAATGTTTCAATAACCACAACAATCTCTGTGATTATTTCCCTTACCAATTAAGCAGTCGTAAACAAGTTCTCAGGATTTAACCTATTGATAACATTAATAATTAGAGAAACTATCAATTCTATCCAAAGAACATACAAGATCTGTTCATTTAGGCTAAATTATATATTCCCGTAACATAAATTTGAAAGTTTCTACTACAATCAAATTATATCACTCACCACAAACACTAAAACCATCAAACAATTATGGATTTGATATTTTAGATGGCAATAAATTATTTCAACAATTAAATAGATTATTTCGACAACCATCTAGTTCTTCGTGATGCTGCAGCTAAGTCATGGGTGGTGAATATTTCTTTTGCCAGTTCCCAGCTGTTTATAATAAGGTTTTTATTTACTCCTAGCCTGATAGTGAAGGCTGGTTCACATTTATTGGCCAGGGCGGGGCCGCCAAGGTTATGCGGGGAAGCTCTTCTGGACCTCTTCCTAAGAGTTGAAGGTGGCCAATAATAGGCCATGCACCGCCTGCTTCCGGTGGTACTGAACCATGTCTTTTGGCATCTTTCTTGAAGAAAAAATGGACGAGGAAGAAGGAGAAAGCAAGCAGTCCAACTACAGCAGCATTTAGGTGCCCGAATGACCATTCCATCATGGTTCCTAGCATAAGATTCAGATACAGCTTAATTTGTTGGGGTCGACTAGCCTCTTAATTTGTAGTGCTATCCTATCTACCTATTAGATAAAGAAAGGCTCTCTTTCACTGTAGCTGACTTCATTGCCTGATACGTGACAGCACCAATGGAGAGGTTTCAAACTAGTTGTGTTTGCTTGCAATTGGAGTGTGTGTTGACCGGTCTGCTTGTAGGGAAAACGAGAAAATCAGGTTGTTGTTTTTGTAACTGTTCCCTTTTGTTTTTTGGGTAGGATTGTTTTGCAACCGTGAAGCCTTTGCCAAGATACGAGAGCAGGCCATTTCTCCCCGCTTTTTCGCCTGTTGCTATTTTTGGATGGATACCTTCCAAACCTTAGATCTAATAGCTACCAAATCCATCCTGATTTCCAGGATGATTCTTTCCTTGCTTTTAACCAAAGTTTGCACACCCCTACCTCACATCGCACTTCCCGTCTAAACTCTTCATTCATTCTGGCTTTGCCTTCTTTTTATCCTCTTGAATTGGTATGAGCTCCCCTCTTTATCCATTTAATTTTCGTGTGCACTTTCATATGGAAGTACAATTTTTTGTTATTTCTTTTTTTGTTTGAATATCTGTTTATTTCTTCTTTTCATTCCTTGCTAAAGAAGATTTTACCATTTTTTATCAGTCAATAGACGTCACTTTTTTAACGTCATTTTTTAGCAGGGAGGGTGTGTATGTTATGGCCCTATCAAGTCAAAGTGTTATGACTATAATATTTTAAATCATAGGGGATGTAACGGTAGTTTGGCCAAAGCACAAGGGAGGCTAATGTAATTAACCCATTTTTTTGTTAACAATTCTATGTTGGAAACAAAAGCCGGTGGAAAATGATATTAAAAAGGACTATCTCCACATTGTACCTATAATTTTTACCACTTATTCACTTTACACCCTAAACTTCAATTTTAGACATTTTGCACCTTAAACTCTTAATTCATTATATACACTTTGCACTACAAATTCTCAAGTTCATCTCATTAATGTCTAATCAATAATTACGCACACAATAATGAGATGAAAGATGGTGAAAATTAATGATAATGTACCATTTTGTTCTAACTATGATCCTTTAACTTTTTTTTACCACTTTCAATACATCATTATTGATCTATGTGGTCTCAATCACTAATATTGTTAGCAAAATTAGAGAAATAAAAGATTGTACAATCTTTTGCTAACAATCTTTTACAACAAATCTTTTGGCACATTTTCATTGATTTGTTGGATCCTCTATACTTTAATTTTGCTAAAGTTGTCATTGATTGGTTTTAAATGGGATAAACTTGAGAATTTAGGATACAAGGTATTCAAATTTGAGAATTTAGGATGCAAAGTACCCAAAATTGAAATTTAGGGTATAAAGTCAAAAATAATACAAATTTGGAGGTGAAAAGTGGAGTTAGTCCTATTGAAAACTACCTATAAGGTTATGTGTTGCTACTGGTTAATATTGGAGTTTGTATCAAAGTTATTAAATCCAATCTGGTGGTTCAACCGATCAGTCCCGTGACCTGAGCATCAAGTCAAACCGGATCTCTAGTTTAATCGGACAAGGAATTGATTCGGTCAAATCCGTTTAATCCATTGATTCAATCGGGAACCATCTGATTTTTCAATTGACCCGGTTCTCTTTTCTTTTTTATTTGCAATTGTGGGTCTTTATTTTTAAAAAACAAGTACACTTTGACAAAATTTGTACATGGGATCATCATTTAAACGTATATAAGATTTTACCACTTGTTTAGTTTTTATTTGATGACTAATATATTTTTATTAAACTTTTTTGCTTTTCTTATTATACAATTAATCCTTTTAACTTTTAAATTGACAGTATTCTAGTATTTAAAAAATTATTTTGTTTTCAAAAGATAAAATAATGAAAAAATAATGTTATATTTTTTAAAACAGGTGACACTATTTTGTTTTATATTTGACTATATTATTTATTTATGTAAAAGTATGATAAAATGAAATTAAATATTCTATTAATATCTATATGTTCATTATATACCTTTTTAAGTACAATCATTAGTATCTAAAAGCACTTTATTAGATATTTCATGTATATTAAAATTACTATTTTACATTTATAAATATTAAATTAATATCTATCGGTTCAATTAGTAATTCATTGGTTGAACCAATGACCCATTAACCCAATCCCTCTGTCGAGTTCCTCGTCGGACCGAGTTTAATAAAGTTTAATAACTATGGTTCGGATGCATTTATATTTTGTGTAATGTTAACTTGCGGCTTTGATTATGGACTCAATTTTTACAACCTTGACAGTGAAGCAAATTGCTAGCTAAGACATAAGAGGGTATAATTATTTGTAATTTGCTTCACTCAAAGCAGGCATATTGTCATATTTGAGGACAGTGAAAAATAGGGCAGTGTCTTCATGCCTTGTAACTTCATTAAAGATCATATTTTCTTTTCTTGATTATGTTCTTTAATAGGCAAAGAATAACAAATCAGGATGTCTCTCAATAAGTAAAATTTTTCCCCTTTCCTATGCAAACAAGAAAGAATTTGGAGAGTTATCATTGATTTGCTGTCACTCTTGATTTTGCTCGACAATCTACATCCGAAACGAAACCATAACGCCTGATTAATTAATCGTGGAGATACTTAACTTTTTATATATATATATAATCTATGTAAATGTATATATATCTATGTATGTATGTATGTATGTATTATAGAGGAGGTTTTTAGTGTAGACCCTCTCAATAGCTTCCAAACTTCCCATTCTTGCTTCTTGATTTTTCATTTATTTTACAAACTTTAAAACACTAGGTTATAACTAATCCTATCACCAATTAAATTTAAAATTTAAAACTTTCCCACTATCTTATCAATGAATCAACTAAAGGTCTGTTTAGTTCATGGATTGGATGAGATGGGATGGTTCATTCTCAAATTTTTAATCCTAGGTTGAGTCATTCTCGGATTATTAATCCAAGTTATCTAGTATTTGGTTGATTCTGAATTAGATAAGATATGTTGAGAAATAATCCTATTATGTGTTTGGTTGGAGATTCAATGAGATAGGACTACTATTTTAATGATCAAAATACCATTTCATTCTTTGTAATAAAATAATTTAATATTTTTATAAAAATTAATAAAATATTTTAATAAAAATTTAATATTTACAACTTTTATTAAAATAGAGTAGTTTGAAAATTTAAAATTATAAAGTAAAATTGCCATTCATTCGAACTCAGTCCATTCAGGCTCTTAAAATAGATTTTGACGGAGTAATTGAACCTAAACTTAAAATTCAATTAAACAATGGGCCAAATTTTGGCTAAGTTAGGGTTAAATCGATTAGAACCTAACCCATTTAAGAGATTTAAATGAATCAAAGTCAAGCCAATATAGAAGATTTTTCTTTGGACCGAACTTGGACTTATTGAAGTCCTCATTCACAAATCCCAATTGATAGGGTTATGTATTTATATAGAATTTGGTTGAGAAAACAAAACTTGGTAAGGGTAATTTAGTCCAAGAGTAATATATCCCTTTTATTATGATGTTAATATGGGCAAAATAGTCAGAATTTAAATCAATTACTAGGGGTAAATTAATGAAAATTTTAAAATAATGGGCAAATTAGTCAAAAAAATTAATATAATTAGTGGGGGCTAATTTATCCATTTATTATCATATTATTATGTAAGAATATGATTATATAATAGTCCGTATGAATTTGTACCATTCATAAGGGCAAATTAGTCCAAATATAGTTATGTTGGTAGTAGGGACAAATTAGTCAGAAAAACTTTAAAATTAATTAGTAGGGGCAAATTAATCCATTCATAGTATATTATCATGTGAGAGTAGGGTTGTATAATTATAAGAGTATAAATTTGCATTACTTATAAGGATAAATTAGTTTAAAATGCTATCATCCTATCTGTTAATATGACCTCCCCCATGGAATTATTTTATCCCTTGAATAGGGGATAAATTCAGTTAATGGGGATGTGTTATTCCATGTATAAAATACAACCAAACATAGAATGAGACAAAATGATTAATCCAATCCTGTCTTGTCCCATAAATCAAACGGATCCTAAGTGTTTCATAAACAGTTTACAATTTGTCATATAAACTTTAAGAGTAAATCTTATATACACTAACAGTGTATATACTATCACCGTTTGATTCATTACATGTGTGCAAAAATTGAATTTCAAATTCAAATTTTGCATAATTGTCATTCATCTAATATTGATAGTGTGTACACTGTCAGTGTAAGAAAGATTAATCCAAACTTTAAACTTGTTTTACTCCTTAATTAAAGAAAATACATATATCAAGCCAAACTCTAAGGGATAATTGATTAATCCCATTTTAAAATTATTCACCCTATTACATCTTTATGAAGATTGATTTGTCTAGCCAAATTCTCAAGGATATTGTGAAGATTGATTTGTCTAGCCAAATTATTCACCCTATTACTTTTTCTAAGTTTTATAGGTTTTATGTTGGACTTTTTTTATTAGGTTTGTTTTTTCAAAGTTCTAAATTTTTAATGTTGAAATTTATACTCCAACATTAAATTTGGAGTATGTAAATAATAATTATGAAATTTTATTTGCACTTAGAATAAACTTAATATCAATATCATGCAAGCATCTAGATGATTCTTCATATAGCACATGTACATCAAAAGTGCATATAAAAAATTATGTATGAATTCTAAATCAATAAATGTGTATTTAGATAATTGTTTTTGGCAGTATTTTAGCAAAATTTTGATATAAAGGTAGTGTTTTACCAAACTTACACCCAAAAGCTTACTTTTCTTCAATGATTGCAATTCTGGCTTTTTATTTAGCTAAAAACACTTTTAAAAAATGAGGTAACGAATCCCTAGATAGTGAGAGGAATGAAAAGATAATTCTAACTTTTCACATGCCTAGAACACTTAAAAAGTGAGGTAACAAATCCTAAATAGTGAAAAGAATAGAAAGATAGGACTGTAGAGTTTGGAAGGGTAGAGTTTGGGGGAGAGCTATCAAACTGGTTATTCATGTGAATTTGGACAAGTTATAAATAGGTTAACCTATATATACCTATTTAGTTAATGGTTCAAAATGCATGAATCATAAATAGATATAGTTTTAGATTGATTTCAGTTATCCAATTACCCACAACTAAATTTTATGTACTTTTTCTTCCACATTTTGTTTAACAACAAAATGGTATATCATTGTAATAAAAAAATAACCAGTTAATAAATCAATTTTCACCCGTAGAAAGAGAAAAAAACATTAAAAATTTCACAAAGGAACCTAAAACGATGATCATAGTGACTATCAAATTTTGTCACTGACAAGATTCTAAAAATAATTTAGGTGTTAATATAAACAATCAATTAGCACGTTGGAAATTTATTAGACTTTTATGAAAGGAATGGAGAAAGTAGGATAAAATTTTAAAAAATAAAGAATAGAAATTGAAGAAAAGGAAAAAAATTATTTATTTGTCTTTACAAAAATTAGAATATAATTATTAGAGTGATTTAGATTTACCCAACTAATGATTGAGTTTGAATCCACATCAAATTTAATTAGGTCAAAATAAGTGATCCAAATCTATCAATTTAATATCCACTAATTAATGAATTTAATTGGGTCATCCATTTGAATTCAATTGAATTACATACGCAAACCTATTTGTTAATGAGTGAGTCAAATAAATAGGTTACCATTTAGGGGTATAAATAGATGGAAATAATAATAAGATAGGAGACAAGTGGGCTGCAAAATTAGGTAAAAGATAGGATAATTGGGTCAAATTCGGGTAGAGCAAAGAAAAAATAGGATTGAGAGTATTGAGGAGAGGGGATTGTGAGGTGGGGAAAGTGGCACGAAGAGGGAGAACATGTAAGAGAAAAATAATAATGTTGTGTTTAGTGTGCTTTTTCTTGGTGATATTTTTCTATGTTTTTTAGTATACTTTAAGGTTTTAGATAAGATAAATAAATACAGGATAAATTATATACTCAAATAGTACTCTTTTGAATTTTTAATCTTTTTTTCATGTAACTATTATAATAATTCATTTATTATTATTATTATTATTATCTTAGATATAAACCCGTGCATAGCACGGGACACACTCAAATGTGTCATACTGTTTTCTTTTTTTTTTTTTGAGGGATTTTGGCTGCATTAACTGTAACTTTTGAAATCACATACATATATAAAATTCTGCTAATCATTACTTTCTATAGCTTAGGATCTTAAATATTCGTGAAACTATTTAAAAATAGGGAGCCGGAATACTTAAAATATAATAAAACATAAAGACAAGGAGATAGAATTAATAATGATAAATTTAGGAATCTTGGATCAGTGGCCTCTTAAGTTGAACTTTTGTATAGTTCTATCTTACATAAGTTCTATTTCATTTGATGTAAACTAGTATAATTTTGGAGTAAGCATGAATTTTAGCAACTTATACAAATAAATTGGTGTAAAAATTACAACAAAAACAAAGTTTATGGGAGTTTATACCAAAAGTAATAAGAATTATATCAACTGAAATAGTTTATCTAAAGCTATGCTGGCAGTCAAGTGTGTCGACTGGTATGACCGGTACACCCAATGATTCTCTCTTTTTTTCTTTTTTTTTTTTGGTAGGAAAAAGTTTGGGTGGTTTCATCTCTTGTTACCACCATGGTCAGAACATGTCTCCAAAATCGTACGTCACTTATGATCAGGACATTGCCTACAAAACCATAGATCGCTTATAGGAATCATTATAAATCGTCAATCAACGCAACCTTTCTATCAGCAACAAAATTTAAATACATGATTTTTTATAAGTATTTCGTCTTTATCAACTGAACTAATTTGCGTTGGCACCAAATGATTCTCTTGAAGTTCATTAGTTCACTATTCGATGAATGAACTAATAAATTCCAAGGTACATGAATCTAGAAGTAAATGAATGTAGAATGAATAGATATGAATCTTTAAGTTCGTGTATATGCAAATACATGAATGAACCTCTAGGTAATATGAAAAGGCATCTCTCTAAATTTGAGGCAAAAATCTAACAAATATTACTTGGCATGAGATAACTCCTCTGGTAAAACCATTTCAGAGAGTTAAGATACAAGTTTGTGCCTCACCCATTCCCTGAAAAAGGAAAAAACAATAAAGAAAAAGGAAAGCTTGTACCATTTACGCTTGTTTCTTCCCAAACTGGTTTTTTTTATTTTTGCTACTATTGCCAGTTACCCTGTTAGTATGGGACCTACGGAACTGGCAGCTATTTAGCAAAGGTGGTTGCCAGATTCATATTTGAAAAGCTCGAACTTAAAGCTGTGTTTGAATCTTTAATTCTTGAATATTTGCCAATCTCCTACTTAAAGGGGTGTGTTTGAATTTTTAATTCTTCAAAAGCTGTGTGTTTAATCCTTAGCACTATTATAATGGGTTTTACTATTCTTTTCTACAATTTAGGGCAGGTCAAATAGATTCTGATAAACACATGCAAAACATCTTCAATACAAAATATGAGGAGTCTCTATCCATTTTCATTATTCGATTCCTCAATAAACATTTCAAGCACTAGCACTAGAGAACATTGGTTGAATCTTCCCATGCTGAGCTGCTAGTAAAGATGATGAGGCAGGCGCGGAGCAACAAGGAGTTGGAGCGGAGTGGCTTTCATGTTTGACAACCCGGCGCTCTCAGTCATGTCAACCGGTTCATTCGAAGGAGTTGACAGTTCAAAAGCATGCAGCAAATTAGGCAAGACAAGGTGTAATATCTGTAGCCCAAAATTAATGCCGGGGCAAATTCTTCTACCACCACCAAACGGGATCAACTCAAAGTGATATCCTTTTGCATCAATAGGCTTATGAGTGGTGAGGAATCTCTCCGGCCTAAATTCCAATGGATCATCATGCCACACGTTGGGATCTCGCTGGATTTTCCTTATGTTCAGGATTACTCGTGTGCCTTTGGGGATATGATAACCACCTACAATACAGTCTTCCCTCAATTCTCTAGCGCCCCCCAATGGCTCAGGTGGATATAGTCGTAGTGCTTCTTTGATGATAGCTTGGAGGTAGACCAAATTACTAATGTCTGACTCTGAAACTCGCCTCGCCTTGCCAACCTGCAGATCTAGTTCTTCTTGAGCCTTCTTCAAGACTTGAGGGTTGTTCATTATCAAAGACAGTGTCCATATTAGCGCAACTAAAGTGGTGTCACTCCCACCAGAAATCAAAATCTGTCAAGCCCAAAAAGCAGCAAATTTTTTGAATTCATTTGCAGTTTTCTTTTAAAAAAATTACTAATATTCTAGATATTGATAAGCTGTGAAAAAACAAAATAAGAATAAGAAAAATTAAAAAGTATAAATAATTCACTTACTGTGCAAGTGGCTTTGGTGATAGTATCAGCATCGTAACCACCAACCGCGGCAATAGCTGCAGCTTCCTTGAGTGACAGCATGACGTCCATGAAGTCCCGGTGATCACTAGTGGCCTCCCCTGCCTGTTTCTTTTGACGATGTTCTTTCAACCATCGGTTGGCTAGCTGATCCATCTCTCGAGCATTTACTCTCATTTTCTTTTCATACCCTCCCCAATCCAACCATCTCAGATAAGGAACAGAGTCTGCCAGTACAAACAGCCCAGTTAAATGAAAGAATTCCCTCATCACATTTTGGCACAACCTTGCTTCTTCCTCCGTGCTAACATCTACTGCCCCAAAGAACCTTTTACCCACAACCATCCTAAGGATCACGTTTAGAGTTAAGTCCGCAAACCACTGCTTCATTTCCACCAGAACAGGGCCTGAGCCTGTTGAAGAATTCCAGAGATTGTAAAGATTTCTTGTGGAAATCTCAGTTTCAGAAACTCTGAGGTGCTTGAGGAGCTCAAGGCGTTTAGTGGAGAGTAGTTCGGTGGCAGTTAGCTTACGTATTTCTCGCCAATAAGCACCGTAAGGAGCGAATCCCAAAGCGGCGTTGTCATAATTTAGGAGTTTACCTGCTAAATAATTCGGACGCCCTGCTGCAGCTAAGTCATGGGTGGTGAATATTTCCTTTGCTAGTTCCCAGCTGCTTATAATAAGGGTTTTATGCACTCCTAGCCTGATAGTGAATGCCGGTCCATATTTATCGGCCAGGGCTGCCAAGGTTATGTGGGGAAGCTTTTCTGGACCTCTTCCTAAGAGGTGAAGGTGGCCAATAATAGGCCATGCACCACCTGCTTCTGGTGGTACCAAACCATGTTTTTTGGCATCTTTCTTGAAGAAAAAGTGGACAATGAAGAAGGAGAAAGCAAGCAGTCCAACAATAGCAGCATTTAGGTACGGGAAAGTCCAGTCCGTCATGGTTCCTAGCATAAAAAGATTCAGATACAGCTTTCTGGGGACGTTGGATTAATTTGTTGGGGCGACTAGGCGCTTAATTTGAAATAATATGTATGCGCCATATCATAATAACACAAAACGCTATGTTTTTAAAAGCGGACTGGACCAGTGGATCCAACCGGTCGAATCGAGAACCGATGAGATGTCTGGTCTGAGCAATATTTTAAATACACTTATTTAATATTCGGTCAAACCAATTAAAAACCGGGTTCAACCAAAAAAAAGTAATCGGCTTTTTTTCATTTTTTATTCTTTGACATTTTTTTCCCTTTCCTCCCTTTTCTTTGACTACAACGAACCCTTTACTCGTCCAGACAAAGCTTCACTCATTTTGTTTTGTTAATCACAAGAAGCAAACTTAGGGTGTTCTTTCCTCCTATTTTTGTGCTGATTTTTTTTCTTTTTAACTTGATTTCATCCTCTATCATAAAACCAAACACCAGCCATGCTGTGAATTTGTCACCATGGCCTCCATCTTACAACGCCAGCATGACAGGTAAATCCTTAAAATCAATTAGTTAAAAAGCAAGCAAGAGAGAGAGAGAGAGAGAGAGAGAGAGAGAGAGAGATGGAGAGAGGAAGATATATATTAAGCAAGAGAGATAAGAATTCATACCTTTGAAAGGGATGTGCGTGCGAGTGTGTGTGATTTCGATCAAAGATGCTTCCTAGCGGCTTGGAGTTGCAAAGAAATAAGAAAACCACAAGATTAAGGTTTCCTTATTTAATAGATTTGAATGCCCAAATAATTTTTAATACTTTATTTTGGCCCTGTTGAAGCTGTATTTCCTTCTACCGATCTAAACTGGAGAAGTAAAGAAAGAGTTCAACCACGTGAAGGCAGAACTCTGTAAGAAACTTGCAAGGAAAGGACCAATCTATGAGGAGCCTAGGGGTCAAGTCCTCAAAGTCACTCCGACGCTCAAGTTAGTTTCTAACTGAGCAGAAAAAATGAGTTTCTGAGTGGGTGTTATATATCTAAAAGAAATTCCTCACCTTTAGGGTTGTAGCTCTACATAAAAGATAATGAGATAGAAGATTTCTATATGGTTGGATAGACATTGGTTCAGATAATGGATTTCCATCCTTTTAAGATAAATTAGAATAGCCATTATTATTTACCAATTAAGATCACCCTTATCTTTAAGAAGTTAGAAGCATATCCTATCTTTAAGGTTCAAGTTTGAGGTCAATTCGGTTTATATCAAGTTGGGGCAGTTTCGATGACCACGTAGCATACATGCAATGTATACCTCTTTAGACCTCTTATGTTAGAAAACTATTAGTACACCTAGAAATAATTGTAATTTATAACTATAGTCTTAAATTCTAGGATTACTTTTCAAATAAACCCACCAATTTAATTCTAAATTTGTTGAGTATGCATTAAATTGTATAGATTGCTACTTGATAAAATTAGTTTATTTGTGTTTTTTTGTGAAATATTTAGAAATATCAAACACATTAATGGCTCTATATGGATATCAATTTTTTTTCCAAAAATTATTTTTGTTTTTAAAATCTACAGTAACATTCCAAAAATAATTCCAAAATACACACAAACTCAAATACAACTAAAAAAATAAATGAATGAATAAATAAAAAATGTGTTCACTCTTTTTTCTTTCACCTACTACCACCTAACACTACCACCACCTACCATTGCCACCCATCACCAAACCACCCGTCCCTTCTTCTGTCTCATTGCTCTCCCTCTTTCTCCTCTTTCTTCCTCTTCTCTCCCTCCCTCCTTGCTCCTTCCTCCTTCCTTCCTTCCTTCTCCTCTCCTTTTTTCCCCCATCACCCTCTCCCCTCCCTTCCCTCCTCATCTAGGCCAATTCTTTTTGCTGTGTGTTTTATAGTTTCTTGCAATTCAAAGCAACAACTCTAATATTTCAAATGCAATCTTGGCGCTACCAAAAGAAACAAAATTGAAAAACTTAAAGCTTCAACCATTTCTTCCTGATTTTTCACACACAACACACACCATCCCTTCAAATGGCACCGAAGAACAATTAGAACAAACATACATTATCCACTTTTACTGCTTCTTCTACTTCAAGCTCCCTTAATAGTGTGTTAATTTTGTTATGAGATACTCTGGTTGAGTTTTCAAAACAAGTATATCATCGATGAGGTGTCTGTAGAGAAGAAGAGAAAGATCACAAATACAAAAATGCCACCAGCCACCATTAGTATAAGAGCAAATTGATAGGCACTGATGCAGCAAAATGCGGGTGGCGGCGATGGAAGAGGAAGGAGGGGAAGGTTGGTGGGTAGTGAAATTTTTTTCTTTAATTTTAAAAGATACCCCACTAAAATTTTAAATTCAAAAAATATCTCAAAATATATCTCCAAAAATATCTAATTCATACGGAGCCAATATGTTTTTAAAAATTTTACACAGTATATTAATTTTTAAAATCAAATATATTCATGCATCATGATGATGTCATCCGATTTTTAGATGGGGCCGATCACAATCAAACCCATTAACCCCTGCATTTGACCAAATCACCATCCAGTCTGAATTTCAAAGCACATACCAAAAGCAAGAATGAGGCTGTGAATGGTAAAAATGAGATGGTTATCATATAAATAAGATGAACTTTGGGGGCACTTATATGGCCAATTGTATCTTAGCGGCGTTCTATCTATGCTGCATGCTTTTTTACAAGCCCTATGACACATGAACACATATTCATTTTAAGTGTAACTATTGCTAGATTAGTTTTAGGAGAGATTGGGTATTGCATAAAACGGTTCGTGCTAATTTCGAGATAGTAAATATATGTGTCTTTATTCCAACTTATCTAGACATGCCAACAAGCCTAGCACCATTTGATCATAATGTGTCAACAATTTTTTTCTCAACAAAATCATGACTCTCTCACACTTTCCTTAATCCTCATCCCCCTAATTGCACCACCTCTAGCATTTTCTAGTGGCTGATGCCAGAAGTGTTGTTGCATTACTGCGCTCGGCTACCTTTCTCCACACTCTCGGCTAATTGCCGACTCCTTCATCCTCAGATGGACTCCCTCAAGCCTAGGTCTAAAGTCACATATTGTTTGGTTCTCCCAGACTGGATCTGTGTCCTTCCTTCATCCTCACGCTTGCTGAAAATGAGGAAAAATGATAGGTGACAAGAATGAATTGTGTTGCAAAGAACAATTTCTTCTAACCTTCATCCTCCTCCCCAGCACCACCACCTATTAAGAAAGTTAAGAAATTGCGTTGGAAATATTCGGTAGATGAAGAGGTGATTTCTGGTTAGGTAGTCGAGCCGACCTAATTCAGCTCCCTCTTTCGGTGCTGTGATACGGAGATAAGGTTGATATTCCGGAGTGAGAGGTAGGGCTTCGTCCCCTAGGATCACTCCGACGATCAAGTCAGTATATTGAGGGAAAATGAAAAGTAATGAACAGTATGAGTGCAACAGTGTGCTTACTTGTGAAGAGCGAGCAGGGGGTATTTATAGAGTGGGAATGGACAGTACAGGACGATGGGTGACGGGACTTTTATATCAATTCAAGTTTAAATCTGATTTTACACCCGTTGGACTGCAAGTATACAGGTCGAAATTGTAATACAAGGTGTGTATTGGGTCGATCCCACAAGGAGCAAATTAACCAATTACTAGATCCTCATTTTCTCTATTATTTAGACTATTGAATGAATTTGAGCAAAGAAATGTAATACAAATGTCTACAAATCTGATATGCAATTCTATTTTAACAAATGCTAAATTCAAATGGAGAAATTTCACTTAAGGAAGACTTTAGGAATGTAGATTCCACTTATGGCATAAACAATACAAATGAAAGGATTTACCTCTTGTTATTATTCTTGTTTAACCAGAGATTCATTTCCAAAATTACCAAGTCTCATTCTCATGATGAATTGGCCTAAAGTAGTTCAGTTCTCCCTATTTTCATGGTGAAATACTGGTTCTACTCTATTTTCTTTCATGAAATGCTAAGTAATCCACTTAAGTGTATCTCTATTTTCATGAACATACAACTTAATCTCTACTCATGTGTTTCCATTGTTACTACCAATTCTCATTGAACAATAACAACTATAAACATGCTATTGGTGATCAATCAATAACAAGTAATCACAGCTACACAAGTAGACAAGTTAATACAAAATATAACAAGTGTAAATCACCTTCAATTAGTATTATGTAGCCATAAGTTTCATCTACTCCCTAAATTAAGAAGTTTAGCTACTCATGAATGAGTTAACAATCAAACTCACAAATTTATTAATGCAAAATATCATAAAGTATAAGTACAAGAAAGATAATAGAAAGCTTAGCCAATTGATGGTGAATCCCTCCAATTTCTGCTATGTTCTTGTATAAGATGATTACAAGTGAAAACTCCAAATGCTTCTCCAAGAACTCTTAGCTAAAGAGAAACTAGTTACAAGAAGGAAAACTAGCTATGTATGGTGCTTCTGGCTTCTCCCATGTGTTTCTGCATAAAAGGTGGTAGAAAGTTCTTTTCCTCTCACTTCATAATTTCCTCCACTCAAATTTTGTAAAAAGAAGTCAAAGATATGATGTTTCCTTTTGTCTACAACTCATTTAGTCTTCTCTTTTGTTGCAGAAGTATGTGCCACCGATTTTTGTCCCTTAAAATAGCTGGAAAAGTTGTGAGAAAGGTAAAGAAAAACGGCTGTGCCACTTGCTAAAGAGAGAGACAGATCCGAGGCTCGGATCCGAGGGGTGAAAATGGATCCGAACTCGGATCTTCAGGATCCGAGAACTTCCTATGCTGGATCCAAGGTCGGATCGTCTGACCTCGGATACATTGCTCCAGAAGTACAGACGAGGGTTCGGATCACTCTTTTGATCTCACGGATTCGAGTTCGGATCCGTGCCATTGAATTTTCAGTTTTTCACTTCTTTCCTTTTTCCTTCATTTTTGCTCCTAGTTTCTCTTGTACTTTATCCTCTGGACGATCCTTACATTTCTTTCAACTCGTGCATGAATTTCATCCATCAATATCCTTCACAATTTCACAAGATTAACGTATTAATCCACTCATTTATCAAGTTTTGAACACTTAAACAATATTTAAGCAATTATCACCAAAAGAGTTCAAATATGGTTTTAATCTTCTCAAAACATACCAAAAGTTCATACCAAATTTATACAAAATGCATGTTAAATATTCACTTATCAAATTCCCCCACACTTGAATCATTGCTTGTCCTCAAGCAATTTCACACATAAATTACCACAATGATTCAAGAGATAAAACAATATATATACTTTTGTCAAATTTAATTCCTCAAAACCTAGAAATTACTTATTATGCCATTTCTCAGATTACACTAAATACTCATAATATTCAATTAAAGAAAAATAATTATGCCTTAAATTCAACAAATTCAACTCCATCCCTCATTTTATCCTATTTTCACAAATAAGTAAATCACATAGTCAATTCTATGGCCTTCCTCATCCTATGATCATCAAACTTTAACAATTGAGAGGGATTTATTCAACTTTATTTTACTTAAATAGTGAAAACGTCTTTTTACGCGAAAATCGACACTTTTAGGTGAAGATTCCCGGTTACTCAATATTTCACTTATTCAAATTGCTAAGCATACTCTTAATTCCAATACCTTTTTACGCGAATGTTGACCTTTGTAGATGCCAACCCCCGGTTACTCAGTATGTGAATCATTGGAGTAGAAAATTAATAATTTTTTTTTCTTTTTTTTTCTTTTTTTTCAAGATCTAACATATAATTTCTTTTCCCTCTAACATAATTAAAGGAAGAATTTGACCTTGTCTTGACTATATCAATCACTTACATATAAAATTAAGTAAAAATGAGAAATATCATTAATCATGCAAAATTCTAAGCATATTTTTTCTTATTTAACCGAATATACTTTCTAAAATGTAAAAATCCTAATTGCATAATAATTCATTCCAAACAAAATGAGGACTAAATCTTCCCAAAATACATATAATATTTTATCCAATGAAAGAATTAGGTACTTAAAATTGAACATTTTGGCCATTAATTTGAAATATTTGGAAAATATTTTAGAAAAAATTTTGACAGAGTTTCCCCATAAAAATGGACAAAACTCCCTGCCAACAACCTCAATTTCACGAAAATTATTCTCATGACAATATTTCCAAATATAATTTTGACATTTCTAAGCCACAAACAACTAAAATCATGCACTTCAAGACATAATTACCCATAAGATAAAGTAATCCCTCCCCCACACTTAAAATCTAAAATGTCCTCATTGTAGAGGAAGGTAAAATAAACTGAAACTTCTCTCAAATAGGTGGTGATGCAATTTGAAGCCCTTAATCCTCACGATCATCCCAATTCTGGCCAAAGTGAAACAAAAGGTACGAAGAAACATAAGTAGCACAAGATGATCCAAAAATAAAAGAAAAATAAAATCTACAAAGTTAATGTTAACAGAAGAAAAGAAAAATAAAGAAATAAAAGATCCAATCAGCTAAGGAGCGTCATGGCTGCTCGGAACGAGGGTCTACAGCCTCCTCGGCTCCATGAGGACCATGTGATGTACCAATATGGCCCTCCTCCTGCTGAGGCGTCAGAGTAGGTGACCGGCATATGTTGAAATGATCTTCCATCGCCCAAAGACGATGATCATGTCTGTCGAGTCGCTCTGTCATCATCCGCTCCGTCTGGTCAATGCGCTCGACGACTCGTGTCCCCATACAGCAAATGGCATTGAGGAGCTCTTGCCACTTGGATCGCGGCAGAGGTGGAGGTCATGGAACGGGAGGAGGAAGAGCTTGATGTGCCTCCATTTGTTGAGCTTCCTGTTGTGGCTCAGTGTGAGGTGGGGGCTGAGAAGAAGTCGAAGCTTCTCCAGTGGCTCGAACCAGAGGAGCTCCAAAATCAGTAGTGATACTCAATGATTTTAGTATCGAGGCACTGACCTCCTCGGCGGACCTAGTGACAATGGCCCGGTCAGTTCCAAGAGGAACCTTGAGCTTCTCAAAAAGAAGGGAGAGAAGACGAGGGAACCCAAAGCAGGTTTCGCCGGCCCTCATTCGAGCGGTGGTCCGCATGTAGCTGATGATGATGCTGGGTAGAGGAATACCGGTCAACTGTCTACCCACTCTATACATCATCTTATCCAGAAAGTATAGGTCACTATTGCGGAGCTGCCATTTTTCATTCCTTTTCGGCACCACATTAAAGGAAAAAAAGATAGAAAATCAGGTGGTATCGATGCTCGAAGGAGTCGGCGTATACCGTGAGTTTTTTCGCACTTCCTCGCTCATGATACTGACCCTTAAGACGTGCCACGGCCTCTCTGACTTGCCATGGATCATGTGCCTTGAACTCCTTGGTCAACGTGACATCAACTCCTTCGTCTTTGAATTTGATGAAGTTTCTCAGTGTATCTCGATTGAGAGCCACTCTCTTGCCTCGAACCCACAAGACGATGAGGTTGCCACTGTGGCTCTGTTTGTTTTCTACATTGGCGTAGAACTCCCGGACCAAATTGGGATAGTAATGCTTCGGCAATTGTAAAATGTTCTCCCATCCAAGTCGCTTGAATGCCGTGGAGATTTTGTAATGATCGTCCACCTCCGGTGCCAGATGCTTCTCAATTATGATCTCCTTGTCCAATCTGGCTTCATACCACTGTTGGTTTTCAAGCGAAGTGAATCGCGTGGCATCATAGTCCGCAAGTGGCTCGTCACGGCTAGTGGAAGCTATCTTACGCATGGAGCGAGGCGGCGGCTCAGGTGAAGGAGATTCTTCCTCAAGCGACTCCTCATGCAAAGAAGGTGTATGTTCTTCACTTGACGATGGTGTAGGAGTACGAATACGAGCCCTCCTTGTGCGAGTCATAGTACCTATACACAAACAAGATGAATATTCATTAGAAACAATATAAACTTGCTCTCAAATGATAAATAGAAATTTAAGAAAATTTCAGCAGAGTTTCCCCTTATAAAAGGGTTAAACTCCCTGCCAACATGTACCAAAAAGCAACCAAAGATCCTACTTAACTCATTTCAAACTCAAATGCATATTTTCAGGTAGAATCTCATCAAAGAGTTCAATCATTTGAACTTTAACCATTATTTCAAGAATGTACATGCCAATATATTCATAACTTTATCCAAGAATCACACCACAATTGGCTATACACATTCTTAATAAAGTGCATACGAATGAGCTCCAAATTTACCAAAACAATTGCAAACTAACTCAAAGAGAAAATAGATTTCAAGCAAAAAGGTTGAATGTGCTTAACTTAATCATAAACACACTCTTTTACCCAATGGAATTTGTTCTATTAATCGCATATCATTTTCAATTGGTACAGCAGTGACTTATACTCCTCAGAACAAGTTCATATATTCAATGAAAGCAAACATTCACAAGTCTAAAGAACCAAATTGCTCAAGCTAATATTTGAGAAATAAAATAAAAAAATAAGAAATATCACCAAATCTGCAATTCACTCAATACTAAGCATAACAATTGTTGTAACAACTTATTTTAGCACAATGTAGCACAATTGTATTAAGAAATTCCAACAAATATGCATTTATCACAATATGCCCAAAAACTAGAAAAATGTAAAATTAGAAATTATATAAGATCAAAGAAACTCGCAAATTGTTACCTTAACTGGGTAAAGTGAGGATGGAGGATGATAATGATGCAAAAGTGATGAAGAAACAAGCCCAAATCCAACCACAAATAGCAAAATTTTAGTGCGGCCCGAATTTCAGTTTTGACGATCAAAACCCTCGAAATTGATGTTTTTGATTCGAAATTGTTGAGGGTTAATGCTCACAAGAGTATTTGCGATGTTTTTGTTCTGAAAAATCAGAGGATTAACGGACAAAATGGAAGATTGGTAAAGGAGGATTAGGGTTTCAGTGAAGAGGAATAGGAAAAACTGGAAAATGGCAGAACCGAGGCTTCGTTTCTGCTATATCCGCGAACCGGATTCTGAAAGCCTTCGGATCCTACAGAGCTCGGATCCGTCACTCCAGAAATTTAGCCGAGCCCTCGGATCCAACTGGGTTTTGTTGGATTCGAGCTCGGATCATAGGATCCGCGGTCGGATCCGTCTGGGTCTATGATCCGAGCTCGGATCAGTCTGGGTTTTTCGGATCCAAGCTCGGATCTGTATTCCTCTGCACTAATTGCAGAAACTGCAATTTTTCAAACTTTTTCTCCCTTTTCCGGCCAATTCCAAAACACACTTTGGACAAACTTTTTATCAATCCCAACCTTCCACACACATGTAATATACCATAAATACAATATCCAACCTTTCAAAACACATCAAACACATCTACATTGCAAATCGAGGGGTGAGGTTCTTTGATCGTTTTTGCACTTTTACACCAAAATGGCACTTTTGGGCATTAAATGCACATCAAATGGGTCCATGAGCATTTATAAACATGTTATCACCAAAACTTACTTGAATATACTGGAAATGCAACATTGCACATATGCATGGGAATTTTAAGCACTTAAAACACAATTTGATAAGAAAACCTCCCTTTTTATACTTGTTCTTCAATTGTACCTCCAAAATGGATGATGAAACTCCGGTACCTCCTACAAACAAGTGAAATACATCTAATTAGTCAATTAAATCACACCAAAATGTAAGAAATACATAAAAACATACAACCACAATATTATTATTGGGTTGCCTCCCAACAAGCGCTTTTGTGTATAGTCGTTGGCTCTACTCAAAAAATTGAATCATGTTAGAACATTAGGGAGCGATTTTCTCCCCATGGGTCGAAACTCCCAAGCCAATCTACCATGTGGTGAGCCATGTATTGATCTCCATAGTCCAATTTCCTCAAATGCCAAGAAGGAGTATTAGACTTATCATATAAAGGCTCTACTTCACCTTCGAGTGGAGTTTGCTTGTCTTTTTCGAGTTGGCTCAACTTTTCTCCACTTTCTTCATGGAGTGGCGAATTTATTAAGCCAACTTCCATCCTTATCTTCCCCTCCCTTGCTCCTACACCATGAAAGTTAGTACCAAGGACATTTATATATTTAACTTCTTCGTTCCTTTCTTGGTTAACCTTTTCATCACATGGCATATTAGAAACAAGAGTAGTAGGCTCTATACTCCCTTCTTTATTATCTAAATTGAATTCCAATTCCTCACCATTAACCCGTAATATAAGTTTACCTTTTTCCACATCAATTATAGTTCGTGCAGTGGCTAAAAACGGTCGTTCTAGAATAATTGGCATTCTCACATCTTCCTCAATATCTAAGACAACAAAATTCACATGTATTATAGATTGTCTTACCTTTATGAGCACATTTTCCAAAATACCCATTGGATGTGTGATTGACCGATCCGCCAATTACAATGTAATATTGGTAGCTTTTAGCTCTTGAAATCCCAGCCTCCGGGCAACCGATAGTGGCAAGAGTGACACACTTGCACCTAAATCACATAAAGCATTAGAAAAATGCAATTGACCAATTGTGCAAGGAATAGAAAAGCTTCCCGGATCTTTCAATTTAGGAGGGAGTTTGTTTTTAATCAATGCAGTACACTCTTCCGTTAATGCTATCATCTCATTATCTACAATTGTTCTCTTCCTTGACATAATGTCTTTCAAGAAACGTGCATAAGAGGTAATCTGTGTTATAGCATCAATGAAAGGAATGTTAATGTGCAATTGTTTAAACATTTTGAAGAACTTTTCAAACTCCCGATCCTGTCCATCTTTCTTCAACCTGTAAGAAAAAGGAATCACATTAGAATTTAACTGAAAATTTAATTTGGGAGAAAGTGCATCAATATCAATGACAACATGATCATTTCGGCTTTCTTTCTCCCCTTCGATTGATTGCTAGTCTTTTTTACCACCTGAATTTCCACAATTAGGTCCTTCAACTGTTTTACCGCTTCTAAGAATGATTGCATTGACATGCTCTCTCAGATTTACTTCAGTCTTGCTAGGTAAATCCCCTTGGTTGCGATTGTTAAACGCATTTGCTATTTGCCCTAATTGGACCTCTACATTTCTATACATATTGGTGAGTTGGTCCATCCTTCCTTCAATTCTTTCAAACCGTTGAGTAGTGGTACTAGCTAGCTTTTCAATTTTATCATTTGACACATTTGCCAGCTTCTCAATTGTCAATTTCCAAGCTGGTTTAGACTCCGAAAGTGGTTGCTTCGATTGAAAACCCGGTGGATTAACTGGTCTTTTTTTGGTTCCCTTGATCCTTCCATCCAAAATTCGGGTGATTATGCCATCCTGGATTATAGGTATTGGAGTATAGATTATTTTGGGTTGGACGGTTGTAATTATTGAGATATTGAACCTGTTCGCTGCTAGAACACATAGAATCATCATGATCTCCGCCGCAAGTAGTACAACATGCAACAACTACTCCTTGATTAGAGTTAGAACCAACTTGCCTATTAAGCATCTTAACCATATTATCCATCTTTGCACTTAATATATTCAAGGTATCTACTTCAAGCATACCTGCTGTTCTCCTTGAATTACCTCGTTCGTTTGCTCATTGGTAGTTATTAGCAGCCATTTCTTCAATCAATTGTTGAGCTTCCTCAGCTGTCTTTCCCATCAAAGCTCCTCCCACTGCAGCATCTGTCGCGCCCCACTTTTTGATGGTGTGTTTGGTGATGTGTTGTGTGGGTAGTGGTGTGAGATGTGAGTGTGTAGTGTGTGTGTAAACGTGTGCAAAATGAAAAGTAAAAGGCCATGGGACTTAAGAATGCGACGATTTGGCCAAGTGAAGTTCAAAAAGGGTTTTTTTTAATGAAAATGGAGTCGCCACTTGGTATCGAGTTAGGGTGTACCAAGTCACCCAAAAATGATTTTTTGTTTTTGACTGAAAAAAGTAAATAAACCCTTTTAGAGAACTTTTGGGTCTACGTAACCAAAAGAGGGATCGGGGGTCACATTTGACGAAGGGGAAGGCAAGGATAAAAATCCAAGGCACCCCTTCGACCTAGCCAAGGCTAGTTGCGTGATTTAAACCAATTTTTCCTAATTTTTCTACCCAAGGTATGTATCGCGTATTGGATATGTCTATATGAATGCAAAAACCTAGACCTAGGGGGACATGGGGGAAATTTCTCTTCAAAGGTTGAGTGGTGTCAATCACATTAATTGTGAAGCCCAGTAATGATCCTTTGGAGAGGTCACACATAAATCTAAATGACGTACAAATGAGTGGAATGCATGCCATGTGAAAATGTGAGTTTGTGTGAAATGAGAAAAATGATAAAAATAATAGGATGTAAGTGGAGGTGTGCAAATGAAGATAAAAAGTGTTCGTGTGCAAGTGAAGGGATATAAAGGTGCACGTGTGCAAAAAAAAGTGTAAAGTGTGAGTAGTTAAGTGAAAACGTCCAAAAGTAGTGTGAAGTGAGAATGTGGAAAAAGGGTTAGAATATAAAGTAAGTGTATATGATAGTGAATGAATAGAATGCATGAATCCTATAGGAATGCATCAAGACGGGAACGAGGAGTCCTAACTTTGTGACTTAATCTTCCCTTTGATTAGAAGGCAAAACTAGCGTGCTAAGGCTATCGAGTAACCACACTCGCTCGTTTCCCTTATCGAAAGGGGACTCTCCAGGCAAATGTACCCTACCTAGCATGAGATGCAAGACCTAAAGTGAGGGGAAAGGGGAATCGGGGAGCATGCCAGATGATAAAACTAAGAAAAAATGCATGATATGTAGTGAACAGGCAAATAATGCATTAATGAAAAACAAAGGAAAAATCCTATTGGGTCTAGCATTGGACTAGCCCTTTTTATGAATTCCTAATGAAATAATGAGCCACAACTAGCGTTGGACTAGTGTGGTGACGTACATTCATCCATTCCATTCATTCATGGTTATGAAAGCAAGTAGACATGCCAAAACGCTCGTAAACACATAACACGTAGCACTTAGCATGCTCGACTAGATGCAAGAGCCTACTAAAGCAATTAAACATGTAGCAACAAAAACAAGCAACCAAGGGGAAGGGGAAATGGACCAGATGCTCTCCGAGCCCTATCTATTACAAGCCAAGAGGTGTACACATACCCCATAAAAACATAAAGGGGAAGGGGAAATGGTCCAGATGCTCTCCGAGCCCTATCTATTACAAGCCAAGAGGTGTACACATACCCCATAAAACTTAAATAAAAGTAAAAGCAAGTAAATGCATGCAAGGAGGTAAGGAAAGCGGAGTAGGCATGCATATTCACATAACACGTAGGAGCACGTAGGAAAAAATAAACTCAAGAATATAGAAGTTACCTCCCTTGCAATGGAAATCGAGTAAATGAGATATTAGCTTCAAAATAATAAAAAGGTCAAGGTACCAATTTATTTGTAAAAATTAAAAAAAACATGCGAACACGGGCTCACATGATCATAAAGCTCTTAAATTCATGCATGAAGTGCAATTTAAACAAAGCATAGTAGTTAATTGAAGCCGACGAGCAATGAAGTTGCACAAATTAAAATTACCAAGGACCAATTGATGAAAATTTTTAATTACTTGGGCCCTAGTGGAACAAGGAGAGACTTGGGGGGTTTAAGAGGCAATTTTGAAGAATTAGTTCATGCATGCATACGTTGGAAAACAATTTTCTGCAACATTCATGCAAAGTTTTCTATAACTTGTAAGCCTTTGAAATGCTGATTTTCACATGGGCTCTCAAACAAAACCAACAAAGACCATCATTAATCATCACTTCACAACTAAACACTTTGATTAATCACGACTAAACCATTACAGATCAAATAGAGAAAAATGAAAAATCAAATAGAAAATGTGTGCAGCAGCGGAAAAGCAAGACCAGCCTTGTAACTTCTTGGAATGAAAACAAGCTTCACCATTCCACAAAAAAGCCTATGATGAAGCCGCTCAAACGGACTCTACCAATTCAACAACCAAAAACTAATGCAAGACTTCAAATTATCACTGAAAATTCAGTCCAAACAACGGTATACAAATGCAGCAAAGAAAGATTGGAACTTGCGTCAATTGCCAGCCATGTCGTTTGGCAATGTTGCTGCTGCATTTCATTTCCTTTAACCCAGATTTCTTGAGCATAACTTTAATTAGATGCCTCCAAATCAACATCATAGATTCAGATTAAACAAACGATGTCATAGCCACCACCATTCAAACAAGCAGAAAAACTTAGCAAGAAAATTCTGGATACATGCAAAACTGGTTCGACACTTCTGAAATTCTTTGTACAGCTCAAGCATTTCAGATGTTTAAACATTCAAACTCAAACACCCAACCTTCCATTTCCTCCCCTTAACACAAGATTGAACATGAGACTGAAGGTGCTTATGCTCAACTAGTAACTAAGGACAAGGAAACACGGTAAAGAAAAAATGCAGCAGGTTTCAAATTTTGCTTTTCTATTGCTGGTTTCTGGATTTTTATTGTGAATGCGCAGGTTAAGGTGCCAAAACATTTCATTAAACCCAACCATTCATTCAGCAAAGGCACACACGTTTTCCAGATATCTGTTTTAGCAGTGAAGAAACCAAAACAAAATGCAGCAAGGAAAACACCAAACATTTCATTCTCGGACCATGAAGCAACCATTTCATTCTCTCGGACCTTCAAACCAAATCAGAAAACTAGTCATCCAAATCCATCAAAACTCCCAAACACAACACAAAAATACAGGAGACAAACCATTGAAGGTCATGCGGCAAACAGAAATGGAAGAACACGACAAATAGAAACAAACAGAAACGGCAAGAGTAAACGGCAAGAATGAGTCAAAAACCAATTCCAAACCTACATAAATCTCGAACCTGCTGGGCTTGTTTGAAGATATGAAGTAAAGGGATTACCTTTAGCACCTTATGGGATTCCGTGAACAAAGCAGAAACGAAGAAATTGCGTGAGGACGCCGACTTCAACACCACAGATTTCTGGTGAAGAAATTTCTGGAACACAGCAACGTTTCTTCTTGTTCAGCCGCCGCTTACCTTTCTCGGTTCCCTCTTGCTTTTTCTTTTCCCTCCGTTAGCTCTCCCTTTTGTTTTCTTTCCTTTTTCTGTTTTTCTCTCCCCCCGACCCTCTTCTTCCTTGCTTTCTCCGTTTTTCTTCCTCCAGCAACCGTCACTCTTAATCTCTCCTTTTCGGCTGCTCCTTTCTCTCTATCCTTCTCCTGCCGTTAGCTGCCGAAGCTCTCCTCCACTTTTGTTTCCGCCGTTACCCTCCAGAACCTCCCTGTTTTCTATCTCTCAAAATGGCTCCCTTCTGTGTCTCGGTTCCTCACTCTTTCACAGCCTCCTCTCAGCAATTGTTACCACCAAACCCCCCTGCTCTCAGCCGTTGTTTTTCCTTCCTCCGTTTTTCTTTCTTTCCGATCCTATCCTCTCCCCTTTGCGGCTGCCTTTTCTTTTCTATTTATATGGGGTATCATAACCCTAAGCCCCTACACATCTTTCCTGAAATTGCAGCTAAAGGAGCCGCTCGGTCCTCTCTTGCAAAGCTGCAAAAAAATGCAGCATGCATGCGACATCTTTTTTTTTTTTTCTTTTTTTTAACTTCTCAACTAATTAATTAATTAAACAAAATTGATAATAATGATAATAATAATAACACAAGCAACTTAATTAACATTGGATAAAAAAAATAAATAAACTAGAAGCAACAAAATGCAACTTTCCATTTTCCCTTTTTCCATTTTTCTCATTTTTCACTTTTCCTCTTTTTTCCTAAATGAACCAAATAAAAGATAAATTAAGCAGAAATGACTAAAATAGATAAATAAAGCTGAATAAAACAAAATTTCTATTTTTTCCTTTTTTCCAAGAAACTCTATGCTAAAAACTTAAAAATAAAAATAAAACTAGAAACTAAAAACTAAAAACTAAAAATCGAATAAAACTAACACGACAAATAAAAAACTAAAAATAAACAGTAAACGAAATTACACCAAAAATTTGGTGTCTACAGCATCTACATGCGTCTTTGTTGGATAGGTGAGATCATTATAAAATGTTTGGACTACTAGCCAATCTGGTAGACCATGATGAGGACACTTCGTTGCAATTCCCGATAGCGCTCCCAAGATTCATACAATGTCTCTCCTTCCTGTTGAGAGAAACTAGTTATGTCCATTCTGAGTTTAGCAGTTTTTCCAGGTGAAAAGAATTTATTAAGAAAAGCCTTAGCTAATTCAGCCCAAGTTATAAAAGTGTTAGGAGGATCAGATTCTAACCAAACCTTGGCCTTGTCCCTTAGTGAGAATGGAAACAATCGAAGTTTAATTGCATCATCACTAACACCATTAAACTTAATTGTATCACAGATTTCAAGAAATGTTGACAAGTGAGAATTTGGATTTTCGGTAGCATTACCTCCATATTGAGATTGTTGTACTATTTGAATCAGTGATGATTTAATCTCAAAATTATTGGCATTTACCATTGGCCTTACAATGCTAGTTTGAGAACCTTGTGCTCCCGGTAAAGCAAAATCTCGTAGAATTCGCCTATTTTGTTCATTTTTCGCTATTTCTTTCTCAAATGGTAATTCTATCAAGATTTCCTCTATCGACTGCCAAACCTCTTGTTTCTCTTGATTTGGTGTATTCCTTCTTTGTCTCCGTAGTGTCCTCTCAATTTCAAGATCGAAAAGTGCAACTTCACGATTTGATCGGAGCATACACTACAAACAAAAACAAAAGAAATTTTACAGTTCTAATTGTTAAAATTAACTATAAACAAATTGAATAAAAACAATGAAAATATCTAAATTAATAGAGATGATTAGACCCTAATATTGCCGCTCCCTGGCAATGGCGCCAAAAATTTGACGGGACTTTTATATCAATGCAAGTTTAAATCCGATTTTACACCCATTGGATTGCAAGTATACAGGTCGAAATTGTAATACAAGGTGTGTATTGGGTCGATCCCACAAGGAGCAAATTAACCAATTACTAGATCCTTATTTTCTCTATTATTTAGACTATTGAATGAATTTGAGCAAAGAAATGTAATACAAATGTCTACAAATCTGATATGCAATTCTATTTTAACAAATGCTAAATTCAAATGGAGAAATTTCACTTAAGGAAGACTTTAGGAATGTAGATTCCACTTATGGCATAAACAATACAAATGAATGGATTTACCTCTTGTTATTATTCTTGTTTAACCAGAGATTCATTTCCAAAATTACCAAGTCTCATTCTCATGATGAATTGGCCTAAAGTAGTTCAGTTCTCCCTATTTTCATGGTGAAATACTGGTTCTACTCTATTTTCTTTCATGAAATGCTAAGTAATCCACTTAAGTGTATCTCTATTTTCATGAACATACAACTTAATCTCTACTCATGTGTTTCCATTGTTACTACCAATTCTCATTGAACAATAACAACTATAAATATGCTATTGGTGATCAATCAATAACAAGTAATCACAGCTACACAAGTAGACAAGTTAATACAAAATATAACAAGTGTAAATCACCTTCAATTAGTATTATGTAGCCATAAGTTTCATCTACTCCCTAAATTAAGAAGTTTAGCTACTCATGAATGAGTTAACAATCAAACTCACAAATTTATTAATGCAAAATATCATAAAGTATAAGTACAAGAAAGATAATAGAAAGCTTAGCCAATTGATGGTGAAGCCCTCCAATTTTTGCTATGTTCTTGTACAAGATGATTACAAGTGAAAACTCCAAATACTTCTCCAAGAACTCTTAGCTAGAGAGAAACTAGTTACAAGAAGGAAAACTAGCTACGTATGGTGCTTCTGGCTTCTCCCCTGTGTTTCTGCATAAAAGGTGGTAGAAAGTCCTTTTCCTCTCACTTCATAATTTCCTCCACTCAGATTTTGTAAAAAGAAGTCAGAGATATGACGTTTCCTTTTGTCTACAACTCATTTGGTCTTCTCTTTTGTTGCAGAAGCATGTAGCACCGATTTCTATCCCTCAAAATAACTGAAAAAACTGTGAGAAAGGTAAAGAAAAATAGCTGTGCCACTTGCTGAAAAGAGAGACAGATCCGAGGCTCGGATCCGAGGGGTGAAAATGGTTCCGAGGGCTTCCTATGCTGGATCTGAGGTCGGATCGTCTGACCTCGGATACATTGCTCCAGAAGTACAGACGAGGGTTCGGATCACTCTTTTGATCTTACGGATCCGAGGATCCGTGTCATTGAATTTTCAGTTTTTCACTTCTTTCCTTTTTCCTTCATTTTTGCTCCTAGTTTCTCTTGTACTTTATCGTCTGGACGATCCTTATATTTCTTTCAGCTCGTGCATGAATTTCATCCATCAATATCCTTCACAATTTCACAAAATTAACGCAATAATCCACTCATTTATCAAGTTTTGAACACTTAAACAATATTTAAGCAATTATCACCAAAAGAGTTCAAATATGGCTTTAATCTTCTCAAAACATACTAAAAGTTCATACCAAATTTATACAAAATGGATGTTAAATATTCACTTATCAATGGATTCATGCTAGCGGGTCCCATGTCCTGAATACTATGGCTCTATTCTGCGCCTGAAGGTCTGTCTCTGACACAACAGCAGTCTGGGCCTCCTGACAGGTGGCACTGTGTGGCCGCCATTAAGAGTATCAGTCGCTTTTCAGATAAAGCAACGGCTTTGAGTGCTGAGATGGGATGCCGGACACGTTCTCGGTCACCGTGATGGAGGAGGTGGCATAACCTCGGGTAAGACGAACCCCGAGGTGACTTCCTCAATAAGCCACCCAAGTCTCGGGAGCGCAGAGGTCTGTGAGGTTCCAAGGCTTCCGTGTGCCGAGATCGATCAGATCCGAGGATCTGAACTTGTTCCGGATAATGATAGGGTGTGACCCGTGGGCGAGTCGGTTGAAGGGACCTGATAGACAAGGCGGTTACGGGTAACTGGTGCGACGTGATGTAGTGAGAGGTTACATGCAGGGAATGCGTCAGTGGAAAGGACGGATCATTAATGAGGAGAGAGGGGCACGTCTTTTTGAAATTTAATGTTACCGCCCCTTCGGATTCTTGTCGGCTCTTCGCATTCCCACCAACCCCTATAAATAGGGGGTCCTTTTCACCGCACTATTTTTCACCATTTTCCTTCTTAGCAGCCAGACTCTTGCATACTTGAGAGCATTGTCGAGATCAGTTTGTTCGGCCAAGGCACTGTGAGATAGCTGACATCTCCTTTTCGTTCGACCACATCTTCTTAACCAACAGTAAGTACTCTCCCTCTATCTCATCTTCGCCATGGCTAAAGTGGCTAAGACGCACAAGGAGACTGTGAAACCGAGCTTCCAAGCCGACGAGGTGCCCGACCCACCGGAGGAGAGCACTTCATCCAGTTTCGAGGGAGAAACGTCCAGCTCAGGGAGAGAATCCATCGAGAACTCCCAAGTGGGGGAGTCTCCCGAGGCGAGCGAGGGGAGCTCGGAGGTTCTCTGCAACGATGAACTTGGAACTGAAGTCCCTCGTGATGAGGGAGTGGCGGAGCCAGTTGCTCTCAAGGATCTCTCCGCCATTGACTTCGGCCATCTTCCATCGTATCAAAGCCGGATCAGCATAGTGAAGGCTAATAGGATATTGCGGAGGTACCCCTTCAAAGAGGGGTACAGCATTGAGACTCCTGGGCCGAACCACACAGCCGAGAGGCCCCCAATGGGCTCCGTAACCATCTACGCGGAGCAGCTAGAGGCTGGGCTCAGGATCCCCACCACGAGGTTTTTTCGAGACGTACTTCTGTATTTCGTAGTTCGGATAACTTAGCTCGTCCCGAACGCGATCCGAATATTGGTGGGGTTTGAAATGCTCTGCTGAGAACAAGAGGTGGCCCCCACGGTCAACCTCTTCCACCGATGCTACACCATCAAGAGGCACGGAAGCGAAAAGAGGTGGTTCTACTTCTGCAATCGGAACAACACCATGTCGAAACTTGTTGTCGGCTCCCCCACCTCGATAAAGAACTGGAAACGTGACTTCATGTTCGTTTCAGCCGGGGACTTCCAATAGGCCTTCTGGTGGAGGCTCGTGAACACAAAAAATGATCCTTCCCCGAGAGATTTGGACGAGGAGAGCTTTCAGAGGATAATGGGGTCGGGCCTCAGAATCTATAGTTGGGACTATCCTTAGGTGGTATTAGTTGACGGGGGAATCAGTCGAGCTGTCATTGATCCCGAGAAGACACCCTTCTTTTCTATTAGACTTCAGAAGTCTTGTAAACTTTCTTTCATAGTCTGGGTCTTTGCTTCGACTATTCTAAATAATAATGTTTGTTTCTGGTGCAGTGGTGAAAGTTTCTAACATTATCACCTCGGGCTCGGCGGCCGTGGTCAAGAGATCGAAAAGAAAGATTTCGAGGGAAACCTCGGTACCACCACCGAAGAAGAAGGCAACCCAAGCGTCAACTATCAAGACCTCGGTGACAAAGAGCGCTTTGGCTGCGGCGGCCACCGAATCCACCTCGTCTGTTCCAGAAGGGTTGGCCACTTAAGGGGTCACAGTCGCACTTCTTCCTCATGGCCGAGGCAAGCAACTGAGGTCATCGGTCATGCCAATCATGGGGTTTTCGCTGTGGAACCGTTTCCATAGCGCACCTCGGTTTCCCGGGGGGACAAGATGCACCCCGGCGAGCACTGGTGTCCGAACTGGCAGCTCTCAATCAATGACCGGTGTACCCACTCTCGTGCGGCACAGGAGCTGGTTATGTTCACCAACTTGTCGAGGGATGCAGAGTTTACGGAGAAGCTGACTTCTCACAAGGTGATCCAGAGCCTAATGGTGGCAACAGCTTCTTCTACGGCCTTCGTGGCTGAGATGGCACGTCGATACAGCGATGCACTTGAGGGGCAAAATTCCGGCAAGCTGTAGGATAAAATCTCAAAACTGGAGAAGCAGCTTGCTATTGCCAAGTCCGAGAAGACCCACCTCCAAGAGCTACTCGATCAAGCCGCGACCAAGGAAGAAGAGAGTGAGGCCACAATCAACAGTCTCAGGTCGGCCTTGGAGAAAGAGTAGAAGATGGAGGAGGAAGAGAAGAAGTCCCACCAGCAGGCACTCCAGGGTGCCGGGGCCTCAGCTGTGGAGGCCTTTAGGAGGTCCGAAACCTTCACCAAGGATCTGGGGAAGCTGACCTTGCAAAGCTTCATGTTCGGGTATATCTCGGCAATAGACGAGATCGTCTCTCATCTCTCTTCCGAAGACTTGGAGTCTTTCAAGAACAAGGCCAATTATAATGAAAACTCCAAGAAACTGTGTGACCGGATGACCGAAGGCATCCAATCAGGGAAGAACTTGACCGAGATTCGAGACGAGTTCAACCGGTGGCTGTCCGAGCTCGTCCAGGAGCTGGAAGGGGAAAAGGGTGCCGAAGAGGGGGGCCAGGTCGGCGAAGGAGGTGAAGGTCGAGAAGAGATCGGTCAAGGAGGGACCCAGGAGATCGTGGGGGGTGACGGTAATACCGAGGTGAGAAATGCTTAGGAGCATTCCTGACCTCGGTTCTTGTATCTTTAAACTTTTGTAATCATCAATGAAATGAATAGAAGTTTTTTTCTCATATTGGTTTTTTTTCTTTTTCACTTCGTCCCTTGGCTTGTCCCTCTTATTTTTTTAATAGCAAGCACATGGCATCAAGATATTAAAAAATAACGAAGTGACTCAATTGACAACAATTCGTTAAAATTCTCAAGGATAATACAATCTCAAGTTCTCAGCATGCCAAGTTCTCGGCGCGAGAGAGCCATTTTGGTAGCCTAACTTACAGCACCTATTTAGGTTAGATTCCATAATTTGGTAGGGGCCTTCCCATTTTGGAGCTAATTTTCCTTGCGGTTCAGCTCGGCTAACTGAGTTTTTTCGAAGGACCAAGTCTCCTGGCTGGAATCGGTGATGTTTCATGCGGGCATTATAGTAACGGGTCAAGGTGTTCTTGTATGAACAATTCGGGCCGAGGCGACGTCCCTTTTTTCTTCGACGAGATCAAGATCATTCGTCTTTCTTCTTCATTTGCCTCGACCGCGTAGACTGCGATTCGGGGACTAGGTGTAAGAATTTCGGCAAGAATGACTGCCTCGAAACCGTAGGTCAAGGAGAATGGGGTCTCTTATGTGGCCGACCTCGGCGTGATTCGGTAAGACCACAGGACACTGGAGAGTTCCTCCACCCATGATAATCCAGCTCGGTGTAGTCGGGTCTTAAGGCCATGCAAGAGAGTTCGGTTAAAATTCTCCGCTTGCCCGTTGGCTTGAGGGTGACTTACCGAAGTGAAGTGTTGCTTGATGCCGAGACCCTCGCACCAAGCTTTAAACGAATTATCAGCGAACTGCTTCCCATTATCCGAGATGATAACTCGAGGTACGCTGAAACGGCAAATTATGCATTTTCAAAAGAATTTTTGGACTGCCAACCCCGTGATGATCCTTAGAGGCTTGGTCTCAACCTACTTGGAGAAGTAGTCTACCGCGGTCACAAGGAAAGTATACTTTCCAACGGTCTTGGGGAAGGACCCGATAATATCTGTCTCCCACTGCTCGAACAGCCAGGGTGAGGTGATAGGAACCATGAGATTTGCGAGCTGTTGGTGTTCGGGGGTATAGACCTGGTAGGAAGGGCGGCCAAGAACAAAGTCTTGAGTATCTTGTCGAACAGTGAGCCAAAAATACCCGAGCAATAAAGCCTTTTTGCCAACATCCTGTGGCCGACGTGGGCCCCACACAGGCTTTCGTGTATTTCTTGAAGGATGCGGTGTCCTTCCTCGGGTGTAATGTATCGCAGTCATGGGCCAAGATAGGATCGTTTATACAACTCGCCCTCCCGGAGGGTGTAGCGTGCGGCCTTGCGTTGCACTCTCCTGGCCTCAGTTCGATCTTCAGGGAGGTCCCTTGGCTCAAAAACAGGATGAGAGAGCTCATCCATGTGTCCCCCAAATGCACAGGGCAGGCCACCTCCTCTAGGTACCCGGGTTCGGTCACCACTTTTACAAGAACTGTCTCGTTAAGAGCCAAAAAAGAAGTGGATGCCAACCGGGACAGTGTCGGCCCACCTATTTTGCGACCGATGTATTCTTTAGATTTGAAATAACTCAAAGTACGCAGTGAATTGGTGAACTTTAGAGAGATACCGTTGCATAGTCTCTTCCTTGGTTTCGTATTCGCCAAGCACTTGGCATACTACAAGTTGGGAGTCACTGTAGATTTGGATTCGTCAAGAACAGAGTTTGCGGGCTAGTTGATGTCCCGCAATCAAAGCCTCATACTCGGCCTCATTATTGGTTGCAAAGAAGTTAAATCGGAGGGCGTATGAACATACCTCTCCATGGGGGTCTTCCAAGAGCAATCCTGCTCCACTGCCATCACTGTTGGAAGATCCATCCACATACAGCGTCCAGTTTTGAGGCTCGGATGATTCTGGGGTGGCGTCTTGGCTCACAAAGAACGTGAGCTCGACCAGTAAATCCGATAACACTTGAGCCTTAATTGCCGTACGAGATTCATACGACAGGTTATATTCTCCTAGTTCGACAGCCCACTTGGTAAGGCGATCGGAAGTCTCGGGATGCATCAATATCTGCCAAACGGGTTGATCTGTTTTGACGGAAATAGGATGAGCTAGAAAGTAAGGCTTTAGCCGTCTTGCAGTATAAACCAACCCTAGCACCAACTTCTTTACTTGGGTGTACCGAATTTTTGGCCGGCAAAGTGCGCGGCTGACGTAATAAACGGGCGCTTGAGTACCCTCATCTCGAACCAGCACTGCGCTCACTGCTTCATCCGTCGCGGACAGATAGAGATACAGCTTTTCCTCGGGACGAGGTGAAACAAGGGTAGGAAGGTGGTGCAAGTATTCTTTTAACTGGTCAAAAGCTTGCTGGCACTCCTCGGTTCAGGTGAACTGGTCGGCTTTCTTCAACACCTTGAAAAATAATAAAGCCTTCTTAGCAGATTGAGACAGAAAGCGATTCCGGCGGCCAGGAGATCTTTTAACCTTTGAACTTCCTGGACATTCCGAGGTAGGGACATGTCCTGGATGGCCTTCACTTTGTCTGGGTTGGCCTCGATCTCCGGGCGGGAAACAAGATATCCCAAGAATTTTTTCGAGATGATGCCAAAGACGTATTTTTTAGGATTCAGCATCATCCTGGAATTTCGGAGAATCCCGAAGACCTCCCTCATATCTGACAAGAAGGTCGAAGTAGTCAGACTTTTGAGAAGGATGTCGTCCACATAAGCCTCTACGTTGTGGCCGATCTGATCTTTGAAAATACGGTTGACCAGCCTCTGGTAGGTTGCCCCAACGTTCTTGAGTCCAAAAGGAATTGTTGTGTAACAATAGACACCTCGGTCAGTGTAGAACACTGTATTCTCCTGATCCTCTTCACTCATTCCTATTTGGTGGTATCCTTTAAAGACATCCAGGAAGCAGAGGATCTCATGTCCCATGGCCGAATCCACGAGGGCATCTATCCTCGGCAATGGGTAACAGTCTTTGGGTCAGGCCTTATTGAGATCAGTGAAATCCACGCACATTCTCCACCCATCGGTGTCCTTCTTGACCATGACAGGATTAGACAGTCAGGTGGGGCATTGGACTTCTCGGATCATCTTGACGGGCAAGAGTTTGTCAATCTTTCCCAAAATGGCTTGGTTGCGCTCTGGGCCGAAGTGCCTCCGTTTTTGTTTCACTGGACGGGCCTGCGGATCGACGTTAAGTCGGTAAGTCATAAGCTCGGGGGCACGCCGATCACTTCATCGGCAGTCCAAGCGAAGACGTCTCGGTGCTCCTTTATCAGGTTGATCATTTCTTCTTTGAGGGGCGAGAAGAGACTCGTCTCTATGTGAATCACTCGGTCGAGTCTCACCTCGTCCATCGTTACCTTTTCCACCTCATCTCCGGACTTGAGCCTGCAGGGCTTCCCGGCTTCCTGAGGGCTAATGCAGCCTATGGAGAGGACATTCGGCCTTTTCCCCTCAACTTTTGATCTAGCTCGAGGGGAGACTGCGGCTTGGATGGTGGCGAGATAACATTTTCGGGCCGCATTCACATCACTACACACCTCGGCCACTCCAGCCGGCGTCGAGAACTTGAAGCTCAGGTGGTAGGTGGAATATACGGCCTTCAAGGCGTTGAGTATGGGCCGACCTATCAACATGTTATATGGGGAATCTGCTTTGACAACCGCAAAACTAGCGGGTATAGTTCGGCAGCGAAAGTGACGGCCAACAGTCACCATCAGGGATATCATCCCTTCAGGGTGGACCACGTGTCCCCCGAGCCAACGAGTAGGGTCCTAACAGGAGTGAGTTGCTCTCTGGTCAGCTTCAGGTTTTCGAAGGTTCGATAGTACAGAACATCCACTGAGTTTCTTGGGTCTACATATACTTTCTTCACAATGTAATGGTTAGTGAAGACTTCGATCACAAGGGTCTCATGGTTGCTGGAGGCAGCAGAGACGGGGTCGCTGGGATCATATGTGATCACTTCGGTGAGCCTGGAGCTCAGCTCGGCAGGGTCTAGGCTGGTTTGGCGGTAAGTCCTCTTCCAAAAATTCTGGTTGTCTCTTCCCGTCGGACCACCCTCGGTCGTATTTATGACCCCGGCGATGTTTGAGCCGTAGTCCGAGGATCCGTCTCTGGGAGGCCATTCAGACTCCCTATGGTCTCCAGGTCCACGGCAATTGCTTTTCGTTTCCCGCCTATCCTCTCGACGGAAGTCGTTTCGACTATTACGGCGGGAGTTACTTCGGTTGAATCCTCCATCCTTGCGAATAAACTGTCTCGGGTGCTCTTATTTGATCAAGTTCTCAATCTCTTTCTTCAAGTCGTTGTAATCTTCAGTCTCGTGTCTGATGTCTCTATGGTAGGCGCAATAAAGACTGGAATTCCTTTTTTCCCTTCTTCCGGCTATCTTCGGGGGGGCTCGGCCGAGTAATGTTGCTCCATAACGGCAAGAATGTGGGACCAACTGGTGTTGAGGGGAGTGAACTCGGCGTCCAAGACGGATGGTCTCCTCTTGGAGATTCTGTCGAAAACACTACAGCGATCCTGAAAGGGATTGGTCGTGCTGTTAGAACCCTGTTCACCTCGGCCAGCCTCTTTCTTCTTTCGGGACTCCTATCCTGTGCGAGCTGCCTAAGCTTCCCTGTTCATGCGGTTTAGATCTTCGCTTTGGATACCTCGGTCCACCCGTTCCCATAGTTCTCGAAGCGTTCGGGGATATTCTCGATGTATCTCGGTGTTGAAGGTCCCCGCAATTAACCCATTAGTAAAGGCAGTTATGGTCCCCTGCTCATTCTGGTCGGGTATCTGTACATTCTCATCGTGGAACCTTTTTACGTACGAACGTAGGGACTCCCCGGGAGCCTGTTGTATATTCAGAAGATAGGCTGAGGTCTTCGTCACCAGGCGAGATGACACGAAGCGGTGGATGAACCTGTCCACCAGCTCGTCCAGCAAGGAAATGCGATAAGTGACTATTTTACATTTTAATTGTAAGACATTTTATATTATTTTTAGTCATTTTGGGCATATTATTGGAAGAAAATGAATCATTTTAACTATAATTGGTGAAAAATGCTTTTAAGTGGTTAAATGAGGTTTTTATCACTTTTGACTTGAATTTTGTGTATTTTGACAGTTTTGACACATTTTTATATTTCGACTATAACTTGAGCTAAAATGATCGGATTGAGAAAATTTTTAAACCAATTTGAAGATAAGAGATAGATCTACAACTTTGGTGAAGACATCTGAATCCAATTTGAAGGTTTTCTAGGTCAAAAGGCCGAATTACAGTAGCTAATTTCTATTGGTCGAAGCTGAAACAGGGCAGTGAGTAGTCAAGGATATTTCAGTCATTTCTCAGCCTACACAGATCCAAATGAGGTGATTTTTGATGCATTGGAAAGCTAACTCAAAGGGCTACAAGTTTTATGTTTTGGTCAAGAGCTAAATCAGTTTTTATCATCAAAAAAAGTTCGGTTGAAGTTGACGTAAAATCGGAGCAGAGCTGGAAATTGAACAAAATGCATCAAAATGTCAATGTAACAATCCGGCCGGTGGCCGGATTTCTGGCCGGATTGTGGTCAGAGAAGGCTGCTCTTTACGCGAAAAATTCAATTTCACCTCCATTAAGTCACATGTGATGCTATGTAAGAAACATTCCCAGCTGTAAAAGGGAGGTGTAAACCTCACTTCTTGACCAACTTTCACTTTTATATAGCCAAAACTTGCAAGATTCAAGGGGGAATAGAGAGACGTACGGGAGAAATTTGGAGTGCAGAGATGTAGCTCTTGCATTTTCTGAGTAGTAGGATAGTTTAGTTTAGAATAGTGTAGCTCTTCCATTCTTGTATATTAGCTAGATTATGATGAAAATGGAGATGAAAAAGGATGAGTTGAAGCTCATGTGACAAGGGTTATCTCTTTTCCAACTCTTTATCTTTTGTATTGGATTCTAAGTTTAGTTGATATGCAAGTTCTGGATTTTGTGTTCAATATGTGTCTCCAAAGTTTATGCATTGGGTTTGGTTGAACTTTCTTTAATTGTTAATGTTTATTATTTGGTTATTTGATTGCTATTATTTGAGCAAGTTATTTAGGACTTTGGCCCTTTAAATCATGATTAATCTGGTATCATTAATTGTGATTATCTAAGATGTTGTTTCTACAATGAAAATTGAGATTTAACACTAGTTCAAGAAGTGCTAAACATAGGGAGTACACTCACGAGAGTAGAAGTGCACCTATGTGATTTTAGTGATTAATTTCATGTAATTTCATTGAAGAAATGAACTTGTAGCTAATTTCATAACTATGAGAATAGGTATGGATTAGTTATGAGTATAGTTGATTCACTACGAAAGTAGATTTCACATGTTTAAGGAAATTACTCCATAACTAGCCTAGATAGTAGTACTCAATGATCTAAAAATGGCAATTGCATGAGTAGTTAGGGATACCACAACCTAAGGAGTTTTCATTTGTTATTTTCTTGCATAAGTTCAATAGGTTTTACTTGTTATAATTCATTGATAGTCTAAATAATAGAGAAGCTTTAGTAGTACCGATAATTGCAATCTTCCTTGTGGGATCGACCCTTAATACCCTATACTCGCTCACGATTCGTATACTTGCGATAAATCGCGTGTGGGGTATTTAGGAGTTTATAAATGTAAAACTTGATTAAGATGAGTTTAATGTTATATGTATACCCTGCACCCGTCAAGTTTTTGGCGCCGTTACCGGGGAAGATTTGGCAATATCGGTGTGAAAAGTAACTTTATTAGTTTAGACATTTTATTAGTTATAGTGTGAATGTTATTTTCTGTTATTTTGTGTTTTATGTGTATATGTATTTTATCACCTATTTTTCTTACTAATCTTGCTATTAAACTGTTTAAAATGAGGAGGGTAGGTCAATTTGGAGGACAATGCTTGAGAAATGGAATATTGGCAATGGATGGTTATCAAGTGCAAAGCTCCTTCAACAGAGGTAACCAAGAATTTACTGAATATATGTCTTGTGAAGATGGTTTAAGATGCTTAAAGGCTAAATTTGATGTTATGATTGACACAATTATGCATGAAATTGAGCAAGGGAGGAATGTTAATGCTTTTAATTCTTATCATGTGATTTGTGACTTGTGTGGAAGTTATCATGCTACTAATACATGTATGCAAGCACAAAATGTGGATTATTATGATGAATTAGAGCATTACAATCCCTGTTTTGATCGATATAGTGCTAATTGGAGCAATTCTCCTGCTTATGGTTGGGATAATCAATGTACTTATAGTGATTATTCATATTTTTATGATTACCAACCTGAAAGTGTCCAATATGAATCAAAACCATCTTGGGAATTGGCAATAGAGAAGTTAGCTAATGCATCTCTACCTTGGGAGTTAGAAAGTGAACCATTAGCTAATGATTCTAATGCATCTTGGGAGCTAGTTGTAGAAAATTTTTCTAATCAATTTGATTTAACAATAGAAAAATTAACAAATGCAACTTCCGACCGTTTTGATAGGATTGAGAAAAGAATAGATGAATTAGCTTCTCACTTTGGTAGAATACATGAGCAATTGAATGCATTGTGTGAAGTTATTTCCTCTAATAATTTGCAACATGATCCTAGCATGAATGGTGGGAATGTTGTATGTGAAAATGGGTTGCATTTTGATGAAAATGATAAATCTCAAGTGTGTTTTAATGAGGAAATGTCCATTTCACATAATAATATCTTTGGAGCTAACTTTGAATCTCAAGAGATGAGGTTTAATGACTCATTTTTCACCCCTCTTGAGGAGTGTATAAAAAGTACAGGTTTTAAAGGTATTCCTGCCCAAGATACTCTCATGGCATTTCCTTTGGTAAATTCTCAAGTGGTGCATATTCAAGATAATATCTATGAAACACTTGGCATAGGTAAGTCACTTTCATTTCTCACATTATTAGATCATGTGACTTTTGCTATAAAGTCACCATTTATTGATCCACCAAGGCCTAAAATGGTGGATTATTCGTTAACTAAACCTCCTTGAAAAATGAGGTGATACAGTCAAGCTAATGACTATAAAGAAGCGCTTGTTGGAAGGCAACCCAACAATTTCTTGTTTTTAGTAGCTTTTAAGTTGTTTAAACTAGTGTTTTTGTGTGTTTTATAGGTGGCAATGGCAAGGGTTCATGCAAATTATTTCAAGTGCAAAAGAGTTTATAAGGAGTGGAGACCGATGTGAAAAAAGGAAACTTAACCTTCATTTTTGAGTTTACAATGCTTAATTTCATGTTATGAGGTTAAGTTAATTATTTGCATGAAATTGAAGCGCATTCAAGTGTTTAATTGTGTTCATGACCTATTTGCACTCTTTTGAACCATTTGAGCACCATCATATGCATTGGAAGTGTCGAGGGGACTATTTGATCCAAGAACCTCAACCTTCAATTTCCATTCTACATGTTTTTTATTTGTTTTGAGGTGTTGAGATTCATGTTTAAGTCACTTTCCATGTGTGTGAAGTATTGAATTGTTAAAAATATCATTGTAGAGCACGAATTGGAGAGTGTGATTCGAAGTCAAACTGAAAATTGCAGAAACTTGTGCAATAAGTGCAGATTCAATGGATCCGAGCTCGGATCCACTTCTGCAATCAGAAAATTTTTTACAGCAAAATCCGGCCAGAAATCCGGCCAAGTTTCGGCCGGATTTACGGCTGGATTGACAGGGGACTTCGTAAAAAAAATTATTTTACTCACTGGCCAGAATCCGACCGACAATCCGGCCGGATATCCTGCCAGAATCTGGCCGGATTCTGGCAGCTCTTCAGATTCAAGAGGAATCCGTTCACACACACTCACACCTAAAACACACACTACTCACTAAACTCACTCTTTTCACCATCTAATCTTCAAACCAACTATACCAAAACACTCCCCTTTCACTTGAGAGATGATTTCATAGCTAAAACTTCTTCAAAAAAAAGTTTTAATTCGGAATTGAGTTTTAGAAGAACAAGGGTTTTACATTTTTGAACTCTTCATTTGAGGCCAAATTAGAGTGAAATTTTTAGGGGTTTCTTCAACATTTGCATCCATAATCATCAACAAACAAGTTTGAGGTAACAAATCTTCACCAAATGTTGTCATTTGAATTTTGCCATTTATCATTTTTTTTTCTAATTTTGGGCAATTTCGGATTTTTTCTCATTTTGTGAAGTTTGATGCTTTTTATTATGGTTATTGAGCTTATTGATGATTATTGGTGATGTTTAACTCATGAGTTCGTGATTATTTGGTGAATTTTTGCTAATTTTATGCTTAATTTGGCTTGATGACAAAGTTGCATATTAAGTAGCCAAATGTAGCATTTTAATTAGCTTAGTGGGAGTTTTTGATATTCATGTAAGTAATTTAGATTACCTAATAAATGAAAAGGTGATTGATTGAATGATTTCTTGAATTCTTAGGTAATTCTAAAAGAAGAGGTGAATTGAAGATGGCCTTAATTTATGAAATTCATAAATGCACTTATAATCTCTGTGGTTCAATAGTTTTTAGTATTCTCATGAAGGTCATTTATATTTTGGTTTGGTGTGTTTGCCTCCATTTTGAGATTACTTTTGTACTTGATGGGACTTGATCATTGATGACAAAATATATAAATGGAACTTATTTTGTTCATGATTGTGGATTTATTGTGTGAAATTAGCTTCCCTTTGCTTTGGATACTAATGCATATATTTGATTAGCAAAGATTAGCTCATTTCATGTTTTTATCCCATGAATATTGTATGGTTCCACATGCTTGATCATTTTTCCTTTTACCTTGACTTGCATGTTTTTTTCTTGTTGATTGCAACCTTTTATTTTTAAGAAATTTATTTATTTTGATTTTGCCTTTTTCAGGGTGCAATAAGTGAACTCTTCATTCTTTCTCAAATACGGTTGGAAATTCATCATATTGCCATGGATTTGGATCGCACAAGTCATAAGGGGAGTATTTTCTTTTACTCTTTATTTATTTTTCTTTTCTCACATTGAGGACAATGTGATGTTTAAGTGTGGGGGAGGAAATATTTGAATTTGCATTTTAAATGCTATGTGATGATATTTTGTAGATATAAATGCTTAGAAATGTTGGAATTGTGCATAGAAATAATGCCATGCGGATAATTTGCTTGAAAATGGGTTTGTTGGCAGGGAGTTTTCATCCATTTATAAGGAGAAACTCTGTAAAAAATTTTCTAAAATCTTTTTCAATATTTCACTATGGCCCAAAAGTTCTTCAAATTTTTGCATTTTCATTCAAAAAGGGCTAATTTGTTCCAACCTTAAGTGTTTGATTCTTCCGATTGTTGAAACTTTATGTGTATTTTGGAAGGTTTAGTTCTCATTTAACTTGGAAATGATTATTATGCAATTAGGATTTTTGCATTTTAGAAAGTATATTTGGTAAAGTGAGGAAAATTATGTCTATAAATTTTACATGTTTAATGAGATTTCTTCTCTTTACTTAATTTTACAAGTAAGTGATTGATATAGTCGATAAAGGTTATACTCCTCCTTTGATTATTTTTATATAATTTTCTATGAGAGAAGAATCTATTTATTGTCTTATAAAAAAAAAAGAAAAGAAAGTAAAAATTATTCTACTCCAATGATTTTTGTACCGAATAATCGGGAGTTGGCATCCACAAATATCGATTTTCGAATAAAAAGGTAATTGAATTAAGAGTATGCTAGCAATTTAAATAAGTGAAATGTTGAGTAACCGGGGATTTTCACATAAAAGTGTCGATTTTCGCGTCAAAAGCCATTTTCACTATTTAAATAAAATCAAATAAGAATAAGTCCCTCTTAGTTGTAAAATTTTGAGAAAAAGATGATTATAGGAGGAGAAAGGCTATAAATTGACTATGTGATTTGCCTATTTGTGAAATTAGGTTAGGGTGAGAGATTAAGTTTAACTTGTTAAATTAGGATATAATTATCTTTCCTTTACTTGATATTATGAGTATTTAGTGTAATTTGAACAATTGTATAATGATTATTTTCCAAGTCTTGAGGAATTAAATTTGACAAAAGTGCATATATTGTTTCACCTCTTGAATCATTGTAGTTGATTATGTATGGATTGCTTGAGGACAAGCAATGATTTAAGTGTGGGGGAGTTTGATAAGTGACTAACCTACGTTTTAATTGTATGACATTTTATATTATTTTTAGTCACTTTGGGCATATTATTGGAAGAAAATGAATCATTTTGGCTATAATTGGTGAAAAATGCTTTTAAGTGGTTAAATGATGTTTTTATCACTTTTTACTTGGATTTTGTGTATTTTCATAGTTTTGACACATTTTCATATTTCGGCTATAACTTGAGTTATAATGATCGGATTGAGATGATTCTTAAACCAATTTGAAGATAAGAGATAGATCTACAACTTTGGTGAAAACATCTGAATCCAGTTTGAAGGTTTTCCAGGTCAAAAAGCCGAATTACAGTAGCTAATTTCTATTGGTCGAAGTTGAAACAGGGCAGTGAGCAGTAAAGGGTATTTCAGTCATTTCGCAGCCTACACAGATCCAAATGAGGTGATTCTTGATGATTGGAAAGATAACTCAAAGGGCTACAAGTTTTATGTTTTGGTCAAGAGCTAAATCAGCTTTTATCATCAAGAAAAGTTCAGTTGAAGTTGACGCAAAATCGGAGCAGAGCTGGAAATTGAACAAAAGTGCACCAAAATGTCACTGTAACAATCCGGCCGGAACTTGGCCGGATTTCTGGCCGGATTGTGGTCAGAGCAGGCTGCTCTTTACGCGAAAAACTCAATTTCACCTCCACTAAGTCACATGTGATGCTATGTGAGAAACATTCCCAGCTGTAAAAGGGAGGTGTAAACCTCACTTCTTGACCAACTTTCACCTTTATATAGCCAAAACTTGCAAGATTGAAGGGGGAATAGAGAGACGTACGGGAGAAACTTGGAGTGCAGAGATGTAGCTCTTGCATTTTCTGAGTAGTAGGATAGTTTAGTTTAGAATAGTGTAGCTCTTCCATTCTTGTATATTAGCTAGATTATGATGAAAATGGAGATGAAGAAGGAGGAGTTGATACTCATGTGACAAGGGTTATCTCTTTTCCAACTATTTATCTTTTGTATTGGATTCTAAGTTTAGTTGATATGCAAGTTCTGGATTTTGTGTTCAATATGTGTCTCTAAAGTTTATGCCTTGGGTTTGGTTGAACTTTCTATAATTGTTAATATTTATTATTTGGTTATTTGATTGCTATTATTTGAGCAAGTTATTTAGCACTTTGGCCCTTTAAATCATGATTAATCTGGTACCATTAATTGTGACTGTCTAAGGTGTTGTTTCTGCAATGAAAATTGAGATTTAACACTAGTTCAAGAAGTGCTAAACATAGGGAGTACACTCACGAGAGTAGAGGTGCACCTATGTGGTTTCAGTGATTAATTTCATGTAATTTCATTGAAGAAATGAACTTGTAGCTAATTTCATAACCATTAGAATAGGTATGGATTAGTTATGAGTATAGTTGATTCACTACGAAAGTAGGTTTCACATGTTTAAGGAAATTACACCATAACTAGCCTAGATAGTAGTACTCAATGATCCAAAAATGGCAATTGCATGAGTAGTTAGGGATACCACAACCTAAGGAGCTTTCATTTGTTATTTTCTTGCATAAGTTCAGTAGGTTTTACTTGTTATAATTCATTGATAGTCTAAATAATAGAGAAACTTTAGTAGTGCCGGTAATTGCAATCTTCCTTGTGGGATCGATCCTTAATACCCTATACTCGCTCACGATTCGTATACTTGCGATAAATCGCGTGTGGGGTATTTAGGAGTTTATAAATGTAAAACTTGATTAGGATGAGCTTACTGTTATATGTATACCATGCACCCGTCAAAATGCTCCTAGGTTCTAAGTTCCAAAACCATTTTCGGGCAGTTCGTTGCAGGAAAATAGGGAAGGCTCGGCAGATGACGGCATCAGGGACGCAGTACAACCGGAAGGCCGAGATGAAAGCACGGAGGTGATCCGGCCATCGTAAGGTAGCAGCGCCGGGAGTTTAAAGTTTGGGGGAACCATCTCCCTGTTTATGTCATTGGTGAAGGGTAGAGCCCTCATGTAGTCGGCTGCCAGACCCTCTGGCCGTCGGCGTGTATCCTCAGTTCATCTCCCCAGTAAGCCCCGGAAAAACGCTCTGGAGATGGAGGCAATTGTGGAGGTTGCCTTAGAGGGGGAGCACTTTGAGGAACTCCGGGCAAGATGAGCGTCGTCATCGGAGTCCTCTCCAGAGGGCATCTCGGGTGATTTTGCTGATCTCCTTTTGGAAGATTCAGTTTTTTCTTTTCCCTGCCTCTTGAAGTACCTTCCCAATTCCTCAAAGATGTTGGGATTGTCTGCTACAAACTTGGCCATCTTGGCGATGGCGTCTTCATTTGCAGGCCGAGTCCTCGGGGACTCCTGCCCCTCGGAAACATGATCTTGCTGAGCAACCGAACTGGGCTCAGCTCCGGTTGAGGGAACCTTCCTACTTCTAGAGCGCGTAGGTCTCATCTTGAAAGTAATATCGTTCCCACAGACGGCGCCAATTGAAGAGGTGATTTCTGGTTAGGTAGTCGAGCTGACCTAATTCAGCTCCCTCTTTCGGTGCTGTGATGCGGAGATAGGGTTGATATTCCGGAGTGAGAGGCGGGGCTTCGTCCCCTGGGATCACTCCGACAATCAAGTCAGTATATTGAGGGAAAATGAAGAGTAATGAACAGTATGAGTGCAACAGTGTGCTTACTTGTGAGGAGCGAACATGGGGTATTTATAGAGTGGGAATAGACAGTACAGAACGATGGGTTCATGCTAGCGGGTCCCATGTCTTGAATACTACGGCTCTGTTCTGCGCCTGGAGGTCTGTCTCTGACACAGCAGCAGTCTGGGCCTCCTGACAGGCGGCACTGTGCCGCCGCCATTAAGAGTATCAGCAGCTTTTCAGATAAAGCAACGGCTTTGAGTGTGGTGTCAGGTGGTCTGACATCACCCGCGTGGAGCTGAGATGGGATGCCGGACACGTTCTCGATCACCGTGACGGACGAGGTGACATAACCTCGGGTAAGACGAACCCCGAGATGACATCCTCAGTAGAGAAATTTAAGTTATTTCTATCCAGATTTGACAATCTAATTAAGAGGTCAGGTGCGATTATCTTTGAAGTTCCTCTCACTTTTATTTATTGCTTCTTAATTGCCTGGCTTTAAGGTTTCTTAGGGCTAGGCTCGATTTTTGTAGTTATTCCCATCTTTTAATTTCTACCGCTTAATACATGCTAGAGTTAGCGCCATGGTTACCAATGGCTAATTTTCTGTCTGAGGTACCCAAGATCCTCCTGAGAACCTCCTCTCGAGACGAACTCTTACTGATCATCTGTAACCATCACCATTTTGCTCAGGATGTCTTGCGAGCTGAGTACTTGGCTGACCGGAAGTAATTGACATGATATCCAAATAGGCTTTTGCAGACTTACCCCTCGTGCAGCCAGGCCTATAGCCAACCTACCACCACATCCTACCTCATTAAAGTGATCCAAAGTCCAATGACCCACCTCTTTCTCTACTATAAATACCCCTCCTCTTGGATCTCCAAAGCTAACCGCTTCTTAATACTCCTATTTAGTTATTTATTACCACGTAGACTGTCAATAGGGTTGGGCCAGCTCGAGCCTGATTTGTTCGACTCGATAAAAAGCCCAATGATCCTATAATATCAGTGAGTTGGGCTGAGTTTGCGTCTCAAAACTAGACTCACATTAAATATGAGCTGAACTTGGGCTTCACTAGGCTCAAGCCCGATGTAGGCCCAGCCCTATATGTATAATATATTAATATAAATAGGTAATATTTATAATATTTATATTTTGGTAATATAATTATATATATAGCTATTATATATAATATTTATGTTTTGATATTAGATTATATACAATTAATCAATTCTATATCCAATTATATAATATTTTCATTGAGTAAATTTATGTTGAGTAAATTGTTTCTTATTAATTGAGTAAATTTTTGTGTTGGCATAATATTGATTGATTTCTTTTTGTGTTGACATGTTTGGATTCAAGTCACAAGACTATGAAGAAGTTCCAATATTTGAAAATATATTGGTTTATGATCACATATTTTATTACTATTTTCTATGTACTTTGAACGAATTAAATATAAATATTGTTGAAAAAATTCTTCATTTGTATACTTTTTAAGAACTATTACTCGTTCATATTTAGTTTTAATGTTGTATTCTTGTGAATGTCAAATTAGTTTTACAACTTAATAGTTATAGCACTTATACTAAGAAAATTAATAATAAGTGAGTTTGGGCTAAACTCGAATAAGGTTTATAATCCGAATATTATGTGAGTTGAATATGAGTTTCACATTTAATAATCCGAAACTCATAGCCCAAAACCTGAAGGTATTACAAATTAAATAAACTGATTTCGAACTTATGAAAGTCCAGCTCATTAGGCCCGATTGACAAGCTTATTACCAAGCTCGCTCTTTTTGCTAACTTAACCGTTGGAGTCAAACAAGGGGCTCAGCCTCGTCTTTGCCTTTGGTTTTATGCCGGGATTCCAGGCTCGGACTTGCCGATCTCAACCTTTCTCAGGAGTCTGACTTTGGGTTTCTACAATTGGCTCCGTCTGTGGGAACAAAGTTGAATCCGAGTGCTCTACTTTCCAATGGCTAAGACTCGCTCTAATCATGGAAATCAAAACCCTCAGACATCTGAAGGTCATGCGGCTGATTTGAGGGACCAGGGAATTCCTAAGAACTCCCAGCCTCATGGAAAGGCTATAGCTTAGGTGGCCGAGTTCGTAGCGTCCAATCCATGGCTTTGTCGAAGAGATTGTTAGGCATATGAAAGGGATGAAGAGGGCCGAGTCTTCTAAGAGACGCCTTGAAGATACCCCTCCATCTTCTTTTTCCGAGGATGACTCGGATGATCATCATCCTAAGAGGAAGAAAGAAAAAGAAAACCTTATGAAATTGAAATGTAAGGTTCATTCTAAGGTGTCCTCAGTTTTGCGAGCGTTGCTTAGGAACCCATTTTGAAGAAAGGACAATGGTGAAGGGTTTAGACATAGATCGGCCCTTTATGGGGACTTTATGAGGGCCTCCCCCTTTACCCCAGACATTAACGAAGAAGTTTTTCCGGCTAACTTAAAGTTGCTCAATGTTCCATTTTACGATGGAAAGGGAGATTCTGAAGACCATATCGATGTGTTCTTATCAGCATTCGGACTGTATGGGATCTCTGATGCCGTGATGTATCGGCATTTCCTCATTTTTTGCAGAGTAATGCTTGAAAATGGTTCTGGATATTGGAATTGGAGAGTATATCACTAGTTCGTCCACCGTTTCATCTCTTCTCGGCCCATCACCAAGACTTCAGCATATCTAATGAACATTAAACAACAGCCGGATGAATCTCTGCGTTCTTATCTGGCTCGCCTCAATTAAGAAAGCATTCAAATTCCTGATCCAGTGGATCAAGTCACTATGCCCGCCTTCATTCATGGGTTAAAGTCGAGACCTTCAATATAGAGTTGCATAGAGATTATCCAATTACTTTGAATGAGCTTTGGTTGAGAACCGACAAGTTTATGCAGGGAGAAGACTCCGACCAGATGAAGAGAGAAACTCAAACTCCTTCACCAACTCGGGAGAGGAGAGGACAGCCTGTACAAGGCAAGAACACGGCAAATAACTCGGTCGGACTCAGTCGGGTGGAAAGAAGTGTGTTCAACAAAACCTCAAAGGGAAAAACCCCCCCCTATCACTGACCAAGACCTCACCCCTCTTAACACTTCCCGAGACCACTTTCTCGCGGTCATGGAATCTAACATGGCTAGTTTACTATGGTCAAACTGTGACGGATCATATTTACAATATGTAAATTTCAAATCTGATGCGAGACTCGTGATGCTAGAACCAGAATAGATGATTTACATCAATTGCTTCTTCTTTAGGACGAATTCAATTCCTTCTATGGTCAAGACAAAAAACAAAAACCAAAAGATCCAATACAAACAGCATGGTAGTAAACCGCTCATAATTGCAATTTTTAGAAAAACTTTAAAAGACTACAAATTATAGATTCAAAAACTTGACGATTTAGAATCTGATATTGGTTATCACTTGTGGAATTTTTTAGAATCCCAATATCAGATATTTGAATATAACTTTAACATAAACACGTACCGTTCTTCGAAGATAGATTGAGAAATACTTAAGAATTTTAATTGGCACATTGTTATTTGCACACCTGATATATGTAACTCCCTCTCTCTCTCTTTAAGTTCTTATGGTAGTCATCAATGGTACAAACCACCCTTGTTGATGTTCCCATATAGCTAGGGTGGTTTGCACCATTGATGAGTTGTTGACTAACAAAGAAATGAAATGTTAGCCAATCATACCATTAACGCAATACTCTTGTACCATTCATAGATTGCGCCGGTCAGAATTTGATCTTAAATTTTCTTCCTCAATCAAAATATCTACCTTCTTCCTTAGTTAAGGAAGGACAAAGTTGTCTATCCATTCTACCTAAAATAATTGATTCTTTTTAAGCATGCACAATTATTCTTAATAATTGTATGACCGTTTCTGCCCGCTGGGGGGAGGGGGAAGGGGATCTCTATCCAAGTATTTTGACTTTCTTGACCATGTCATTATTTTTGGGATAATTTCAAAAACCTCTCCTGAGGTTTTGGACAATTGCAGCCACCTCTTCTAAGGTTTGACAAATTATGAAAACCTCCTTAGAGAGCATGTCTTGGTAACAATTGGTGATGTAAGCAAAAAAAATTAATGAATATTCCATGTTACCCCTCTCTGATGTATAAAACAAATTAAATGCTAAAAAAGTCAACTATCTCCATTTCCCATTAAGTGAAATTTTCAAGTTAGTTTTTTGCAAAAAACTTTGAATCATGTTTTGAAAGCATCCTTTTTTGATACTTTGGACATTTTTTTTCAGTTAAGTAATTTTTGAAAATACTTATTTTAACAAATATATCCCTAATTGATAGGTCGCCTTTTTATAAATTGATCAAGAAGTCTAGTCCAGAGAATTGGGAATGAAGTATAATATACTAGATAAGATGACATTAGAGATTTAGGATAAAGAAGTATTACCGAAAAAGGATTTCCATTTTCAGAAGCAAATGGGAGCTCCTGTCATGTACATGGAATAATGTCACAGAATGGGCCAAACTAAGCTTAAAGGACCTTTTGATATTTGAAATGGCATGGTGAAACAAATGACTCTCTGCATAAGAAAACATGTAGAAGCAGTCTTGATCATTTTGATTTTTTTTTCATACAACAAACAATTATCAAAAAATAAGACAGCATATTAGTTACAACTACCGAAAGATAAACCAACATATTACGTTATTCCCAGTAATTTTAAGGCAGATTTGTAAATATATGAGCACAACTCACAACTGAGGTTTGGCCTATGAGTAGCTCTTTGCAGTTGATATTGTGATACCTTGTACATTGGAACAGTTAAGTGCTATAGACCAATATCTATACAATATATAAAGCGAGAGCATCACTCTGTATGGTGTAAGCACATACCGTCATCTTTTAAAATTTCAAATCTACCATTAATGATAAGTACACCTGGCAATTATGCCCAAAACCCAACAACCCACCCAACTCACCCACTAATTTGAGAAGTTGGGTTGGGTAATTTAGGTGTTGAGTCAATTTTGGATTGGGTAATAAAAATCCAGATATATTTTGGGCGGTTTGGGTATTTATGTTGCGCACCCATTATCCAACTTAAATTTTAAAAATAAATAAAGAAATTAAATTTCTTGGGTTGATATAATCTCGCATAAAGAAACAATCAAGATCTCTTGGGTTGATACATCTTGGATAAGAGAAGCTGCTGGTCATAATCCTTTTCGTGTCGACGTAAGCTGTATTGTAGCCTTGTTAGCTGCAATCTAGCATTTTGTGCATTGGAGGATGGTCTGTATGCATACACATGAAGCAGAATGGCATTATCCCCGAAGGTCTCCAACATCGCATTCTTATTCCATGACTGTAGTGCAAGAAAAAAATGTAGGTACTTAAATATATTTGAGGATAAAGCAGACCTGGTATGGTCTTTGGCTCTACTATAGATAGTGATATTTGAACTAATTGGTTGAAAATTGTATCTCTCTCATCAAAATTTCAATTTAATTAAGACGTGATTGGATTTTTTATGAGACTAGAAAAATGTTTGGTACAACTAATGCTAAATCAAGTAACAAGACTTGGAAAATCGTATATTGGCATACCATTTTTTCATGCTATATCCAACTTGGACCAAAATTGGTGCTTCAATCTCTTAGTTTGGATCAAAGCTATATCCACTGTCCATTTGAAAATCCTTACTTGTATAAAAAATAATGAGTTCATCCAAATAGTTTAAACAGTTAGTTTGTGTGTGTATTTGTGAAAGTATATTAGTGTGTATTTTAGTGTGTAAAAATAATTTATTTCTAAAGAGCTTAAGAAGTGAGTGTGTGTTTGTATTTGTGAAGATGTTTTAGTGTGTGAAAATGTATTTTATGTGTGTGAAAAAAAATTTGTATGTAAAAATGTATTAAAGAGAATTTATATATAAAAATCTATTAATTAATATATTGGGTCATATTTAAGTCATGGGTTTGAAATGACCCAATATGATCCCACCCAAAATTGACCCAATCTAAACTTGGGCGGGTTGGATATTACCCATTTAAGTAAAAACTCAATATCAATCCGCCCAACCCGCCCAATTGCCAGGTATAATGATAAGGTTAAATTTGTCCCAGTTCATTAAAAAAAAACTTCCCAACAATTAGCAGGGAACTATTTGAATTAGCGGGAGTTTTTTACTGTAACTTTCAACTCTCACATTATTAGCTTAACTTTCATCATCTTTTTATACAATTATCTACATTATAAAAGAATTTGACCAATAAAAAAATATTACAAAGAGATAATTTTGATAAATATATCTTTTTATTAAACTACACACACGTAAGGGTGTATTTCAAGCACTAGTATAAAATAAAACCGGAGCATTAATTGAAGTCCAATTTGGAATATTTATTTTCGACCAGCGAGAACAGAATTCAAAGAGTTGGACTTAACTGTTGAGACTTAGGTGATTTAACTGGTTTATAGGACGTGACAAATTAATAGCTATTCCTTGTAATTTTATTGGCAAATAGTTGGACTTAACTGTTGAGACTTAAGTGATTTAACAGGTTTATAGGACGTGACAAATTAATAGCTATTACTTGTAATTTTTTCAATAAAAGAATGACAAAGGATATATTAATCCATAAAAGAACTTGGTCACCTTTTAGAAAAAAAAAAAAAAAAAAACTAATTGAGATGGGCAAGTGTGTAGAAAGTTTTTTTTTTCCTTGGGGCAATATAACCATCTTGTTGATGACAGAAGTAAGGCATATACATCAGAAATTTAACATTCCAATTGCATTAGAATAACCCTATCAAAATACAAGACACAAAACAATTACCATCTAAAACAATCATTAGTCAAGCCAAGTTCCATAACCAGTTCCCAGTTACCAACTAAAACTATCATTGGTCATGCCAAGTTTCATATAACTACTTCCTAATTCAACTTAGTCCAAGGGATTCTTCTCCAACTTGCTAGCACATCTTCTACAATATCCACCAAAGCAGAGACACGTCTCTGCTGAAAGATTACTTGGTTTCTCACTTGCATAGCTGATATAATGCAGCAACAAACACTAGCCTTCTGACCTGATCAGGAAAAGAGTAGACTACAGTGCTCATGTAGCCACTTTAGTTCTGCATCCCACACTGCATGCGTTCCTTACTCATTAAACACAGCCTCTGCAATTTCTGCCAAACTCTACTAGTTGTTAGACGGTCAAAGTAGATATGGTCCACGGTTTCCACTGCTCTATGACATAGCTCACATTGATCTGAAGTGTGCTGAAGTCCCCAAGCCGTTAATCTATCTTTGCTTGGTAGTTTTTTTTACACAACAGGCACAGAGCAAAGGAGAACCGTGGTACAGTTCCTTTACCTCATACTAATTTATACCAATCCACTTTCCTCCCAATAGGTTTACACCATTTCCACTGATTATTTTTTGTATAGTGCTAACAACCTTGCATTCTTAGCCAGCCCAAAATTGTGTAAGAGGTTCTCAAAAAAGTACTGATATAGTGGATCAATAGGATGTCAGGAATCATACTAAGAAGTTAGTGTCTTCCCCACTACCAATCTGGTACCTAATAAAAGGTTGAATTTCAGAACTTAGCATCAAGATTCTTCTCCGCACTCTAATCATTTGTTCCAATGTTCCAGATTAAAAAACCCCAGTGCACTTTCTTATTTGGGTTAATCACATTTTATCTCCTTAAAGAATACCCCATTTCTCAGTTTACCCCCTAACATTTAATTTTGCTCACTTAACCCCCTTTAGGACAAAATTGCCCTTGCATTATTTTGACTTTTCATTTACCTTGTTTTTCTTTCTTTTATTTATTTTTTTCTTTCTTCTTTATTTAATTCTTCCTCTTTCCCACAAAAATCTTCACCTTAATGATTGAAATTAAAAAAGAGGAATTGCAGAGATTTATCTTCTCCTTAAATGATTAAAAAAATATTCAAATCACTTTCCTAAAATACAATTTTTTTAACCTTTCAATTCTTTTAATTTTGAATTTTCCTCTTTCCTTTCTAGTTTCTCATTTTATTCTCAAGAAAATATCAAAAGATGAATTTGTTAAACTACATGTTGAAGAATCCTTTGTTTAATAGTTAAAAGTTCATAGTTCAGGAATTTGAGGTCATGAGTTCAACTTCACCCCTCTCTCTCTCTTCCACTTCTTAAATCACATCTCTCCTCTGCAAAAAGAAAATGGTGAGTTATGTATATAGTTATTTCTAACAATAATTTTTTTTAGGCTCCTTATTCTAGGTGGAAATTGCTGAAAGCCACCGATGTTACTTGTACCCCACTACCAAATTTTGGAGATGGGAGTCACATTAAAGTTTCCAAGAAATAAGGTCAAGATCCTATAAATAAAGATCTAATTGTAGGGCATATATCAATTTTCATACCTGGTTCATGCAGTTTCTTTTTTCCCCCCTTTTCCATTTGAAGTTAAAGCGTTGAATATGTAACGGATTGAGATATTAAGGTTTTCCGACAGTCATCTTACGTCACCTCCCATTTTGCATCCCCAAGCTCTAATATTTGGACTCACCGCACCCTTCTAATCCGTTTCAGTCTATTCTTACAAATTTTACAAATTGAAGAAATGCAAACCCAAGTTCAGAACCAATTGAGTACATATGGAAGAAATAGAATGAAAACTTAGTTATTACAATTTTTCAGCCTCTTTCTGTGCATGACTATATAAGCTCTAGATAGATATCATCCTATTCGATTGTCTTTCATAGATTGGATTTGGTTTTAATAAACCCCTACTGTATAACTCATGTTCCACAAATTTAGAGCAAAATTAAGCTCAGCAAGGCATTGAATTAAACAAGTAGAGGCAATCCAAACATCTAACATGCATTTGTATCCCATGATCACAAAAATCATGCATTACAAATTTTATGATTCACACCTAATGGTTGGAAAAGGTGTGTAAGGACTATATGATCTTAGTGTGTACCACTTTTAGGGGCGCAACATTGGAAGAGACTTGTTAACTGCTAAATCGATTCTTGTTAATTTATAATATGTTATTAGACGTTCACACCACTGAATATCATTTATACATCTAAATGTCAATTCAACACTGATATCTTTAGTTTATAACTAGTTATTGGAGATTTACACTATTAGTTATCATCCTCACCCGCCAGGAACCTTGCTTCAGCCTGGTAGGTCTCAGGTTCGAACTCGAGGTCTGTGAATTGGGGAGGAAAAAGGAGGGGAATGGGGAGGGTTGGGGGTTAAGAAAATATATATCATTCTTTCAACTTAGTTTAACCCACTATTGTTCTGGCTAGTTGATCACAAGCGGCTCTTAGACATTCAAGTTAATAGATGCTGTTTTTACAAACAAGTTTCAAACGACATTTGCACCACTATTTTCTATTTTCAAACTTGAGTATCAAGCCAATTTTTCCCGTGGGTTTACAATTATTTGTTCAACGATTTCATATAAAATGGGATAAACCATAACATGCACAGGTATGATAAGTAATTTCAGGTAATTTTATTTGTCATGAATACTCTTAGATTGCGTTGTTGGCTATTTCTTTATCCTATTTAACTTGAGCAATTGCACTTCTTTTAGGTGCCTAATTGCCAGTTCATGGCTTGAAAGAGTATTAATATATTTACCACCTTTTGTGTGGTTCACAAACATGCATGTACAGTGGAAGTCCATAAGTTGCTAGATTTTGAAAATTCTTTTTTATTTTTTAATGCTAGAAAATTTTCAATAGTTGAGCTTGCTATCTACTCTTTTGTCCATAATTTACTTTGTATGAAATTATGCTTGTGTGATCTATTCAATTTACTTACATATAGTTCATGAAAGTACTTGCATAGCGTACTAAATGAACTTGTATAGTTTATAAGAAGTACTATCTGATATATGAAGTCTATGACAATGCAAGTACTTTTTTACGGTAGATGTACCATTTGTTGTACAAAAAGATCTTATTACTGCGATTACCTATAGATAAGTAGGCCAAAAAAAAACCATGTTATCCACTTGTCGTGCTATTTAAGTAATTTTCCTAATGAAGTAGGATGCATGATAATATATTATATTTATCCTTTTTAATACATATATCTTATCTTTACTATACTAAAAGCGTCAGTTGGCTTTGCTACAGTGAAAATGGGCAGGTTATAGCGTGATTTGTGTGAGCTTGAGGGGCAGTTTGATCTTTTGCCATTCAGTGGTGGTGGCTTTGCTGGAAATGTAAGTTTGTTGCTATCAGCTGTCTGCATGGCTTTGGAACTTCGATGCTGTCCGCGTGGCCTGGCTTTGGAACTTCCTTTTGTTGCAAAGATCTTCAGGACACGCCAACAAGAACTAATGGCTGGCCCAGCTGCACCAGGGAAAAGAATAGAAGAGGCATCTGACTCATAAGCTACTAGCACGAAAGCCTAGCGAACAAAGAAGCGCAGCCCCTTTCTGGCTTAGTAAGGCGCATCTGTTTTCTTGCTCCCTTGTTGCGCATTAAGGACTATACGCTCAGAAAAAGCTTATTTATCGCACCTTTGCTTCTCTATGGTTATGCTATATCCCCTTTCCTATAGGACGAGCCATAAGAATCTATGAGATTGATTGAACAAGCCTTTAATTTAAGGCGAAGAAAAATCATCGAACTAATGGACGGAACCTTCAAAAGCCAGGGTAAGGTTTGGGGCACCATTTCCCTATCCTGTTATTGGTATTGTGGTATAAGCGGCAATGCCTTTTGTTTTAGTTGAAAAAACTGCTTTCCCTAACCAAGGAATTAGTTCAACCAAAAAAGGGAAAGAAAGAAAAAAAATAAGAAAATATGTATATTTATCCTTGCAAGCTGGAACCATTCGATATTAAAAGTCCGAGACTTATTTTCAATTAATGATGAACCATTTTTGCTTTCTTCATTCTTATGTATGAACCAAACTCATAGTAGGATAAAGTTAAATAAAAATTATATGTCACGCATCCAGACCTATTAATGAAAAAAAAAGGCTATTAACTATACAAAAAAAATTAATATATTTTTACATTATTCTAAAAATAGTTTTTAAATATGTTTAAGAGCTCATCCAATATAGCAAACAATGGAAAATGATAAAACCATTTTATAATTTTAGACATTATTTAGTAATTAAGACTACATTGAAAAGGTTAGATAACCATGCCTGATAATTCTACTTAATTGTTATCATGACTTACTGATTAATGCTAAATTGAGAATATTAGATAACCTAATGAAGATGTTGAAAGGTTGGGACGAAAAACTTTCGCTAGAAAAATCTTGTGAGCCAGATGTTTAGACTTATCTTAAAACTTTAACCGGTCACGTGATTTCCCACACAGCATTTAGTAGTAATTGTGAAGAAAAAACAAAAAAGTTTAGAATTTCAACAAAAACAGGCTGGCCATATTGTGACAGCTGAAAGGTTATTATATATCCCTAGAATGAGATATATTACTGGTTTCAATCTTTTCCTCCCAGTGTTTAGAAAACATATTCCCCTGTTCTACAAGAATGTGAAGATAGTTCCAATGCGAGAGGCATCAATGCATATCTGAATCAAATCAGACTGTTAAATGATCGTGTTAAACGCAAGACAATAGGTAGCTCTTCCACGTTATCCAAGTACGAAAACGCAGCTCTGATGACTATATTGAACCTTTGCTTTCAAAAGAGGATAATTGCAGAACTTGTATTCTTGTGAAACACTTCGTCCAAACTACTACTTTGTATGTCGTCATAGATCAGACCTACTGCTAATCCTTCGCAGCTACCTATATGGGTAGCTGATTAAAACACAAGAATTGTGTTCATCTTCGAAGTATATTTCAAGCTAATGCTTATATATAAAATATAAAAACATCTACCATGAACATTTGATTTCTCGTTATTTTCTTCATCTCACTGCCATTTATATGAAATTCTGCTTAATATCTTCCAGACTTCAAAATAAGCAACTTACTACGATCTGTTATTGATAAGCATTGCGAAAACACTTGCAATGACTACTGCCAGGTATCTCATGATTTTATAGTCCTTAAGTCAGTTATTTACTTGACCTATCTAGAAATCTACAAATTACAATATGCGATATTTTATCAGTTTTGCTTTTTATGAACCATGAAAATTTCAGATCAAGCATAGAAACCAAATGCATTCTCATTCCCGAGCTAACAGATACGAACAGAAACAGGTTTGCAAAGCTTGTTATTATAGAAAAGAGCCCTATCCGTTATGGCAAAGACACTGGCACTCCATATCAGAAATATATCTTCGCAGATGCAGCGGTAAGTGCACCTTCTCAAATTCTTACTACTACACGCGATTTCCAGCAAGAACCTCCACTCTGATACACAAAAAAAGGCAAATAGTTGCCACACAACTACAGCCCAAACTGCCAAGTGTCAACTTCAATGCAAATATATGGCACCCATGCAACACAAACAACGTCAATCCTGCCACCGCACACGGAAACCTGACACAGTCCATCACATTTTGACAACACAAATCGTTAACACCAAACTACCTACTATCAATTACATTAGAGTAACACAAATTTGGGGCAACCTCGCGCGTAGCGCGAGGCTTAAAAAACTAGTACATATATAAAGCGTGAATCGCTTATGAATAGTGGACAATGGACCAGTTATACTATGATTGCTGTGACTTTGAGGGGCGTTTTGGTCTTTTGTCATTCAGTGGCAATGGCTCTGCTGGAAATTCGCTTCTGTCCGCGTGGCCCTCTTGGATGGGTACGTTTTGGAGGTCAGCAATTTCCTCTCGTTCTCTTCTTCGTTCTGTTCTTGGTTTTGAGAGCACCGATTCAGAGTTTTGGCAGCTGCTACTTTTTCTTATTCTTTTGTCGGTCTTGTTTCTTCGCCTTCTTTACCAGATGTGTTTTTCCCATTCCTCATTCTTCTTCTTAGCTTTCTCTGTCCAGTGCTTTTTCTTTCCCTTGTTTTCCTATTGAATTTTCTACTAGATTGCAGATAATTGAGTCTAGGAATAGAGTATATGGAAGGGTTTTAACACACAGTCACGTATTAGCCTCATCCGTCGCAATTCACGCCCCTTAACTAACGAGTAAACAGTAGTCAATAAGCTGTTGATTCTTTCTACAAGCAAGAAAACACGTTGAAGGTGAAAATCCCATCTGGGTTTTTGAAATAATGGCCTCTGTATTGAGCAGAAGTGTTACATCTGCTTCTGTGGCTTCACTTCCTTATCAAAAGGCCCCGTTTTCATCAGTGGAGACTAAGAACAGTAGAGTAGGGGTATTGGGAAGTGCTTTTTTGCCTAGAAATGGGTTGAGAAATAGTTTGTTAAAATCATCTGGGCTTAAGTGGAAGCTAGCTAGAGAGGAGAGAAAGCAGAGTGGTGGTTAAGTGTGAAGGGGGAGCTACTATGGCTGAAAAGGAGGCTCCTGAGGTCTCTGGGGAAATCCATGAATACCAGGCTGAGGTGGTTTTTTTTCCCTACTTATCTTTCTGAATTTGATTGTTATTCTTTTTTGGCGTAAAGTTTTTTTTTTTTTTTGGGATTTTGGACTGTGGATTTTCTTCTATTTGATACAACAAAGAATGAATTGATTGAAATTATAAGAAAGTTTGAATTTTGCGATGTTGAGCAATGTTGTGCATAGCAATTTATTAGTTTGTTGAAGAAAATATTGATTCTTGGACTGAAAAAAAAAATTGAATGAATTTTAAAGATTTGATTATTGGTCTTGATAGCAACTCGATTGGTAGGCTGTTTGGACAACTCTGTATTCTATTGTCTGATGGGTCTCTGTTTGAGTGTCGCTTGGTTTGTTAAGTTTGGAGATTGTATGTGGGTATTGAAAGTTGATAACTTTGGACAAATTGCAGGTTAGTCGCCTGCTGGACTTGATTGTTCATAGTCTTTACAGCCACAAGAAAGTTTTTTTTCGAGAACCTGTGAGGTGATCTTATCTAAATCTTTCCACTTCTATTGTCATGGCATTTGGAACTCTGACTGCCAATAAAGTAGTTTCGTGTCAATTCTAGTACTGGAGCAGGGACTCTAGATGTGCAATGAGTTACTTGATTCACCCTGGTTCCGAAGAGTTTGCTTAACCGGATATACCAGAATTTATTCACGAGAAATCTATAATTTGTATACAGGGCAAGCAAGGTCGTATCCTCAGGGACTGGAAGTAATTCGTTTCTACTCAAGTTCAGGTTATAGGGGATTTTTTATAGCAATGGCAATAAGTAAACGATTTGAATAAAAATAAATAGCCAACAAAAGATTAAATGACAAATTACTAAAACCAAATTAACAATAGCTAAGCTCTAGTCAAGAAATAATTTGAGCAATGGTTCAACTAATTGATCGTCGATGCAGAGATAATTCCAATTATTAACTAATAAATAAGTTATAACTGCCAAACAAGCGATGACAGTCAACTTCTCCTTACTATTTCGATGACTGAGGTACGCTCGTCAATCATTACTCTAATCGGGAAATAACCTTAGGTACGCCCGTAAGATTTAATTCTCCAATTGCCTTATATATTAGAGGAGTCATATTCTAACTAAATAACACACTACAAGGGTTATTTTAGATTAGCCCGCATATTCCCTTGACACAAATCCAATCATGCCAGTTGTCACTATTTCACAGCAATTAAACAATTACGAATTTAATGCTTCAATTGACATCAGGTTGTTAAATTAATTCAAGTCCGGGCCCAGATTATTTAATTAACAAAACAACCATAAACATTACAAACAGAGAATATGCAAATACTAGTAAATAAGAGAAACAAATAAAATTAATTCGATTTCACAATTTTTAGATGAACCAAAACTAGGAATGGCAATGGAGGCGGGTGCCCGCGGTTGCCCGCCTCGCGGGGGGCTCTCGAGGCGGGAGTTGGGGCGAGGGGTGGGGCGGGGGCGAGGGGAAATTTTTTCCCCCCGTTTAGTAACGGGGCGGGGGTAGCCACCCGCAAAAAAAAAAGTATATATATATACAATTATATATAATATGTAATTTAATTAGTTATAAAATTATGATAATGATATTATTAGTTAGATGTATTATATAATGTATATTAGTGTATGTAATATAATTGATATTATCAATGATACGAATAATTAGACATGTCTACTAATAGAATTTATTAATTATTTATACTAAATTTACTAATACATTTATACTAAATTTCTAATTACACTTAATAGAATAACACTTTTTTCTCAAAAAAAAAAGCATAAACACAATAATGAATTAGTGATTGTATTTGTACCAAAAGTGAAAACTTGACTATTTTAGTTGTATTTATTTCATCATGTTGGATTGTATTCAAATAACTTTTGTTTGATTGTTTTTATGAATTTCAATTGTAAAATTACAATGAATAATAACTTGATGATGTGTTGATATTTTAGTATTTGATTATTTATTAAAATTTAACTATAACAAAATTTTATTAACCCCGCGGGTGCCCCCGCGGAGGAAGCAGGGCTGGGCGGGGGCGGGCGGGGGGAGTGGGAGGCAGGGGACGGGGCGGGGGTCGGGGGGGATTAATAGGCCAGGTCCCCCGCCCCAACCCCGCCCCGTTGCCATCCCTAACCAAAACCTCCGTTGTTCCTTGACTAGAAAAAGGGATTTAGTTCATCCCTGTTAAGTCAATCTCACGCAGATTTGTAGAGAAAATTGGCGCATCCATTGTCTCCCATTGAGATAAACAAAAACGATGGAATAAGAACAATAGTCCGAATAAGACGAAAAGTCAAAAAGTCAAAGTAATAAAGATGGTCTACTATTCTCCTATCTAATTCCTATCTACCTAGCTGTCTAACCTCATACGGCTGCCAGCCAAAGAAAAACAAAGGAAGTTCTAGTCTTTTTTGACTTCCTCCTTCTTTGGAAACTACCAAAAGAAAGGAAGTGTCCTCCTTTTACTCCAAGTCTGACGCATATTCTCTAATAGATAAGGAAACTGAATTGAATTAGTCTCCATCTTGTTAACTGCTACTCAAATTCCCTTGTTTACGCCTTGTTTGTGCCTTTTTACAATATTTTATCCCAACTCCCTGCAATTAATACAAATTTTCAAAAGTGAGTAGAATCCGTCAATTAATGCACACGTGGTAATATAATAGGAGGAAATTAATTATAAAATAAATGATAAAATTGCGACTTATCAATTCCCCCCACACCTAAATCATGCTTGTCCTCAAGCATGAGAATAGCCAACAAACTCCAATTCCTGATAATGGCTATTGCTCCATCTACTTTATTGCCAAGATATCATGAAAAACACATATCAAGCATCAATGGTTAAAATCCAAAAAAATCTCCCTGGTTAGCTTCTAAACCGTAGACTCCTCCAATTTATGGCTAACTATTCTAAGAAAAAAGAATGGTAGATCAGCATTTATCAGCAAATGGTCCAACTATTAACCAAAATCTCAACATTGAATCTATAGATCGGCAAATTGACTTTAAGCACATATCTATACAACTTTCACACCTTTTTATCACGCTTTTCTATTTTTTTCTTTTTTTTTCTTTTCAATAGTAATAATAGATTTAGTCTCTAGCCATTAGAACCTTTTGATGCGAACTCCAACATTTGTCAGATGAAGGAACCCGGTTACTCAACTCCCATCGGTACATGACCACGTACTCATAGAAATTATCACTTTTTGATGCGAGAATCAACACTTTTGGTGAAAATCCCCGGTTATTCAGCAGTAATAACTAGCGGAGTACAACCAACTTTTAATCACAGCCAGGCAACATAACTCAAACTATCACATAAAACAGCAGCAACTAGCCTCATTTCTTCAAACATGGAGAACTAAAGTTAATAATTGGACCAACTCACATAAAAGTGCCAACCAGTTATTCCCTATGCCTAGAAAAGTTAACCAAAAATTATAAGAGACACAAAATTATCGATATTCACCAAAGAGATATTTTTGGATTCAACCAAATTAACTTGATATACTTTTATTACTAAAATTTGACAATAGTAGAATTAGAGTCAACAACTATTATCAAACCTTAGTAGTCACAGAAGAGCCAATCACTAATAAAAGTAAAAAAAAAATTAATGAAAAATAGAACAAATAACAAAGAAAGAAAAATAGAGGAAAAACCTCTAAAAACTAAAAACTAGAAATACTAGTACCACAGTTGTCCCCTCCACACCTAAATCCGACATTGTTCTCAATGGAGGTAATAGAGCAAATAAAATAAAGAGAACAATGAAACTTCCCCGAATAAGTGGTGGAGGGTCTCCATCGACTATGGGATAGGTGGGAACGATGGTCGAGTGAAGAGGGCGATGAGCGGCGGTGGGCAAAAGGGTTTGCGGCCGAAAGAGAAGGAGAAACAAGGGAGAGCAGGGGAAAAGGGGAAGAAGAAAGAAGGAAAAGAGGAGAAAAGAAAGAAAAATAAAGAAAAAAGAGAAAAAGAATAGTTTCTTTTTTGTTCTTTTAAATGTGGTTGTTCAAATATGGCGTGGGCACGCCAAGTTTTGTAAAAGTATTCTAATCCTGGGGATGACTTTTTGTAAATCAACGCGTGCACTCCTTGCGTGGGGGCATGCCAAGTTTCCACGTCCTGCCAATGTTGTGAAATGTTGAGGTTTTACTAACATGGCGCGGGCACGCCATGTTTTGCAAAAGTCTCCTGACCATGAGGTTGGGACTTACAAATTAACGAGTGCCCTTGTGACGTGGGCACGCCTTGTTCCTTGTCCTGGTCACAGTGGATGAAAATATCGAAATCAATCAGTAACCAAGTGAGAAAGGGCAAATTTAACGCATTGAATAACGAAAAATAAACAAAATAATATTTGGGTTGCCTCCCAAAAAGCGCCTTTCTTTAACGTGTTTTGCTAGACATTAAACACCACTCCTCAATCTGGATGTAATTCAGATTTTCTTGCATTCAGCGACATTTCTCTGGGATCCAAATAGTCATTGAATGCAACCATCTTTTTTAATTTTCTACTCTTTTTCACCTCATAAAGTGCTTTCATCCCATGATACTTGTTCGCAGCAATTTTGAATTTATCCTTACAATCGAATTCAGAAAATTCTTGCACAGAGGGATTAGTAGCATGAATGGCAAACACAGAATGAGAGTTAACAGGATGTTCCATTGTATCAAAAATGTTAAAATAGACTATTTCTCCATCAAATTTCATTATTAGAGTACCCTTACTAATATCAATCTTAGTCTGGGCAATACTCAAGAAGGTTCTACCTAACAACAAAGGTGATGGATTTGGGGCACTTCTATCATTCATGTAAAACACATAAAAATCAGCAGGAAAAATTAATCCATCTACTTGCACTAAAACATCCTTACCTACCCCATCCGAATAAGCAAATGTACGATCAGCCAATTGAATTATTATCCCTGTTTCTTTTAAAGGTTCTAAATTTAGGGAATCACAGATTGATTTAGGCATTACATGAATAGAAACCCCTAAATCGAGCATGGCATTTTTAATCTTAGAATGTCCAATCTTACAGGGGATAGTAAATATACCTGGATCTCTGCATTTAAGTGGTAGTTTTCTTTGTAAAATCGCTAAAACGTTCTCACCTACCACAATATGCTCATCCCTCCTCAACTCCTTCTTGTTGATGCACAAGTTTTTTAAGAATTTAGTGTATTTTAGCACTTGCTTGATCGCATCCAACAAAGGGATATTGATTGTCACCTTGTGGAATACCTCCAAAATCTCTTTCTTCTTGTCCTGTTTTTTCGGTTTCTCCAACCTGCTAGAAAAGGGAGGCGAATTAGTTTTAACCTCAATGATTAGGTTAGGGAGTACTACTTGATTTTTACTGTTTCTGTCCTCCTCTTCAACCTCTTTCTCGATCTTTTCCTCATCCTTGTCCTTTGAAGTCGCAAGTTCGGGCCCCTGAATCTCCTTCCCGTTCCTTAAGATCATTGCACTTACGTTTTCAGGTTCAATTCAGGTTGGGGCGGCAATTTTCCACTTACTTGAGACTCCAGACGGTTGATTGATATTGCCATCTGACTTATCTGACTTTGCATCGCTTGCATCGCTTGCATCTGACCCATCTAATTTCTTATATTTTGTAGGTCAGATTCCGTCTTTTGTTGACTAGTAATTAATTGCGTATTACTAGCAATTAGTTGCTTCATCATTTCTTCTAAAGACGGGCTTGAGCTTGGAGGAGGTGGTGGCGAGCGAGATTGATATTGCTGTTGGTACCCTTGTGGTCTATTCGGCACAAAATTCAATTGTCTATTTCCTTCATAGCTGAGGTTAGGTTGATCTCTCCAACCCGGATTGTACGTGTTCGAGTACGGGTCGTATGGCTGCCTTGGTGCGAGCGCATGACCAACCATGTTTATTTACTCTGCACTCTCTTCTTGAATCATTGGGCACATCTCTGTAGAATGATCCATGGCAGTACAAATCCCATACACCTTGGCTTGTGGTGTATTTCTTACAGCTAATTACCTAACAAAGAATGTTAATCGGACAACTGTTGTTGAATGAAGGATGTTTCTAACTCATTCACTCTGCGTATTGAGACATCCTCTCTTGTGCTGAACTGCTATGAATTCTTAGCCATCCCTTCAATCAACTCTCACGCTTCTTGAAAAGTCTTGTTCACCAACGCTCCTCCACTTGCAGCATCAATAATACTCATGTCTCTAAAAAAATAGCCCCTCGTAAAAATACTGGATGAGCAATTGCTCACTTATTTGGTGTCGAGGGCACTAGATGCATAACTTCTTGAATCGTTCCCAATAGTCATAGAGCGATTCTCCTGGATTTTGCTTGATACTGCATATCTCCTTTCTCAGACTTGCAGCTCGAGACGCAGGAAAATATTTTTCCAAGAATTTTTTCTTCAACTGCTCCCAAGTGGTGATACTACCTGGAGGTAGGTAGTAAAGCCAGTCTTTTGCTGAGTCTTTGAGAGAGAAGGGAAATGCTCACATTTTTATCTGCTCTTCCGTGATTCCCAGGAGTTTCATACTGCTGCAAATAACATCGAACTCCTGTAAGTGCTTATGAGACTCCTCAACTGATGAACCATGAAAAGATGATAGAAGATGAATTAGACCAGATTTTAACTCGAAAGGTGTGTTATCATTTAAATGCGAAAAAGTAATGCATACGGGCTGCTGATTTAAATCAGGAGCAGCCAACTCCCTTAGTGTTTGTGCATTTGCCATAGTGATTTCTTCTTGATCCAAGTCACTCGAAGTATCACCAAGCGAATTTGTTGCTTCAACTTTCGGATCACGTCTCTGAGATGCAGCACTAGATTGCTCCTCTCTGAGCTGTCCGGTCTCTTTTCGTGTTCTTCGCGCAGTCTTCTCTATCTGAGGATTGTTAATTAATTCACCTGTATGAGAAGAACGAGGCATACACTAGAAAAGTACCAGAAAATTAGAACGAAAATGAACTTAAAAAGAAACAAACAACTAACGCCAGTCTCCGACAACGGCGCAAAAAATTGATAGGTTGTCGATGCCTATGCAACAATAATAATATTTATCCTAAGTGCCAACAAAGTAGTTTCGTGTCAATTCTAGTACTGGAGCAGGGACTCTAAATGTGCAATGGGTTACTTGATTCACCCTGATTCCGAAGAATTTGCTTAACCCGATATATCAGAATTTATTTACAAAAAATCTATAATTTGTATACAGGGCAAGTAAGGTCATATTCTCACGGACTGGGAGTAATTCGTTTCTACTCAAGCTCAGGTTATGGGAAATTTTTTATAGCAATGGCAATAAGTAAACGATTTGAATAAAAATAAATAGCCAACAAAAGATTAAATGACAAATTACTAAAACCAAATTAACAATAGCTAAGCTCTAGTCAAGAAATAACTTCAGCAATGGTTCAACTAATTGATCATCGATGCAGAGATAATTCCAATTATTAACTAATAAATAAGTTATAACTGTCAAACAAGCGATGACAGTCAACTCCTCCTTATTATTTCGATGACTGAGGTACGCCCGTCAATCACTATTCTAATCGGGAAATAACCTTAGGTACGCCCATAAGATTTAATTCTCCAATTGCCTTACGTATTAGAGGAGCCCTATTATAACCAAATAACACACTATCAGTGTTATTTTAGATTAGCTCGTGTATTCCCCTGACACAAATTCAATCATGTCAGTTGTCACTATTTCAGAACAATTAAGCAATTACGGATTTAATTCTCCAATTGACATCAGGTTGCTAAATTAATTCAACGTTCGGACCCAGGATATTTAATTAACAAAATAACCATAAACATTACAAACAGAGAATATACAAATACTAGTAAATAAGAGGAACAAATAAAATTAATTCGATCTCACAATTTTTAGATGAACCAAAACCTCCGTGATTCCTTGACTAGAAAAAGGGAGTTAGTTCATCCCTGTTGAGTCAATCGCACGCAGATTTGCAGAGAAAATTGGTGCATCCAATGTCTCCCATTGAGATAAACAAAAACGATGGAATAAGAACAATAGCCCGAATAAGACAAAAAGTCAAAAAGTCAAAGTAATAAAGATGGTATGCTATTCTCCTATCTAATTCCTATCTACCTAGTTGCCTACTCTCATACGGCTGCCAGCCTAAGAAAAACAAAGGGAGTTCTAGTGTTTTTTGACTTCCTCCTTCTTTGGAAACTACCAAAAGAAAGGAAGTGTCCTCCTTTTACTCCAAGTCTGATGCATATTCTCCAATAGATAAGGAAACGGAACTGAATTAGTCTCCATCTTGTTGACTGCTACTCAAATTCCCTTATTTATGCCTTGTTTGTGCCTTTTTACCATATTTTATCTCAACTCCCTGCAATCAATACAAATTTTCAAAAGTGAGTAGAATCCGCCAATTAATGCACACTTGGTAAAACATCAAAAGCAATCTGAAACTGTTGTTTATTATTGCAGGAGGAAGATAAGTATGAATTCTCTGAGCCAACCAGGATCCAGAATTTGGTGAAGAACTACTCATAGTTTGTTTCCTTCCCCATCTATGTTTGGCTACAGAAATCAAGAACTGTTGAGGTGTGGGTTTTTTCTTTTGAATTTGCTCCCTCTGAGAAGAACAAACTCTCTCTCTCTCTCTGTCTCTCTCTCTCTCCCTCTCTCTCACACACATATACAACCATAAGTTGATATTGTTAGGTGAGTTGTTTTAAAATATTACACTAGAGTTCTCTCTAGCATAGGGTTGCCGTGCGTCTATTTTTGGTAGTTTAGGTTTTCTGCATGGCTGGCTTTCAGCCGCCTGGAGGGGGGCTGGCCGCTCCTTTGCGGCTGTGCTCCAGGCGCAGCCTTCACCCTCATCATCTCCTTGCAAGATCAAGACTGCTGCACAATACCGTGGAGAGCCGGCCGTCCTTTTCTCGGCAGAGGATATTGCAAAGCTTTCTGCTCCTTTCACTTTTGCTGTGGTCGGAAAATTTTCCCATGGCAGGCCAAGTCTAGATGTCACTCGTAAGTCACTCCTGGCGATCGGTTTCAAGTCCACTTTCACTGTCGGTTTGCTAGATCAGAGGCATATCCTCATACGGTTTTGCTTGGAGGAAGATTTCCTTCGGTGCTGGACAAAGGGGTTCTGGAACGTTGCAGAATTCCCAATGCGTGTTTTTAAATGGAGCCTAGATTTTACAGTTTCAAGTGAATCTTCACAAGCCCCTGTCTGGATTGCGTTAGAGCATTTACCAATCCATTTTTTTGATAAGGTGTCACTTTTCTCTATTGCCAACACCATTGGCAACCCACTACAAATTGATACCGCAACTGCATCTTTGTCGAGGCCCAGTGTGGCACGCATCTGCGTGGATCTTGATGTCTCACAGGACCTACCCGAGCGTATCTGGATTGGGACATGCAACTCTGGCATCTGGCAACGCCTCCTCTACGAGAACCTGCCGCTGTATTGCCCTCTTTGCAATAGACAGGGGCACTCCAGTGATGGCTGTCGATAGCACAAACATCGCAGGAATGGATCCAGGGGCACTCCTCTGACGGCGGCGGCGGTAGCCCAGACCCACGAAGACACGACTGGTGCAAAGCAATCCAAAGCTCCACAACTAGCGTATCTCATCACCAGAACTGGCCCAAACCAGAAGAATGAAGAACTGGGGCAGCCATCACATGTCTCTATGGCTCGACAGGCGCAGGTGGGCAGCGGTCAGGTTGAGTGCTCTAGTTGCGTGTGCCTAGATGGTGGGCAGGTTGCGGCGGGCCAGGTTGAGGATAGCGGTGCTCCCGCTCCTGTCTTGAAAGTTTCTGCAACCTCTCCAGTCTTGGGTCGTATCTGCGATGATTCGCAAATCCAGCAAGTTGCGCATGAGAAGCTATCCCCCCAAGGCTCCCTTTCGGATGGAGAGGATTTGCCAGAGGTGGGTGCGCGTGATAGGAAGACACTGGTTGCCTCTTTTCAGCAGTTCAGCAAGGCACTGGGGCCTCGGGTTCAGCAGAAGTTTGCTGAACGGGAGGCAGATGGTTTCACCATGGTACTCTCGCGAAAGGCAAGGAAGAAGCGAGCTACCATCCCTCTGACCCGACAGGTCTTGACACGGCAAGCTGCTAAAGCCATTACGGTACCTTTTCACTCTACCTCCAATGAATAATTTGCTTATTTGGAATATTAGGGGAGCGACGAACAGACTCTCTGTAAGTCGCTTGCGTTTATTAATTCGTGTTCATCAAGTTGCTGTTTTAGTACTCTTAGAGCCTATGGCTGAAGCTTTCAATATTGAAAGCTTGCGGTTGAAGTTATCTTTTGATTTTTGTTTATTTAATCCCTCAAATAAGATCTGGGTCTTTTGGCGGTGTGGTTTTCATTTTAATGTCATGCACAACTCAGAGCAAGTCCTCCATGTCATGGCGGGTCATGACTCTTGGACCGGGACTTTCTTTGCCTCTTTCATTTATGCTAAATGTACAAGGGTGGGAAGGCATGCTCTGTGGTCGGAACTCCGCGCTCTTGCTAGCTCGATCACAAGGCCGTGGTTGGTAGGGGGACTTCAATGCTATCCGTACGCTGACAGAGTATACGGGTCGAGCACATCAGGACCTGGGAGCCATTTCTGATTTTAACACAGCAATCTCAGACTGTCATCTTCAGGAGTTGCCTTACTCTGGAAGCTCATATACTTGGTCTGGCGTTCGGTCAGGATCTAGGATATGGAAGCGGTTGGATAGGGTCCTGGCCAATCACCAATGGCTCAGTTTCCTACCAAATACTTCGGTCCAGCATCTAAATCGGGCCACCTCTGATCATACGCCCTTATTGGTGCATCTGCGGGGGGCTGATGCTAGTGCTCCCAAGCCTTTTAAGTTTCAAAATTTCTGGGTTTCTAGCTCGGAGTTTCAATCGACGGTGCAGAGCAATTGGGAACTTCCTACGCAGGGATATGGTATGTACCGGTTGGCTTTCAAGCTAAAACGCTTGAAGGCATGCTTACGCCACTGGAGCAGGCAACATTTTGGCAACATATTTCAAGCTGTTCGGCAGAACGAGTTTGAGGTCCAGCAAAAGGAAATTTTGTTCGAGGCTGCCCCGACGGACGAGGCGAGAGCTGAGCTCCATCGGGCCAAAGGCATCCTATTGCGCAGTCTTCGGGTGGAAGAGGACTACTGGCGTCAAAAGGCCCGCCTACGGTGGTTAAAGGATGGGGATTGCAATACACGCTACTTCCATGCTTTAGTGAGGGAGAAGCGCTCGAAGATGGCTATACATCGCATTAAGGATGCGGGGGGGAGTTGGCTTGAGGATGAAGACAGCATTGGCCAGGAAGCGGTTGATTTTTTCCAGAGTCTTCTTACAGCTGAGGAGGTTAGCGACGTGGATGATCTGCTGGTACACGTTCCGCGGCTCGTGACTGAGCATCAAAACGATGTCTTATTGGGGGAGGTAACCATGGAGGAGGTCAAGAGGGTGGTTTTCGACCTCGATAAGGATAGTGCCCCGGGTGTGGATGGATTCACTGGCATTTTTTTCCGTCACTGCTGGAATATCGTAGCTCTTGACATCTTAGCAGCGACTAAGGATTTTTTAGCTGGGACTCCGATCCCAAAAGGAATTGCTAGCACTTTGATTGTCCTAATCCCGAAGAAGCCAAACCCATCTACGTTTGCCGATTTTAGGCCCATTAGCCTATGCACCTTTGTAAACAAGATTTTTACAAAGGTCCTTGCTAATCGTTTGCAGCCAATCCTCTCGGGCATTGTTTCTGCGGAGCAATCCGCTTTCTGCCCTGGTCGTGATATTGCTGAAAACGTGCTCTTGGCGCAAGAAATGATTGCCTCCATTGACAAGAGGGCACGGGGAAATAACTGCATCTTCAAGCTGGACATGATGAAGGCTTTTGATAGGGTGTCATGGTGGTTCCTACGGCAGCTACTTTGCAAGTTTGGTTTTGACTACCGATTCATTTTGCCTATTTTAAATAACCTCTCCCACAGCTGGTTCTCTGTGTTGGTCAATGGCAGGTCCAAAGGTTTTTTCCAGGCCTCCCGTGGGATTAAGCAAGGCGATCCTCTGTCCCCCCTCCTCTTCATTCTGGCATCTGAGGCTCTAAGTAGGGGACTGAATGCACAGGTCGAGGGGGGCAGAGTGGTTCCCTATGCAACGTCACGTGGTTGCGTTCGGGTCACTCACTTGTCCTTTGCTGACGACATCATCATTTTTTCGCGCGGAGATAGAAGGTCGGTCGGGAATTTGGTTCGGTTCTTAAATTTATACCAAACTGCAACAGGCCAGCGGATTAACAATCACAAGAGTTTATTCATAGCATCGAGGCGGTGTGGAACTGGCCAGATTCGTCGTATTCAACAGATGACTGGTTTCAGGCATGGAACTCTGCCGCTTCCTTATTTGGGATGCAACCTATATGCAGGACGTAGGAAAAAAGAATACTTCCAATTTCTAATCGATAAATTCATTGCTAAACTTGCGGGCTGGCAGAAAAAGATCCTCTCCCAGGGGGGGCGACTCATACTTATTAAGCATGTGCTCTCTGCCATACCTACGCACGTGTTAGCCGTCATGGACCCGCCATCCGGGGTGCTAAAGGAGCTGGAACGCCTTATGGCCAATTTTTTCTGGGGGCAGACGGAGCTGGGCCCTAAACATCATTGGCGTTCCTGGAAAAACCTATGTTATCCAGTGGAGGAGGATGGCCTTGGCATACGTTCTTTTAAAAGCATACAAGGGGCTTTCAGCTGCAAACTGTGGTGGCAGTTCCGCCATTCTTCCTCCTTGTGGGCACTATTCATGCGATCCCGTTATAGTGAGGACAATGGGGTAGTCTGTGGAGCATCCAGAGTCTGGCGACGAATGCTGTCCGTTTCTGATATGGTGACGCAGTCCACCCGCTTAATTGAGTTAGACGACAGAGCTAGACCAGCTTGGACCCTCACATCTTCTGGCGATTTCACCATTTCTTCAGCTTGGGACGCTTTGCGGCCCAAAAGAGCTTGCCTTGGATCTAGGAAGTGTGTATGGAGTGCCAGTGCTCCTTGCAAGATTGCTGTCTTTATGTGGAAGCTGCTCAATCGGTATCTCCCTTTCCCTGATGCCCTTCAGCGGTTTGGCCTCCAACTCCCCTCAAAGTGCTCGTTTTGCTTGAATGGAGAGTCTCAAGATCACGTCTTCTCGGAATGCGTTCTAGCATCTCAGGTTTGGAGTTTTTTCGCCAGGGCCATGTGGGTTCCTCAGTCGCCTACGGCCGACACTATCTCCCGTTTACAGCAATGGTGGCTATGTCATCCTCCAGGCTCTGCACGGGGTAAGCTGTGCAAGGTATTGCCGTCGCTAATCTGTTGGGGCCTTTGGAAAGCTAGGAACATGGCGGTGTTTGAGGGCGTTGTTTTAACCCCAACTCAGGTTTGCTGGAATATTCAAACGCTGCTGCATCACTTGTCCCAGGTCCGGCCTTTCGCTCGAGTGACGCAGGATGACGGGGAGCTGGTCCGCTCGGGCTTGTTTCTCCGACTGACGTCACCGAAGCGGATGGCCCCACGCTGGGTCCTTTGGGAATCACCACCTGAGGGGTTTGTAAAATTGAATGTTGATGGCTCATCTCTAGGGAATCCAGGCTCATCTGGTGCGGGAGGTGTGTTTCGTGACTCGGGGGGTAATGTCCTCCGTGGTTTCTCCTATTTTTTGGGCTCAAGGACAAACATGGAAGCGGAGGCCTCGGCATTACTGGAGGCTATGTTGCTCTCCACAGGTTACCACTCTCTGCAAGTTGAAATGGACTCTCAGGTTCTGATGGCTATGGTGAATGACAATGGACGAGTACCTTGGAAGCTATGGAAGACTATCTCACGCATCCAAGCCTTAGCGCTGGGCCGCCAGGTTACCTTCTCTCATGTCTATCGGGAGGCAAACGGGGTGGCTGACGCCCTGGCAAATCTAGCAAGTTCCACGGGTGTCGATCACAGCTTTGGGGCCTCCACCCTCCCGGACTACATACAGGGGCTAGCCCGCCTAGATAAGATGCGAATGCCTTATGTACGGTTGTCTTAGCCCTTCTGGCGAACATCTCAAAACAGAACATCTCTTGTGTCTATTTTTGAATAAATTTGGGAGTGGCGTCCCCCCTCGTGTTCGAGGTTAGCCGGATTTATAAAAAAAAAAAAAAAAAGGTGAGTTGTTTTTATATAGGTAATTGGATTGATTTTTTCGTGGATCTGAATTTCTCGTGGAATTAGTGTTTATGAAGCATATCTTACAGAGCATCATAGTTGCTTCTATATCGGAACTATTTCTGTGATGGTCACTGGCTTGTTCTGGTGAAACATTGTTAACAAATGTATACTTGGTTTCAATAGAAATTTAAGGCCCCGTTTGGATTGCAATTTTCCTCAGAAAAATTGTTACATTTTCTGTGAACACATTTCTCTATCACCTTTTTACCTCACATATATCAAATCGCTACAGTAATTTTTCTACAAAAAATCCAGAAAATCCAAACGGGCCCTAACTTTTCCCTGCTTGCTTTTCCTGTCGGTTAAATAATTCTTTCTTCCCTCCAATTTTTCAAACTCATACTCATTATAATAAAATACCAGGTCCTACCTACCTGACACATAGCGTCAGGGCAGAATACCTAGTATTAATCTATGTGCACAATATGTGCACAAACTACCAAGGTTCTGTACATATTTTATTGAAGATGGATACGTTTTCTTTATTGGTGATTGTTTTTAGCAATGCACTATTTCTCAAGGAAATTAAAAGTTTACATTGTTTGAACATTTCCAATACAAATACGTACTAGTAGGATATAAATCTTTAAGAAGAACTTATTATACTTTTTTTTAAAAAATATGTATAAATATATGAATGAATATATACACACACGTGCATATAATTCAACTTAAAAATTTTTAAATTAAAGATATCTACATTCCTAGTCTCTAAAAAAGATTTTTAAACCCAATGCATGGCATATGTTAAGCTTAATGTTAGTTATTGTGCTTTTATGTATATAGCTTACTAAAGTTATTTATTTAATGCATATTTCGCTAAATTATTTGTAAAAAAATTTTTTGAAGACCATACACATAGAATTGAATTGTAATTCCAATGCTTCCAAAAAACATATGTGCTACCACATTATATTTGTTTTAGTGAATTTACTGCTGAAAACAAAATTAAAAATCTAAGCTTCAAAAATTACAATATCACATGAGCAATAACATCTTTTTTTTCGTAAGAAAGATAGTTTGATTAATAGATAAAAGCAATAATGTTAGTTCGCAATTACAAAACGAGGTAAGCAAAAGGCTGTAAAATCATCTTCTAAGAGTTTAGAAATAACATCAGGTTTACAATCTTGGAAGATGAAGTCTTGCTTAGCCATTGTTCCCTTTTTGCCAAAAGATCAACGTACCTATTAGCCTCCCTAAAGACATGATTAATAACGGCCATCTAGAAGCTCTGCAAGACGGTCCTGCAATCAGAAATGATAGGAAAGAATTAGTGAGAAGTGTTAGATTGTTGTTGCATAAGTTCAACAACCACTTTGGCATCCAGTTCTACTAGCAAGTGAGTGATGTTTAGAGACCTTGTTAGCATCAGTCCACCCCTCAAAGCCCAAAGTTTAGCAACAAGATTAGTTGTGACTCCTAGATTTCTGTAGAAACCTCCTATCCATTCCCCCTAGTGGTTTCTAATTAATCCACCCGCTCCTGCTTTTCCGGGGTTCCCTAGGGATGAACCATCTATGTTTAGCTCATAGAAGCCAACTTTCGGAGGTATCCAGTGGATATTTATCTACTGCTTTGATTTAACTGTAAGATCAGTTATTTACTGGTCCTATAAATAAGTACTCTGAAATTACTTTGAGAGTTTCTTTTAATGGATCTGTAGGTGGAAGTAGAGGGTCAAAATTCCCTAATTTCTTAGTTTCCACAGGGACCAGCAGGCAAAAGCTATCACCATAGCCCATGGACAGTGGAAGTAGGGAGAAGTGTTAGAGTTTGTGCAAGCCTCTTTTAGTCGAAAATTAAGGCTCTAGTCTTCTCTTCCCAGGAGCAAAGGAGGAACTCCTAGTTGGCACCAGAGGTACTCAGCAGAGAAGGACATGAAGAGTGTCCTCTATTTGGTTTCTACATCTAGGGCAGGAGTCATCCTAAAGGATGTTTCTTCTCTTGAGATTTTGGTTATTTGCCAGTCTATCTAGACATGCCAGCCAAAGGAAGTGATGCATTCTATTATTTGCTTGGACTTTCCAGGTCCATTTTTGATTAACTTCATTTTGAAATGCCTCATTCTCATTGTAGACGAATTGAATTGAGGATTTCATAGAGAATTGGCCATTAGAATTCAACTTCCATCTAAATAGTATCCTCTTGCTCACAAGAGTTTGATCTTGGATTAGCTTTAATAGCATTTACCACGTCTTCGAGAAGGGTCATAGATATCCCATTTAGATCCAAGGTCAGTTGGTCTCCAAAATTTTGGCAGACCAGCATATCATATTCATCCTCTTGTAATGGGCCAGCTATTACCTTCCTTAAAGCTCCTAGTCCTGTGTAGTCATCAAACCAAAACCTCACAGTTTTGCCATTATTTATTGTCCAGGTTACTCCTTTGTTGTACAAAACCTTCCCCAATTGTAGCCACCTCTTATTTACAAAGCCTTGAGTATTTCTTAACATCAATTGTCTTTGCTTTTTGTCGCCTTCTCATTAACATAATTAGAGCTCAAGGTTTGAGACCATAATTGGTTTTTATTTTTCATGGCCCTCCAATAGTGCCCACTCATGGCAGCACTATTCATGTCACTTGTTTTCTTAATTCCAAGTCCACTCTTAGATTTAGGTTTGGTAACTGTCTCCCATCCTACTAGATGAAGTTTCCTTTTACTCTCAGTAGACCCCCACACAAAGTCCCTTTGGACTCTGTCTATTTCCTTGCATGTGGCTTTGGACAAGGCAATATTTTGAGCATAAGAGGAAGTGATAGCAGCTGTAACTTGTTGGATGATGGTTCTTCGACCAGTGAAAGAGAGAAAGTTAGCTTTCCGTCCAATCAATTTGGTTTGGATTTTATCAATGATAAAGAAGTAGGAACTCTTGGATATCTTGGAGTGGTACAAAGAAATTCCTAGGTACTTACCTAAGTTCTCTGTCCTGGCAATACCCAGTTTGGAGACTATCTCATTTTGAAGATGGAAGGAAGTATTTTTGGAAAAGAAAATTCTAGACATCTCGAAGTTAACAAATAGACCAGACGTCAGACAAAAATCATCCAAAGTATTCCTAGCTGCATCTATGGAAAAGTGTTTACAGCCAGTAAAGAGAAGGATGTCATCTGCGAACATACAGTGGGACAAAAAAGGTTCATTTCTACCAATTTTTTTAAGGATCCACTTCTTTCTCAAGATTTCTTTTTCAATACTGAGAGAAAAGTACTCCATGCAGATTAAGAACAGGTGTGGAGAAATGGAGTCCCCTTATCTTAGATCTCTTGAAGGCAAAATCAATTATGATGGAGCTCCGTTAACTAGAATGGCTAATCTAGTGGATGCCACATAGTTCATGATCACATTAATGAGGATTGGGGGAAAACCAAAGTGGATTAAAACTTCTCTGATGAAGCTCCATTCCAACTTATCATAAGCTTCTTCTATTTTCAATGCACAAAAGCCCATTTTTCCAGTCATTGTCCTGAGTTTGAAAATAGTTTCCTGAACAATGAATAAATTATCAGCTCCTCTCCTACCTAGAATGAAACTAGTTTGGGTAGGGGAGATCAAAGAATCCATTATAGGCCTGATCCTATTAACTAGTAATTTAGACAAGATTTTAAAGGATGGATTGCACAAGCTGATGGGTCTATATTGCTTGATGGTTTCAAGATGGTTGGTTTTTGGAATGAGACAAATGAAGGTATCATTTGATACCTTCTGGAATTTTCTCTCCTTTAAAGACACTCTCAATCCACTGGAAAATAGGTTTTTTCACTTCAATCCAAAAAGATTGGAAGAATGCAGGAGGCAATTCATCAGGTCCAAGGGATTTTAAAGGTTTTAAATCTAAGATAGTTTGCTCAACTTCTTTTTAAATTTGGAGCCTCTTGGAGAGCATTCAAGAGGGAGGGCTCAAGGCTTTTTGCAAGAGCAGGAAATTTCTCTGGATCAAGATAGGATAAAACATTGCCAGAAGTATAGAGGTTCTCAAAATATAGTTTGATATGTTTCCTTAGAGCCGCAGGATCATTCATCCAAACACCAGAAGAATTTGTGAGAGAAAAGATTCTATTATTCTTTCTCCTATAAATGGTGATAGTTTGGAGGACTTTTATATTCATATCATTCCCAATCAAGCTATCCACTCTTGATTTCATAGCACAACGATCCTTTTCATTTTTCAGAATGGCATTGTAGTTCTCTTGAAGTTAAGACTCTAAACAAGACAGTTGGTGGGAGAAATTTCTCTATCGGGCTTTTTGGATGCCTAGTTGTCTTGTTAGAATATGTCTCTTTTCATCAAAAATGTTTAAAAGTGGCTCTACTCCACATGGTGATAACTTTGGTGAATTTTTTAATGGTTGAGACTAAAGGAGTAGAGGGTTCCCAAGAGTTTTTGACTACTTCTTTTAGAGAAGGGTGACTTAGCCAGAATTTCTCAAAGTGAAAGATTTTTTCATTCCTGGCCGAATGGATTAAGTTGACCATAATAGGGCAATGGTCAGATTTGAACCTAGGCAAGTGCAAGATAGACATATTAGGGAAACAGTTACTCCAACTAGGAGTATAGAAGGCCCTATCGACCCTTTTAAAGATAAGGTCTCTGCCTCCCTCTCTGTATCTTTTGTTAACCCACGTGAATCTAGGTTCTAAGAGTTCCATATCCATAAGATAACACTCATCTATATAATCCTTAAATATCATGGCATGCCTTTGATTTATCATATTCCTCTCCCCCCCCCAACTTATCCAAATTGGAAAGTTTTTCATTAAAATAACCTAAACAGATCCAGGGGAGATTTGAGTTGGCCGCAACTCTTTTGAGATTATCCCATAGAACAAATCTATTATTGAAACAAGGACTAGCATAAATGGCAAATAAGAACTAAGCAGGTGAGTTTAAAGATACTTGAACTACTCATGTATTTCCTGACTGGTTTTGGTTATGATGTTGATTTTGACATCCTGAAGCTTCCAGAGCAGCCAGAGCCCCTCTTTCCTTCCTTCTGTATCTACAATTTCAAAGCCATTGAAGGGCAAGCAGTGGCACATATTCACTGTTGCCTAACCTCCAATCTTAGTTTCAGCAATAATAACCATTGATGGATTGTGAATATCACATAAATCCAACAAGTGGTTTCTGAAAACAGAGCTGGTAGCTCCTCTCATGTTCCATGAGATAATTTTCATCTGGCTAAATTTCATCCAGTGATTTAACCTGGGTAGGTACACTGCCTGTCTCCTCATTATCCTTCCCATTTTCCTGTGGTTCAAGGAATTTGTCAAGTTCTACTTGTGTCTAGATGCATCCAACATTGGCTACATTCTCATTATGTATCCCATATGTAGGCTACATTCTCTGTAAAGGGCTGCTTCCATGTATGATTGGTATCGGTGTAGATAAGACATTGTGATTGAACTTTGGAGAATTGGAAGGATATGGCTCAGTAAGTTTCTCCTTTCATTTATCCTTGCAATTCTGAGTAAAGGAGTTTTTATTCCTCGATAAAAAGTTGAAATCCATTCTTCCTTGGTCTTTTTGCACTGTATTTCCCTGTTGATGTATCCTTCTGAATCCCCTTATGAACCTCTATTTTCGATCCTTCCTTAATTTGTGAATCCTCTATTTGTAGGATTTGGAAAGAGTTCATGTTCTCTACATCAAGAAGGCAACCTTGTTTCTCTTGAGGTTGAGGTCGTATGTCTACTACATCTGTCTTTACACATGAAAGCACAACAATATTTGACTTTAGACCCCATGGTCCCTCAGTCTCCTAAGTCTTCCTTTTTGGGCTTGATTTTTTATTTCCCATTTGCTTTTCAAAGTTTTTTTGAGCCTATTTTGGTTGAAAATCCTTCTTACCATTGAGACCGTTTCTGTGACGCCCCGAAAAAAAATGAGTTTGAAACGCCCGCATTTTCTACATTTTCTTGATTAGAAAATTTTCCAGATAAAGTTTATGAGCAAATATCGTTTTCAAATGATTTTTCTAGTATTGGAGAGTTTTTGAGAAATTAAGAATATATATTGGACGTGGGACCCACTAGTGCGAAAAGTTCGGAAAAATTCGGCCAATAAGGTTAAGTTTCGGATACTGTGTAAAATTTATCGGGTGTTAGGAGATAAGTAGAGGAGGTGATTTGATTGATGTGAGAGGAAAAAGAAAAGATAGGAGTGCATTAATGGAGGTGACAAGTGTCACCATTGTATTGGAAGTAACTTAAGATTTACTATTCATTTTTGTTGACATTTTGACCAATTGGTTAAATATCCTAAAATGAACCAAAATTCATTCATTTCTTACCTTCTTGGTGGCCGGCCCTCTTGAGCTAAAAAGGAAGAGAAAACTCTTCAAAATCTTGGTAACTACCTAGCTCAAATCATCCAACCAAGTGCTTGATCAAGTTTCTACTCCATAAACTCTATCCCTTTGGTGCTAGTGAGTGGTTTAGTGAAGCTTGTTTGAAGAGCTAAGGTGGCCAACATCTCTACCTCTCTTGTTACTAGGTGAGTGATGTGTGAATTTACTCTTACACCTAATGATGTTGAATTTATGCCTAATGGTGGCTATAGAGTTGGAAATTGTGGTTTATTGCTTGCTTATGGATGATATGGTGAAGTTTTTATTTTTTTTGAGGAATTTTCTGGTTTAATGTGATCTTGATATTGTGGTTGTTTATGATGGTTGGTAATAAGGGGTTATGACTCTAGTGGATGTAAATGATTGGCAATTGCAATCAATTTTGGATTTGGAAGGAATTCTGGAAAATTAGGGTTCTTGGTTCTTCATTCTGTCCGAAATTTTAGGTCATAGATAGAGGCCGAATTGGCCTTGGCTCAAAACATGAAAGTTGTAGGTATTGATGTGTTTGAGGTGCCTACAAAATTTCATGTCATTTGGAGTAGTGTAGAGTGAGATATGTCGATTTTACTGTTGCTGTTCTGGGTGATCAGAATGTGCGAACTGCGCTTGTAATCGTCTGTTTTGACTGGAATTGTTTTGGATTTGGATGTTGGTGTCTTCTGATGCAATGTATCTTGATGTCTTAGCTACCGCATGCCTTTGGAATTTCTGCATTTGGACCTGTATAGACTGAGTTGGACTAATTACAGCATAGTGTGATTTGTAAACCTGCAATTACGGTTCTGGTTTGGTATTTTGCATATTTGACCTAGTTGTGCTAGGATTTGGACTGAGTGACCTTCTACATTGTTGTAGCCCTATCTCTTAGCTTCAAAATGGTGGGTCTTACACCCTAATCCGATAATCGTAGTGCAAGTTGTACCATTACCGCAAAATGACGTCAAAACTATTTTCTGGTTTTGAGCTTAACTTTCATTTCCGGACTTTTCCCTAGCTTGACTTGTCTTTGTACTACTTGGAGCTTGCTGAATGGCTATTGGATGAACTTGTTGTTGTGTGTGTACCTTTGGGACTGGCTAAGGAAATAATGAAGCCATGATGGCTGGAAAAGTAAAGAAATTCAGGGGAAGTGCTGTCCGAACTTTGAAGGAACTCGTTTGCATTGAGTTTGTGATTTAAGACTTGGATTTGAGCAAGGCAATGTTATATGCTGGATGATTTCTGAGCCATGGAGGTGAGTGACCCTAAACTATTTCCAAAGTACTTGTGAAATATTTCTTACATTATTTACTTTTGAACTGTTTTCTTGCATATCATGCGTGTTTATATGAAAGTGTTCCTTGTTTGATATATTTCCTTGACTTCATGACTTGTATTATTGATTGATACCGTGTTACGTGCATTGAATGATTTCCAAAACGAGCTTTCTAGGCGAGTGTGTATTTTATCGCACTCGACCTAAATCAATGTGAAATTTTCATGATAAATGATTAAATGCTACTTGCGCATGAATGTAAGCCTTATGGGCTGAACTGGCCATTGCCCCTTGTTACCGGTCGTCTCGAGCCAGAAGCGGACTCGGTCGGGCGACTAGGAACTTGGGTGAACGTTTCGGTATACTCGAGTATTACCTTGTAGGTTGGTGGAGCCTGGCCAAAAGCCAGGGACGGGGTGAATGAATGCACGAATGAAACCAAAAATGCAATGAAATGGCAGGAGAACGAACGTATCCTTCTCATGAATGTTACTATCGCTTTTCATTGTACATGTTTCTTGAATTATTGATACTCCATATTTAATGTTTTGTAAATGTTGAAATTGTTTCTGGACTTATCATTTGATTTGAATTGAACATCATTGAAATGAACTATAGTTCAACCGATTTGATTACTGATTTTACTGGTTACTCGCTGAGCTTCTAGCTCACCCCAAAAATGTTTTATTCCCCTCCACAGGGCTCAAAGCGAAGGAAGGGCTTGTAGTGCTTAATCATGGATTATCTCATGTATGGACTAAATTTGGATTTCCTTTTGTGTAATCGTTCATATTGGGATTGTATTGAACGTTTTGAACGTTTAGAATTGCTTGGATGTGTAATAGTCTAGATTTGGACTTCCTCCTGTATAATAGTTGTGATCAAGGATCAGAGTGGCGCAGTGGAAGCGTGGACGCTTCGCTTTTGATATGTAAATGTTGGAATATTTGATTTATATTTGAGATTGTATCTTGAAATTCAATTGAGGATTGTAATGAACGACTGAGTCCCGGCGAGAGCTGGGCAGGCGGCCCGCCGAACCCTTTGGTTCGCCTTAGGGGGAGGTGGGGTCGTTACAGGTGGTATCAGAGCTTAGGCTTCATATCTCTGTAGTGTATCCTAGGCTTGAAGTTTAGGATGCCGGACTGTGGGTTTGAATTGACTCTTGAGAGATTTTTGCGGGATGTCTTGACTTGATTGGTACAAGAGGGAATGTCGAGGACGACATTCTTTTAAGGAGGGGAGATTGTGACGCCCCGAAAAAAAATGAGTTTGAAACGCCCGCATTTTCTACATTTTCTTGATTAGAAAATTTTCCAGATAAAGTTTATGAGCAAATATCGTTTTCAAATGATTTTTCTAGTATTGGAGAGTTTTTGAGAAATTAAGAATATATATTGGACGTGGGACCCACTAGTGCGAAAAGTTCGGAAAAATTCGGCCAATAAGGTTAAGTTTCGGATACTGTGTAAAATTTATCGGGTGTTAGGAGATAAGTAGAGGAGGTGATTTGATTGATGTGAGAGGAAAAAGAAAAGATAGGAGTGCATTAATGGAGGTGACAAGTGTCACCATTGTATTGGAAGTAACTTAAGATTTACTATTCATTTTTGTTGACATTTTGACCAATTGGTTAAATATCCTAAAATGAACCAAAATTCATTCATTTCTTACCTTCTTGGTGGCCGGCCCTCTTGAGCTAAAAAGGAAGAGAAAACTCTTCAAAATCTTGGTAACTACCTAGCTCAAATCATCCAACCAAGTGCTTGATCAAGTTTCTACTCCATAAACTCTATCCCTTTGGTGCTAGTGAGTGGTTTAGTGAAGCTTGTTTGAAGAGCTAAGGTGGCCAACATCTCTACCTCTCTTGTTACTAGGTGAGTGGTGTGTGAATTTACTCTTACACCTAATGATGTTGAATTTATGCCTAATGGTGGCTATAGAGTTGGAAATTGTGGTTTATTGCTTGCTTATGGATGATATGGTGAAGTTTTTATTTTTTTTGAGGAATTTTCTGGTTTAATGTGATCTTGATATTGTGGTTGTTTATGATGGTTGGTAATAAGGGGTTATGACTCTAGTGGATGTAAATGATTGGCAATTGCAATCAATTTTGGATTTGGAAGGAATTCTGGAAAATTAGGGTTCTTGGTTCTTCATTCTGTCCGAAATTTTAGGTCATAGATAGAGGCCGAATTGGCCTTGGCTCAAAACATGAAAGTTGTAGGTATTGATGTGTTTGAGGTGCCTACAAAATTTCAGGTCATTTGGAGTAGTGTAGAGTGAGATATGTCGATTTTACTGTTGCTGTTCTGGGTGATCAGAATGTGCGAACTGCGCTTGTAATCGTCTGTTTTGACTGGAATTGTTTTGGATTTGGATGTTGGTGTCTTCTGATGCAATGTATCTTGATGTCTTAGCTACCGCATGCCTTTGGAATTTCTGCATTTGGACCTGTATAGACTGAGTTGGACTAATTACAGCATAGTGTGATTTGTAAACCTGCAATTACGGTTCTGGTTTGGTATTTTGCATATTTGACCTAGTTGTGCTAGGATTTGGACTGAGTGACCTTCTACATTGTTGTAGCCCTATCTCTTAGCTTCAAAATGGTGGGTCTTACACCCTAATCCTATAATCGTAGTGCAAGTTGTGCCATTACCGCAAAATGACGTCAAAACTGTTTTCTGGTTTTGAGCTTAACTTTCATTTCCGGACTTTTCCCTAGCTTGACCTGTCTTTGTACTACTTGGAGCTTGCTGAATGGCTATTGGATGAACTTGTTGTTGTGTGTGTACCTTTGGGACTGGCTAAGGAAATAATGAAGCCATGATGGCTGGAAAAGTAAAGAAATTCAGGGGAAGTGCTGTCCGAACTTTGAAGGAACTCGTTTGCATTGAGTTTGTGATTTAAGACTTGGATTTGAGCAAGGCAATGTTATATGCTGGATGATTTCTGAGCCATGGAGGTGAGTGACCCTAAACTATTTCCAAAGTACTTGTGAAATATTTCTTACATTATTTACTTTTGAACTGTTTTCTTGCATATCATGCGTGTTTATATGAAAGTGTTCCTTGTTTGATATATTTCCTTGACTTCATGACTTGTATTATTGATTGATACCGTGTTACGTGCATTGAATGATTTCCAAAACGAGCTTTCTAGGCGAGTGTGTATTTTATCGCACTCGACCTAAATCAATGTGAAATTTTCATGATAAATGATTAAATGCTACTTGCGCATGAATGTAAGCCTTATGGGCTGAACTGGCCATTGCCCCTTGTTACCGGTCGTCTCGAGCCAGAAGCGGACTCGGTCGGGCGACTAGGAACTTGGGTGAACGTTTCGGTATACTCGAGTATTACCTTGTAGGTTGGTGGAGCCTGGCCAAAAGCCAGGGACGGGGTGAATGAATGCACGAATGAAACCAAAAATGCAATGAAATGGCAGGAGAACGAACGTATCCTTCTCATGAATGTTACTATCGCTTTTCATTGTACATGTTTCTTGAATTATTGATACTCCATATTTAATGTTTTGTAAATGTTGAAATTGTTTCTGGACTTATCATTTGATTTGAATTGAACATCATTGAAATGAACTATAGTTCAACCGATTTGATTACTGATTTTACTGGTTACTCGCTGAGCTTCTAGCTCACCCCAAAAATGTTTTATTCCCCTCCACAGGGCTCAAAGCGAAGGAAGGGCTTGTAGTGCTTAATCATGGATTATCTCATGTATGGACTAAATTTGGATTTCCTTTTGTGTAATCGTTCATATTGGGATTGTATTGAACGTTTTGAACGTTTAGAATTGCTTGGATGTGTAATAGTCTAGATTTGGACTTCCTCCTGTATAATAGTTGTGATCAAGGATCAGAGTGGCGCAGTGGAAGCGTGGACGCTTCGCTTTTGATATGTAAATGTTGGAATATTTGATTTATATTTGAGATTGTATCTTGAAATTCAATTGAGGATTGTAATGAACGACTGAGTCCCGGCGAGAGCTGGGCAGGCGGCCCGCCGAACCCTTTGGTTCGCCTTAGGGGGAGGTGGGGTCGTTACAGGTGGTATCAGAGCTTAGGCTTCATATCTCTGTAGTGTATCCTAGGCTTGAAGTTTAGGATGCCGGACTGTGGGTTTGAATTGACTCTTGAGAGATTTTTGCGGGATGTCTTGACTTGATTGGTACAAGAGGGAATGTCGAGGACGACATTCTTTTAAGGAGGGGAGATTGTGACGCCCCGAAAAAAAATGAGTTTGAAACGCCCGCATTTTCTACATTTTCTTGATTAGAAAATTTTCCAGATAAAGTTTATGAGCAAATATCGTTTTCAAATGATTTTTCTAGTATTGGAGAGTTTTTGAGAAATTAAGAATATATATTGGACGTGGGACCCACTAGTGCGAAAAGTTCGGAAAAATTCGGCCAATAAGGTTAAGTTTCGGATACTGTGTAAAATTTATCGGGTGTTAGGAGATAAGTAGAGGAGGTGATTTGATTGATGTGAGAGGAAAAAGAAAAGATAGGAGTGCATTAATGGAGGTGACAAGTGTCACCATTGTATTGGAAGTAACTTAAGATTTACTATTCATTTTTGTTGACATTTTGACCAATTGGTTAAATATCCTAAAATGAACCAAAATTCATTCATTTCTTACCTTCTTGGTGGCCGGCCCTCTTGAGCTAAAAAGGAAGAGAAAACTCTTCAAAATCTTGGTAACTACCTAGCTCAAATCATCCAACCAAGTGCTTGATCAAGTTTCTACTCCATAAACTCTATCCCTTTGGTGCTAGTGAGTGGTTTAGTGAAGCTTGTTTGAAGAGCTAAGGTGGCCAACATCTCTACCTCTCTTGTTACTAGGTGAGTGGTGTGTGAATTTACTCTTACACCTAATGATGTTGAATTTATGCCTAATGGTGGCTATAGAGTTGGAAATTGTGGTTTATTGCTTGCTTATGGATGATATGGTGAAGTTTTTATTTTTTTTGAGGAATTTTCTGGTTTAATGTGATCTTGATATTGTGGTTGTTTATGATGGTTGGTAATAAGGGGTTATGACTCTAGTGGATGTAAATGATTGGCAATTGCAATCAATTTTGGATTTGGAAGGAATTCTGGAAAATTAGGGTTCTTGGTTCTTCATTCTGTCCGAAATTTTAGGTCATAGATAGAGGCCGAATTGGCCTTGGCTCAAAACATGAAAGTTGTAGGTATTGATGTGTTTGAGGTGCCTACAAAATTTCAGGTCATTTGGAGTAGTGTAGAGTGAGATATGTCGATTTTACTGTTGCTGTTCTGGGTGATCAGAATGTGCGAACTGCGCTTGTAATCGTCTGTTTTGACTGGAATTGTTTTGGATTTGGATGTTGGTGTCTTCTGATGCAATGTATCTTGATGTCTTAGCTACCGCATGCCTTTGGAATTTCTGCATTTGGACCTGTATAGACTGAGTTGGACTAATTACAGCATAGTGTGATTTGTAAACCTGCAATTACGGTTCTGGTTTGGTATTTTGCATATTTGACCTAGTTGTGCTAGGATTTGGACTGAGTGACCTTCTACATTGTTGTAGCCCTATCTCTTAGCTTCAAAATGGTGGGTCTTACACCCTAATCCTATAATCGTAGTGCAAGTTGTGCCATTACCGCAAAATGACGTCAAAACTGTTTTCTGGTTTTGAGCTTAACTTTCATTTCCGGACTTTTCCCTAGCTTGACCTGTCTTTGTACTACTTGGAGCTTGCTGAATGGCTATTGGATGAACTTGTTGTTGTGTGTGTACCTTTGGGACTGGCTAAGGAAATAATGAAGCCATGATGGCTGGAAAAGTAAAGAAATTCAGGGGAAGTGCTGTCCGAACTTTGAAGGAACTCGTTTGCATTGAGTTTGTGATTTAAGACTTGGATTTGAGCAAGGCAATGTTATATGCTGGATGATTTCTGAGCCATGGAGGTGAGTGACCCTAAACTATTTCCAAAGTACTTGTGAAATATTTCTTACATTATTTACTTTTGAACTGTTTTCTTGCATATCATGCGTGTTTATATGAAAGTGTTCCTTGTTTGATATATTTCCTTGACTTCATGACTTGTATTATTGATTGATACCGTGTTACGTGCATTGAATGATTTCCAAAACGAGCTTTCTAGGCGAGTGTGTATTTTATCGCACTCGACCTAAATCAATGTGAAATTTTCATGATAAATGATTAAATGCTACTTGCGCATGAATGTAAGCCTTATGGGCTGAACTGGCCATTGCCCCTTGTTACCGGTCGTCTCGAGCCAGAAGCGGACTCGGTCGGGCGACTAGGAACTTGGGTGAACGTTTCGGTATACTCGAGTATTACCTTGTAGGTTGGTGGAGCCTGGCCAAAAGCCAGGGACGGGGTGAATGAATGCACGAATGAAACCAAAAATGCAATGAAATGGCAGGAGAACGAACGTATCCTTCTCATGAATGTTACTATCGCTTTTCATTGTACATGTTTCTTGAATTATTGATACTCCATATTTAATGTTTTGTAAATGTTGAAATTGTTTCTGGACTTATCATTTGATTTGAATTGAACATCATTGAAATGAACTATAGTTCAACCGATTTGATTACTGATTTTACTGGTTACTCGCTGAGCTTCTAGCTCACCCCAAAAATGTTTTATTCCCCTCCACAGGGCTCAAAGCGAAGGAAGGGCTTGTAGTGCTTAATCATGGATTATCTCATGTATGGACTAAATTTGGATTTCCTTTTGTGTAATCGTTCATATTGGGATTGTATTGAACGTTTTGAACGTTTAGAATTGCTTGGATGTGTAATAGTCTAGATTTGGACTTCCTCCTGTATAATAGTTGTGATCAAGGATCAGAGTGGCGCAGTGGAAGCGTGGACGCTTCGCTTTTGATATGTAAATGTTGGAATATTTGATTTATATTTGAGATTGTATCTTGAAATTCAATTGAGGATTGTAATGAACGACTGAGTCCCGGCGAGAGCTGGGCAGGCGGCCCGCCGAACCCTTTGGTTCGCCTTAGGGGGAGGTGGGGTCGTTACAGGTGGTATCAGAGCTTAGGCTTCATATCTCTGTAGTGTATCCTAGGCTTGAAGTTTAGGATGCCGGACTGTGGGTTTGAATTGACTCTTGAGAGATTTTTGCGGGATGTCTTGACTTGATTGGTACAAGAGGGAATGTCGAGGACGACATTCTTTTAAGGAGGGGAGATTGTGACGCCCCGAAAAAAAATGAGTTTGAAACGCCCGCATTTTCTACATTTTCTTGATTAGAAAATTTTCCAGATAAAGTTTATGAGCAAATATCGTTTTCAAATGATTTTTCTATTATTGGAGAGTTTTTGAGAAATTAAGAATATATATTGGACGTGGGACCCACTAGTGCGAAAAGTTCGGAAAAATTCGGCCAATAAGGTTAAGTTTCGGATACTGTGTAAAATTTATCGGGTGTTAGGAGATAAGTAGAGGAGGTGATTTGATTGATGTGAGAGGAAAAAGAAAAGATAGGAGTGCATTAATGGAGGTGACAAGTGTCACCATTGTATTGGAAGTAACTTAAGATTTACTATTCATTTTTGTTGACATTTTGACCAATTGGTTAAATATCCTAAAATGAACCAAAATTCATTCATTTCTTACCTTCTTGGTGGCCGGCCCTCTTGAGCTAAAAAGGAAGAGAAAACTCTTCAAAATCTTGGTAACTACCTAGCTCAAATCATCCAACCAAGTGCTTGATCAAGTTTCTACTCCATAAACTCTATCCCTTTGGTGCTAGTGAGTGGTTTAGTGAAGCTTGTTTGAAGAGCTAAGGTGGCCAACATCTCTACCTCTCTTGTTACTAGGTGAGTGGTGTGTGAATTTACTCTTACACCTAATGATGTTGAATTTATGCCTAATGGTGGCTATAGAGTTGGAAATTGTGGTTTATTGCTTGCTTATGGATGATATGGTGAAGTTTTTATTTTTTTTGAGGAATTTTCTGGTTTAATGTGATCTTGATATTGTGGTTGTTTATGATGGTTGGTAATAAGGGGTTATGACTCTAGTGGATGTAAATGATTGGCAATTGCAATCAATTTTGGATTTGGAAGGAATTCTGGAAAATTAGGGTTCTTGGTTCTTCATTCTGTCCGAAATTTTAGGTCATAGATAGAGGCCGAATTGGCCTTGGCTCAAAACATGAAAGTTGTAGGTATTGATGTGTTTGAGGTGCCTACAAAATTTCAGGTCATTTGGAGTAGTGTAGAGTGAGATATGTCGATTTTACTGTTGCTGTTCTGGGTGATCAGAATGTGCGAACTGCGCTTGTAATCGTCTGTTTTGACTGGAATTGTTTTGGATTTGGATGTTGGTGTCTTCTGATGCAATGTATCTTGATGTCTTAGCTACCGCATGCCTTTGGAATTTCTGCATTTGGACCTGTATAGACTGAGTTGGACTAATTACAGCATAGTGTGATTTGTAAACCTGCAATTACGGTTCTGGTTTGGTATTTTGCATATTTGACCTAGTTGTGCTAGGATTTGGACTGAGTGACCTTCTACATTGTTGTAGCCCTATCTCTTAGCTTCAAAATGGTGGGTCTTACACCCTAATCCTATAATCGTAGTGCAAGTTGTGCCATTACCGCAAAATGACGTCAAAACTGTTTTCTGGTTTTGAGCTTAACTTTCATTTCCGGACTTTTCCCTAGCTTGACCTGTCTTTGTACTACTTGGAGCTTGCTGAATGGCTATTGGATGAACTTGTTGTTGTGTGTGTACCTTTGGGACTGGCTAAGGAAATAATGAAGCCATGATGGCTGGAAAAGTAAAGAAATTCAGGGGAAGTGCTGTCCGAACTTTGAAGGAACTCGTTTGCATTGAGTTTGTGATTTAAGACTTGGATTTGAGCAAGGCAATGTTATATGGTGGATGATTTCTGAGCCATGGAGGTGAGTGACCCTAAACTATTTCCAAAGTACTTGTGAAATATTTCTTACATTATTTACTTTTGAACTGTTTTCTTGCATATCATGCGTGTTTATATGAAAGTGTTCCTTGTTTGATATATTTCCTTGACTTCATGACTTGTATTATTGATTGATACCGTGTTACGTGCATTGAATGATTTCCAAAACGAGCTTTCTAGGCGAGTGTGTATTTTATCGCACTCGACCTAAATCAATGTGAAATTTTCATGATAAATGATTAAATGCTACTTGCGCATGAATGTAAGCCTTATGGGCTGAACTGGCCATTGCCCCTTGTTACCGGTCGTCTCGAGCCAGAAGCGGACTCGGTCGGGCGACTAGGAACTTGGGTGAACGTTTCGGTATACTCGAGTATTACCTTGTAGGTTGGTGGAGCCTGGCCAAAAGCCAGGGACGGGGTGAATGAATGCACGAATGAAACCAAAAATGCAATGAAATGGCAGGAGAACGAACGTATCCTTCTCATGAATGTTACTATCGCTTTTCATTGTACATGTTTCTTGAATTATTGATACTCCATATTTAATGTTTTGTAAATGTTGAAATTGTTTCTGGACTTATCATTTGATTTGAATTGAACATCATTGAAATGAACTATAGTTCAACCGATTTGATTACTGATTTTACTGGTTACTCGCTGAGCTTCTAGCTCACCCCAAAAATGTTTTATTCCCCTCCACAGGGCTCAAAGCGAAGGAAGGGCTTGTAGTGCTTAATCATGGATTATCTCATGTATGGACTAAATTTGGATTTCCTTTTGTGTAATCGTTCATATTGGGATTGTATTGAACGTTTTGAACGTTTAGAATTGCTTGGATGTGTAATAGTCTAGATTTGGACTTCCTCCTGTATAATAGTTGTGATCAAGGATCAGAGTGGCGCAGTGGAAGCGTGGACGCTTCGCTTTTGATATGTAAATGTTGGAATATTTGATTTATATTTGAGATTGTATCTTGAAATTCAATTGAGGATTGTAATGAACGACTGAGTCCCGGCGAGAGCTGGGCAGGCGGCCCGCCGAACCCTTTGGTTCGCCTTAGGGGGAGGTGGGGTCGTTACAGGTGGTATCAGAGCTTAGGCTTCATATCTCTGTAGTGTATCCTAGGCTTGAAGTTTAGGATGCCGGACTGTGGGTTTGAATTGACTCTTGAGAGATTTTTGCGGGATGTCTTGACTTGATTGGTGCAAGAGGGAATGTCGAGGACGACATTCTTTTAAGGAGGGGAGATTGTGACGCCCCGAAAAAAAATGAGTTTGAAACGCCCGCATTTTCTACATTTTCTTGATTAGAAAATTTTCCAGATAAAGTTTATGAGCAAATATCGTTTTCAAATGATTTTTCTAGTATTGGAGAGTTTTTGAGAAATTAAGAATATATATTGGACGTGGGACCCACTAGTGCGAAAAGTTCGGAAAAATTCGGCCAATAAGGTTAAGTTTCGGATACTGTGTAAAATTTATCGGGTGTTAGGAGATAAGTAGAGGAGGTGATTTGATTGATGTGAGAGGAAAAAGAAAAGATAGGAGTGCATTAATGGAGGTGACAAGTGTCACCATTGTATTGGAAGTAACTTAAGATTTACTATTCATTTTTGTTGACATTTTGACCAATTGGTTAAATATCCTAAAATGAACCAAAATTCATTCATTTCTTACCTTCTTGGTGGCCGGCCCTCTTGAGCTAAAAAGGAAGAGAAAACTCTTCAAAATCTTGGTAACTACCTAGCTCAAATCATCCAACCAAGTGCTTGATCAAGTTTCTACTCCATAAACTCTATCCCTTTGGTGCTAGTGAGTGGTTTAGTGAAGCTTGTTTGAAGAGCTAAGGTGGCCAACATCTCTACCTCTCTTGTTACTAGGTGAGTGGTGTGTGAATTTACTCTTACACCTAATGATGTTGAATTTATGCCTAATGGTGGCTATAGAGTTGGAAATTGTGGTTTATTGCTTGCTTATGGATGATATGGTGAAGTTTTTATTTTTTTTGAGGAATTTTCTGGTTTAATGTGATCTTGATATTGTGGTTGTTTATGATGGTTGGTAATAAGGGGTTATGACTCTAGTGGATGTAAATGATTGGCAATTGCAATCAATTTTGGATTTGGAAGGAATTCTGGAAAATTAGGGTTCTTGGTTCTTCATTCTGTCCGAAATTTTAGGTCATAGATAGAGGCCGAATTGGCCTTGGCTCAAAACATGAAAGTTGTAGGTATTGATGTGTTTGAGGTGCCTACAAAATTTCAGGTCATTTGGAGTAGTGTAGAGTGAGATATGTCGATTTTACTGTTGCTGTTCTGGGTGATCAGAATGTGCGAACTGCGCTTGTAATCGTCTGTTTTGACTGGAATTGTTTTGGATTTGGATGTTGGTGTCTTCTGATGCAATGTATCTTGATGTCTTAGCTACCGCATGCCTTTGGAATTTCTGCATTTGGACCTGTATAGACTGAGTTGGACTAATTACAGCATAGTGTGATTTGTAAACCTGCAATTACGGTTCTGGTTTGGTATTTTGCATATTTGACCTAGTTGTGCTAGGATTTGGACTGAGTGACCTTCTACATTGTTGTAGCCCTATCTCTTAGCTTCAAAATGGTGGGTCTTACACCCTAATCCTATAATCGTAGTGCAAGTTGTGCCATTACCGCAAAATGACGTCAAAACTGTTTTCTGGTTTTGAGCTTAACTTTCATTTCCGGACTTTTCCCTAGCTTGACCTGTCTTTGTACTACTTGGAGCTTGCTGAATGGCTATTGGATGAACTTGTTGTTGTGTGTGTACCTTTGGGACTGGCTAAGGAAATAATGAAGCCATGATGGCTGGAAAAGTAAAGAAATTCAGGGGAAGTGCTGTCCGAACTTTGAAGGAACTCGTTTGCATTGAGTTTGTGATTTAAGACTTGGATTTGAGCAAGGCAATGTTATATGCTGGATGATTTCTGAGCCATGGAGGTGAGTGACCCTAAACTATTTCCAAAGTACTTGTGAAATATTTCTTACATTATTTACTTTTGAACTGTTTTCTTGCATATCATGCGTGTTTATATGAAAGTGTTCCTTGTTTGATATATTTCCTTGACTTCATGACTTGTATTATTGATTGATACCGTGTTACGTGCATTGAATGATTTCCAAAACGAGCTTTCTAGGCGAGTGTGTATTTTATCGCACTCGACCTAAATCAATGTGAAATTTTCATGATAAATGATTAAATGCTACTTGCGCATGAATGTAAGCCTTATGGGCTGAACTGGCCATTGCCCCTTGTTACCGGTCGTCTCGAGCCAGAAGCGGACTCGGTCGGGCGACTAGGAACTTGGGTGAACGTTTCGGTATACTCGAGTATTACCTTGTAGGTTGGTGGAGCCTGGCCAAAAGCCAGGGACGGGGTGAATGAATGCACGAATGAAACCAAAAATGCAATGAAATGGCAGGAGAACGAACGTATCCTTCTCATGAATGTTACTATCGCTTTTCATTGTACATGTTTCTTGAATTATTGATACTCCATATTTAATGTTTTGTAAATGTTGAAATTGTTTCTGGACTTATCATTTGATTTGAATTGAACATCATTGAAATGAACTATAGTTCAACCGATTTGATTACTGATTTTACTGGTTACTCGCTGAGCTTTTAGCTCACCCCAAAAATGTTTTATTCCCCTCCACAGGGCTCAAAGCGAAGGAAGGGCTTGTAGTGCTTAATCATGAATTATCTCATGTATGGACTAAATTTGGATTTCCTTTTGTGTAATCGTTCATATTGGGATTGTATTGAACGTTTTGAACGTTTAGAATTGCTTGGATGTGTAATAGTCTAGATTTGGACTTCCTCCTGTATAATAGTTGTGATCAAGGATCAGAGTGGCGCAGTGGAAGCGTGGACGCTTCGCTTTTGATATGTAAATGTTGGAATATTTGATTTATATTTGAGATTGTATCTTGAAATTCAATTGAGGATTGTAATGAACGACTGAGTCCCGGCGAGAGCTGGGCAGGCGGCCCGCCGAACCCTTTGGTTCGCCTTAGGGGGAGGTGGGGTCGTTACAGGTGGTATCAGAGCTTAGGCTTCATATCTCTGTAGTGTATCCTAGGCTTGAAGTTTAGGATGCCGGACTGTGGGTTTGAATTGACTCTTGAGAGATTTTTGCGGGATGTCTTGACTTGATTGGTACAAGAGGGAATGTCGAGGACGACATTCTTTTAAGGAGGGGAGATTGTGACGCCCCGAAAAAAAATGAGTTTGAAACGCCCGCATTTTCTACATTTTCTTGATTAGAAAATTTTCCAGATAAAGTTTATGAGCAAATATCGTTTTCAAATGATTTTTCTATTATTGGAGAGTTTTTGAGAAATTAAGAATATATATTGGACGTGGGACCCACTAGTGCGAAAAGTTCGGAAAAATTCGGCCAATAAGGTTAAGTTTCGGATACTGTGTAAAATTTATCGGGTGTTAGGAGATAAGTAGAGGAGGTGATTTGATTGATGTGAGAGGAAAAAGAAAAGATAGGAGTGCATTAATGGAGGTGACAAGTGTCACCATTGTATTGGAAGTAACTTAAGATTTACTATTCATTTTTGTTGACATTTTGACCAATTGGTTAAATATCCTAAAATGAACCAAAATTCATTCATTTCTTACCTTCTTGGTGGCCGGCCCTCTTGAGCTAAAAAGGAAGAGAAAACTCTTCAAAATCTTGGTAACTACCTAGCTCAAATCATCCAACCAAGTGCTTGATCAAGTTTCTACTCCATAAACTCTATCCCTTTGGTGCTAGTGAGTGGTTTAGTGAAGCTTGTTTGAAGAGCTAAGGTGGCCAACATCTCTACCTCTCTTGTTACTAGGTGAGTGGTGTGTGAATTTACTCTTACACCTAATGATGTTGAATTTATGCCTAATGGTGGCTATAGAGTTGGAAATTGTGGTTTATTGCTTGCTTATGGATGATATGGTGAAGTTTTTATTTTTTTTGAGGAATTTTCTGGTTTAATGTGATCTTGATATTGTGGTTGTTTATGATGGTTGGTAATAAGGGGTTATGACTCTAGTGGATGTAAATGATTGGCAATTGCAATCAATTTTGGATTTGGAAGGAATTCTGGAAAATTAGGGTTCTTGGTTCTTCATTCTGTCCGAAATTTTAGGTCATAGATAGAGGCCGAATTGGCCTTGGCTCAAAACATGAAAGTTGTAGGTATTGATGTGTTTGAGGTGCCTACAAAATTTCAGGTCATTTGGAGTAGTGTAGAGTGAGATATGTCGATTTTACTGTTGCTGTTCTGGGTGATCAGAATGTGCGAACTGCGCTTGTAATCGTCTGTTTTGACTGGAATTGTTTTGGATTTGGATGTTGGTGTCTTCTGATGCAATGTATCTTGATGTCTTAGCTACCGCATGCCTTTGGAATTTCTGCATTTGGACCTGTATAGACTGAGTTGGACTAATTACAGCATAGTGTGATTTGTAAACCTGCAATTACGGTTCTGGTTTGGTATTTTGCATATTTGACCTAGTTGTGCTAGGATTTGGACTGAGTGACCTTCTACATTGTTGTAGCCCTATCTCTTAGCTTCAAAATGGTGGGTCTTACACCCTAATCCTATAATCGTAGTGCAAGTTGTGCCATTACCGCAAAATGACGTCAAAACTGTTTTCTGGTTTTGAGCTTAACTTTCATTTCCGGACTTTTCCCTAGCTTGACCTGTCTTTGTACTACTTGGAGCTTGCTGAATGGCTATTGGATGAACTTGTTGTTGTGTGTGTACCTTTGGGACTGGCTAAGGAAATAATGAAGCCATGATGGCTGGAAAAGTAAAGAAATTCAGGGGAAGTGCTGTCCGAACTTTGAAGGAACTCGTTTGCATTGAGTTTGTGATTTAAGACTTGGATTTGAGCAAGGCAATGTTATATGCTGGATGATTTCTGAGCCATGGAGGTGAGTGACCCTAAACTATTTCCAAAGTACTTGTGAAATATTTCTTACATTATTTACTTTTGAACTGTTTTCTTGCATATCATGCGTGTTTATATGAAAGTGTTCCTTGTTTGATATATTTCCTTGACTTCATGACTTGTATTATTGATTGATACCGTGTTACGTGCATTGAATGATTTCCAAAACGAGCTTTCTAGGCGAGTGTGTATTTTATCGCACTCGACCTAAATCAATGTGAAATTTTCATGATAAATGATTAAATGCTACTTGCGCATGAATGTAAGCCTTATGGGCTGAACTGGCCATTGCCCCTTGTTACCGGTCGTCTCGAGCCAGAAGCGGACTCGGTCGGGCGACTAGGAACTTGGGTGAACGTTTCGGTATACTCGAGTATTACCTTGTAGGTTGGTGGAGCCTGGCCAAAAGCCAGGGACGAGGTGAATGAATGCACGAATGAAACCAAAAATGCAATGAAATGGCAGGAGAACGAACGTATCCTTCTCATGAATGTTACTATCGCTTTTCATTGTACATGTTTCTTGAATTATTGATACTCCATATTTAATGTTTTGTAAATGTTGAAATTGTTTCTGGACTTATCATTTGATTTGAATTGAACATCATTGAAATGAACTATAGTTCAACCGATTTGATTACTGATTTTACTGGTTACTCGCTGAGCTTCTAGCTCACCCCAAAAATATTTTATTCCCCTCCACAGGGCTCAAGGCGAAGGAAGGGCTTGTAGTGCTTAATCATGGATTATCTCATGTATGGACTAAATTTGGATTTCCTTTTGTGTAATCGTTCATATTGAGATTGTATTGAACGTTTTGAACGTTTAGAATTGCTTGGATGTGTAATAGTCTAGATTTGGACTTCCTCCTGTATAATAGTTGTGATCAAGGATCAGAGTGGCGCAGTGGAAGCGTGGACGCTTCGCTTTTGATATGTAAATGTTGGAATATTTGATTTATATTTGAGATTGTATCTTGAAATTCAATTGAGGATTGTAGTGAACGACTGAGTCCCGGCGAGAGCTGGGCAGGCGGCCCGCCGAACCCTTTGGTTCGCCTTAGGGGGAGGTGGGGTCGTTACAGTTTCCACATGGTTTTTGAGCTACTTGCCAAGCTTGTTTCTTGATGAAAGAACAGAAATGTTTCTCTTGAGACCGATTCCACATGGCAACCTTGTTTCTCTTAAGGTTAGAGTCGTATGTCTACTACATCTGTCTTTGCATGTGAAAGCATAGTAATGTTTGACTTTAGACCTCATGGTCCCTTGGTCTCCCAAGTCTTCCTTTTTGGGCTTGATTTTTGAATTCCCATTTGCTTTTCAAAGTTTTTTTGAGCTCATTTTGGTTGAAAATCCTTCTTACCATTGAGACCGATTCCACATGGCTTTTGAGCTACTTGCCCCAAGCTCCAGGGTCCTAGACACCTCTGACTTGGGTGAGGTGACTCAGTTGGTTGTTCCTTCTGAGTTCATGACCATGTTCTCTTGGTCTTTTTCATTGATTATAGACAGAACAATCCTTCTCCATGTGGCCTGCTCTTCCACATATGTTGAAGATATTCATCCCCTCGTACTGTAAAATGTGGATTAAATCATCTATTTCATTGGCCTGGATCACTAGTTTGTTGAGGTCTATTTGAATGCATATTCAAGCAAAACGTCCTTTGGCGAAGGCAACTGTTACTACATCTATCTTCAGTAAGGTGCCTATGGAATCTTCTACCCTTCTGAGGAAGTTGAAGTCAAAGTATTCAATAGGTAATCTCGGGAGTCGTATCCATACTGTCATGAGAGATATGTTATCTTTCTTCGGGAGAAAATTTGGTTGCCACAATCTTACCATAAGAAAATGACTATTGATAAACCACTGACCCCGATTTACTACTTTCTAGAAGTCCTAATGATCTGCAAATCGATCAATGAAGTAGTCTAGTCCAAGATCCAATATATCTATTTTTCCGTAGGGTTTCCATAGGTTTCTTACTTTTTGATATATGAATTTGAACCCAAAGCTTCTCCCGATGGTCTTGATGATAATAGCCTATTTCCATGGCAATCTCATACAATTCCTTTCTTCCTCTGTAAGCGCAATCTTTGACATCTTGTTGAAGGAAAGGGCTTGCTGACCGGTCCTAACTTTATCTAGATTCTTTTCAGCAAGTTTAGTTTGTAGTGCTGAATTTGCTTCTGAGATGGGTAGGGCTTGGAGATATTGAGTTTGAGTGAATTCTACATGGATCAGTTGGTTTTTTAGGAGGGTTTGTTTGTAAGAAGGCTTATTTTCTTACTGGCTCTTCATGGGAGAATTTGGTTCCGAGATAATGGAGGGTTTTGGTAGTGTAGGAATGTTGGTTGGAGGGGAAGCGATTCCCGGTGATGGGAGGTTTTGGAGTTCTGGTTGATCACTTTTTTCATGAGTCATGACTTCTCCCGCAGTTCGTCATAGATTTATGGAGGCTAACTTGAGGAAGGGAGTTTAGCAGCAGCAGCAGCAGCCGCCCTTAATAACATCTTTTTTCCAAAACATACTTATACAAGATGATGATGGTATGTTGCCAAGCTAGTGTGTGGGGAAGACATGGGCTCAGATTCAAATTAGTTTAGTATTGCTAACGGGTCATTTTTCTACTTCTTTTTTGCCTTTGAGTTTTTAACAATTTGCTATCAATTCCTATTTACGAAATTAGCAATAGTTGAACTTTTCTTTTGAATAATCAATCTTTGGGTTCCATCATCCAAATTTTTCCAAAAACTTTCCTCACAAAAGTGGGAAGAAATGGGAGGAAAACTCCACTAAACCTTTGTAAACTTAGTCAAAATGTCAGATTTACTGATGACATGTGAAATAATAAAATCATAATGCTCAATGTCTAAAATAGTTTCTCTTTTTTTCTTAAACTATCAGTCAACTTGAGAAGAAAATCATATCTTTTCTCTCACTTTCTCCTCTTTCATAACTTATCCTTTCATTATTTTTCCCTCTTATCTCCTAAATCCCAAACTAAACCTTAATATTTCCTTTATTCCCTCGAAAGCAAATGTCCAAAAGGGCAAAGGCCAATCATACACCCACAACAACACAAAGTTACGAACTACTTGATTCTTAATTGGTAAGATTTTGAAACCCATCTTACTCATTAAGTCGAAAAAGTTATTGGATGAAAGGTTAATGGTTTGATCTTTGTACTAATCATTATTGACCCATAATGTCATAATTATTCAAAAAAATTAAATCATGAAAAAGATAAGTAAAAAAGAAAATAAAAAAGAATACACTAACAATTCAAGAAGAGTATGAACAATATGTGGATATATTTTTTGACAAAAAAAGTTAGAGAAATTGACAAATAAACTATTAGATGGTAAAAAAAGTAGAAAAAAAAAAAAGAAAGTATGTGTGAGTAATAAATGTACAAATATTTATTGTGAAATAATTAAAAACAATGTTGCATTGGTAATTCGTTGTCACTTAATCCAAATTGTCATTTACTATGAAAATTTAACCAAATTTGAAAGCTGTGATATTAATAACATCAAAAAGTAATGAATCACCTGATTCACCTAAAACCATTCTGATTCAATGGTCAGTAATTGCAGGGATGGAGAACAATTTAGGGTAGTCTACCGCATCCTAACAATTCGAAGGGGGAAGAGATCTGGCTGGACCGAATAGCAAACCGTCGATGGTTCAATAATTGAACCGAAGAATACAATTAAGTCTGAATGGCATATCGTCTCTTATCAATTCGAGGGGGATCCGACTGGACCGAACAGCAAACCGTCAACGATCATCTGTCCGGTCCGAGTTCTAAAACGCGGGTTGGTACTGCGAAGCTCCACCACCTCTAAACCCCCACACCCCACTTTCGATCTCAGTACTCTCTCTCCCTTAAACCCTAAAACCCTAAGGCCCTGCCCCCATTTTCGTTTTCTTATTTTCTCTCTAATTTTCCAGTGAGAACATGACTAGCATCCTTGTACTTAGGAAATCCTCCGTTTCTTCCTCAGCCAGACTCGCCCTTTCTGCCGTATCCCATCTCTTCTCCTCCTCCTCCTCCCCCTCTCCCTCTCCAATAATCAATGGTGATCGGACTCGAATTTCCAGAGATGCCCTCCTTCACGTTCACAACTTTACCACTACCGCAGCGGGTGGTGGTAGTAGCGGAGTACGGCCGCCGTTTTCGACAGCAATAAGGGGGTTTCATGCGGGTCGGCCTTTGAGGGCTGCCGGGTTCGCGGTCACGGCGGATTTCTCTGATGATGAGAAGAAATCGGCCGGTCGTCTTGGGGGTAGTAGTGCTGATGCTGATGGGCTTGAGATTTCGAAGCTTGGGATTGCCAATGACATCGTCTCTGCTCTGGCCAGAAAGGGCATCACTAAACTCTTTCCTATTCAGGTAGACCACAGTTTCTTGCAGGAGGGTCTTACTTTTGCAGCTCAACAATCATTTGGTTGATGATTAGACAATTTTTTTTCTTATAATGATATTAATCATTTGCTTGATTTCCTAATCATTTGGAAAGACAAACAAGATTAACCAATATAAAAAGGAGCCCTTTTAGTTAATTTGCTGACAAAAATGTAACTTTTGATGTTCGTTACAGAGAGCTGTTCTGGAACCAGCAATGCAAGGCCGTGATATGATAGGCCGTGCTAGGACAGGGACCGGGAAGACCCTTGCTTTTGGCATCCCTATTTTGGATAAGATAATCCGTTTCAATGAAAAGCATGGGTGAGTTGTAAAAATGCTCCTTTTTTCCTTTATACCGTGATTTACCAACAAGCAACATTGACAATTGTATTCCTCACTTCTTGTAAATGTACAGACGTGGGAGGAATCCTTTGGCAATAGTCCTTGCCCCTACTCGAGAACTTGCTCGCCAGGTGGATAAGGAGTTTTATGAGTCTGCACCTAGCCTGGATACGCTTTGTGTTTATGGTGGTACACCCATTTCCAGCCAAATGAGCACCCTTGATCGCGGTGTTGATGTTGTGGTGGGCACCCCTGGGAGGGTGATTGATTTGATTAAAAGGGGTGCTTTGAATTTATCCGAAATTCAGTTTGTTGTTCTTGATGAGGCTGATCAGATGCTTAACGTGGGATTTGCTGAAGATGTCGAGACAATCTTGGAAAATATTCGGCAAGAGCATCAAACCATGATGTTCTCAGCTACAATGCCGGGTTGGATTATGAAAATAACTCGGAAATTTCTGAAAAATCCAGTGGAAATTGATCTTGTTAGTATGCTGATTAAATTTGTGTTTTCGTTTGTTTTGGTTTGTTCTGTGAATGCCACTTGTAATTCCTGCTCAAGATTGTGATGAAAAAAATACATGTTGCAGGTTGGAGACTCTGACCAGAAATTAGCTGAAGGAATTTCTTTGTTTGCAATTGCATCAGAGATGCATCAGAAACCTTCTATTCTTGGACCTCTAATAACAGTATTAACCGATACTCTCATACTTCTGTCGTTATGATTTTGGTCTTTTTTCTTGTTATTCCGTTTGTTTTGCGTTCTTCTGATCTTTAGCTGTTCCAGCATGGAAGAATCTGGGCAAAGTCCTGAATTTGATAGCTTTGACCTTTGCGGATGATGGTGTTATTTTTTGTTTTCAGGAGCATGCTAAAGGCGGTAAATGCATCGTTTTTACTCAAACTAAACGTGATGCAGACCGTTTGGCATATTCTATGCAAAGAAACTTAAGATGTGAAGCTTTGCATGGAGATATTTCTCAGAATCAGAGGGAAAGAACTTTGTCCGGGTTCCGAGATGGCCGCTTCAATGTTCTTGTGGCCACTGATGTTGCGGCACGGGGCCTTGATGTGCCTAACGTAGATTTGGTCAGTCCTCTTTCCTTTTGTTTTCTTTCCCCATAAAAAATATTTTCCAAAAATGGTGTGTTTTATGCATCGGGATTTTAACTTCCAGAAATATGACCAGGAGCAGAAAGTATTGTTCGCAGAAAATTGGAGACCATCACCAACTAAAATATATTCTTTGTAAAAGATTGTAACTACTTTTTTTGTCATGCTTCTGCATTTCAATTTAGGTTATGATGGGAGGGCTTAGTAAGCAAGTGCTAACAAGGAAATACAAATTGCTCCTGTTTTGATTTTACTTTGGAAAGTAGCATAAGGAAGAACTTTGAATTAAAAGAGTCAAAAACTTTTGAAAGACCGCCTAAGAAGGGGAACAAGGACTTTGTAAAGGTCAGAGCCTTGGAAGAAAGGGAGCAAGAGCTTAGGAAAAGGGGAAAAAACTGAAGAGATTGTGTGGGTAATTTGAGTACTTAGAAAGAGTTACAAACAGACCAGTTACGCAAAAGACAGAACACAATGTATGGTACCTCTGTTAGAGACAAGATAAGACTTGAGGAGTAAGACCACCTTCTACTTCCCGAAGTCATTTACAAGTTTGCTGTTCCCAGTCTATATTTTTCAATGAGTTAAACATGAGTACCCAAAGTGAGTCTTACAGGCTGATTAAAGTCTGTCAATGTTATCCTTGGTTATAGCCATGATAAACTACCAAGGTTGTTTGGCTATCCTGTAGCAGTCTGGAGGGAATACGCCACAAATAGCACAAGGCAAATATCCTGGCATGGCCCTTCCCAGAGGTTTGACATGTCTGTGTGCATTATTACATTCCATACATTCCAACAGCTCAGGAGGGCAGCAGGGAAGGGTTGGTGTGGGTGTTAGCTGCTATCATGATAGCAAAGGGTATAAATATCGATGAAGTTTCTTGATTTTGCTCTTCTCTTGTCCATCCTTGAGTCATTCTAGTGGCATGTTATTCATGCGATATACTTCTGGTTGTTCAGTGGGCTGCCAATGAACATTAAAAATGGGTATTTTTTTTAAATGTTTGGCTAGATAGCATATTGTTCTCAAACTCATTCTTGAGGTAATAGAATTTGTTTAGTTATGAAAGAAATGTGGGCATGATGGCATGACACTTTTTCTATGCCTTTTTCGCCCTCTTTTTTTCGTTTTTCTCTGTGGGCATTGTCTTCTAGATGGATGATTACAATGCTATTTGTTCTGTCTCTGCAGCTCTAATGATATTTCAAATTTACCTATTTCTGGAATTGTATTTGTAAGGAAGCATTAGGATTTGTTTAACATTCCTTGGACTATCATTGTAATTGAAGGCTTCTACTTGGATTCAAGCATTCGTTTGCCTTCCAAGCTCCTAACATCAAGTTTTGGTGGGTCTATTTCATTAGAACTTACTAGGAAAGCTGTTAATGCAGTGCTTGGTAGAACTTTCTGTTTTGGTATGTATACAAAACTGATTTTGGATGATCAGGTATTTTACTTTGTCCGTCTTGGTTTGTTTTTAGTGTACTGTACATGACATTAACTTTGGTATGTCGTTGCTGCTACTGTGAGCAGTTTGAAGTCCCTTCTATACAATCTTGGGATGTTTCCCCCAATTGCTGCTTAATCATATCTCAAGTGTGTCATCCTAGTTTTCTTGTGTACCAATCTACCTAAGGTCACAAATAGTTTTTGCTCTGCAGGTGATTCATTATGAGCTCCCAAATTCTTCAGAGATCTTCGTGCATAGGTCTGGTCGAACAGGACGTGCAGGGAAGAAAGGAACTGCTATTCTCATTTACTCTTCAAACCAGTATAGAGATGTTAAGACTATTGAGCGGGACGTAGGGTCCAGATTCACAGAGGTACTTGTTGTGTTTTTTGGTGATGTTGCAATTAAGTTTCCAGTTTGTTGAAGTTTACTGCCTGGATATTGCAGTTGTACGCAAAAGCAACATTGGATGTGAATTGGCGAGTCTCCTAACTAGTTTCATTCAGTTTATAGTTCATATCTTAAGAGAGAATTTGTATTTGGCTAATAAATACGAACCCTGTTTTCTTATTTGCAGTCAAAGTTACTTCCAGAATTCAAATTACAAATTGGCTGCAAGTTTTTTAAGTTTGTTGATAGAGTGACTTCCTACAATTAGATGTAGTTCTGTATAAAAGTATTGTTAATGGTACCGTGATTATTGCTAATGGCACTCCATCTGCTATTAATTTTTTGCAATTACACATTAAGAAAATGGAGTGCCATTAGCATTAGCACTCTGTAAAATTGCCGCAAACTTATTTGAATTCGTTGGATGGGAACTTTATTATTATTATTTTTTAATTTGGAATTGGGATGAGAACTTCTTAGTGGACTCAAATAAAAATGGGTTAAGACTAATACTGTGTAGGATTGCTTGTGTTGGTATACCTGGATAGTGTTAAACATGTGTGTGATGTTGAAGAGCTCAAACCTCATTGAACTGGCTAATGACATTCAACTTCTTGTCATACCAGTAAACTTATATGTGATTGCTCTGACAATTAACTGCTCAAACAAGATTACAATGCTATTGATTCATGTGTTTTGTGAAACTCTTTTTTCATTTTGTAACTAAGACGGGGAATAATTAAATATGTTGGCAGTAGGAAGAAGGTATATAGGATGTTGTATATGGTGTTTTCAATATGTGGATTTCCTATCTTCCTACCATCATCCCAATGGCATAAAATGTTTACATCTAAGTGCAAATATAATTAGCACTAACAAGGTTTGGTTGTTTATGTTGCTATTGCAAAGCTTCCAAGAATTGCTACTGAGGGTGGGTCATCGGACATGTTTGATGACTTTGGACGTGGTGGTGATCGCTTTGGCTCCTTCGGAAGCATGGGCGGTGGTCGTGGTTCAAGTTTTGGTCGATCTGGGAGCTTTGGTAATTCTGGGAGTGGCCGTTTTGGTGGATATGGTGGGTCCTCCTCTGGTAGACCAGGTGGTTTTAGCGGATATGGTTCACGTGGTGGATCTGGTGGTCCTAATTCCCGTCAGTCAGGCAATTTTGGCGGGCTTGGATCTAGCCGTCCAGGTGGTTTCGGCAATCAGAGAGGTTCAGATCGCACAGGTAGCTTTGGAGGTTCTGGTCTTAATAGCAGCAGATTTGGTGATACAAGTTCTGGTCAGGGTCGTTCAGGAGGGTCTGATCCTTCTGGTGATGACATGAATTTTGATAATCAGAAGTCTGGGAGAAAATTTTTCTAACTTCAGTATGAGGTAATTTTGGTTCTCCCTTCCTGCCAGCCTCTATCCTCCGTGTTCAGTTGTATCTGACCCAGAAGATGTATTTACCTCTAAGAAGCTGAATATTAGCTGTTCAGTTAGTTAGTTGTCACACCTACTATCTGGACATCCAAATGAAATGACAATGTACAAGACAAGTAATATTTTGATCGTGCATTGTTATGCTTGACAAACTGCTGATTTCTTTTCTAGTGTTGTCTGGCTCTAGCATCATGAAACTAAGTTTTAACCAATATACACATTACAGGCATGTAGTTAAAGCAAAGAGTGCAGGCAAAAGGGCATCCCTTCTTAGCCTGTTTAGTGCATTAAAGCAGTGATAGACAATATTACAGCTGAAGTGCTGAAATTGTAGGTTGCAGTCTAGTGCCACCTTGTGTGGATTTCTGACAAGTCATTCAGTTTTCATTGCTTGTATTTGATGCACCCTCCTTTTATTTTATTGCTATAGGGTTTTATTTGTTGCTCTCTCATGGATGAGAAGATTAGAGAAGATAGCTACGGTGGATTGACTGTCAGGTGGGCCGAAGGTTTAAAGTCCATTTTGTGGCACATTGGCATTACCTCTCAGCCCAGGTTTACAGTACCAATTCTACTATACTAGTATTTATTGTGCTTGAATATCATTAGATAATTAACCCACCACCTATTATTATTATTGCATAGAAAAGTTCCCATGTGTAATATATTTTAGCCAATCGAAGGTCGTTGTTTTTCCTTTTTCAAAGATCGCATTGTTATCCTTGTTTATATTTTTTTTATTAGTCATGATTCCTGTCAAAAGTAAGTCAAAGTGCTTGAAATATTTGCTTTCCATTTCCTTGCAAAAATTATTGCCTACTGCAGCTGCCAACGCATACATAATGCCATTGTGCTGACTTCTATTTGAAGTTGATTTTTTTCTTTTTTTGGTTTTCTAATAAAAGCTTGAAGTTGCTATTTTGATACATGTTTCATTCAGTTCATATTTTTGCAACTGCTACCTCCCCTCCCAGAAAAAGAAAAAAGAAAGTGTATTTGTAACTGCTGCTCCTTAATAGGAAATTGCACACTCCGGAACCCCACTTCAAAGTAATCTGGGTGGATTTGAAGGAATATATTTCAATTCCCGTGGGTCAAGGTGTTTGACCTCTTGAATCATGGTTGCCAATTGTTAGCAAAAATGATTTTCAAGTGCACTTCGTCTTTAAGCATGAGTTTGTATCAGGATGGAGATACTGGTGTTCTACTTTCACTAAGCATAGCAGGAAGAAATTCGCTTGCAAACAATAGTGCGTTAACCTAGGGGTCAAGCAAACAATATATATGTATTTGTCACCATCACATGTATATTTGTTAGGCCAAAACTTACGCCTGAACCCCCTCACAATGTAAAATTTTCCTGCAAAATTCTATTCGAAATAGTATACTAATCCCACAGCCCACAGGCGTTGTAGATAATAATAATAAAAAAGGATAATTGCAAGGGCAAACTGCAAAGAAACACAAGGAATCAGCTGGGACCTTGTGTGATTTTCTATTAGAGGATCGTTTGGCCTACTGTCGTATCTAGCTGATAAATTTATTTGGTTTTTAGTGGTAGGAGCCAACTGCATGGTTTTATTGTCCAAATGTTATTGTTTGTGGATTTCGACATAATTTACTCCATGTTTGTTTCTTCTTCTTCTTATTCTTCTTTTAAAAAGCTTAATTTAGTTAAAATGGTTGTCTTGCGTATCATTTATTTAAGGAAGTTTTGTCTTGCTATGGATACCTAAACGCAAAGAATGAAAGAAATAGACACAAAAGAATAAGAAGTAAATGGTAGAGAGACATATGTTGACACCTTGCGATATGGATTAAGAGTGTATTTGGTGAGAGGATCAACGCAAAGATCCTTTTAGCACTCTAAAATCTTGTGTATTCGGACAATTATTTCATTGGGTTTGAAGTCCCTTTCTCATTCTTCTCTTAGCCGGCTCAGAATATCCTAGTTTTTTTTGGTAAAAGATGAATTAAACTATTCAATATTCGAATCGAACTCGATTTGGTAAAAGTTTGTTCGAGTTTGGTTCATCAACAAATCAAACCAAACTTGAGCAGCATTTTGTGTTTAATAAAATTCAATTTTAATAAAAAGTTCGTTCAAAATCGGTTCAACAAACTTGAATAAAATTTCAAGTTCTTTAAAATAATTAAACAAGTTTGAACATTAGAATATTTGACTCGATTAGTCTCGTTTTAAATTCCTATTATCTTCTCTTTTTTTTTTAATTAACACGGTATATTCTATTCTACAATTAATTTTACTTTATATAAGAGGGATCTAAAGAGTTCAAAAGAGAATTCGGAGAAAATTGAACCATCATCGCTCTAAACGGGTACCTATGCACCTACCGGTGAAATTTTCAAGAAAGTTTGGATATTTAAATTGCATACGTCCAAGTATAATTTTAAAACTCTTTTGAAATTTTAAAACTCTTTTGATAACCAAACAGTTGGTTTTACGCCCTTTCATCTAATTACTTTAGAAGTAGTTGATTTTAAAAAACAAATTGTTAAAATCAACACTTAGCCCGATAACAATACCAATAAAGTTGACCAAACCAGACCGACCATAATATTTGAACCAAAACAAACATAATAATGTTCGTAGAAGAATTACCTAAAAATTACTCATGACCAAGAAGGAAAAAAAAATGCTAAACTCAACAAGATCATATATCATTTTTGCGTCTGCAGCAAGAACCCCAATTCCGTCTTTCTTGAACAAGAGTTGATGTACACTTTCTACAAATAGAGCATCCTTTTGACGGCGAGAAATATGGTGGGTCTTGTGGTAAGCCAAAAGGCGGCAGTTCATCCTGGTCTTCGTTGTCGTCTGAGAGATTTTTTCCCAATACTATAATCAACGTGCATTTGTTTTCTTGTTCTAAACAAAATGATGATGATGAACAGTAATTTAATCAGCTCAGTAGATACATTAATAGTATGACGAAAATCCATCCAATTATGGTTTTTTTCTAATCAAATTTTAACACAGTCGTCAATTTCACACCTATCCAAATCAACCTGTAGCCTTCGTCCCCTTGTTGCCGTCCCAATATTCTATCATCCAATTCCCTCCCGAATATTCAATCCTCATAAATTCATCACCAAAAACCCATCTCTATAAATTCACGTTCACACCAGAAAACCCAAGAAACTGCTGCCAATGCAACTCATTTTGACAGTAGTTTTATCGGTTTGAAGTGTTTTTCTTTGTTTGGAGTGGAAAAGGAGGAAAACCCAGGTGGGGAAAGATGAGGAAGAGGCCATATAGGAATGGGGAGATATGGGATTTTGAAGCTGAAATGGAGCTGAATAATAATGATAGTCGTTATAGGCAACAGGCTGTTATACTGGGTTTGGATGGTGGAACCACCTCCACTGTGTGTGTTTGCATACCCTTCAATTACACTTGCACTGATAATAATGTTAATAGTGAGGATGGCCCTTTGCCGGAGCCTCCTTCAGTCCTCGCCCGGGCTGTTGCCGGCTGCTCGAACCACAATAGTGTTGGCGGTAATAAACCAACTTCCCCTTCCTTCAAAAAATACTGAGTAGCTTGCTCATTTTTTTTTTCTGGGTGGTCTAATGCATTGGTACAGAACTCCTATGATAGTCTGAAGCGTAGTTTACTAAGGCACAGGTTAAACAGGTAGAGATTTTAGCATTTCTTTTTCGATTTTTGGGTTGTATTGTTCGTCACTATTGGGATTTTAATGTTGTAATTTGGCTGATCATTAGTCGTGTTGTTCTCGATTTACGTTAATTTGTTTCAGAAGGAGGAGCTTTTTGTCTATTTGAAATATTTAAGTGGTGGAAACACGGAAAGATTTGGAACATGTGTTGAAGTGACGGAACAGGGGAAGTTTGAATTTTGCTGTGGATTTAGGTAGTGGAGTGTTTTGAAGCCAAAAGTTGTAGAATTTCCATTGAATGTTGATTCTATTTGTGCCATTCAAAGTTGAATTGCTAGGTAGCTGATCATCGGGGTGCATTCTAGTTAAGTACTGCTCTCGAGCCTCACATGAATCATGACTGCGTAATGGAATGTAGCCTAAGTAAGAGGTTCATTGAGCGCCTTTCAAATGTTTACGGTTTGGTGTCATACCAGTCTGATCAAGCCATTTTGTGTGTCCTAACTTTGTCAAATTGATGAAAGATGTGTATATCCCATTTTGTTTAAAATTTCCCTTTTGAATACAAATTTTGTGACTCCTATACAAGATAATTAAGGTTGTAGACTTGCCCATTTGGTTCTCAATCTGGTTGCAAAAAGTTCAACGCTATTGGTGTATGAGCCTATCTGAGGCAGTGACAACTTGGCTGCTATGAAGTATCATGAGAGGCCTTTCCTTAGGTTTTTCTTTCTGACTCTCATCTTATCAGTCCACTTTTCCTTATAGGAGTGATCTTTATGAATATGAAAAAGTGTCCATGCCACAATTCTTGACCTTTTGAGGTGGAAAGAGTAGATGTGAAGGTTTCATTCGAAGCTTGAATTGTTGACAGATTACTAGTAGCATGAACTTCAATGGGAAAGCAAATAACAGAAGCTCAAGAAGTTTGCTTGTGTGCTTTGTAGAAGTTAAATAAATCTTGCGCAAACAGTTGTATTACCAACTTTCCTCGAGTGCAGCATGAGGTTTCTGGTGAGATAAATATCTCTAGTGGACTGGCAGTATATGTCCATGCGCAGTTCAGTATATGTCCATGTGCAGTTACAGTGTATGCTATAATCTGACGGTGATTTATATATGATGATCAATGGACTATGGCCTAGTTAGGCTCCCAGCAAAGAAAGAGGGGTGGCAGAGTCAACTCGATGACTTCTACTTTTGGTTTTGTTGAATATGATTGAAATGATTGCTCTCAGATCTGAAATTACAATCCATTACCCTTCTAATATAGTTATATTTTTCATTATCATTTCTTGCTGTTGGCTTCTTCATTATTATTATATTTCTCAAACCGTTGTTTTTTAATAGAAACTGCTGCAAGGGAGACATTAGAGAGAGTTATGGCAGAAGCTCTTCTAAGATCAGGTTCAACTCGTTCTGCTGTCTTAGCTGTTTGTCTTGCAGTATCTGGTGTTAACCATCCAACGGATGAGTACCGAATATTAAGTTGGCTCAGGTCCTTCTTTTTCTTGCATCTATTTACTGGTTTATAGTGTTGCAAAATGTTTTGAGACTTCTTCGTTACTTTTAATTTGTTTAACCAACTTAGTTTTTCCTCAAGGGGCTAATCTACCTTTATGCCAACTTCTGTGGTACCTAAGACATAATTGTGGAATAAGAAACTTCAGTTGCAAACAACTCAAAAGGACATAATAAATAGTTTACTTAGGGTAGCAGCAAGTGCGAACAGTGGATACATCAGATATGGGTATTCAGGAATGGCCAACTCAATAGGATACCTGTTTATAGAAATTTATTTTGAATAAAAAAGCTTAACATGTTGATGACACATCTTTTGCATCTCCCGATAATGATATTATCTTTTTCCATTTGTCTGTGCAGACAAATATTCCCCAGCCATGTAAGGTTGTTTGTCCAGAATGATTCGGTGGCAGCTCTGGCAAGTGGCACAATGGGAAAGCTTCATGGATGTGTCCTAATTGCTGGTACTGGAACCATTGCTTATGGCTATACAGAAGATGGGAGGAAGGCTCGGGCAGCTGGTGCAGGACCTGTCCTTGGTGATTGGGGAAGGTATATCATTTCGAGTTTTATACTTGATTTGAAACCTATAGGAGAGTTAGTGATACCCAGTCAAGAGGAAGTATTAGGGAGTGTGACTATTTAGTGGCAAGCAGCTCAATTACATATCCTCAAAAATACCATTTGATTACCTGATGAGTATCTTTACTAAATCAACTCGATTCTTCTTTTCTATCTTAATGAATAAGTCACAGCATGTAGAAACCCCTGTAGGAGGAAATACTTTCCCACCTTCATCCATTTCTATGTTATTATTCCTAGCCTAAGAGAACATCGACAGGTCTTGTTGCATTGTGCACTATTTCTGGTCATAGTCTTGTAGTGTTATAAAATTTGGCAGATATGTTTTATGAACAGACAAAAGACGATGCACTGTGCATAATATATAAGAATCAGATTAATCTGATTATCTTGAGGAAGAGAAGACTAAAATTGAGATTAATTGAGATTGTAATTAAATGGATTTCATGTGGTAGATTGAGACACAATGTGGCCCTAAATACATTTCATATAAGAATCAGATTAATCTGATTATCTTCTTTGTAAAACGAGATTATAAAGGCCAAGTCCTTGATGTATAAATTGGTTCAATTCTCTCTTTCTTGTAATTACCAGATTGCAAGGACTAAAATATCAAATCGAATTTCAAACGGATACCATTTTAAAGCTTTGAATTGATCTTTTCCCATCTTTGGCTGCCTAAGTTCTATCTCCTCTACACTTTCAGCGGCTATGGTATTGCTGCACAAGCATTGACAGCAATTGTAAGGGCTCATGATGGCCGTGGTCCACATACAGCACTGACAAATTGTATTCTACATGCCCTTGATCTATCTTCACCAGATGAACTTATTGGGTAAGTATCTCAAACACAACTCATCTGCAGAATATCTATACCTGTAGTGACTGTTTTGCTTTTTGGAACTGATTAAGTTTTGTACCTAATCATGATAGTAAGCACAATCATTTCCATTCCTAATTAATACTTGCATATCTGGACAATTTGCTTTGCCCTCAGATAAGGGGACCTCAGTCTGAATCAAATAGACAGCAAAAATGTGGTTCCCACAATTAATTCAGCATGTTCATCCAGGAAGGGTATTCAAGTTACTTAAATTGATGATTTACAAGCAGCATATGGTTAATTGTGGTAGTATATAATCAACTTACTGTTTGCATGTAGTCAGACTACTGTTGAGTTCCAGTTTGATCTCATCAATGTGTCCCCTGGATTTGCAGTTTCCCTCACTTTACTCAATGTGATAGCCAGCTGTCTAAGCTTTGGGTTGTTAAAGTTGTATGTTTCTCACAGCCAAATATAATGACTTGTTTTACCCACATAAAATTGATTTGCTTTCATCTGGATAGACTTCCGACATGTGAATAAACTGTGTATTTGTCGTTTTATGTATCCCAATCCTCACTATCATGGACACTTTCCTTTCCCTGCCGGAGTGCAGCATTCTTCATCTTCCAAATAAGAAGAAAATAGTGAGAGATATAAGGAAAAGCTTGAATAAACAATTCCAACTGCTTGCTATATTATATTGACCTTACCATGCTTAGGGAGCAAACCTAAACTACCATACATGCATTTCATGTAGCCCAAACTGCTTTGAATCACTACCCTTCCTCAGAGTGTTGAATTTACGTTACTCCTTTGCATGATTGGTTAGTTCAGCCAACTACTATTTGACAACAATTAAAATTGCTGATGAGGTATTATTGCATTATGCTTTTAGGTGGACATATGAAGATCCATCTTGGGCTCGAATTGCTGCTCTTGTTCCATATGTGGTCTCTTGTGCAGAGGCAGGTGATCAAGTGGCAAATAGAATCCTACTGGATGCAGTTCAAGAGTTGGCCTCAAGTGTCAAAGCAGTTGTTCGGAGACTGGGGCTCTGTGGTGAAGGTATGGTCTCACTCTCAAGAGTTGGAAGTACGTTCTCTCCCTCTCGTGTGACTAGTAGTTTTTTGCTAGAGAGAGAGGGTTTCTATATGGGAGTTATGTCCAACTTTGCTTGAAAGTCCATCAAGAGATGGATGTTCTAACAAGTTAAATTGACTTTCCAGTCGTATTTCTCTTTATTTAAAGACTTTTATTTCTCACAACATGGTTTACCCAAGATTTGTTACTTCTCTTAAAATTTTAATCAAGCATTTATTTTAAAAGTTTAATCTTGTCTCTGCAATTTGCAATTTCTTTTAATTTTTCTGAATAAGTATAAATTTTATGACTGCAGATGGAACAGATCATTTTCCTCTTGTTATGGTTGGTGGTGTTCTTGAAGCAAATAAAAGATGGGATATTGGAAAAGAAGTAATAAATTGTATATCTAAAGACTTTCCTGGTGCTGTTCCCATCCATCCAAAGGTACAGATAAGTGTAGCCCAATGTTTTTTTTTTTTCAACTTTCAAATTCACTGCTTTTATTACAACTCCAGTGACAAGGATTTTGCTTATTCTTATACTTCAGATGTTAATTAGAAAGAAATAGTACCAGAGTTTATGAAATATTGTCATGAGGGGAAACGTCAATTAAAAGTAATGACTTGTTCCATATATTATAAGCTGTATATATCGTGCACTGTTAAGCAACACAAGATATTAAATATGCTACTGATCTTAGTTTGTGTTTACTTGTGGTTCTGATATTGATACCTAGAATATATTCCAATAATATGCTTGGTTGATATGGTAAATATGTCAAAAATGAAGCTATTGATGCAATAACCAAGGTTTCTGATTTAGTCGGACTTGTTAGTTTACTAAACCTTTCTATTACTTCCAGTTAGCTATTTCTGAAGGGGGATGTTTTATTCTTGTTCTTTAAATGTGTTCTTGTAAAAACAAACTTCTAAGTTTGATACATAAGCCCATAAATCTTTTTGGAAATATATCACTTTCTGCTGGGTGGGGGATAATAGAAGTTGAAAGCAAATTTTCATCTGGGAAACATAGGTTTCTGATGTGAAATTCTTCAATTTAAACTGGTTCAATCACCTTTTTGTCTCCCCTAATAAGTCAAATAATATCCTCATTAGAAGACCTTGCCATCAAGAAAGAAGGGTTAATTAAGCAAGGCTAATGACCTGGTCTAAATTTTGCAATTTATTTGAGCATTAGTTGTACTAAACGTGATCATCTAATGATTTTATTGACAGTGAATAATGAACTCTGATGCCTTACATCTGTTTGAAGGAAGAGGATAAGAAATGCTTCTCTTTAGCTTTTATAATTTATCTTTTGTATAGACAAAACTGAAGTAGTTTTTTCTTCAGATCATTTATTTGTAGTTCTAGCTTCAGGCTTGTTCTTGAATCTAGTTGTCCTTTGGTTTGGTTTTGAAATTTGATGCACAGTCCATTTGGAATTGATTTCTAATTTAGGTGGAACCAGCAGTTGGTGCTGCATTGCTTGCTTGGAATTTTTTGATAAGACAAAGTCGAAAGGATGCTATCAGAAGTTGATTACTGAAGATTTCAAGTTGTACAGTAGCAAGGATAAATGGGGGAAAAAAAAAAGAGGAAAAGCACCCCCCCCAAACAAAAAATGCACAGTAGTGACTTATTGCTTTCATTTTTCACACTGTCATATTGTGAAATTGTGTTATCATAGTTGTCATACTAATTTGGTTTTCGAATTTTTTTTTGGGATCTTTAGTCTCGTTTTTGTGTGTTATCCACTATAGGGTTCTATTGTTATTAGCCGGGTTCTCATGTCAGAAGTTGTGAAGATTGAGATTCTTGGAATAAGCATATTTCCTTTCTGGCTGGTGTTTCCTACTCTTATCCTCTTGATTTTTTTTTTTCTCGTTACAGAACATTTATTGAACTGAGTTTTATATTGTTGTATTGCAATTAAACACCAATTTGTCAAACCACATAATGCAGCGCTGCCCCTAAGTTTAGATAATCTGCCTAAAACATGATAGTGTAACATAATAAGTTAGCATATATGTCTTGAAAGAAAAAGGAGAAACTTGTGGAGATTGAATGCAGGAAGGGGTTCCAGAGACATGAAACTATCACTTGTCAGAAATGAAAATATGACAGACAGCATAAGTTTGTACTTCTTGGGGCTCAACACTTCCACCAGAATCCCAGGTTTGCAGGAGGCAGGGTTTGGGGATTCTGATTCCTTTTTACTCATGTTTTTATGACAATATAAAAGTAGTGTGGATTTTCCACTTCACCAATGTATTTTATGCTTTTGCACACAAAAAATTGGCAAAAGTCACCCATTTTATGTTTGTGCTATGATTTTACATTGTTTGTAGTAATTAATCCACTGAAAATCCTGCATATGTAACTAATGTTTCATCTAATTGATCTTTTATTATCTCCCTCAGGTTAATAGTTAAATGTGCAAACTAATTGTTGGAAGCCAAAACCATGTTGGATCTTCTAACATAAGCAGCTGGAAAAAGTTCTAATAGCACAACTTTTAGTCGTTAATGGGGCGTTAATGGGGATAAACACACATCCATCAAACCTGTGATTGGTTAAACACTTGCTTAATTCCTCATTGCAAGATTGATCCTGGCAGAATGTTAAGAAAAACAGGAACATGGAAAATGGTTGATATGCTGAAATGATCTTTAAAATATTCACATACTTCCCTTTCTGTTTCCACAGCGTGTTTGAATTTGCTCATCCCTGCAAACTAACCAAATTATATTGAGTTCTTTTGACCATATTGCAACAAAGGATTGATCTATTATGGCATGTTTTTTTGATTGGTTAAATTTTCCTGAAGCTGACTAAAAAGGGCAGGAATGGATATTCAAGTCCTTTAAGCCAAACGAAAAAAAAAAAGGAACTGCTTGGAAGTAGCAAGTGCCAACATCAGCTCATTTCTTGTTACTAGTCCGTGAATTCAACTCGCGGGAGTTTCACAACAAATTAACTGTGGGAATCTATCTCATGTTGGGTTGCATACTTTGGCACGTCGGATGGTCTGAAATGGAGAAATTCGGGCTCAACACTATCGCAAGTGAAGTAATGATAATAAGAGCAGGCCACTCTAAGCCGAATTATGTGCATCTTGCACACACGGTGTAAGTTACTTTCAATAACACGTAACTCTAGAACAAAATTTTGTGAGTTCCATACATATTAAAATCTAAATCTTACGATTTTTTTTGGCCAAATCTTGGCCATAAACTACCATGGACGTTAACCGTCCCTGCCCCTCCTCCACCACGGAATCATATCACCTGCCACATCTGAAGGATGGTACAGCTCATGGAACCCAAAAAAAAAAAAAAAAAACGGATAAATCCCAGGAGCACATTGAGTGTAACTCCCATTTAGGTCGAGGGTACAAATTCCGCCAACTCCTACTACATATTTCCTCGTTGGAGCACATTGTGTTTCCCTATGTTCAAAAAATTCAAAGAGTGCAGTAGTACACTTGTCTGATCTAAAGTTTCACCTTTCAATTCATATACAAGTCCAGTTGAGTTCTCCTTTCTCGTAGTGTAGGAGTATTGTAGATTGTTGCGATTATTGAAAAAACAATTATGTGTAAAATGACAGTCTTTTTACTGGACGGGTGAATGAAATAAAAGAGGTATGTGCACCTGATACAGGGTCCTCAAATGTTCTGGAGAAATGGTCAAAAGCCCCAAGTTTGTAGCTACTTCGTCCGTGAAGGAAAAAAGAAGTCCACTCTGAACCAATTCGATATTTAACTCTTCTCCCAATCACTGGAAAGTTACTAACAGGAGAATAAGAGATTGCATTGCTCAAGATCATGATATCAGGGTGCTAGAAATTTTGACAAATGTAATTTACTTAGACAACAGCAGTTTGCCAGAAAACAAAATCATCAGGTTTTTATCCCCTAGCAGAAACGGAAATTTCCAGTATCACCTTTCACCTTGAAGATAAGCCATATCAGCCATCCTCATATTTTAGTCGAACTAGTAATAGTTTGCGTACTTTGCACGTAATTATATTAACCCAAATATAACATCAACTTTGATTTTTTTTTTGGTGAAATTTAATTATTTACCTCATAATAGAATATTTTATATTCTCAATTTCGTTAACCAATTGTTGTTACAGAGACTATCTTAATTCAAACTCTTTGATTTTTGGTTTTGAATTTATTTTGAGCGTTTTGGTAAATTATGGATTCAACTTTGATAAACAATTCTTGATACGGTCATGTTTTCACCAAAGTTGTTGTACACTCATAATACTTTTACCATTAAATCATAATATTGTATTTTTAATGTAGCACAAAAGATGTTGTTAAACAAAACATATATGTACACTTGTCAAGTGTGAACCTAATAAATAGAATTCATAATTATTAGTAAAGACTTAAACCATAAGATCAATTTTTGGAGGGTATTTGAGTAATTGAATTGGCTTGTTAGATTTTGTTATCCTAACTGTTTACATTAGACTCACCCCTTCCTTTACTTCTTCACAAGCTTGGTTACTAGCTAGAGTCTAGCTTCACCTTTGAAAAGAAAACCCATGCTTAAATTTTTGATGAAATCATCAAAAATTAACGAATAAAAAATCTTCTATCAACATTTCGAATGTTATTGCGATAACATTTTGAATATTATTTTTTTTCTTATTAAGACAAACAACATGCAATTGTACAATTAGAATGAATTAATTATTTAAGAATAAAATATGTGAACCCTGCTCATATCCAACTTTGCATGAATATTTAATTATTCTACTTTATATCTTTTTAATTAAACTTTTAAATTTTTTATGGATTTGAATTGAATAATGTTAGGTGCATTTGTTGAATTTGGATTATTTATTTTTTTATAAGTGTTATTGAGATTAATAAAGAATGCAAATGATTTATATTGCTCAATTTTCTTAGATTGGATATTTAGTTGTCAATTGAAATTCAATTGATAGAAATGGTTGGATTCTTTTGTTTTTGTATTTATTCATATTGATTAAAAAGCATGTAATTACACATCTATCTCGTGATATTCATACAAAGATTCTCTAAATGAATATCGACTCTTTTCTTTCTATATATTTCTCTTTTGTTCTAAAGCACCTATTCTTTTATACTGATATATTTTACAATTTTAAAATTATGGCTAATGCAGTTGGCCACACAATTTCTAGTAAGAAATTGCTTTGGGTAAGAAACTTTGACACACATAAGAATTGGAAATGGAGTGTAATGGTCGCTAAATCGTTTTAATTGGAGATTTTCATTTTAATTACCAATATTATTGAGATTTAATCATTTGGAATGTTTTATATTTGTAATTACTGCCACAAATTGAAATAAAATCACTCTAATTGAAAGACACAAGAGGGTAATATAGGTAAAACAAAAATGAAGACAAACAAGTTTCATTTCTCTTTTTGGGAAACCAGAAAGTGACTTCATACCACTCTTTTTGCTTAAGACCAGTTTGCATTAATGTATAAACATCAAACTGAAATATCTGTACCAAAACAAGGAAAAAAAAAAAAAACAGATAAAAGATAAGATAGGCAACCTCAAGTGATCACCCAAATAAATGTAATAGGTATCTAATAGTTCGAAGGACTTGACTTGTGGTATCATTATTATATACCAATCCTTTCTTCAAAAGTACAAGAATGTCATCTCTGAGTTCCAGCAGCAAGTTTTAGTCCATTGTAGAACTTGACCCTTGGAAATGTACCAGATCCTTCACAACTTTGACAGAAGCTAAGAACTTCTTCCTTCTTCAGCCGTTTTTCGCGCACCGTTATTTATTGACACAAACACTAAAATAACAAATAAACAATCAAAAATACTAATAAAATGATAAAAACTACCCCAACTAAGAACCCTAAACAAGTTCTCGGGCAACGTTATCGATACAGATGAGGGATTCTGAACCCTGAGTTCCTGGTTCTGTATCAACCTAGAGCACATTGAGTATAACTTCCATTCATTAAGGAATATAGAAAGTGTAAAATGAGAAAAGTTTCCAATCACAGCACTCATTCTTTCTTTGCAATCTTAATGTAGACACCATCTCCAAAGCTGAGAAGTGGGTTTCTTCCAATATTTCCAGTCTTCACTACACTCCACCTTTATGTTTGAACAGCAAAACACCAACTAGTTAGTCACCTCGGCATTGATACAAAAGTATGCATCAGAAAATATTGAATGGTCACAAGTCCTTAGTTAGCTAGTCATGTCACAATATTGAAGTTACCTGTACTTGGTGACCAACACATGGAGAAAAGTTGATAGTAGCACCTTGCTGTAATCAGCACCAGCACACTGTCTCATTCCTGCTCCAAAGGGCATAAAATTTTGTTCTATGGCAGCTTTATCGATGTCCTGTACTCATAACAAGTACAAAGAATTGATAAAATAAATCCATCACTAAGTGGTAATGCATCTACTACTAGAAAGCAGCAGATATGTACAGAATCCTAGCTACAATTCAATTTCCACGTAACTATCCTGGAACTTGTAAAATGATAGAACTCAATGGATCACATTACATTGCTTAAAAATAGCTGGTATGACAAATTTGCAACATGTTGAAAGCATCAAGCAAAAGCAAGCAGTTAATGATGTAAAAGAAGCTAAACATATCAAATCATACACCTCAGAAACAAATGTATATTAAAAAAGCACCTTCCAACGTGAGGGGTTGAATTCAAGTGCATCATCAAAGACGCTAGGATTTAACTGCTGAGCAGAGGCAGCAACCAAAATTGTCCACCCTGCTGGAATTGTGTAACCTATAAAGAGATTCTAGGATGTTAAAGAAGAAAGTTCTTCAACTTGGTTATTTAATCCAAAGATTGGTAGCATAATTACCATTAACTTGAATATCTTTAAGCGCTTTACGTAGTAATCCTGGAGAAACATTTGCCAACCTCAGAGTTTCATGGATTACCTATCATTCACACTCATCATTAAGACATTTTGATAGTTGCTATTTATGCATATTTAAACAATAATTTTTGAACATAGTAGAGACTGACTTGAAGAGTGAAGGTCATTGACTTGTACTCATCCCATGTGGGTGAAGATTTCACTCTTTTCCTGTTCCTTAGTATAGTCTCATGCTCAGACTGGTAACCACAAGAAGTCAGGGTTAGGATGCCATTAAATACAAATATGCATGTATTATCAGTCTGAAACACAAAAAGTATGGAAATTAGAGTACTGTAAGCATCTCTAATGCAGAAGGGTGTTGAGAGAGCTTGAGCAAAGCAAGCGTAAGCGTTGATGAATTTGACTCAAAGCTGGCAAATAAAAGGCCAAACATCACTTGCACTATAAGGTCTTCTCCCAGGAACTTCTCTGTAGCCATGTCATCAATGGCCTGATCGAGGAAGTCTTCTTTAGATGTTCTAAGGCCAGCACGCTTCTCATTTAATTTGCTTTTGATGAATCCCGTTATTTTCTTCTTTGACTAACAAAAAATAAGAGAATCAGATTTACAACTACATCATTAGTGTAAGGTTTAAGGAAATGAAACATATGTTGGAAGATATATGTATACTTCTTTATCTACCATAAGAGAATCAGATTTACATCGGTATCATTCGTGTAAGGTTTAACGAAATGAAACATATGTTGGAAGATATTTGTATACTTCTTTATCTACCATTACCTTCATGCAGTCGTGGAATGCAGTTCTGGGAATGTTTAAAGGAAGAGACATAAGGCCTTCAAGTATCTTGTTGAACTTCTCACTCAAGTCATCTGATGACTTGTCAGAGTCATAACCAAGAAAAACTTTTGCAGTGAAATTGAATACCATCTGCAGTAAGATTTTTGGTAATTTAGAAGATAAAATTCCATAAGCTATTGAGTAAGTACTTGTAATTTGTAAGAGAAAAGGTGAGCTTGTTTAATTAGCTAATATACAGCTCCAAATGCACGTTTCACTTCAACAGACTCCTGATTTGACCAACTGTCTAGAGTTCTGCATGCCATTTCTTCCAGCTGGGGAAGCAACTTCTCCTTCAGTGCCTCCACACCCAAGTAATTCAACGTTCTACTTCTTATGTATTTGTGAATATCACCAACTGCAGTTGTCCTAGAGTCCCCTTCTTGATTAAAAAGCTTAGAAAACGTATCCAAATACCATAACTCTACTAACTTCCCTTCTTGTGAAAGTATGAAATGGTTGACTTTGGGATCAGCTGATACTACAATAGGCCTGCCTGCTAAACTAGTTCGGAAAATTGGACCAAATCTGAAAGACAAGAAAACAGAATAACATTATAATCTGGTGGTATTAGTACAGCACTTTAATTTATTGGATCCAAGATGTAAGTAGGTTGGAAGCATGGTATGGAACAATGGGATGCAACCAAATAGGCGACTTTTTAGAGACAATTTTGGTTAGTTACCTCTTTGCTAAACCACTTATGCACCATATCCTTAGGAATTTTAAAATTTTAAAAATTATTATCCCTTACTGGAATATTAAGGAATCAGATAACTCATAGAAATATTAGTGCGTTAATTATGCTTTCATAAAGTTAAATCAGCTTATATCAACTTTCAAGAATATTTCATATTCTGTTATTTTTAGCTTCCCCTTTACTTTCCCTGAGCAAGAAACCTCCAAAGATTTGCAGAGGGAAGAAATGTTGTGTATCAAAGTTGTTCCATATTACCTATCACTTGTTGCAGAAAATTGAAAAAGAGGAAGAAAAGAATGTAGTAAAGTTGAGAACTGCTGAACATACAATTGTAATAGTAGCATTCAAGTGCTGACTTTTGAACAGTTAATTTTTCCCGGTTCACTAAATGAAGATCTAGCAGAAGGCTTTTATCTTGACATTGCAAGTTTCAATGGTTGAGATCCGTAGTGCATATATAGCTTGATTATCAGAGGAATGAAAAGGATCAATTACACAATACAAGACCCCATCTTTTTCTGTAGCAGGCAAACCAACAAGCCAAGTGATCTATAGCTATCATTGTAATAATTTCTAGTCTTTAAAGCATTCTCTGTTCCACATGGTGCAGTTTTATCATTACAGTTTTCCATAACACCACGTAATTAAGTCATATTTGAAAAGGCCATGGAATGGAAAAATAAGACCATACTTTGAAAGTCTCTTCTTGATGAAGGGATGGAGGTCCAATGAGCGGCTAGGAATGAGTAACTGTAGAGTCTCTCCAATGAGAGGCAATCCCATGGAACCTGGGGGCAGAACTCCATTCTCGCATCTTGGATGCATCCGTCTCCATAACCACTGAGTTGTTAAGATCGTCAAGACTGCTATTACAAACACAACAACTGACAACATCTTCTTTTTCAAGTTGTGTGATCAAGAAACAGTCTATTGTTATACTGCCCAGCTTCCACGCCCTCTCAGGTAGTAAATGTTCAGAAGAAAGTCAGATTATCATATGTTCGACCTATCTTTAAAGTCCAAGCTAAGTAAAGCTGTTTGTCCAGAAACTTGGTTCAAATATTACTTGATAATTGTTCTTGACTAAACATTGGTCAATTAAGAGATGGTAATGATCTAATTGACTAATTCTTGAAGAGACAGAGGAGTCCATGTCCACGTATATTTTCCTTTTTCCTGTTTTCTTTCTTTCGGAAACCAGAAAATGACTTCATCTCACTCATTCTTTCAACCAGTTTTAGTTAATTGGTTTTTTAACCTTACAGTCAAAATATGTGTACCAAGAAGAGCGGATAAAGTCAAGATAGGGAACCTGGAGTTATCATCCAAATTAATGTGGCAGGTATCTGGGACTGGGAGTTCAAAGGACTTCAGTTATGGTATTACAGTATCGAATGTACAGTGGTTTAGTCCTGAGAAATTGAAAATGACAAATCCATTGTTTAAAGTAACAAAATAAATGCTGCATCTGGGCACAACATATCGTCTTGAAATCAAGCATTAATTCGCACTCCATAGTCCATACTAAAACGCTGAAAGGAACCCGCCAGTTCAAATTGAACCAATTCCAATCTATAAGACTATAAGTACATCCCAGAAGATTCATTGGAGGCCACGGCAGTGCAAAACTGGCCTTGGAGACGTACCAGATTCTGAACACAAATGTACATACAATGTATCAGTAACTGTGATCTTTTGGTGCTAAAAAATAAAACTAATAGGACAGAACCCTACTTAAGCACTTTATCTCAAGCAAACTAATTATGCCAATACCAAGCCAAAAAGCCCAATGCATGCCATGGAGTTACACCAGACAATATTAGACCTCAGAATGAGCCTAGGATTGGTGCAGCTCATAGAACTAAATGCAGCTCATTACCTGAAGCAGATTAGGGATAACTCCCATTCAGGTGAATATTAAGTGCAACATGGAGGACTTTCCCAGGACAAACCAATGCAATAATATAGGTACGTCTAGCTTGAACAGAGTCCCTGAAAGTATCAGAGAAGTCTTCAAGAGCCTTGAGTTTGTAGATATTTCATCCTTCAAGAAAATAAGAAGCCCACTTGGAAACATATCAAAATTTAACTTCTCTCCAAAATTTAATTGCTCAAGATCATGACATCAGGACATCAGAAAACTTACCTTAATGTAAGTAACTTAGACAACAGCAATTTGCAGGCAAACATAATCATCAGGTTTTCACCCCCGCCCAGAAACAGAAATTTCCAACATCACATTCCAGCTTGAAGGTACGCCATATCATCAATTGTCATAAATTAGTTGAATAGCTTTCTTTTCAGAAGCATCTGATGCACACCTGACTTTCGGTAGAACCTTGGTCATTCATCCACTGTGAAAAGAAACTCAGTATAGTATAACCCTTTGGCATTGGCCGAAAAATGAGGGCAGAAAGCTGTGGTTGTAGTTTCATACAAAATCAGTAGCCAATATCTAAATTTATATGAGTGAGCAACGATGTGGTGAGATAAGCAATAAGTTGGTAAGAGAGCATTCATTTTGGAACTTGCCTATACAACACGCAAAACAAAGTGATCAACCATCAATCCGATCACATTCTTTAGCAAACTTCCGAAGTTGATATCAATCATTAAAGGTTAACAAATCCAACATTCTTTTTCATTGGATATCTCATCATCAATTAAACTGCCATTTTCTGCATGTATACTGCCAACTTTCTTCATTTCTGAATTCTCAATGAAGAATTCCAATCAGGAGAATGATTGAGTTTACTTGTAATACCATAATTTGTTCCCAGTGACAAATCGTCTATCCTTCTATAACTATGTTGTTTTTTCAGCACATGGCCCTGCAGTGTCATCCTTGGCTGTGCAGCTTCATCCATTTTGACAACAAGAATACAAGTTATATAGCAGCATTAAATCCCTATACCTCTTATCCCATCATCCAACATTTCAAAGCTTTCATCAACTCCACACATTTAAAAGTACACAGTTGTAATTGCATTTATACAAAATATCTCTTCTGGAAACTGCCATACTAACTATTGGTGACCTTATCTTCCTCACCAAGACAAGCTAAGCCAGTACAAGTAACAAAAAAAGTTCTTAGAGTAGGCCTTGCATGATTTTAACACCTGCAAAGAAATTCCTCAAATCCTTATCACTTTGACCACCTTGCACAAGCCCATTGTTCATTGTGGTCCAAAATCCAGCATTCTTCTCTGGTATTTCTTTGAACAACAACATTTCTCTCCTTAAATCTCCATTCAAGCCTTCAATCACTCCTGTCCATGATGAAACATCCTTCTATGGCATCTTCTCAACAAACTGAAAGCTTCATCAACCTTCAATCCTTTGATAGTTAAACCTAACATAACACAACATACACAGGAAAATTGAAAATCATTACATCAACCATTCTTTCTTCAACTCCATGCAGTATATACCTACATGAACCATTAATACTCCAAAATTTCCATTAATAGATACACTGTCTTCTATTATACTAAGATTTCTGAAATTGTACCATCTTTCTTCATTTTTGAATGAAGATTTCCAATTAAAGTATATACTTGCTCAGTTTCACTATGAGATTTATCGCCTACAACAAAAAGATGTATTCCGTTGCCAACTTGAATCCAGCTGCAACCAGGCTGTTTTTTGAGCCCCCGATCCTTCATAATTATCCTGAGCTCTGCAGCTTCTCTCCATCTCCCGCTGCCAGCATATATGTTAGATAGCAGTGCAAAAGAACCAGCATTTTCTGGTTCTGCCTCTAAAAGTTTTTGTGCAGCCAGTTTTCCTATAACTGCATCCCCATGAACATTACATGCAGCAAGAAAAGATCCCCAAGCATATTGGGATGCCTTGCTAGGAAGCTGCTTGATGAAGTTAGAGGCCTCCTTGAACCTCCCATCTCGAACACACAGATCAATGAAGCATGTATAATGATCTTCTCTCAATTTTATGGACCTGTCATTCACAAGCATATCAAGATATCTGAAACCCTCCTCCACTAGACCAGCATGGCTGCAAGCAGTAAGCAATCCCACATACGTCACATCATTTGGATTCAGTCCCATATTTTGCATTTCGTGAAACAATTTTATTACCTCTTTACCGTGTCCATGGTGAGCATAGGCTGCGATGATACCATTCCAAGAGACCAAATCCCTCTGCCCTCTTATCCCATCATTAAAGACCTTCCTAGCTGTTAATAAATCTCCACATTTGGAGTACATACTTATAAGTGCTGAAATGATAAAATCGCACTTCTGATAAACAGTCTTGCTAATTAGCTGGTGAATTTGCCTTCCCTCAGCAAGAGAAGCCAAGTCACCACAAGCAACCAAGACACTTACAAAAGTTCCTTCATTAGGCCTAACCCCACTATGTGCAAGCATATCAGTGAAAATCCTCAATGCCTCCTCACTTTGACCACCTTGCACATGTGCATTGATCATCACAGTCCATGATACAACATTCTTTTCGGGTATTTCATTAAACAGCCTATTTGCCATTGCCAAATCTCCATTTTGGATAAAGCCTGTTGTCATTGTATTCCATGATGTGACATCCTTCACTGGCATCCTCTCAAACAAATCAAAAGCTTCATTCAACCTTGAATTCTGTGCATAACCAGTAATCATTGCATTCCATGAAACAACATTCCTCTCAGGCATCCTCTCAAACAACAACTTAGCTTCATCCACTCTCCCATTCCTTGACAAACCTGCAACCATAGAAGTCCAAGAAATCAAATTCCTTTCTGGCATCCTATTAAAAATCTCCCTGGCCTCCTCAATTCTACCATACTGAATTAACCCCGCAATGACTATATTCCAAGAAACCACATTCCGCTCGTCCATCCTCTCAAACAACCCCAAAGCTCTATCAAGTCTACCACATTTCACATAGCCATCGATCATAGTATTCCAAGAAACAACATTTTTTTCAGGCATTTCATTAAATAGCCTCTCTGCCTCCATAATCCTCCTCGTTTTCACAAAGCCATTAATCATCGCTGTCCAAGTTACCACATTTTTCTTAACATCAACTCTGTCAAACAAATCTCTTGCTTCATCAATCATGCCACATTTCACATACCCAGTAATCAAAGCCGTCCACGAAATAACATCTGGGTCAGGCATTTTATCAAACAGTTCCTGTGCTTCAAGAATTCGACCCTTTTTGCTCAGCCTACTGATCATGGAGTTGGCCCTCGCTACATCTTGATCAACTGTGTAATCTATCTTAGGTATTGAAAATAATTCTGAACTGCATTTGCGTCCTCTAATTGAGTGAAATGGTTTACATGGCCTGAAAAATATGACATTTTCAAGTAAAACCAACAGGTTTGGGTCTGAAAGGCTAAGAAAACATTGTCTTAAAGTGATTATTTTTTTTACTGCAAAAAAGGGTATCATCATTTGAGCTGAACTTTGAAACTGCTAACTAGTAGAAGCAAGCAATAAGAAAAGTTTTTATTTTGCAATGAATAATTAGAAAAGTTAGTTTGCAATTGGAAAGAAAACTTTGCAAGAATTCAAATAAGTATTCATCCGAACTCATCTAATTTTTAGCACAATTCACAGTACAATTTATAAGATTGTTCTCTTTGGATATGTCTAATGAGTGATATAAACTCTAGAGACCATAGCGGGGATGAAAATATACATTTTTTAAAAAGTAAAGCTAAATTTGGAAGAATGGATAAATATAAGGGACAGGACAAGAAATATATTATATGTTTGGATAGAGTTTTATTTAAAACATATTATTTGGAATAATTACTGTAGCACTTTTTGTGATATGATATATGTGAGATAAAAAGGTGGTTGAGAATATAAAAAAGTAGATCAGAAAATGTGTTTATGATGCAAGCGAAATATTATTTGAAAAAATCTGCTATCCAAACATGCTAATAATTTGGACAATGCTTGTTAAAATTTTCTTTTTAAAAAATATATCTTTCATTTAAGATTAGCTACAAATTTACAATATGTTCCTTGATGCGTCACGTGTTATAAAGCCATTCTTTAAAAAACTTCAGTGTAGTGTCACTCTTTAAAAAATCCATATTTCATTTAAGATTAGCTACAAATTATGTGGTTTTACGAGTACTTTTAAAAAAATTTACTGTAATTTTGTAAATCAAAAAAACTTTTACCATAGATGTATTTTGGAAGTGTTTTCAAAATTAAAAGTTTATTGGGGTGATTTTAAATATTTTTACCATAACAACCAACCACCACTAGCCACATTCGCTGCCACCCTCCTCCTCCTCTCTCTTACCTCTTTTACTTTCGTATCATTTCTCTTTCGTATCATTTCTTTTTCCTGCTTCTCCCTCTTCTCTTTCCTCCTCCTCCTTCCTTTTCTTCCTTCCTTTTCCCGACAATCCTCTTCCTCTCCCTTTTTACCGTGATCAAATTTCGTCGTGACCAAATGAGAAGGAAGGAAAGGAAGAGGGCTTGCGAGAGAAGGAGGGAAAGAGAGGATGGGGAGGGGGAAGGAGAGGGAAAGGAAGAGGGAGGGAAGAGAAGCGGCGGCGGTGGTGCAGGAGGGGAAGGATGGTGGCAATGGCGGTATGTGTAGATGGTGGTGATAGGTGGGAGAAGAAATAAGTGGTAAGGTTTATTTTATTTTTATATATTGTTTTATATTTTTGTTATGTGTACTTGAAATTATGTGTATTTAGAATATTTTTGAAGATGTTTTTGGAATATATAAAAAAATTGTGTGTCCATATGAATTAGGTTGCATTTCAAAAACTTTCCACTACACTTTAGGCATTTTGGCCCTGAACCATAATTTGCTTATTTTTCCAAAAAAAGATATATTTGACTTTGCATTATACATGTGAATCTCACTTTTAACTTTTCTCATCATATTATTAATGCTACTAAGAGTATATATCTCATCTTTATGTAATATGTTTATTTAACATGATGAGTCAAATTCGATATGGGGTTGGCTAAGTTTATTGTATCATATTAGGAAAAATAAATGAAAAATTAGGGGATAGATTTATTCACATAGACAATGAAGAGTGAAAAGTGAAAACTTTGCATATTTTCGAGAATACACTTTTTCTACATACAATTTATGCTTATCCACCTACAATTAAAAGTGCATAGGTGAGACCAAAAATTTAGAAAACCATTACATAAACTTGAAGAGGCAGGCTTACAAAAATTGTACATATCATATGGTGTACTTATTTTAGCTGCGATTGGCTGATTGCACAACTTCAATACTTAAAAAAAAAAAGTTCAATATCAAATTGATTGAAATTTCTAAAGTAAAGGACAAAGTTAAGATTTTTTTTTTGGTAAGAAAACATTGCAATTTTATTTTGATATGGAGACCAAAATGATGATCTTCGTGATAATCATTATTGCGAGAGCATTATTATACATCCTCACGAGCATTACCATATTTTGAGCACTCTGTGCACTTGCAATTGTGATATTCAAATTGGACTAAGGTGATGTAGTACAATTTAAATTGAACACTCAGTGTCCTTGCAATTGCAAAGACATTGGATTCGATTTTAATGTCACCCAATAATAGTTTCGTCATAGTTATCAAACAAAATTTGATATGGGCAAACCACGAGAAAATTCGTGTATGAAAACAATTGTGAATTTCTTTTTCAAAAAAAAAAAACACTTGAAAAAAATTTAGGATTCATCTTAACCTAGCATTGAGAAGTTAAATACAGTCAACTGTAATTCAACAAAAGATGTTGGATGTAAAATCCTTAAAAAAAAAACTAGTTTGATGGACTTAATTCAGATATAACAAATTTTTATTTACTTTCAAATATTTATAATAATTAAATAGGTCTATAAACACAAAAAGTAGTAGCTTTTTAAAGTATTGTCATTGATCACTCATTAATACACTTTAATATATGAAACTTAACATGTGAATATATGGATTTATAATAACTATTCTCTCTTGTATTTACACACTTTCCAAACTCGGTGTTATTTTTTTTTCTAAAAATTAATACTACTTGAATTTCATGACTGACCACTCGTTAGATGAACTCATTAATAATTAGTAAACTAAATTAAAGAAAAAAAATACATCAACTAGATGCACTACTTGGAAGCTCATAAGTGTTAAGTGCTCTTCACCTGGATAATCATACAATTAAAGCAATCTTACTTTCTTTTTCTTTTTTTTCATTAAAGAAATCTTACTTGAATATGCTTCCCTTATTAATCACTTGAATGAATAACTCGCTAGATTACTAGTCCCAACTGTATTAAAAAATATGAAGGAGTACTGCTACTCTTCTACTACTACTACAAAAATACACTACTAAGTACTAACAACCCAACATATAATACAACAAAAAATTTTATTAGTACTAAAATAAAGGCAAAACCAGCTAGCAGGGGGAGCTAGGGATCTACTGCTACTGCTACTGCTACTGCTACTGCTACTGCTACAGCTACAATCTGGTAGTATTCCACTATTACTCCCAAGAAAGCTCAGAAAAAGCTACTACTCATTACTCATTAGTTAGTGGTAGGAAAGTAGTAGTAGTATTTAGTACTGCTACCGCAAAAGTACTGCTGGACTACTATTTTTTTTCATCTGCTTGCTCTTCTTCTACCCTGTCTTGGTTTCTGTTTCTCTCTTTGTGAAATCTATTTAGGGTTTCAAACTGTAGCAGGGAAGCTTTGAGATCTGCTGGATTTGTGAACCAGAAAGTTCCCATTTTTGGGTTTGTGCTAAAAGGGTTGGAGAGTAGATTTGGGGGTTTTCTTTTACTTTTTGGGGTAAAATAATTTCTGGGTTTTCATTGTTTTGGCATTTTGGAAGATCTGGAAGCTTGTGGGACGAGCTTAAGGGAGCTGGAAATGGGAGTGATTGGTTGCTGGAGTGGGTTTGGATGAGTGATTAGTACTGGTTGTTGTAATACTATGTATATCTTGTGTTTGGTTGGGTGTTTCTCTGGAGGGTGGGGGGGGGTGGGAGGTAAAAGGAGTAGTTTTTAGCTTCTGTTGCTAGTACCTGGGTTTTCTTATTATTTATTTTTTTGGAACTTTTTTTGGGGGTTTTTCTTTTTTTTTTTTTTTTCTGGAAAAGGGTAGTGTTTTTATTAGGTGGGTTTTGGTTATTCTGCAATGAGGTTATCTACTCCAGGGTTGAGTACTCCTCCTCAGCCAGAGGAAGGTAATGGTCCCATATCATTTCCTTTGTTTGGTTTGCAATTTTGCATACATATTCTCTGAGTTAAAATAGTTAATTCTGTTTAAGAAAATTCTGGTTTGAGTTGTTGTTTGGCAAAATTTTTGACTCTTTGGTGAACCATGATTTCATGGGCTACAGGGGAGAAGAAGTGCTTGAATGCAGAGCTATGGCATGCTTGTGCTGGCCCGTTGGTGTCCCTTCCAGCTGTGGGAAGCCGAGTAGTGTATTTTCCTCAAGGTCATAGTGAGCAGGTAAATCTGCCGTACCCTGGTTTTTGTGAATGCATTTTAGGTGTTAGCGCATTATGAATTAGTAACCTCTTTTTGTGGAATTGTATGAAGAAATTGATTTTCTGTTGTAAATTGCGATATACATGAATTTCGTATACTTGCACTTCCATTCTAGTAGGCCTCTTCAATGGTGCTAAGTTAACATATTACTTTCCTCAAAGACTGGATGCAGATGACTTTGTTTGACTGCGTCTTGTTTTGGTCCGATGAAGTCAGCCGGATTTCTTGCTCTTCTACTCCTTTTAAGATGCCATAATTGAATGTTAGTTCTTTTGAAATTTATGACTTGTTGCAGTTTCCTCCTTCACCAAGAGAACAAACATATTTTCAGCTAAGAGATAAAAATAAATTAGTTAATTGCATAAGGAAAAGTACAATTGCTGGTCACCAGTGTTTGAGATGAATTTTATCAACTGACTCTGTTCAATATTGTCTGCTTGGTCAAGAACTTCAGTGGCATTTCTTGAACAAAATGTTTTTCATAATTGATAAAGTAGTAGGGTGAGAAGTTGTCCCTCTAGCAAATTTGTAGTGAAGCATTCAGAATTTTTTTGTCCAGATTAATTTTGTGGTAAATCTTGTCTTGTTTTATTTTAATTTTGGTCCTCATTCTTTTATTTTAACAGGTTGCTGCCTCAACCAACAAGGAGGTAGATGCTCATATCCCTAACTATCCTGGCTTGCCAGCACAGCTCATATGTCAGCTTCACAATGTGACCATGCATGTATGTATGCTTACTTAATCTCTGTCTTTTTGAATTTGATTGTTTTTTCTGACCTTATATTTAGGCCAAAGTTATTATAATTGGAATATTTGTACTTTCAGGCTGATGTGGAAACTGATGAAGTATATGCTCAGATGACCCTGCAGCCGCTAAGTGCAGTATGTTCATTTGCCATATTTTTGTTTGCCTCCTTTTGCCTGTTGAACCATGTATTTCATTTTAAGGTTCCTTGCAATTGTATTTGTAGCAAGAGCAAAAAGATGTTTGTCTACTACCTGCTGAACTTGGCACTGCAAGCAAGCAGCCAACTAACTACTTCTGTAAAACACTGACTGCAAGTGACACGAGTACTCATGGTGGATTTTCTGTTCCTCGTCGAGCTGCAGAAAAAGTTTTTCCTACTCTTGTAGGTCACATTAGTATACCTCCACTGCCTGTTCTTGGTTTATTAGTTATGACACGTGGCTAGTTGTGGCTTTGGTTCACGTCATCCTTTTATGAATATATACTTCAGGATTATACTCTGCAGCCTCCAGCTCAAGAGTTGATTGCAAAAGATCTTCATGGCAATGAATGGAAATTTCGGCATATCTTTCGTGGTGAGTTTTTTTTTCCAACAAACCCTGATAAAGATTAAATTTCATGGCATACTTATACGTGCTTGCAATGACTGAGAATTGTGAGACACTTTCACTTAGTGATGTAGGACATAGTCAAAGTAGGTCAAAGCCTACTTTTTGTCGGGGCTTTGAATTTCTTGTATTGACTTGTGCATGAATGTTTTTGAACATGATGATTTCCATTTTTGTTTCCTGCAACATAAATTGTTTGATTATCTTACATACATGCAGTAATGTTTAATCTTGTGAATAATTGAGTTATATTTTTGGCAAAGCTGAAGTTAGATCTAAAGTTCATAGACATTGACATAGATAATTCATAATTGCTGCAGCCGTTGCCTTGCCTTTCAGTTTACATTATAATTCCGAACTATTGTCTTCTTTCTTTCACAAAACAAAAGAGAAACTTGGTTAAAAGAAGGAAACTGAACAGTTAGCACTCATCTATAGCAAACTTTCCTTGTCTAGTTTAAGGTCATCTGCATCTTAAATTGTTCTTTGACATTCCTTTGCTTGTCTCCTTCCAGATTTCTGAGGCTATCTGGTCTCATACTTAATTTGTTTGCTTTTTTATCCGCTTCTCTTCCCTGCTCTGGATATGCTGCATCGTACGCATATGCCATTTAACTTGACTTTTTGCTTTTTGTTACAAGCTAAGATGTTGTTCTCATAATACCGCATCTTCATTGCCGTTCCCTAATGTGTCATTCTGGTTATGATTTGATCTTTAGTGGCTGCTTGACCAATATGCTGCTAGTTGCTTGTGAGTTATATTACTGCACGTGTTAGTGCTTGATTAACATTTGGAACCTTGAAAGCTTTCTTATCCTGATAATTTTGCTATAATACCTATATCCATCTCCAGTCATTTGCCTTAGCCATACCAATATTCAGTCATCAGTAAATTTTGAAGTCTGGATTGATTATTCATCCAGTTGAGTTAATATAGAATTCTAAGTTGGAACCTGAAAGTTTGGTGAAGCTTCCAACTCTCAGTGACAATCTGTATAGCTGATGAATCAAAATACTTCTCTTTCTTTGACTGCGTGGAAATGTATCTAAAAGTTGAGTCTGAATATGATGAGGTCCACCATTAGCCTTTTCAATGTTGTGAATTGTGCACCACCATTGGGCCTTTAATCATGGTTAAAATTCCTCCATGGATTAAAAAGCTGAAAGTTGTTCTTCTCTTCCATTGCTTTCATCTTTTATGATGAGAAGTTTCCAAGATAAACTCCTTGCTTTCAAGGTCTTTGTATCCAGAAGCATTGTACTTCCTTTTGGTTTACATATTTCATGTGTACTATTCATAAGGTGAAAATATCTCAATGCCATGTATGCCTTGTAGAGACTTGAAGTCTGATCAATTTACAGCTGTGAACTGTGATAAACAAATTGTGACTACTGGAAGTGGCAGGACCTTGGAGTCTTCATCTTACATATGTATTTAATAACTCCTCTCAATAGAAGTACTCTCATGCATATATTATGAAATACAAAGAATAAGTTAGGATGCAGCGACCTTATTCATTTAATTTTAGTTTAATTGCCAGGTTGATAAACTTTCAAACATTATCTCACTGTCTATGAGTGACAGTTATGTGGGTTGACTATGGATGTCTCTCCAAGCTAAGTACTATAGATTTGTTTCCCACTATTGGTGATGAGCTGGATCATGTGGTCTGATCTAAAATAAAACAGTGCATGTTACAGTCATTACATGGATATGCAGGAATCATAGTTACACTTCAATGTTACTAGTCATGAACACTTGTGGAATTGCTTTGGATAGGGCGATTTAAATGCTGAATATTTTTCAGTTGCTCACTTGCGTTTTCTGATTTGCAGGCCAGCCAAAGAGGCATCTGCTTACAACAGGTTGGAGTGTGTTTGTAAGTGCAAAGAGGCTTATTGCTGGTGACTCTGTAATTTTTATCTGGTAAGTCAATCTACAATCTGCTGGTTAACGTCAAAGTTGTGTTTTTCATCTGACTCTCTTAATCTATGAAATGTGTATCTTGTACCTCTGTATAATTCATTCAGCTGGTGAATACTTGGTGTTGGGGAGGGAAGTGGTGTTTTTCCTCTTTCATTTCCTAGCATGTAGCCAACTTCGTATTTGAACTTTTGTGCGTTGACTATGCTTATCAAGGATCTTTGGGTCATTGACAAAGGCCTTACGTCTTTTTTGGGACCTGGGTTTTGCATTAATGTTTGGATAAGCAACTAGGGCTGCTATGAAATATGCTTAAGCTGTACAAATTATGCTCTGGATTAAATCCAGCTGAAGTTCTGCAGGAAGTTAAGTTTAATAGCGATTTTGATTTGACAGTATACTTGCTTGGGAACAAATCTCATTTTTTACAAGATATACTTTCGTAAAGTTACAGTTAAATTCTTAAGATATGGTCCATACAGGAACATAATCCTTATTTGCAGTATTATCCTTATTAGTTGCTATTTTTACATAGAACAATCTGATTCGTTTAAGCTAGAGAAACAGAACCTAAACTTTGATCCTAGGTCTCCGCTTGAGATGGTTCATAAGTAAATCCATCTCAAGGCTTGTTGAATTCAAGCCTAAAGCATGCATTTTCTTTGCCTTTTTGAGGAAACTGTTTGTCTTAACAGGTGCTTAACTTGGAAAAAATAATGCAGCAATTTCTGCCATTCCTTTCTGGATTTGTGATGCATTATCAACTTGATGATCAAGTTTTAATCTTTTTCCCAGGAATGAAAATAATCAGTTGCTTCTGGGGATTAGGCGTGCTAGCCGCCCACAAACTATCATGCCTTCCTCAGTATTATCAAGTGATAGCATGCACATAGGTCTTCTTGCTGCTGCAGCTCATGCTGCTGCAACCAATACCCGCTTTACTATATTCTACAATCCTAGGTAAGATTCTGTGCATACTTCCCCCCTTCTGTGCTCCCCGCGTATACATTTTATGTTAATGGAGAGGGAAAGTATCTGACAATCTTGTTGTATATTCAGGGCTAGTCCATCAGAATTCGTTATACCTTTAGCCAAATATGCTAAGGCTGTATATCATACAAGGGTTTCAGTTGGCATGCGCTTTCGGATGCTATTTGAAACAGAAGAATCAAGTGTTCGTAGGTAGGCCTTCATTCTATGTGGGAAATAGTGCTTTTACCTTTCACATGCTAAGTGTAAATTTTAACAGAAAAGGAAAAAATGAACAAAAACCTCTCCTTTTCTTTATTTTCCCACACACTAAATATGCTTACAAGGTAGGCATATATAGGACAACCCTATCATAGTTCTGCCACCACTTAAGGTAATAGAACCATGATTTTAGGGATTACATAATCAACTCATATCCTATCTATTCAAACTTGATTGATCATAAGCAATCAAACTTGATTGATCATAAGCAATAAAATCCCATAATTATGGGAGGTAATTATGGAAGATAATATCTCCCATAATCATAGGAGATAATATCTTCGACACCCCCCCTCAAGTTGGTGCGTATATATTTATCATGTCCAACTTGCTTGTAAGAAGTTCAAAATTTGGTCTGAGGAGTCCTTTGGTGAGAATGTCAGCTATTTGCTGAGCTGATGGAACGAATGGCATGCAGATAATTCCTCCTTCAAGTTTCTCTTTTATGAAGTGGCGGTCAATCTCAATATGTTTGGTTCTATCATGTTGCACAGGATTATGAGCTATGCTAATTGCCGCCTGGTTATCACAATAGAGCCTCATTGGAAGTTCAATAGGTCTTTTCAGCTCCCCTAAAACTCTCTTCAGCCATAACATCTCACACACACCATGAGCCATAGCTCGGTACTCTGCCTCTGCACTACTACGAGCTACAACACTTTGTTTCTTACTTCTCCAAGTAACCAAATTGCCCCATACAAAGGTACAATATCCCGAGGTTGATCTTCTATCAATGACTGATCCTGCCCAATCAGCATCTGTATAAGCTTCAATGGTCTTTCGATCTCCTCTTTTAAAGAACAATCCCTTTCCTGGAGTACTTTTTAAGTACCTCAGAATTCGATATACTGCATCAAGGTGCTCTTCATATGGAGAATGCATAAACTGGCTCACAACACTCACTGAAAAAGCTATATCAGGACGAGTGTGAGCCAAGTAAATTAGCTTGCCTACTAACTTTTGGTATCGAGCAGTATCAACTGGTGTTCCATCTTTTATATCTGCTAACTTGTGATTCGGATCCATAGGAGTGTCTGCAGGTCGACATCCACTCATCCCTGTTTCCTTTAAAAGATCCAAAACATACTTGCGTTGGGACACAACAATGCCCTTCTTGGACCGAGCTACCTCCATCCCTAAGAAATATCGTAGTGTTCCCAAATCTTTGATTTCAAAGCTAGAAGCAAGACTTTTCTTCAGCCGTTCCATCTCAATTAAGTCATCTCCTGTGAGGATGATATCATCCACGTACACAATGAGTACTGCTATCTTCCCGTCCTTGGAGTGTTTAACAAACATGGTGTGATCACTCTGAGCTTGGGTATAGCCTTGATTCTTTACCGACCTAGTAAATTTTTCAAACCAGGCCCTAGGAGATTGTTTGAGACCATATAACGATTTTCTTAGCTTGCAAACTCTAGACTGAAACTTCCCTTCAAATCCAGGGGGAGACTCCATGTACACCTCTTCCTCCAGATCACCATTTAAAAATGCATTCTTGACATCAAGTTGTTGGAGCGGCCAATCAAGGTTTACTGCTATTGAGAGAAGCACCCTAACAGTGTTTAATTTTGCCACTGGAGCAAAAGTTTCAAGATAATCGATCCCGTAGGTTTGAGTGAACCCTTTAGCCACCAATCGAGCTTTGTACCGTTCCAATGTCCCATCGGAATTATACTTGATGGTAAAGACCCATTTACATCCTACTGTCCTTTTCCCTTGTGGCAGATTTGTTACTTCCCATGTGTGATTCTTCTCAAGAGCATACATCTCTTCTTCAATAGCCTTTCTCCACTCTGGAACTTGTAATGCTTCCTGTACATTCTTTGGAATTTCCACAGAAGAAAGTTGTGAAGTAAATGTCAAGAAGGTAGGGGATAACTTTTCATAAGAGACATAGTTAGTCATAGGGTGTTTGGTACAAGAACGCACTCCCTTTCGAAGTGCAATAGGAAGATCCAAATCAGCAATCTTTGAATCAGAGGAAACTTTATCTAATGACTCAAAAACATTAAATTCTGTCCTAGGTTCGGATTCCTTGTCGTGAAGAGAAGGGGGAGCTTTATCTTTTCCTCGATGATTTTTCCGGACATAGGTTTTCAAGGTTTTTTCAGTTACATTCCCATCTCTTTCACTAAGAGAATTCGACTCTGTTATTGGCACTAAAGACAAGAGATCCTCTTCTAATCCCTGATCAATTTTTTCACGTTTTTCAAAATCCTTTTGACGGGCAAATTGAAGAGTGTCATTTGTTGTTTTAGAATTATTATCTTGAAAAGATTCTTGTTGAGGAAATTGTGCTGCAGATTCTTCTAAAAAATCAGAAAAATCAATTCTCCTATCAACAAAATTTTGATCAGGAATTTGATTTGCAATACGAAAAACATCATCATCTTCTACAAGTTCTTCTACATGCCGAGTCCCCCCCTGAAGAGGATCTCCAAAGAAAGGTTTATCTTCAAAAAATGTTACATCCATGGTTACAAACATTTTTTTCGAAATGGGGTCAAAGCATTTATACCCCTTTTGCGTGGGTGCATATCCAACAAAAATGCATTTTCTTGCTCGAGGGTCTAACTTACTTCGACCTTGTTCATGATTGTGAACAAAGGATATGCACCCAAACACCTTTAATGAGACTTCATATGTTAATCGAGACATGGGATAAATGGTTTTGAAAAAATTCAGAGGAGTTTGGAAATTCAAGGTTCTTGAGGGCATTCTGTTTATGAGATATGTAGCAGTTAAAATTGCTTCGCCCCATAGATATTTAGGAACATTTCTTGAAAAAAGTAATGCCCTCGCCACTTCTAAAAGATGTTTATTTTTTCTTTCAGCTACCCCATTCTGTTGTGGGGTATCATTGCAGGAGCTTTGATGCACAATCCCTTTTTCAAGAAAAAAACTTCCCAAAATTTTATTGAAATATTCTTTTCCATTGTCACTCCGAACAATTTTGACTTTTTCTTGAAATTGTGTCAAAACCATGCTGTAGAATTTTTGAAACACACTTGCAACCTCTGATTTCTCTCTTAACAAATACACCCAACAAACTCTTGTGTGATCATCGATGAATGTAACAAACCATTTTTTTCCAGATGAAGTTGAAATTCTAGAGGGACCCCAAACATCAGTATGTAATAGAAAAAACGGTTTTGAGGGCTGATAAGGATGTATAGAAAATGTAGACCGATGATGTTTAGCCAATTCGCAGATTTCACATTGAAAAGAAGATGAATCTTTATTCTTAAACAAATCTGGAAATAAGTATTTCATGTAATAAAAGCTAGGATGTCCTAGTCTAAAGTGCCATAACATAATCTCTTTATTACTAGTAATAGAGACAGACCCGTAACATGTGTTTTTGATTGGTGTTGTCATATCTGATCCATCTTCAAGGAAGTAAAGTCCCCCATTTTCTCTAGCACATCCAATCATCCTCCCCGTGGTCAGTTCCTGAAACTCACAAAAAGAGGGGAAAAAATTAATCCGACACATGAGATCCCTAGTTAATTTACTTATGGACAGCAAATTGCATGATAACTTTGGAACATGAAGAACTCTATGAAGTGTTAGAGTAGGAGAGATGACAACGGAACCTATGCCAGCTATGACGGATAATGATCCGTCAGCAACCTTGACCCTTTTATTGCCTGCACATGGACTGTAGGTAGAAAATAATTGTGACACACTAGTCATATGGTCAGTGGCCCCAGAATCAATAACCCATATAACCCGTGGACAAGATGCATTTGATGTTTTACATGAAAGAGCAATAGTAAAAGGTTTACCATTTTTAGCAAAAGAACAGAAAGGAGTGAAGCTTTTTGGCTCAGTGACTGAAAATTGTGGAGACTTAAAGAGTTTGTACAGTTGGCTTAATTGTTCCTTTGTGAAGGCTGGTGTCTCAAAGTTAGTTTGTTGCTTTTGAGAATCCTCATTCACAGTCTGCAACACCTTGCTATCACCTCCATTTTTCTTCTTGAAATTCGATGGTTTCCCATGTAATTTCCAGCATGTGTCCTTTGTGTGCCACGACTTTTTACAGTGTTCACACCAAGGCTTCCTTCTTTTATCCCCGTCCAAATCTGTCCCCTTAGAAACCAATGCTGAAGTCTCAACTTCATCCTCTGCCTTGGACTTTGGTGATGACTTCAGCATCACCTTACGCCTGGATTCTTCTCTTCTGACTTCAGAAAATACTTCACGAATGGAGGGGAGAGGCTTCCTGCCCAAAATACGACCTCGCACCTCATCGAGTTCTTGATTTAGTCCAGCCAAGAAGACATAGACTCTGTCGTTCTCCTCCCGTTTCTTGTATCGAACACTGTCTGCACGGCAGTCCCATTCATCCTCATAACAAAGATCCAATTCCTGCCATAAAGTTACCATCTGATTGTAATAGGTTGTAACATCTCTATCTTCTTGTCTTGATTTCCACAATTTCGTCTTGAGATTGAAAATTTGAGACGAATTCTCTATATCGGAATACATATCCCGGACAGCGTCCCACACATCCTTGGCTGTGGGCAGAAATAAGTGCGGCTTTCCTATCGCTGGTTCCATAGAGTTTATCAACCAAGCGATAACTAGAGAGTTCTCTGAATGCCATCTCTTCAAATTGGGATCTTCAGCAGCTGGTTGTTGAATTTCTCCAGTAAGGTGGCCGAGTTTACCTCTGCCATCGATAGCCAGCTTTACAGATTGAGCCCATTCCAGATAATTGGAACCATTTAATTTATGAACGGTTATTTGTAGGGAAGAAGAATTTGAAGCGGAGTAATCTGTAGTTTGGATAACTACTGAAGACGAGGATGAGTCTTCTCTTGTGTGAGCAGTCGATCCAGTCATGGCTGCTCGGTAGTTCATGACAGGAATTGGTACAGAGCCGGAGCTCTGATACCATGTAAATTTTAACAGAAAAGGAAAAAATGAACAAAAACCTCTCCTTTTCTTTATTTTCCCACACACTAAATATGCTTACAAGGTAGGCATATATAGGACAACCCTATCATAGTTCTGCCACCACTTAAGGTAATAGAACCATGATTTTAGGGATTACATAATCAACTCATATCCTATCTATTCAAACTTGATTGATCATAAGCAATCAAACTTGATTGATCATAAGCAATAAAATCCCATAATTATGGGAGGTAATTATGGAAGATAATATCTCCCATAATCATAGGAGATAATATCTTCGACACTAAGGAAGCGCAGGAACATGATAGGTGCTACAATTGTTACAATCATGTAGAGAAAGAAGGATAAATTGGGAATTGGAGTTTGGCAAGCGATTTGTTTTAACTCAAATTTCAATGACCATCTTGCATTAATTTGCTTGTTCAAGTTGCTTTTGTGCTTGCTTTTTGAATGTATAAACAAGCTACTGGGGAATCAAAAGTTAGTATTGATATTTGCTACATGATTAGGGGAAATGGATGTCATGCAACCTGTTTTGGTTAATGGAATCGCAAAATTTAGGGCAGCTCAAACTGTACCATGCTTTGGAAACATCCAGTGCCTGTGATTTCAAATTTTCTTCTGGGGTTGAATCCATGACAACATATTAGTGTTCTCTCTCTTGGTTCCACCTTCCTATTGAAATGGCAAAGTGTGGAAAATTTTCTTTGCTTAAGCCCTGACCATATCTTAGTTGCTTTTTAGCTTTCAAAGGAAGGGAATTTGGCAGCATTGACTTTTTTTTTTTTTCCTCTCTGCAATTGAGTAGGGTTGATGGAGATTGTATGAGCAGTATGGTTGTTGTCGAAATGATGGTTTTCCTGAGTAGAACATCATGCAGGACAGTCTTTTGTTGGTTCTAATGAATGTTTTGTGCTGCTTTTATTATGTTGCTAATTTGCTTTGCTTTTGAAGTCTTGTTGTAGACCAAGATTGTGATCTCTTCTAAATTTAAGCTTTTTTTTCTTTTTAAATATCCAGGTTTGAGAAAGGATGGATTTACATACAGTTATTGTTTAAAAAATAAAAGATCTTTTGGGCACATGTTTGTGACTGAATATGGTCACCATGTAATTAATTTTGATAAAGGATGGGGTACTCATAAACTCCCATTGTCAGGCAAATTAACTTGCATGCCACAGCATATGATATGAACTGTTCTAACATGTTATATCCTGTTCAATGCAGATACATGGGAACAATTACTGGCATTAGTGATCTAGATCCTGTTCGCTGGCCAAATTCACATTGGCGATCTGTGAAGGTTTGTAACGAGTTATTAAGAGTGATCATGGAGAGGAGGGATGCCTGTGTAAATTAGACTTATACTGGCGTTTATATATGCTCAAGTAACTAATGTTCAAAACATTGTCTGTCTTTGTTATTTTAGCTTTTTTGTTCTGATCTTTCGTCTTTGGGGTAGGAGAGGGAAAGCTGGGGCTTGTGTCTGGTTGGTAATAGATAACTGTTGTAGCGTGGTCATGATGTCTAAGTGCACTTTCTCTCCAAAAACTTTATTGGTTTTGCACTATAATTAGCCAAAAGGTTCCCAGGTTTGGAAGGGTGACTTCAAGTAAACAGTGCTTCCCCTCTACCAACAGCCCAAACTTTTGTTCCTTTCACCAGCTATCAATGGGGATTCGGTTAGATAATCACGCAAGACATTCAACTCATTTGTCTGATTAATCTGTCATCATCTTCTATATTTGCTAAGCAAGAAATAATGTTTGTCCCTTCAATATGTGTTTTGTATAAAAGTTAAAACAAACTTTACTAGTTTATAACTTGCTTTGTCAGTTCCATATGAAATTGGCAAAATCACAGATTCTCTAAGCAATTGTTATTAAGCTTGAAGAATGGTCCTGATGATCGCATGAATACAATTTCCATTAATTTCAACCATATACAGTATAATACATAACTCCTTTGTCTAGCTGCCTCTTCTGTGGCTTGTACGTCAGTGTCTTTAATGTCGGAGTCAATTTCCCTTGACGTAGCATAAGTCAATCAGACAGCAGCTCATTCTTATTTCTACACAATATATAAAGCAAACAATTTCTTTTCCTTTATCTAGAGCAGCATTTTTGTATATTGTGATGAATACTGTTGAACCAGATATCTGACATGTTCTTCTGCTTATGCAGGTTGGATGGGATGAATCAACAGCAGGGGAGAGGCAGCCTAGAGTTTCCTTGTGGGAGATTGAACCATTGACTACTTTCCCTATGTATCCTTCTCCATTCTCCCTTAGACTAAAACGACCATGGCCGTCAGGATTACCCTCCTTACCAGGTTGGCTTTAGTTCCTAACATGTAGTTTGACATAATCTAGTTTTGCAATATATGCAGATTCATTTTGGGCTTAAGTCTTTGATTCTGATCCTTTTGATATTTCATTATCAGGCCTCAACAGCAGTGATATGAACATAAATGCCCAACTTTCATGGCTTCGAGGTGATATTGGGGCTCAGGGGATTCAGTCACTAAATTTTCAAGGATTTGGTGCTACGCCCTGGATGCAGCCACGGCTTGATGCTTCTGTGCTTGGTTTGCAGCCGGATATCTATCAAGCAATGACAGCTGCTGCACTCCAAGAAACAAGAAATTTTGATCCTTCCAAGGTTGCAAATCAGTCCCTTCTGCCGTTTTCACAGAATACCTCCAGTGGATCTGCTTCACTTGTTCAGAGTCAGATGTTGCAGCAATCTCAGTCTCAGCAAAATTTTATCCAAAGCTTTCCAGAAGACCAGGTAATTGCTCAGGCTCAGCTTTTACAGCAACAGTTGCAGCGTCATCTCTCTTGTGATTTACAGCAGCGAGTTCAGCCCTCACAACAATTGCATGCACAAATTCAGCAGCAGCAACAAATCTCGAAGAACGTCTCAAACTTCTCTACAATAGAGTCTGTTACCCAATCCCAATTGTCACCTTTGCAGGCCTTGGGTTCAACATGCCAGCAGCAGACCTTCTCTGATATCAATCATGTAACAAGCACTAATAGTTCTTCAATGCAGAGTCTTCTTAATTCATTTTCCAGTGATGGAGCATCTCACCTACTCAACATGCATGGCGTCTACTCTCTAGCCTCTCCTTCCTCTTCATCAAAGAGAATTGCACTGGACTCTCAGCTCTCTTCTCGAGCTACTCAGTCCGTGGCAGCCCGGGCAGACAACATGTCAACACCTGATTCTAAGGTCTCTGACCTTTCCACTTTATTGCCTCCTGTTTCAGGTAGAGAATTTGCGCAATTTAAAGGAATGACTGATTCTCAGAACAATGGTTTGTTTGGAATTAATAGTGACTCCTCCCTTATGCTGCAAAATGGGATTTCACATCTTATAAATGGTAGTGGTGAAAGCGAATCATTTTCTGTACCATTTGCTACCTCTACATATACAAGTGCTTTGGGCACTGATTTGCCACTTAGTTCAGACATGACCACCTCAAGTTGTATGGATGAATCAGTCTTCATGCAGTCCGCTGAAAACGTGGACCAAGCAAACCCACCAACTAAAACCTTTGTGAAGGTAAGCTTGTTAAGCCGGCAAGTATATTGGTCCAAATTTTCGTATGTCTTTCATTTTAATCTGTCAGTTATCAGGAGCATAAGCTGAAAACTTGACTTCTTTGATTCTGTGTTTGAGATCCTGCACTTGTGACTTGGTAGATGATCCTTTGAATTTGGTTCATTATATCCATAAATTCTTTTATGAGTGGAGCAGTAAGATATTCTTTTTACTGTTGAGTATTTTGTGATGGTAGTCTACTTCGACAGGTTCACAAATCAGGGTCCTTCGGACGATCGCTTGATATCTCCAAATTTAGCAGCTACCATGAGCTGCGGAGTGAACTGGCTCGCATGTTTGGCCTTGAAGGCCTGTTGGAGGACCCTCAGAGATCAGGCTGGCAGCTTGTATTTGTTGACCGAGAGAATGATGTTCTTCTCCTCGGTGATGACCCTTGGCAGTAAGCACTCATTAGTTTCTAGCAATTTTTCTTGTTTTTGCTGAAATAATGTTGCCTTGTGTACACATGAGCATCTTAATTATCTTGTACTTGTATTGGTGATTCTCTAATGTTGTAGTCTTTGAAAAATGGTCTGCATGCTTGTGATACCTTTAGAGGGACCCCATTTTAGCATTCTGCCAATTTGAAACGTTAGATTTGTTATGAATACTGTTTTATCTATAGTAATTTAGTACTTAGGCATTTAGGTTGGTATGCAAGCAGAACATAGTTGCCTAGCAAGAAAAGAGGGACTAACTAGCCTTTACTAACTTTGACATGAATTGAATTGAATGAAACCAACACTAGCAGTTTTGGTTTCTTTCAGAAAACAGGAGAAGAATTTAACCAATGGGATGGTGGTTATGTGTGAGCCATGTTTGAGAACTATGTCTTTTGTATAAAGCTTCTTGTTATTTGATTTAATGAGGCTCACCAAGTTTCAACCATGAATTTAGGAGCTTCTTATATATGGGGATATATTCTGTAGTTTCATTGGTGCCATGTACTTTCTTGCTTCTTATCTTCTTTGTAGAATTGTCCATTCCAAGTTTGTGAAATTCGCGGTGGGTGTTACTAGATGCTATTTTTTGTCAACTTCCTGATTCCCTGGACTATTTTTTACTTTATATTGTCTGTCGGTCTCTCTCTCTCTCTCTCTCACACACACACACAAAAACAAACACACGCACATGCATGGATATATGAGATGGGTATACTTTGTTTAGTTAGCTGAATGGCTCAAAGTGCATAAACTGTTAAAGAAATGCACCACACAGATATGTTCTATTTTATCCTTTTTCCAAGTTGATGTGAATGGTTTGGCTCACAAAATGATTAAACCAAACTAAAGGAAGCATGATATCCCCTCCTCCTGGTTCCATCTGTTCTGTTTCTGTCTCAATTATACAAATTTGAATGTATTCAATATATCCAAATTTCATGGGAATCTTTTAGTAAGATGCTTCACTCATTAAGAGGTCTACTGATTTGATCTTGCTGTTCTCCTGAACCCAAAACGGGTATTATTATGCAACCTATTAGCACAATCAGTGCACTAGTACTCATCTGTGTTCACATTTTCAGTGGCTTATAGTTAATTAATTGCAATACCTGCATGCAATACGAGAAAAGTTCCAGGGCTTTTCCAGAATTTTACTGGTTGGTAATCCTTGTTAATTGCTATGCAGCATGTTTAACTTGGCAAAATGAACTGTTCTCATCCAACGATATAAACCACAACCGTATATGTTTGACAAGCTGGTATTTTTTGTTGCTTTCTGCAGGGAGTTTGTAAACAATGTCTGGTATATCAAGATACTGTCTCCCCTTGAAGTGCAGCAGATGGGAAAGGAGGGCATTGACCTTCCTAATTCTGCTCCACTGCATAGGCTTCCCAGCAGCGGCAATAGCTGCGATGATTATATGAGCCAGAAGGAAACCAGAAATAGCATGAATGGGATCCCATCCGTGGGATCACTGCACTATTGATGACTTGCAATTCCTAGTGGGTCAGTAATTTTCTACAGGTTATTTGTACAATATCAGTTGTACCATTGACCTCGCTTTGCATCAGTATATTTCTTTTGTACTCCTTAGGTCAGTGGGGATGTAATGTAACTTGACCATCCAATTAGTCGAAGTGCATCGGAAGCTTGTATTCTTAGAGAATGACCGTGTAAATGATAATCTGATACTCCATTTGTATTTGCCTTCGATTATATAGGGCGATCAAACCGCGTGATGATGCCAACATGGTCAGTATCCAGAACGAAACTAGCTAACTTCTCTAGGATCTCAAAGCATGAATGATGTCGTTTTAGCTCATTTAGCATGGACTAAGAGTGTAGAAAATGTGTGGAAGCCAAAAGGCTTGAGCAGAGCACACTTCCAAGTATCCCTTGAGCACTTTAAGCTGAAGTATTTCTGGAAAAGCGTGGGTGAAAATTGAAGGCTTTCATCCGCTTACGTTTATTAGCTTTGTTCAGAAGCTTGAGTTTCTTGTACGTGTAGTTTTCATTGTTCTTATTCTGAAGTCATTTTTTTCTTTTAATCTTTTCCAATTTACGGTTGACCTTTGCAATTGAACGTTGATGATTGACAGGCTTCTTGAATGCTGGTTTATGGTGATTTCCATAATAACATGGTGATTATCCGTGCTGAAATGTTAACTAGGAAAATAAATTGCCACTGAAAACGCTAGTTGCTGCTTTGAACTCGTTCCCAGGATGTTGGAGTTGGACAACTATTTCAGTGATCCACTAGTTATTTTTCCTGGATTTATTGTTAACAAGTCAAATACCCAAGTTCGCATGAATGAAGCTAATTCCTTGAAGCCGAATAAAGTTGGGAGTTCTGATTATTTGCTTCATAAGGTAGCGAAATGTGTACATGTTCATTCTGCTTCTACATATTGAAGAATAGAAGAAAAAGGGTCAAAGAGAAAGGAATAAAACTCGCGTGCTTTAAGGCAACATTTGTTGTTGAAACTAGGAAAGGTAGATTTGATTTCTGGTACACAGCAATTTTCGCCATTGCTTTTGGTATTAATGGATTAGTGTTGACCGTACAACTGTCTTCTGTCCTTTGCCTGCCTTTCACTTCGTTTGCAGTCAAATTTTAGTGCCATAATAATGGGTGTTTGAAGTTTTTGAAGCTTGAAGCCTTGGACTGGTAGTTGAGACTAGGATTGCAAATCGGATACGAGCTCGAGTCGAACTCGGTTAATATCGAATTCGAATCAAGTGCGAGCTAATCAAATCGAACTCGAGCTTGAACTTGAATTAAAAAATACCAAACTTGCGAGCTTAATTTTATATATATATTATTTTTTATTTTAATAGTAAAATTACATATATATTTTTAATATTTTATTATTTATTAAAAAAATTATTATTTTATTCATTTTTTAAAAAAATTATTATTATTTTTTTAAGTTCGAGTTCAAGTTTCGTAAAATTAACTTGAGACTCGGATCGATTAGGTTAAAATTCGACTCGATTCGAGTTATTTGCATCCTTAGTTGAGACTTGAAACTTGAGCCATCTTCCTTTTATATCTGGACGGTACCTTGGCGACAATGACCTCCTATTCATCCAGGAATAGAATATGTGCTATTAATTCAACGACCTACGACTCTTGGAATAGGATCAAGTATCCACCTTAACATTCTCTAACAATGTAAACTTAATTAGTTGCAGATAAACTCGTGTACCAACCAGTCAATCCTCTGATTATTAATACTCATATAACGGACTGGCTGTAGGAAACCTCTGATTATTCCTGTGAGATGAGTATATGTATGCTTCATCAACATTTTTTGGTTTTATGCTATTAATAATCTCGCTGATTAATGTCCACACTTCTATATGAATTTGTGTAGCATAGGAAAAAGCTTAAAAAGTGAAAAAACAATTGATAATACAGCTCAGAATTAACAATATGAATTAACAATATGGTTTGTGGCCAAGCTTATGGGGCAAAACGCTATTCAGCGATGGGAATGATTCGTCAGAGGGCAATTGTCTTGTACATGGCTGCAGCTTTTGTCCTGACATTCCTACACTGGTACTCTGGTGCATTCCTCAGAGCAATAGGGGCAATCAAATGATATAGCAGAACAAGGCCAAATTTTTGCTTGAGGGCTGATTCTCCAACTTTATGCATTTGCCATAAATTGCCTGATGCAAAGATTTCTCCAGGTAGCTTATATTGCTGCTGGTGTGTTCCTCATGCACATCCTATTGACTTGGTTGGCAATTGATGTCCTTAACTATGGGCTATTGGAAGCTTCTCTATCGCTTAGTTTTTCTTGGTGGTTGCTGGTCCTGTTCCATGGAATTTACATATTTCTTAGTCCATCCTGCAAAGAAACTCGGACAGGTTTCTCCATAATGGCTTTCAAAGGCATTTGGCCTTATTTCAAGTTAAACATTGCTTCTGCTGTTATGTTATGGTATGTTCATTGCATTCTTTCTTTTTCACATGCATAAATGAGTTTCAAAACTCCTTGCAAAATTGATTTGTGAGGCTTTGTTGATGGTGCAGCTTTGGATATATGGTACCCCCAAGGTCTTGTTCCCATATCAGGTCTCCTTTCCAATCCTGCAATTGCACTAGACTCCATTTCTATATGGTAAAGTTGACTACAACTCTATACTTTCTTCTTCAGATTTTGTAATGCTCACGTTTTAAGTGAAATGACAGCATGAATTACCGGAACTGGGATATGATGTTTATGCTTGGGGTATCAGCTGCAGCAAGGTATGAGATTCACTGAATAACTACCTTCTTACATTCTGCTGGATGCTTTACATTTTCAGGATTAAAGAGCAAATGTTCATATGGACAATAAATTGATTAATTTTGGTACACTAATGCAGCGTTCGAGTCAGTAACGAACCTGGATCAGGCCATCCAATGGTTGCAAAGTTCTCAGTCATTGTTGTAACCACAACCAGCACTTTAATAAATATAATTTTGGCAGCAATAATGCTGATATTTAGGGTTGGACTGAGTGAAATTTTTCACCAGCGACGCTCTTCTCATTAAGGCTGTGCCAGAGTTGACACCATTGCTTGCCATCTCTGTCTTCTCAAATGGCATTCAACCCATACTGTCTGGTAAGGTTCCTTGAGCAGCTTAGTGCTTGTTCAAGTTGAGACATCAAATGCATACTCAGTAACATATTGTATAAATTTCAGGGGTGGCCATTGGGAGTGGATGGCAAACTGTTGTTGGCTATCTTAACTTGGTTACCTACTATATATCATTGGTCTTCCAATTGGATGTGTTCTATGCTTCAAGACCAGCTCAGGAGTTGTTTTAAGTTATCTATTTCTCCTGTTTAACAATCAGCATTTGTTTATCAGATGAATGTCCTGAAAAACAGTATGTCCTCTTAACCCAATTCATTCAGGGAATTTGGTGGGGAATAATTGTCCGAATTTTTCTGCAATCACTCACACTGTTTATCCTTGCTGCAAGAACAAACTGGATCTCTGAGGGATGTAAATGTTTGTTTAAAGTACCTAATCATCCAAGTTCTTCAAGCCAATCATGCAATGTTCTGCGCCATATATTTCAGGTAGCTAAAGCTGTCAACCACAAAATTTCAAAACTTAAAATACAATTTAAACATGATAATTGTTTTCTTTAAAAGTGTGTATTGTTATAGAATTCTATTAGTGAGTGAACCATCATGAAGTGAAGATGTAACAATACTTCATATTGGGTAAATTGTGCTCAAATCTGGCTAATCTACTTTTCAAATTTGAATTCACATGAGCCTTTATTATTATTGAGCTAAAGTTGAATTAAAGTCAAGTAAATTGATTTTACGTGCAAAATTTCAAACTTATGCTCATGGAGTCGAGCATGAAATTTTCATAAATTCGCTTGGTTTAGGTTCTGGAATTGGAATTGTAAATGGTATCATTTACAAAATTTTAGTGTGGGTATAAGCCTATGGCATCATTACAATATCGATTGCTTGGTAAAAACTTCTTAGTTTGGGTATCAAAATGAAAATTTGTATTTGTTTTTGAGGAGCTTTTCATTTCTTTCCTTCCACACATCTCAAGGTAGCCACCACCAATCAACTTCAAAATGAAGAAAAATTCACAGCTAGTTCTACTAATTTGAAGCTGCTAAGCTTCGTTGAGTTTAGGATTTCCAAGATTTTCGAATCAAAGATCTAAACTAAAAATGGAAATCCAAGATGCGGAATGGTCATCTTTCTATGCTTCCAAGATGCAAAATGGTCATCTTCCTATGTAATTCAAGTACAGGTAAAGTTCATGCTCTTTTGCTGTAGAAATCACCCCTCAACTTCATCATCACGCAAGGCTTGTAAGCTGTTGTGTTTAGATGGAAAACTTTGCCAAGTTTTTTAAAATAATTTGCTGTTAGAGAGATTTAACCACAGGAAAATTTTTCTGGAGGAGAGAGATGAGCGAGGAAGGAGAGCGGAGGCCGATGGCAAGCAAGAAAGTAGAGAAAGAAGGTTTGGTTGTTAGGGAGGCATGGTGGTGGAGATGCTTGGCAAGGGGAGAGAGATGTACGAGAGGGAAGAGATTTGGAAAAGATGGAAATTGCTTTTTTTGAATTTTCATTTGCCATTTAGGAATCAAATTTGGTAGTCAACCAAAACCCCCCAAATTGATTGGGAATTGAGAATCACCAAATTTTGAGAATTTATTCCACCGTTTCAATACTCATACCTATACCTAGGGGGTGGGAGGCAAAAAAAATTTTCTGATCCGAAAAACTGACGGATATGATCCATCCTACTGTGAAAAATAGGATATCTGATCCGATTTTCTTAGCGGGGCAGATGAAAAGCGGGGCAGATGAGGGTTGAGTATTTGCAAAATTCAGATATAGATACGAATCAGGAAACAAAAACCTGCGAGTATTCGATCCGTAGGGTAAATTATATAAATATTTTAAAAAAGGGACCATCTTGTAATTTATAAATATTATTAATTCCTAATCAGTATATTGAATCTATTCTTTCCTCTCCTCTGCCTTCACCCTTGGGGCTTGGCCAAACTACTGGGGCTTGGCTCTGTCTCTAATGATTTTAGGTGGACTGGTTATTTAGCTTGAAGGAGGAGTATAGAAAATCGGGAACTCTTTTTGCTGGTGATAGAAGTAATTTTTAGGGAATAACATACTTATTTCTGTCATTGTTTGGTATGCAATTCAAATTGCAACTAGTAACTTTTCTCAACTAAAGATATGTTACAGTTGCTTGTGTGCATTGGTTTTCTTGCAGGAATATGCTGAAATTTCTGTTTTTTGGTCACGTTCTTTGCCTAATGAAGTCTGCATTTTTATTTTTACTCGATATAGTTTTCAAGGTCTGCATTCTTAGTTTTACTCAATATAATTTTCAAGATTGTATATGTATGTGTGTGTGATTGGGAATTGGCCTCCTTGAAAGAAGATAACATTCCAGAAGCAAAACTAACCAAGGACATGGGATCATTATCCTTACAATCAAACAGTTTGGCTTTCCAAGAGTTCCAGATGTAATAAGTTAAGACTGCAAATAATTCGTATTCCTCCTTTGCCATTGAACAAACTCTCTCTTTTACCCAAAGATTAACCGTTTCATGTACGAAAATCATGTTGAGGAAGACCTAAAGTTTACATATTCTGTCGAATTTACAGGGTCCATAATTTGTCAATGAAGAAAGGGAAAATCGCTCAAAATGTCTTTCACGTTTCACTTAATGAAATTTTTCGTCTCTCATTTCTAGCGAAACTAATTTTATTTCCCTTACAAAATCAAGTGGGCCAAAATTGGTCTCAACCTAAGTTTCTAACCATGGGTATTTTACTAGGTTACAATTGAAATATCTTACCAATTACCACCAAAGTTGTGCTTCATTGTCAAACTTTGAGATACGTAATTGTGTGTTTGAAGTACTTATTTATCATCTACGTTCCTTAATTATGCAATATTCTGCACCATCATCTATTTCAGGCTGCAAGAGCTGTTGATCGATCGGATTCTGCGGATGGGGGCAGTCACGATGTTTCAGAAACCACATGTCTAGTAACAGAACTTTATAGCTACAACGATGCATTGGAGGAATTTTTGATCCTGGAACTAAGCCTCCTTGAGGAAAAGTAAATAAAATTTATAGTCAGAGTTACTATGTGCTGCTTGGCATGGATTTAGTTGATATGAATTGTTTAGCTGGACCTAGTAAAGGAGCTGTGGATGGAACATATTTGAAAGAGATAAAATGTGCTAAAAAACAAAAACAAATGCGTTTCTTAAAGAAAGAAATAAAAACAAATATGAGATGTGATTATCGAACAACGTAGTTGAGGATCCTAATTCCTTGAAGGAAATTAAATCAAGCTAATTTAGTAGCGTTTAGTTATTTAGTTTGGATGATTGTAAAAGTTTTAGTTATGGAAGTTGCATGGGATCATAGCCGTTGCTAAGTTAGCAAGTTTTTCTCGAATTCTCTGTCGGTTGGCCGGAGTCCCAACCTGAAGCTTATTTGGCTGGTAAGTGCAGCTTCCTTATTAGGGTAGATTGTGTCTAGTCCTGTTAGTATTTGGTTTTGCGAATTTCCTTTTACGAGTGGTTTGAATCCGTTTGGTAGTATATAAATTGGGTGCTAGTGTTTTAATGTTTCCTGGAAGAGTTGAGTTGAGTCTTGAAAAATAGATTTGAGGGAAAGCCTTATAGTTGAGAATTGCGAGTTGTTGTGAGCGAAAGACTACGACTTGATATTTGTTATTATTAAGTTTTACGTTAATAAATAGTTGAGCATTTGTTTGTGTGTTTATTTTCCTTTTCTTCTCACATATTTTTATATGTTAAAATTGCTTCGCATGTTTTTTTTGTGCCAACATTCCTTTAGTGCCTGTACTTTTTTGTTCCCTGGTGAACAAATTGGGTTCTCAATCATAGAACGATGAAGTTGTATGTGTATTTAGTAATAGAATCAGTTGAAATCCGTTTACATAATCAAATACTCCTAATTTTGTGTATGTCGTGGCTTCTTTTACATTTTAACCAAGGATAAATTTTTTACACTGTCAATATAAATTATTTTTTGTCTAAATCATCGTACATATTTTCTATTGATGTGCAAAGCCTCCATTTTTTCACTTGTGTCATGAATCTAGAGTAACTCGTGCAAAGAATTTTTTACACTGTTAGTGTCGAAAACATTAGTATATATGAAATCTTTTTTAACGACAAATAGTTTCATGGATCTCGTGGCTAAATTTTAGTACTCTAAAGGGAAAAAAAAATCCACCAAGTGATACTATAAGATTGAAGAAATTAGTATATGATGCAAATAACAATTAGCACATGACATGCATACTATATATTCAAAGCATAATTATGCATAAATTCATATTTTATTATTCTTTAATTATAATCCGTGGAACCTTCCTTTTCTTTTCATTTTGCCTTTAGCTAAAGAATGTGCTACAACCACTACTGTATCCTGTGGCAAAACCATTAAATATGACTATTCTTTCTCATAATAGGGCCATATATCAGTTAAAATGTAGTTCTGGATAATTATTATGGTCACTATTCTTTTCCCTGACAGGGCAATTTGTTCACTATTATATCCCATGGGAGGGATGTATCAGTATTCAAAAGTAGCAATTCTATAGCCATTTCCTATCCTTTACTTATTTAACAAGTTCAACATATCCAAATATTGCATAGCAATCGCTTTTAAACATAAAGCACAATCATGATAGGCACATAGCCATCAAATAATTATATATGCTCAATCCATTTTAATATAGCAAAATATATTTTTGCATAACAATTAGCTAATAAAGTCTTTTATGAAGACATTTTAAAAAATCATAGAGGTATGAAAGAGCCACTTACCCACTATGAGAAAACCCTAATTCTGGTCAAAGTTACTAAAATGCCTCCTTAGTCTTCTCCTGCAATAACAAGCTAGAGGTACTTTTAGTATATCTATAGGATAATTAGATGCCAGACAAATTAAGCAAATAAGCTACTCGAAATAAGGATGCTGGCTCGAGATTTTTAGTGGCAACAGTGTTCGATTAAATCAGCATAACTCAAGTTAGACTCATCGAAAAACTATGAAATTGGTGCGATTAGAAACTAGAATTGAAGGGCTAAAAATATTTAGAGACATCTCTTAGAGATTCAGATCATAAGCTAGCCTAAATTTAGTCACAAGCCACTACAATTCTTCAGTTTTGGGCTATGCAGTTTCCAATTTTCGGCCAGATTTATAGATTTTCTAGTACTTATAGAAAATGAATCAGAGCTTGAATTTTACACCATTGGAAAGATCTTTGAGTATAGTTTCAAACACAACCAACAACACTCAATTTCAACTTTTCTATACCAAGTTATTTGCTAATTTACTATAACTGCACAAAGGTGACTGTCAACCACGGAATTAGTTAAAATTCAAGGTTTCTTGGCCATTAATGTTAGGAAATTGGATTAATTTCTTTTAGGAAAATTTTTTCTTTCGTGTGCAAGTAACTAGCTTTCTAATTAGTTTTAGTTACTTGACATAGTAGCAAAGGAAAATCCTATTTGTATGAGTTTAGGAATTATGAGTTATTTCCTATTTTAAACCAGTTTAGGAATTAACATTTATTTCCTGTTATTATTTGGGTATTGGCCAAGTAATGTGGTTTATAAATTAAATAGGTAAGGGTTGGCATACTACAAAAAGTGGCACGCAAGGGCGACATATAACCTTATACATGGGTTGGAGATGAGTGATTGTATATAAGGGTTTGGACTTGAGATTTGGACGTAGGCACAATGATGGAGTCGATTCATGTTAAAAGCACAAGTTTGTGTACATGTAATGCTCAATAATAAATTAGTAAGTACCAAAGCATGGTGTATAGCCTATGCAGTAGTATTTATTCATTTTTGCTGTGTCAATACAATTGTGGCTAATCATCTGTACACTGATTTTCTTGATGATTACACGTCCAACAAATGTGGTTGCCGAAATATTGATAGGGTACAAGACTCCAAATAATAGTCAGTATCGAATATGCAGAGGATAGCATATACCAAAATATAACATACATTATCACACACCACTGGTTTCTAAAAAAAATTTAACTGTATCTCTTAGTATGAAACTAGTCATGGATCATGTGATTTGCGCCCGTGAACAAAAATGTTTTCAGGTTTCTTTTTTTTTTTTTTTTAGAGAAACTGGATGGTTTTAATAGAATTACTCTAATTCAAACAATAACAAAACATAAATCGAATTGTTTCTTCTTCTTCTTCTTTTTTTTTTTTTTGAAATTGGTCTACTCTCACCAACACAAATTAAGCACAAGAAACAAGACTTCTTTTGTTCTAAGAGCAACTTTAATTTCTATTAGTATTAATATTTTTTTGTCTTTCGCTTAAATTTATATGGTTTGATTGTACTTTTTCATATCATTTGAGTTGAATTTTTCAGTTTTTTGATTAATTTGTTGTTCTCCTTTGTGTCATTCTACGATATATATTTTTAAAAGTTTTAGTTATTCAAATTTTCTATTTTCTATTAATAAGGATTATAAATGGTTCAGTGATTCAACTTTCAGTATATTTCAATATGATTGGATGCTGAATGAATGAATTAAGTTAATTTGATTTTCTAATAAAGGAGGCACGTTGGGATAGTGTTAACAAATAGGTATGTTTGATGAATTTGAGCTCAAAATTTTGTTGCAGGGGATTTAAGGAAGATGGCACCATTGTAAATTATAAATTGATATAAAATTTTAAATTTCAAACTTAGAATAAAATAAATCATTTAAATAACCAATAATTAAAATGTAAACTATAAAAGAAAGATATTTTGCAAGGAAAAAGAATTGCCTTAAAAAAGTGGAATTTAGCGGAGTTAATGCATGAAATAAGCTCAATGGAGTTGGGAAAGATTGATGCTTGGTTACAGAGACAAAAGTCAAAGCTTTTGTTTTTGCGTTTATTTTTTTATTGATACTTCATCATTTTTCTTTTGTCTATGTTCAAGTAAATTTAGTATCAAGGTATAATAATCATATGTAATAAAGAAATTAGACGAAATTAAGTTCCAGCAAAGAGAGCTAATTAGTATTTCCTTAATTGTTATGTAAGAGTTATGCTAAGCACTTATCATATACTAACATTAAAGTGATATGGATTTGCATACTTATATAAGGAAACTAAGAGTCGGATTGTTATAGAATATTTTTACAAAGAGAAATTAAAAGAGACCCCTTGTTTGATATTTAAAAGTTACATCAACTACTAATAGTATATTGAGCATAATTTAATACTAATTTTATATCGTATGCAAATATAAGGAAAGTAAGATTGCCATAGGATGTTGTCACAAAGGAAATGACAGGTTGTCGACGCCTGTGCAATAATAAAAATAAACTTAGTTGTCAATTAAAGTAATCAAAACCCAATTCTAAGTACTAGAGCAGGGACTCTAGGTGTGAAATGGGTTACTTGATTCACCATGTTCCTGAAGAGTTTGCTTAATCCGATATACCAGAATGAGGTTGCTTATTCACGAGAAATTATTGATTTGTAAAAAGGGCAAGTAAGGTCGTCTCCTCAGGGATTGGGGATATTTGTCTCTTTTGAAATCCAACGTAACACGAGGGATGTTTTTGTATAAAAGATGACAATTAAAGCAGTTCAACTAAAAATAAATAGCTAATTAAAAATTAAATGACAATTTACTAAAACCAGAGTAATAATAACTAAAGGTATAGTCAAGAAATAACTTCAGCAATGGTTCACCTAATTGATCATCGATGCAAAAGTAATTCTAATTATTTACTAATAAATAGGTTATAACTGCCAAACAAGTGATGACAGTCAACCCCTCCTTACTGTGTCGTTAATTAAGTTACGCATGTTAACCACTGCTCTAATTAAGAAATAATCCTAGGTATGTCCGTAAGATTTAATTCCCCAATTACTTTATGTATTAGAGGAGCTCTATTCTAACCAAATAACACACTACCAGGGTTATTTTAGATTAGCCTGCGTATTTTCCTGACACAAACCTAATCATGCTAGTTGTCACTATTTTAGAACAATTAAACAATTACGGATTTAATGCTCTAATTGACATCAGGTTGCTAAATTAATTCAACGTCCGGGCCCAGGATATTTAATTAACAAAGCAACCATAAACATTACAAACAGAGAATATGCAAATATCAGTAAATAAGAGGAATAAATAAAATTAATTCGATCTCACAATTTTTAGATGCACCAAAGCCTTCGTTGTTTTTTGACTAGAAAAAGGGGATTTAGTTCATCCCTGATGAGTAACACCCACACAAAGTTGATGAAATAGCAATCGCAAACATTGTCTCTGATTTCGATGATTCAATTCGTTCGAATTGGGAAAGAAGAGGCAAGACTACAAAGTATGACCAATTGTTTTCCTTGGTCTTGACATCCGCAGGAAGAAAACCACAAGAAGATGAAAAAGGAAAAGTCGAAGGCTAAAACAAGAAAGTGTCCCCATTGTCTGCTATCTCTACTTCCTATCTACTTTCTGCCTTTTTCTTTGTGGCTGCTCCAGAGGAAGAAAAGGGAGACTCCAGCCTTGTTCCGTCTCTTCTCTCTTCGACAATTACCAAAAGAAGAAAAGTTCCTCTTTTCCAAAAGTGCCCCTAGATTAAGGGAGCAGATTTGACTGCTACTTGAACACCTTTTCTGATAACCGTCAAATTGGCACTTGTTATGGTATTATTGTTCTACTCCCTGTGATAAATGTAAATTTCCAAAAGTGAGTAGAATCTGACAATTAATCCACATTTTGTAAGGTAACCGAGGAAATTAATTATAGAATAAATGATAAATTTGCACCCTATCAATTCCCCCCACACCTAAACCATGCTTGTCCTCGAGCATGAGAGCAGCAGACAAGCACCAATATTTGACAACGGCCATTGCTCCATCTACCTTATTGCCAAAATACCAAGAAAAACATATATCAAGCATCAGTGATCAAGATCCAAGAAACATCACCCCGATTAGCTTCTAAACCACAAACTCCTCCAGTTTCACGTTAACTAATCTAGAAAAAAGGAATTGTCGCTCAACATTTATCAGTAAATAGTCCAACTATTAACCAAAATCTCAACATTAAATCCACACATCGGCTAGCTGACTTTAATCACATATTGACACCACCTTCACACCTTTTTATTACGTTTTTCTATTTCCTCTTCTTTTTTTTCATTTTTTTTATTCTTTTCTTTTTCAATAGTAACAAAAGACTTAGTCTCTAGCCATTGAGCCTTTTGACTCGAACTCCAATATTTGCCAGATGGAAGAGCCCGGTTACTCAGCTCCTATCGCTATGAGACCACGTACTCATAGCAATTACTACTTTTGACGCGAGAATCCACACTTTTGGTGAAGATCCCCAGTTACTCAGTAGTAATAACTAGCGGAGTACAGTCAACTTCTGTTCACAGCCAGGCAACAAAGTAACTCAAAATCTCACATAAAATAGCAATAGCTAGTCTTATTTCCTCAAACATGGAGAACTAAAGTTAATAATTGGACCAATTCACATGAAAATGCCAAACAGTTATACCCTTTGCCTAGAAAAGGTAACCAAAAATTATAAGTCATAAGATCATTGATATTCACCAAAGAGATATTTTTGGACTCAATCAAATTAACTTGATACACTTTTATTACTAGAACTTGACAATAGTAGAATTAGAGTCAACGACCATCATCAAACCTTGGTAGTCATAGAAGAGCTGATCACTAATAAATGAAAAGAAAAGAAAAGAAATGAAAAATAGAACAAATAACAAAAGAATAAAGGAAAAACATCTAAAAACTAAAAACTAGAAACTATAAATACTAGCTGTATCACAGTTTTTCCCTCCCACACCTAAATCCGACATTGGCCTCAATGGAGGTAATAGAGCAAATCAAGCAGAGAAGACACTGAAACTTCCCTCGGGGGCGGCTATAGGATAGGCGGGAATGGCGGAGTGAAGCTGATATGGTGGGAGTACGCGGCTAGGTTCGGAGACATTTGAGCCACCTGATTGGTGACATTCGTCACCCGCTCATCTACGTTGTGAACCTGTGCTCGTAAGTGGCGCCACTCACCATTTTCGCCAATTATCACCCCAAGCGACAAAAGACAGAATATCCAACAAAGATAGGAACCAGTAAATGCAAATCAATAGCCATTGGTGTTCCCCAACTCAATAGTCAAATGCAAAAGTTGTCCACCCAAATACTCAATACATGTCCCCAATGATACAGTTAACTGCACAATTCAACCAATCAAAATCGTAGCAAATGCCTCAAGAATTCAACAATTCCAGCAGTAGCAGTTCAGAGATTTGATAATAACAACTCAGTCACAAGTTCTTAGCTGTCAATCAGACAACCAATCAGATAGAATTACCAAATCTAGTCAAAATACTCCAACTAGTACCACTGGTTCCAGTATCAAAAATTCACAGCAAAATAGGAACGAATCTTCAATCATCCAAATTCAATCAAATGCAATCAATCTAAAATCGATCAATCAAAATCAGATACCGGCAGTCAAACACATGCAATCACACATAGTCAATCGATAAATGCCAAATAGCAAAGTTACTGTGTATGAATCACAAAATTAAGAAAGGGCTCGACTGGGGCACAGTTACGCGAGAAACCTGACACCAGGGTTGGAGTAGTGCTGATGCCGGCAGTTGCGCGACGGTAAGGCTCCTGTCTCACGCAAGAGTGTAGTGAAGGAGGTGTTAGGATCGGAAACAACCAAGTGAAAGAGATAAACAATGCAAAGATCATAAATGTAACAATAAGTAAAAGGAAAGAATTACAAACCAATTAACTACCCAGCTCCTCTTGAGCTTCAAACAAGCTACTTCAAATTGATGAATTACAATCACTCTTGTGTACAAAGGAAGGTTCACCTCCTCCTTGCCCCGAACTCCCTCGGTCAAGCCAGGACGTTTTACTATCCCTCAGGACAACCCTCACAGAGCTACACTCATGAAGTATTCACTCACAAATGAAAAGTTTACAATGAACCTCACACCACTAAGACTACAAATCTTCTTTGAAGAGTATTTTCTCACTAAAATCTCTTTAGATCTTTTGTATCTTCAGTGTGCCAAAGTTATTTTTAGTATCTGACCAACCACTATTTATATAGGACCAAGAAAGTGCCTCATTAATGCTTCCAACGGATAGAAAGTAGCTGAACAGTCAACTATCCATTGGCAGTGTCGGACGTCCGATAGCCCTGTTTTATGCGTCCGACAGCAAGCAGAGAGTTTAAGACTTTTTCTTCAATTCTTTCGGACGTCCGATAGGCTGGTTTTCTGCGTCCGAAGATACTCAATGGTTGTCGGACGTCCGATGCAGTTTTTTTGAGCGTCCGACAGCTTCAGCATACTTTGTCTTCTTTCAATTGCACTTGTTCATGGAATCAAATAACTTCATAACTGAAAATATATCTTGAAGAAATATTAGTATCATCCATTTGTTTTGTAAACATCAAGATCAACAGGAGGCGACGCTGAGGGGGGAAGTGCGCGATAGGCAGCGGCAGCGCGCGTTGAGGAGCGCGTGATGGAGAGCAGCAGGAGAGAGATGAGGCGAGGCGACGCGGTTGCGTCGCAGGTCATGGGTGGCAGCGGCAGCGGTGTGGTGCAGCGGTCGCTGCGAGGAGAGAGAGAGTGTGTGGGGTTGCGCGAGGATGGCGGCGTGCGTTTGACTCGAAGAGCAAGAGAGAGAGAGAGTCACGCGGCAAGAGAAGGGCGAGACCTTGGGTGGAGGTTGGCGATGGCGATGGCGGCGTGCGGCGAAGCAGGGAGAAGGCGGTGGCAGCGGTCGAGTTTTGGCCAAGAGGGGAAAGGAGAAACATGGGAAAGCGGGGGAAGAATGGAAGAAAAGGGAAAGAAAGAAAGGAAGAAAAAAGAAAGAAAAAGAAGAGAAAAAAAAGAAAGAAAGAAAAAGAAATAGTTTTTTGGTGTTTTCTCCCTTTTTTTGTATTTGGAATTTAAATTTTAAAATTTGAATTTTGAAAATCAAAATTGAAGGTTAAAACAGAAAATATTTTTATTTTTAATTTTTTTTGGTTGTCAAACACGGCATGGGCACGCTAAGATTGGAAGAAATATTCTGACCTTGGGAGTCACCTTTCGCAATTTAACGCGTGCCCTCCTTGCGTGGGCATGCCATGATTCCTTGGCCTGCTTGCGTTTCGAACAGTGGAGGTTTTACCAACATGGCGTGGGCACGCGAAGATTGGTAAAAGTATACTGACCATGAGGTTGGGACTTATAACATTAATGCGTGCCCTCCTCGCGCGGGCATGCCAAGTTTCCCTGCCCTGGCCACAGTTGAGGAAAACATCAAAAGCAATCAGTACCCAAGTGAGAAACGACAAATTGAAAGAATTGAACAATAAAAAACTACAAAACCAATATTTGGGTTGCCTTCCAAAAAGTGCATTTCTTTAACGTCTTTGGTTAGACGTTAAACACCACTCTTCAAATCTGGATGTAATTCAAATTTTCTTGTAATCGGTGGCCCTCCTCCGGGATCCAAATAGCCATTGAGTGCAGCCTTCTTTCTTAATTTTCTATTCATTTTCACTTCATAAACTGCTTTCATTCCCTGATAGTTGTTCGCAGCAACTTTGAATTTATCCCTACAAGCAAACTCAGAAAATTCTTGTACAGAAGGATTAATAACATGAATAGCAAACACAGAGTAAGAGTTAACAGGATGTTTCATTGTATCAAAAATATTAAAGTGGACTATTTCTTCATCAAATTCCATTGTGAGAGTACCCTTACTAACATCAATCTTAGTTTGGGCAGTACTCAAGAATGACCTTTCTAATATAATGGGTGATGGATTTGGGGCACTTCCATCATCCATGTAAAGCACATAAAAATCAGTAGGAAAAAATAATCCATCTACTTGCACTAAAACATCCTCAACTACCCCATTCAGATAAGTAAATGTACAATCAGCCAATTGAATTATTATCCCTGTTTCATTTAAAGGTCCTAAATTTAGGGAATCATAGATTAATTTATGCATCACATTAATTGAAGTTCCTAAATCTAGCATGGCATTTTTAATCTTAGAAAGTCCAATCTGAGAGGGGATAATAAACATACATGGTTCTCTGCATTTAGGTGGTAGTTTCCTTTGTAAAATCGCTGAAACGTTCACACCTACCACAATGTGCTCATCCCCCCTAACTTCTTCTTGATGACGCACAAGTTTTTCAAGAATTTAGCGTATCTTGGCACTTGCTTGATTGCGTCTAACAAAGGGATATTGATTGCCACCTTTCGAAACATCTCTAAAATCTTCTTTTCTTTATCTTGCTTCTTTGGTTTCTCTAACCTACTTGAAAAAGGCGGTGAGTTAGTTCCAACTTTAATTATAGAATCAGGAATTACCTTTGGATTTGCATTTCTCATTCCTTCCTCCTCAAGCTCTTTTTCAATTTGATCTTCATTTTTATCCTTCGGGATCACGAGTTCGAGTCCCTGAATTTCCTTCCCGCTCCTTAAGGTCATTACACTTACATTCTTCAGGTGTAGTTCAAGTTGAGACGGCAATTTTTCATAAACTTGGGATTCCAGGAGGTTGATTGCTATTGCCATCTGACTCTGCATTGCTTGCACCTGTCCCAGTTGATTTCTCATACGTTGTACGTCAGAATCCGTCTTTTGTTGATTAGCAATTAATTGCTTCATCATCTCTTCCATAGACGGACTTGAATTTGAAGGGGGTGGTGGCGGGCGAGATTGATACTGTTGTTGATACCCTTGCTGTCTATTTGGTGCAAAATTTGACTACCTATTTCCTCCATAACTGAAGTTAGGGTGATCTCTTCAATCCGGATTGTACATATTTGAGTACGGGTCATATGGCTTTCTTGGCGCGGGCACGTGACCAGCCATGTTCACTTGCTCCGCACTTTCTTGTTGAATCAGCGGACATATCTCTGTAGAATGACCCATAGCAGTGCAAATCCTATACACCTTGGCTTGTGATGCATTTCCTATAGCCAATTGCCTAACAAATGATATTAATTCAATCAACTGCTGTTGAATAGAAGATGTCTCTACCTCACTCATTCTGCGTGTCGGGACATCCTCCCTCGCACCAAACTGTTGCGAATTTTCAGCCATTCCTTCAATTAATTCCCACGCTTCTCAAGGAGTTTTATTCACCAATGCCCCTTCACTTGCAGCATCAATTATACTCCTATCTCTGAAAAGGAGCCCCTCGTAAAAATATTGGATGAGCAATTATTCACTTATTTGGTGTTGAGGGCACTTGTTGCATAACTTCTTGAACCGCTCCCAATAATGATCGGTTTGACTCTCCTGGATGCTGCTTGATACCGCATATCTTTTTCCTTAGACTTGCAGCTCAAGACGCCGGAAAGTATTTGTCTAAGAATTTTTTCTTCAGCTGGTCCCACGTGGTGATACTACCTGGTGGTAGGTAGTACAGCTAATCTTTCGCGGAATCCTTCAAAGAGAAGGATAATGCCCTCATTTTTATTTGCTCTTCTGTAATTCCTGGGGGTTTCATGCTATTGCAAACGACATCAAACTCTTGCAAGTGCTTGTAAGGCTCCTCACCTCACCTGGTAAACCATAGAAAGATGGCAAGAGATGAATTAGACCAGATTTTAACTCAAATGGTGTGTTATCATTCAAACTTGAGAAAGTGATGCATAATGGCTGCTGATTTAAATCTGGGGCAGCCAACTCCCTTAGTGTTTGTACATTAGCCATAGTGACTTTTTCTTGATCCGAGTCACTCGAAGTATCACCAAACGAATTTGCTGGTTCAACTTCTGGCTCAAGTCTCTGAGATACAGCACTAGAGTGCTCTTCTCTGAGCTGTCTGGTCTCTTTCCTTGTTCTACGCACAGTCTTCTCTACCTTGGGATCGAAAATTAATTCACCTGTACGAGAAGAACGGGGCATATACTCGAAAAGTACCAGCAATGGTAACCAGAGTAATAATAACTAAAGGTCTAGCTAAGAAATAACTTCAGCAATGGTTCACCTAATTGATCATCGATGCAAAGGTAACTCCAATTATTTACTAATAAATAGGTTATAATTGCCAAACAAGTGATGACAGTTAACCCCTCCTTACTGTGTCAGTGATTAAGGTACGCCCGTTAACCACTGCTCTAATTGAGAAATAATTCTAAGTACGCCCGTAAGATTTAATTCTCCAATTGCCTTACGTATTAGAGGAGCCCTATTCTAACCAAATAACACACTACCAGGGTTATTTTAGATTTGCCTGCGTATTTTCCTGACACAAACCTAATCATACCAGTTGTCACTATTTTAGAGCAATTAAACAATTACAGATTCAATACTCTAATTGACATCAGGTTGCTAAATTAATTCAACGTCCGGGCCCAGGATATTTAATTAACAAAGCAACCATAAACATTACAAACAGAGAATATGCAAATATCAGTAAATAAGAGGAATAAATAAAATTAATTTGATCTCACATTTTTTAAATGAATCAAATCCTCCGTTGTTTCTGGACTAGAAAAAAGGGATTTAGTTCATCCCTGATGAGTAACACCCACACAAAGTTGATGAAACAGCAATCGCAGACATTGTCTTTGATTTCGATGATTCAATTCGTTCGAATTGGGAAAGAAGAGCCAAGACTACAAAGTATGACCAATTGTTTTCCTTGGTCTTGACATCCGGAGGAAGAAAACCACAAGAAGATGAAAAAGGAAAAGTCAAAAGCTAAAACTAAAAAGTGTCCCCATTGTCTGCTATCTCTACTTCCTATCTACTTTCTGCCTTTTTCTTTGCAGCTGCTTCAGAGGAAGAAAAGGGAGACTCTAGCCTTGTTCCGTCTCTTCTCTCTTGGGCAATTACCAAAAGGGGAAAAGTTCCCCTTTTCCAAAAGTGCCCCTGGATTAAGGGAGCAGATTTGACTACTACTTGAACTCCTTTTCTGATAACCGTCAAATTGGCACTTGTTATGGTATTTTTGTTCTACTCCGTGTAATAAATGTAAATTTTTAAAAGTGAGTAGAATCTGACAATTAATCCACATTTTGTAAGGTAACAAAGGAAATTAATTATAGATTAAATGATAAATTTGCACCCTATCAGGAAATTAAAGGAGATTCTTTAATTGATATTTAAAAGCGAAATTGACGAACATATTGGGAAAGGAGCATAGTGATAAAATTCGCTTTAAAAAATTAATACTCCATATATAGATTTTAGAGAATTTTAGTGGCCTATTTAGATTTTACAAAATTTTGACCCAGGGAAGCGTGGAGCTACCCCTACCCGTTCTCCCCCTCCCTTTTAATCTCTCTCTACCTTAATGTGTATTACTCTCCCTATATATAATGTGCTTGTCACAAGTAGCAATACTCAAAGAAGCAAAGAATTACAAAATTTTCTCTTACACTGCAGAAAAAATGGAAAACAGTCAAAACTCCAGTCGAAGTTGCAAATCTAGAGGCAGTAGAGGATCAAATTCCGGTAATGAGATAACTTACATTTCTTCTCACCAAAAAACTATTCCCTTCTTCTTTTATGCTTGTTTAGAGCTACGTGATGTTTGCATGTTGTTGTTTACATGCGAAATTTATTCTTAGTTAGATATCATTAATTCTTATGCCAATTAATTCTTGTAAATCTCCTAGATTTTGTTGTTATCTACATCTCAAATTTTTTTTCTCTTAAGTTGATAGCCACTCCTTTTATGTGCTTATATGGTGATATATCCATTTAAAACTAATATGTTTTTCTTTTATTTGCTACATTTAAGATGTTCAATTTTATAGGGATGAATTTTTGGAAATGACATTGGTCAAAATTGAATGAGAGGATTTATTTCTCCATATCTTATCTATTTAGTTAAGTTATACCTATATATAAATGTAATTAGCCTAGTTATTTTACTCTAATTTGCTATAATCATTACCTTTTCAATCATTTTTCATGTTGGTTTTTCTAATGCATTTTGCTTTAGGGAAATTTTTTTCTACTTTATACTCTTTAGATCGAGATAGGTTGGAGATTGGAAGTTTGAAACTTTTTTCAAATAAATTTTCAATCTTATACACACACACACATATATTTAAGTAACTAATATTCTTTATAAAACTTCTAATTCATGTAAGAAAAAGTTTAAAAAAAACCAATTCTTTATGCATTTAAAAGAAAGCCTCTTTTTAGTCAATTAAGGATTAACATATTTTTGTATGAAATATATTTTTAAATGACATTTTTGAAGAATTAAAAAAAATATTTATTTTATTTATTCTTTATAAAATTTTGAATTTTAATTATGCGCTCTCTAAAAGAAAATATGATTGTTTAGTCATACACGTATTAACTATAAATATTACCTTTCCACATTAGTTGCAACAATAATTAGTTACCTTCTTAGCTAATTGGCCAACCACTTATCTTATATATAAAATTATCTATAGCTCCACAACTAGCGAAGTATGATAGGTTTTTGTTACATTTAAGGAGGAACTTATTCGAGTTAGATCGAAAAAAAAGAAAAACCATCATCAGTTTTGTTATTGTTTTGATCAAGATTTGGACTTTATTGTACATTATATTGGATATGTGTAACTCGATTGTTCTACATAATAGGTGTTTTAGTTATTACTATTATTTAATTGAGTAAAGGAGCATTGCTCTCAAAGTAGTTGATCTGGCCTTGAATCTAAACACACATAGAAGTTGATCGTTTCCTACATTCATCTTGTTTAGGTCCAAAGAAGCCATAGTTTCCTAGAGTTGAAAGGAACTACATCATATGATAATGCTAAATGGATATGTGTAAACTTGCTCTTTAGATTCCAAATTTCATTTTAGTGTAGACACGCACATTAAGAGAGAAAATGCAAGAGAGAAAGAGAGAGAGTGAGATAGACACAAAGAGAGTGGGACCAATACCATTGACAACTCACTTGTGGGACCAATACCATGCTTTGCATACTAGCGGGGGCAAACTTAGAAGCATTGATTACTCACTCGTGGGACCAATACCATGCTTTGCATACTCCAAAAAATTTGTCATATTCTACTATTCACATTGAATACAATATTGGATTCAACTTATCACTTCACGTTTCCAAGATGCCTTCTTTAGTTTCAAAATCAAAATCCAAGTCATCCGTTACAAATCATAGTCCAATTGTAGCGCTTGCCAAGGCTTATTTCTCCTTGATTTTATAGTAATGGACAAATGGAGTAAAAGAGAAGGAGACAATATTTGTGAAATTTTGTTTGCTAATCTCTATCAAGAATAATGCGTTATACATAATTCTAACTCCAATATATTTTCAAATCTAGAAGAAGTTTAGAAATTGAAATGTTTGATGAATTTATATGATATTTATAAACTTGATACTTGTTGAATGATTTTAGACATATTTTGTTAGCTCCATTTCATGACAATATATACTATATCATGCATATGTATCATTGGTAATTAACAAAAAACTAAGACATAGAAAATGAATCTTAAGATTGAATTAATCAAAGACTCCTTGTTGTGTGGAGAATAAACATATACATAAAGGATAGATGACTAAAATATATGGGTTTAACGTTAATTTCAGCTTTAGTGATTCGAGAACCAGGAGATGCTGCAAGTCACGTGGCTACAAACCCCAGCGCCAGTGGTAGCAATGTTAACAACAACAACAATTCTGGGACACCCGAGCCATACCCAAGGCATCATCCTGACTATTTGGTTCCAATAACTAATATCCTTCGCATCATGAAGCGTATCTTGCCGCCAAATGTCAAGGTTTCTGAAGAGGTCAAGACAACCATCCAAGAATGTCTTTCAGAGTACATTCACTTCATCACTGGGGAAGCTAATGAACGCTGTCACTGTGAGCAACGCAAGACCATCATTGCCGAGGATCTTTTGTATGCTTATGCAAGGCTTGGATTTAGCAACTATATCGGTCCTCTCACTCTTTTTCTGGAGCGATATCGTCAAAATGAAGCTGCTAAAAATATTATACATGGGGACGCTTCTGTTAGGCGCACCACTTATTTTCCAGATGCGCAGGGCCCTCCTCCTTTGCTTACTTCTACACCACCTCTCTTACCTCCAATGAATCTGACTTTTCAAGTTGGTGAAGATCATCAGGGGTTCTTTATTAATCCAGCATTGATGTTGAATGATTTGTACTTTCAAAATGTTCGTGAGACTGATCATGGCGATCGGTTTGACGTTGTTGGTTCTTCTTCAAATCTTGACTTTCCGGCGCTAGCTCCTTTTTCCTATGGCTTTTATACTGGGGCTTCTTCTCCACCTGGGTCTTATCCTTATGGTCATGGCCCTAATCATGGACAGTGAGGCTATAGCTTTTGCTATATGTGCAATATATACTATATAGTCCAGGCACTACTATGAGTGCTTAATTGTTCTAATTATTTTTTTTTGTGTTGTTATTATTGTTGTTACTCTTGGATACAATACATTTTGATTTTTGAGCCTTGAAACTAGGCTTTATTTCATATTGCTTGGGGTGTTGCTACTATTGCTATTTTTGCTCTAGGACGTGAGATATTATGATCTTTGAGCCTTGGAGAATAGGTTATTTTTGCTGTTCAAACGGTTTTTCTTATTCAAAATCTATCAAAGGACACTTCTAAGTCAGTAAAATTAGATCCTTGACAGATAGACATTTCAAAGTAAATTAATTGAATGTTCATAAATAGTAATTTGGCATAAATAAGAAGATCAAAGCAAGCATCAATTTATTAGCTGAAGTCAAAATCACTAATACTTACAAACTTTCTTTTTAGGATAAAGGATTTTGACTATTATAGAAAAATATTTAATTGAATATATGTGTATTATAAATGTAAATTTATTTCAAGAAAAATAAAAAGAAAAAAGTACAAATTCGTGCATTTCAAATGTATAATAAATCTTACAAAATTGAGGTCTATATAGATTAAAGTTTTTTACTAAATATTTTTTTAAATAGATGTTTATAGTAAACACACCCCAAAATACTCTCAAATGCATCTGAAATACACCTAATAAAAATACCAAAAAATTAAAAAATTGAAAACATCACCATCTCTTTTTTCCTCTACCAGCACCCGACCACTTTCACTCTCTCACCTCTCTAACGACTCTCTCTTCTCTTTCTCCTTTTCTCTTTTTTTTCTCCTTCGCTTATCCCTTCTTCTCTTTCCTTCCCTCCCTCACTTTCATTACTCTGTGTATGGAGTGGTATACTTGACAAGTGTCCATTTTACCTAATAATTTATGTATATTTTAGTTTATTTATAACTAATTTTGAGCTCCTAAAACAATGTGAGTGACCATTCTGGCAATATTTGATGTCTTTAAGTAACGTTGAGAAGACTTGCGAATTTGTCCTTTTTAGGTGTTAATGTTTATCATATTTTGGTAAGGATGAATAAGCAAGGACAATACGAAGCCGTTTACAAAAAGTCATCATCGGATTGGATGAGAGTATACGGGGCCGGACAGTGAATTTCGAGTCAGATATCAAATCAGATACCCGCTAGAAGGTTTTGCAAGAGAAAAGGTGTTGAGCAGTATACAACATCGGATTGAGGGAGTGAAGTCGGATAATCGGGCCAAATACTCGTCAGAGAATTTTTCAAAGAAGAGTGTTTAGCAGTATACGGCATCGGATAGTGAAATTTGCTTCAAATATCGCTCGGATACTTTGGCGAGAAAATCTGCAAATTGCACAGCTTTTCATCCTTCTTTCTTGCAGCATTTATGATGTTTCGACAACTTCATATTGGGTCCAAGACATTAATTCTTGTCAACTTTATATAACTCAATTGTATCTTTTTGACTCTTCAAGACAAAATGAAGCTTCTTGTGGAAGATTGAAGAAATCTTGAAGATTATAAATAAAGAAGCCTTTAGTCATAGAAGAAGTAATAGGGTGCATTTTAGTGGGATATTTTGATAATATTGCATAATTGTTTGACTAAATTTTGCACTAGTTGGGTGGATTCTACTCGAATTTTGTGTTGGTGTTACTTGCAGGAAATAGTGAAGAAAAAGTGGTTAAAATCAACATTCCAGGAGACTTCCAGACAGTAGGTGTACCCACGCCTAACTTCAACCTTCAAATCCGGATTCCCGTGATTCTTCGCACGTGGAGAGCCTCAAAAAGGGCGAAAAGTGGCTGGCTACAAATTTGGAGATCGGTGGGGCCACTCCAGAGCTGAAGGAAGTAATTTGTAATAGGATTTCTATTATTTAGGAAGTTTGGTATTCGGATACCAAGTTTAGAGGAGAAAAACTAGGACCAGATATACGTTTTTTTCTCTTGGGGCCTGGCCGATGAAAAGGAAATCAATTCCTTCATCTTTTTGGGGGGCGACCTACATGAAGGAGTATTGTACTTTCTGAAGGCTTGTTTTTTACTTTGTTTTTGCTTTTGTGAACAATTAGGAAGAAACCAACGAGAGGAGCCGCATTTGTGGACTTGGGAAGTCCTTTTTCCTGGCTTTGACCGAATTGAAGAAGAAAACCTCAAACTTTTTCGTATGCTTGTGGTTAGGAACAATAGAAAGCAACAATTTGTCTTTTTTTTCTTTCTCTGATTGACCGAAATTGAGAGATCAAATTTGACAACTTTTCCTAATTATTTACGTATGGCTTGTTCTCTATTAATGGAGAACTAACTCTCTAATTCTAGTCAAGGGGACAACTGAAGATTTGGTTCGGCAATTACTGTGAGATCTAAATTATTTTAACTGCTTCCTCCATTTATTGGTATTTTTATGTTTTCTGCTTTTAATTGTTATAACTTTTGTGTATGATTGAATGGTGCGCAATATTTAATTATTCACGTAGACTATTTTACTAATTAGGGGTAGTTGAATCCGTAATTGTTCGATTACCTCTGTCCCGGTAGCAACTGGTATAATTGGGTTTATGTCAAGAAAACATACGATCTAATTTAAACAATCCCCCGTAGTGTGTTTGTTAGTTAGGATTGAACTTTTCTAAATCTTAATGCAATCTAGAAATTAAATCCTACGGTCGTACCTAGGGTTGTTTCTAGGTTAGAGAAATAGTTAACGGTCATACCTTGACTATCGAAAAAGTAAGAAAAAGCTGGTTGTTTATCGCATGTATGATAGCGATAACCAATGTATTAATAAATGTTGAAATTATATTTGAATCGATGATCAGTTGTATGAATCATTTCTGAAGTGTACCCTTGGCTAGAATTTTTTCAATTATTTCTGTCAATTAATTATTTTTTGCATTTGATTTATTTAATTTATTAGCATTTAATCCTAAAATCTCCCATTTATCTTGACTCGGAAGGAAACAAATTTCTCCTCTGCTTGTCACTATCTACTAGTTAGTGAATTTAGTCAGATAATTAATTCTGGTATATCGGATTAAGCAAACTCTTCGGGAATAGGATGAATCAAGTAACCCATTGCACACTTAGAGTCCCTGCTCCAGTACTAGAATTGATTATGGGCTGCTTTTGGTGGTAGTTAGGTTTTATTATTACTATTGCACAAGCTCGGCACCTGTCAATTTTTGACGCCGTTGCTGGGGACTGGCGGTTGAATTATTTATTTCTTTTTGAGTTCAGTTTCTTCTTGATATTTTTGCTAGTTTATGTCCTGTTATTCTCGCACAGGTGAACTGATATACGACCCTGAGAATGAGAAAGCAGCCCGTAGGCGTCGGCAAGAGACTAAGAGACGAAAAGAAGGCAGTTATCTACTGCAAACGAGTCAGTAGAAGACGAAATTACCATGGTCAACAACCGAACACTAAGAGAGTTGGCTGCCCCGGAGTTGACCCACCAGCCTTTGTGCATCACATTCCCAACTCTGGCTGAGAACACTTCATTCGAATTAAAATCGGGGTTAATTCACCTTTTACCCTTGTTCCATGGTCTCTCTGGTGAGGAACCCCATGAACACGTCCAGGAGTTCAAAGTGATTTGTTCTAGCATGAAACCTCCTAGGGTCACTGAAGACCAAATTAGACTTAGAGCCTTCCCTTTCTCTCTCAAGGATGTAGCGAAAGATTGGCTATACTATTTACCCGCAGATAGTATCACCACATGGATACAGTTGAAAAAGAAGTTTCTAGAAAAATTCTTCCCTGCATCTCGGGTTGCGAGTTTGAGGAAAGAGATATGCAGCATCAAACAGTACCCCGGGGAGTCCTTGTATGATTATTGGAAAATATTCAACAAGTTGTGCACTAGATGCCCGCAGGATCAAATTAGTGAACAACTATTGAACCTTTCTCAATAATCATACAAGGACTCTCCGAGGTACTGCTTGATGCTGCATGTCTCTTTCCTCAAAAGCATCAAATTAGTGAATAACTATTGATCCAATACTTTTATGAAGGGCTCCAGTCATCTGATAGAAGAATCATTGATGCTGCGAGTGGAGAAGCACTGGCAAATAAAACACCAAGGAAAGCATGGGAGCTCAGTGAAGCAATGGCAGAAAATTCTCGGCAATTTGACTTCCGTGAGAGTAACCCTACCCGTAGGGTCAACGAGGTAGAGACGTCATCCATTCAGTAGCAACTGTCGGAGCTGACGTCTTTTTTCGGCAATTCACCGTGGGGAATGTGCAGCGACCGAATGTCTGTGGAATTGGTACAAGTATGGACCATCCCACAGATGCATATCCCATTTTGCAAGGAGATGGAGTTGAACATGTAAATATGGCAGGAGACGTGCCCGCGCCCCGTAGGCAGTATGACAGGTATTCTAACACGTACAACCCAGGTTGGAGAGACCATCCCAACTTTAGCTACGGGAACAGGCCGTAGAATTCATTGGGAAATTACCCTCTATGATTTCAACAACCATGGCAACCAAAGTCTCAGCCTTCGTCTACAAATTCAGGAGACTCCTTGGCAGACATTGTCAAGAGCCTGGTTATAAGTACTACTCAATTTCAAAAGCAAAAACTAGATCGGGCATAAAAGATATGGAGACTCGAATGAGCCAAATGGCAATTGCCATTAATCGTCTGGAGTCTCACGTTTTTAAAAAATTACCATCACAACCCGTGGCAAATTTAAAAAATGTAAGTGCCATGATACTGAGAAGTGACAAAGAAGTGGAGAGACCTAAGTTAGCGAATCCGAAAAGCAAAAGTGAAGAAGAGATTGAAAAAGAAGAGCGCATTCACGAAGACCCTTAGGCAGCACTTCTTCAATTCCTGTTAAATCTAACTTACCTCCTTTTCCTTGCAGGTTGGAAAAGACAAAGAAGGCAGAGAAGGAAAAGAGATTCTGGTTATGTTCCAGAAAGTGGAGATTAATATGCCCTTGTTGGATGCCATTAAGCAGATACCGAAATACGCAAAATTTTTAAAGGACCTGTACACCCACAAGAGGAAGTTAAGGGGTGACGAAAGAGTGGCAGTGAGAGAAAATGTGTCGGCTATACTTCAAAGGAAACTCACACCAAAGTGTGAGAATCCAGGTATGTTCACAATTCCATGTAAAATAGGGGATACCCCAATTAGGAAGCAATGTTGGATTTAAGGACGTCGATTAACATGATGGCTAAAATCATCTATGTCTCTCTAAACCTTGGGGCAATAAAAGGCACAAGTATCATAATACAACTAGCAGACCGTACCAAATCTTGTCCAGAGGGGTTAGTTGAAAATGTTTTGGTACAGATCAATGAGTTAGTTTTTTCTACAGATTTTTATGTCCTAAACATGGAGGATGAAAGGTCATTAAATCCGTCGCCTATTTTATTAAGTAGACCATTTTTGAGTACTGTTAGGACAAAAATAGATGTGAATGAGAGTACTCTATCAATGGAGTTTGATGGAGAAATTGTAAATTTCAATATTTTTTATGCGATGAAGTACCTGGAGGAATGTAACTCTGTTTTTGTTTTGAGTGTTATTAAACCCCTTGTACAAGAAACTTTCGAATTTAATGGGGAGGATGCACTAGAAGTGATTTTGACGAAACACCTTGAGTTGGGAGCAACTCTTAGTGTGGAAATAAGTGATGAGTTGTACCGTGCGATTGAAGCACTGCACTCACTTCCACCAATTTCTTCTAGGTATGAGCTCACTTCTGTTTTTGAACGTTAAACTCAGAAAAAGTTGCTGCCTTCTGTTATGCAGGCACCCGAGCTGGAGTTTAATCCTCTCCCGAAACATCTGAAGTATGCATTTTTCGGGGATAAGCAGACACTACCGGTGATAATTTCTGCATATCTGTCACCGAGTCAAGAAGATAACCTGGTTCGTCTTCTTCGAGATCATAAAGAGGCGATTGGGTGGAGTATCGCAGACATCAAAGGAATTAGCCTATCTTTATGCATGCACCGGATACGACTCGAAGACGATGCGAAACCAGTGAGACAGGCGCAACGAAGATTAAACTCGTTGATGATGGAAGTAGTTAAGAAGAAGATACTCAAACTCCTAGAGGTGGGAATCATCTTCGCCATCTCAGACAGCCCGTGGGTAAGCCCAATTCAAGTAATCCTGAAAAAGGCGGGAGTGACTGTAAAAGATAACCAGAAAGGCGAGATGGTTCCGGTTAGAAAATTCACAGGATGGCACCAGTGCATCAACTACCAGTGACCGAATGCTGTGACGAAAAAGGACTACTTCCCTCTCCCTTTTATTGATCAGATGATATAGAGGTTGGCTGGCTGTGTTATTATTAAATTTTTGATGGTTTTTCAGGGTAATTCCAGATCACGATAGCACCCCAGGACCAGAAGAAAACCACATTCACCTGTCCATTTGATACGTTTGCCTATCGGAAGATGCCTTTCGGCCTCTGCAATGTTCGAACAACCTTTCAAAAGTGCATGGTAAGTATCTTCTCCGAATATGTAAAAAAGATTATTGAGATATTCATGAATGATTTTAGCGTATATAAGGATAGTTTTGAGGAATACCTTAATAATCTAACTTTAATTTTGAAACGGTGCATAGAAACAAACTTAGTCCTTAATTGAAAAAAGTCACTTTATGGTGGAACATGGTATTGTTTTGGGACATGTAGTGTCGACTAAGGGAATAGAGGTAGATAAAGCAAAAGTCGACCTTATTTCTACTTTACCTTGCTCGTAAGTGTGCGGGAAGTGCGTTTATTTTTAGGTCATGCAAGATTCTATAGGAGATTCACCAAGGACTTTTCAAAGATTGAAGCACCCTTGTTCAAACTGTTACAAAAAGACGCAGCAATTGACTTCACCAAGGAGTGCAAGGCGGCATTTGACAAATTGAAGGAGTTGTTGACATTACCGCCCATCATTCAACCTCTAGACTGGAGCCTTCCATTCGAAATAATGTGCGACGCGAGTGATTACGCAGTAGGAGCAGTGTTGGGGCAAAGGATTGGCAGGGTGGCGCATGCAATTTACTATGCATCAAAAGCGTTGAATGGAGTTCAACTTAACTATTCTAGGATGGTGAAAGAATTACTAGCTGTTGTTTTTGCATTAGAAAAATTTAGGTCTTATTTATTGCGTGCAAAAGTAACAGTTTTCTCTAATCATGCAGCCTTAAGGTATTTGATGACGAAGAAGGGTGCAAAACCAAGACTCATCAGATGGATCTTGCTCCTGCAAGAGTTTAACTTGAAGATTAAAGATAAAAGTGGGGCAGAGAACTTGGTTGCTAATCACTTGAGCCGATTGCTTACAAATGAGGAAGAGCAGCCATTGAGAGAGGCATTTCCAGAGGAACAACTACTTGCCGTTGATTCGTCTGTACCCTGGTATACTGATGTTGTAAATTTCTTAGTAACTAATCAATTGGCTACAGGTTGGCCAAAGGTTAGGAGAGACAAGTTGAAAAGTGATATCAAATACTATATTTGAAACGACCCCTACCTTTAGAGACAATATTTGGATCAAATGCTAAGAAGGTGTGTAAGTGCAGGAGAATTTCACTCTATGTTAACTTTTTGCCTTTCGTTTGCATGTGGAAGGTATTTTGGTCCAAAGCGAACAGCTCGTAAGGTGTTGGAGAGTGGCTTTTATTGGCCTACCCTTTTTAAAGATACATATTTATTTTGTAAATCTTGTGATAAGTGTCAAAGGGTGGGGAATATTTTTCATAGGGGCCAAATGTTTCAAACCCCCATGTTGTTTGTTGAAATTTTTGATCTATAGGGTATAGATTTCATGGGTTCTTTTCCCTCGTCTTTCGGTTTCCTATACATCTTATTTGCCGTTGATTATGTGTCTAAGTGGGTGGAAGCAAAAGCCACCCGAACTAACAATTCTAATGTGGTTGTAGAGTTTTTAAAGTCTAACATTTTTGTCCGCTTTGGAATGCCGAGAGCTGTAGTGAGTGATAGGGGGCACATTTTTGTAATAAGACTACTGCTGCCCTGTTCCGAAAATATGGCGTACTCTACAAAGTATCCGCGCCGTATCACCTGCAGACAAATGGTCGTGCCGAAATATCAAATAGGGAGATCAAATCAATATTGGAGAAATTGGTGCGCCCCGATAGAAAGGATTGAATCTTGAAATTGGAAGATGCACTATGGGTGTATCGCACCACGTATAAGACGCTGTTGGGATGTCCCCGTATAAACTGGTCTTCGATAAGGCTTGCCATCTTCCTGTGGAGTTCGAGCATAGGGCATTCTGGGCAGTGAAACAATGCAATATGGATCTTGAGGAAGGGGGGTCCATAGAAAATTGCAGCTACAAGAGCTGGAAGAAATTAGGAATGAAGCATACGAGAATGCGGTGATTTACAAGGAGAAGAACAAAATTTTTCATGATCAACAAGTCTAAAAAAAGTCATTTGTAATGGGAAAAAATGTCCTCTTGTATCACTCGAGACTTAAACTTTTTTCCGGTAAGTTATGTTCTCGTTAGATTAGTCCATTTGTTGTTTCTAATGTTTTTCATGATGGTGCAGTGGAGATCCAAAATTTAAAGACGGAGAAGAAGTTCGTGATGAATGGCCATCGTCTCAAACCTTATTATGAAGGATTCTCTGTTGAAGAAGTCGAATTCATACAACTTGAGAATCTAGTTTATCCTGCTTGAGAGTTCCGGCCACGTCTAGCCAAAGACGTTAAAGAAAGGTGCTACTTGGGGGCAACCAAAAGCCATTTGTTTTAGTTTCCTTATATTTTTGGAGTTTTTATTAAGTGTTAGTGTCATTTAGTGGTTTGTTATTTTGTGGCAGGAATCTGGCAGTTAGACGTGCTCACGCTAGGTGGTCACGCCTAAGGAATGAAGTTTTGAATTGACGGACAGAAAACTCTCTAGTAGTTAGGCGTGTCCATGCCAAGTGGTCATGCTTAAGGATCAAAATTTTGCTGGATGGTCAGAAGACTAGTAGGCAGTTAAGTATGCCTACACCTAATACAGGGGTTCTTTGTTCAAAAAAAAATGTGAAAAGATGAAATTGCCCTCGCTTAAAAAAAAAGAAAAAAAAGGAGGGAAGCGCCCCACGGCTGCCCTACTTTTCTCCTTCTTCTTTCTTTTCTTTTTCTTTCTTCTTCTTCCTTTTCTTTCTTTTTCTTCTTCTTCTCGCTGCTTCCCCCTGTCTGCCACCGTAGCTCACCAACCGCTGCCCCGTACGCCACGCATGCGAGCCAGCGCGCCTGCTGCGCACCAGACCAGCAGCTCAGCGCACGTCTTCAACGCACTAATCGAGCGACCCAGCAGGCAGCACCAGCAGCTGCGCGCCAGCCTATGCGCAGCCAGTCGTACCAGCCGCCATCACCGCGCGTGCCACACACGCGCGTCGCCTTTCTCCACCATCGTGCCGCCTCTGTTACTCCGCCGGAGCACCCACTGCCTGTTCTAACCCCAGGTACTTTCTTTCTTTAATTTTCTGTCCCTTTTAGCTGAGACAAGATTTCTAGCTTTTGAATAGCCAGATTTCTTGTTTTTGAATAGCTGAGGATAGATTTTAAATTTGTAGCTGAGGCCAGATATTTTGATTTTCTAGCTGATGACAAACATTTTATGCTTAATTTGAGTGCTGTGATTTTTGTCTGTGGCTGTTATTGACTATTTGCTCAATTTTGGGTTAAACCGGTGGTATTTGGGGGAGTTTTGTTGTGTTTACCTATTTAATTAGTTTTTGGGATGTTTATTGCATATTTCTCTAATTGTTGGTGTTTGGAGCTGTGATTGGGGACCCTTTGCTTAGTTGGCTGCCTGTTGATTCACTTTGAGCACTTGTACCGTGACCTTGACCTTTACCAGGGCTGCCGATAAGGAGTAGTATGTGTGACAGCCCCACTTTCCCCTTAGGCGAACCAGAGGGTTTAGCGGACCGCCTGCCCAACTCTCGCTGGGACTCAGTCGTTCACTCACACAAATCAGAAATAGAACCACAAGAAAGAGCAAAACGAGGATCCACAACTTAAAACAAAACTTATATACATTGCTATCTCAAAAAGAAGTACAACCGTCGAGAATACAAAAGTTCTCAAGTCACCATACAACTAGCCCGTGCCAAGCACTTGGGCGAGAACCAAAACAAAACCAAAACTAGACCCAGCCAGTCGGTACAGAGCTCTCGTCTTTGCTCGCCTTCCTCTGTTAAGGAAAACAAAACTAAAGGGATGAGCTAAAAGCTCAGTGAGGTTCCGAACATAGAATCAAGTCATAAATCAAACGATAAGTCAAGAAACAGTTACAACATTTACAATAAACCATACATAAAAAGGATACGTTCGTTCGTTCGTTCATTCATTCGTTCGTTCGTTCTCCTGTCATTCCCCTTTCCTTCATTCATTTGAAAATGCATTTTTCGTTTATACATAAAACCCTCGTTCGTTCATTCATTCGTTCATTTCATTCACCCTTTCCTGGACATTGGCCAGGCTTCACCAACCTCCACCAACCTACAAGGTAATATTCGAGTATACCATACGTTCACCCAGGTCACCAAATCGCCCGACCGAGTCCGCTTCTGGCTCGAGTCGATCAGTAACAAGGGCAGGGCCCAGTTCAGCCAAAAGACTTACATTCATGCACAAGTAACGTTCCAATTGTTCAATCTTTGAAAATTTCACATTTATTTAGGTCGAGTGCGATAAAGTACACACTCGCCTAGAAAACTCGTTTTGGAAATCAATAAAAGCACTTAACACGTTATCAAACAATAATACAAGTCATGAAGTCAAGAAAATACAACAAACAAAGAACACTCACCGAATTATGCAAAATAACGTCCAAAATGTCCTATCAGATCTTACCCTCGGTCACCGAGAAAACCTACGATTCAACGAGAAAAAATATTACAATTCATCTAGCAAAACAAGTAAGTGGAATCAAGGAACTCGACTAGTTACGAGTAAAACAGATAAATGTAACTTTAAAGTGAAAATAAAGCCATTTGGATCTGTGGACGGAAACAACTAGGGTGTCATAAACCAAACTTAAAGGGTTATAACAGTTCCAATGGAAAACACTTGAATCAAAGTCAAGTCAGAATCCAACCAGATAGGCTCAGAAATATTATTTTTTCGGAATCGTTTATGTGGTTCAAAAATCAATATACATTCAAGTAGGTATTATGGCCTACATGTCTTGACTGAGAAAACCTTAGGTCATACCTCGATATTTTGGTATGAAATAGTAAATAAACATTTGAAGGTTCAAATGGAAAAGGTATCATGTTTTAAGATGGAAAACGGGCATAGTATTTGCCAAACGAAAATATACAAGTTCAAATAGAAACTTAGCCCTTGAGCGAAAATTTGAGCAGCACGCCCTTTGTATTTTCCTATTTCCAGCCATTTATGGCTTCATTATTTTTCTCATTCAAACCCAAAGGTACACACACAACAATTTAATTTCAATAGCCGTTCAGTAAGTTCCAAGTAGTACAAGTACAATTCAAGTTAGGGAAAAGTCCGGAAATGAAAGTTAAGCTCTAAACCATAAAAACAGGTTTGACATCATTTTACGGTTTTGGCACCATTGGCACTACGATTATCGGATGGAAGTGCAAGATACACCATTTCGAAGCTAAGAGATAGTGGTACAATGTTGAAGAAGGCTACTCAGTCCAGTTTCTAGTGCAATCAGGTCAAAAATTAAATATACTAAACCAGAACCGCAAAAACAGGTTCACCAACCGCATTCTGGATCAAACATCATAAGTCAGGCTACCTAAGTCCAAATCAAGTGATTCCAAAGCCATCCGAAAGCTAAGGTACAAGGCTACAATTCTGAAGAATACATCAACAACCAAATCAGAAGCATTCCCAATCAAATTAGACAATCAACGAAGCAATTCTCAAGTTCGGGTAGAAACAGGGCAGCAGGGGTATTTCAATCTTTTCACAAGCTACGTTGCTCCGATTGACCTGAAACTTTGCAGGTATCTCTAAAATATCATTCCCTACAACTTTCATGTTTTAAACCAAGACTAATTCGGCCTCTAACTATGATGAACAATGCCGGGCAGAATTGGGGAAAATAAAACCCTAATCTGGAAATTTTTGCTTCAAACCAGAAATTTTCTACTAATCATTACAATTATCATACCAAAGCTTCATTCTAACCTATACTAGACCATCATACATGGCTAATCAACATTAAACATATAAAAACAGAAAAAATTATGCATAAAATCAAAAATTCATCAAACACCACCAAAAGTCATGAAAACACCCACAAGATCACCTCCTTAACTCCCACAAGCCACTAATCGACTATTATTAAGAGCAAAAGGAAATTTTCTAGGGAATTTACCTTGAAACTTGAGGAAAGATGATAGCCTAGGGTTTCTTGTACAAGAATCACTCCACCAAGACCTTTGTTCTCCCTTAGATAACACTCTTATGGAAGGGTTTGCGATTCTATCGGTTGAAACTCCAAATTTTAGCAAGAAATGGAAGGAAAATTTGAAGGTTCTCTCTTGGTTTTTCTCCTTACAAGAGCCGGCCAACAAGCTAGAGAAATGAAGTTGTTTTTGGTCAATTTTTGGTTAAATTGGTAAAGTAAGAAATTGGTCAAAGTCCAAAGGTTAACCACTAAGTGACACTTGTCACTTTCATTAATGCATGGCTATCCTTTTGTCTCTTCACTCTCATCCATATAACAATCTTTAATTATCTCTTAACACCTGGTAAAATAAATCCGGTATCCAAAACTTAACCTAACTGGCCGAATTTTTCCGAACTTTCCGCACTAGCAGGTCCCACGTCCGGTATACGCTCTTAATTTCTCAAAAACTAACCGATACTAGAAAATCATCTAAAAAAGAATATTTACGCATAAAAATTGTCTAGAAATTTTCCTAATAAAGAAAATGCAAAAAATATGTCATTAAATAGAATAAAACCCAGAAAATGAGAAAATTACGGGGTCTCACAGTATGCCGCTGCTTGCACAAGAAAAATTATTCCTTGCAAGTACATCCATGGCCCTACACTTGATCTTTTACATATTAGGGATGAGGTCGCTAGGAAGTTAGCCGCCATAGGCTAGACCCGTTATGCTGCTATTATTTTACCTGCCTTTACTGAGCTAACGTGAGAGTTCTATGCTACTTTTGAGTTTAACATCCCCGATGAATTCTTCGTTACTACTCCTGGGGTGGTGCATTTTAGATTGATGGGTAGGGAGTTCATACAGTCTATCACTGAATTTAATTTGGCCCTTGGTTTCATTGACATTCCCTATTCTCAAAGTGAGGAATATATGGCAAGTGCTTGCAAATACACGGAGCCATTTTCTTCCCATAACACTGCCTATTGAAAAGAATCATTGGTTGACCGACAAAACTATGATCCTAGCCAGTCTAAGGCATCTTTTCTTAAGAGTCTCATTTTTCGCTATTTGCACCATTTTATGGTTTATAACTCCTTCGGTCGGAAAGACAGTTCGGGTACTTTGACTAAATTCGGGTTCTTTTTCATTTGGTGTATGATTGCTGAGATGAAGGTCAACTTGGATTGTTGGTTTGCCTCTCACCTCCGAACTGTCTTGAGTAAGAAAAATAAGCCGTTAATCCTTGGGTCTTTTATCACTCAATTGGTTATAAATCTTGGGGTTTTGGACTTAACTAATCATAATCTGCATTTGGCATGTACTATGGAACCTCTTATTTAGTTTGTTTGGAAAAGATGAATCTAGTGTAGTAGGTAAATGGTGCCTTCCAATTCGCTCCCCCGGGGCCGATCCATGTTCCTCCTAGGAGCACAGCTTCCAAACATGCTATCTTGGAGGCTAGCGGTCCTTCTACGGACGCCCCCAGACCTTCCTCTTCTGCACCTCCGCCAACGTCCTCTACTGACACCTTTCCTCCCGAGTCTTAGTCTCTTTCTACCCTCCTCCATATTCAGGAAAATGTCGTTGCTCCATTACCTCTATTTTTGTTCTTTATTTGCTTACATTGAGGGTAATGTAAGGTTTAGGTGTGGTGGAGGGTTAATTATGCTTTTAGTTATTTGATTTGCATTTTCTTTGCCTTAGTAGTTATTTTCTTTAAACAGTGATGAATGAAATTAAGATATGAGTATGAGTAGTAAATTCATGCCATGGGGTGTTCTACTTTTCTCGTTGATGAACTTGAGTGATGTGGGAGTTTTAGTTTTAGTAGGTTTTAGAGAGAGAAAGAGTCTTGGAGCAAAGAAAAAAGACAAAAGGGGTTGTGTCTTGCCCTTTGAGGCAAGACACAAATCCTCAACAAATGTAGTTCTCTTCTCTTTCTTTTCTTGTTTTAGTGTAGGATATTGTAGCGTGTGTTCATCCACTCTTGTATTGGCTCAACAAGGAGACTGATGGACATGAAGATGGAGAGGCTCAAGAAGGTCTAGTGACAAGGGTTTTCCTTCTCTCCACCTCTTTATCTTTGTATTGGATTCTAAGTGTTGTTAATGCAAGTTTTGGATATTATGTTTATGATGTTGTTTTAAAGTTTATACCTTGGATATTTGGTTGAACTATCTATGATTGCTATGTGTTGATTTCTTAATTATTTATGGCTATTATTTTGATTGAGTTATTTAGCACTTTTTTCTCAAAATCATGATTAACTGGCCATTGATTGTGATAATCTCAAGATATTAGATTTACAATGAAAATTAGAATTTGACACTAGCTCATGGAAGTGTTAAACCTAGGGAGTACACTCACGAAAGTAAATGTGCACCTTTGTAGCTTGTTTTGTAGTAATTTCATAGAAGCAAATGAGCTTATGATTGACTTCATAACCACGAAAGTAGGTATGAGCTTATGATTAGCTATAGGTATGGTTGGTACACCAGCGAAAGCGGGTATCACATACACAAGGAAATTATCCCATGTCTTAACTGAGATTTCAGTACTCAATTAGTCGAGAAGTTACACTAGCATGAGTAGATATGGATTCCATTACCCGAGGAGTTTCCATTTGTATTTTCTTCCCATTAGTAATTTAGATTTGTTGATTTTAATTTGTTGGTAGTCTAAATAATAGATAAATTTTAGTAGTGCCAGTAGTTGTCTATCTTCCCTTTGGGTTCGACTCTAATTATCCTATACTTTCCCACAACCCGTATACTTGCAAAAAATCGCGTGTGGGATAGTTTAGGAGATTATAAATTCAAAACTTAATTGTGAATTGAGCTTTATTATTGTATGCATACCCCGTGCACATCAATACTCATTTTCCAACAAGTTCTAGTCAATGTTTTAAAAGATGATGGTGTTGGACAGGGCATTCTATGTCCGCCCAAGTGGGGAGTAAGCCCCACAAAATTTGATTTTTAAAATATATAATAATATTACAAAATTACAATATTCATGCATATATGTGTGTATATATATTACTAATATGTACCAAAAAGAGTTGGTAAAATTAAGAAAATTAAAAAATATTATGTTTACCTAACATAATATTAACTCAGACATTAGCCATCTAGAATCATGTTAAAAAATATTAAATATATTTTAGAATCAAAGAAAAGGAAAAAATATATCAAATAATGTCATTGATGCTTTTATTATGTATTTTTCCCAAACTATTTCTAAAGAGAAGATAAATGGAATCATTCTTCAAAATTATTAAACAATAAAATGATGCGAAACAAAGATAAAAAAGATAAAATAGTAAAATCAAAGTTTAAAATTTAAAAAAAATAGCCTTGAACACCCCAAGTGTCCAACACCCAAATGCCTAGGCATTTGCCCCGTAGCGTGGGGTGAACGACAGTAATACTTGATAAGCGCGCTAAATTTGTGATATTTTTGAATGGGTTTATATATTATTTTTGAATCAATTTAAAAGGATAAATGGTATAAGTTGTCCATCTTTTATCTCTAATTTGCACATTGAGTTGATAGATGAATTTGTTGTAATTTTATCATTTTACTTGCAAAATCTCTTTATTTTTGTAGGTAAAATGATCAAGTTCAATTGGAAGCGAAATGGTGATTTAACAAAGCGAGAAATATTGAGAATCACAACATTGGCTAAAAGAAGTGGTGCAAGGGAAGCTTGAAGAATGAAGAAAAATAAAAAAAAAGAGAAAGAAACCCTCGAGGAATCCACCTGCGTTTTTGCCTGTGGTTTGTGGCCGGTGAGTCGTTTCGCACTTGCTCTATCCAATCCCTGGGAGAATCCCTCTAGAGATTTGTTCGAGGAATTCCTGGCAGTTGCAAGTTGCCAACTTGCATGAATTTTCTTTTTTTCTCCATCTTTGACAAGACAAAAAGGGACAACTTGTACCTACTTTTGGGGGTTCTAGGAGCTTCTCTTTTTGACATTTTGACTCCAATAATGCAAAACCAAGAATATATACTACAATTTAGCTTGAGAGAAGAGAGAGTGTGTGGAGAAAGAAGAACAACCAAAGGGTTGTGTCTTGCCCTTTGAGGCAAGACACAAGCCCTTAACAAATGTAACTCTCTCTTTTGAATGGAACTTTGATATAATAGATCTAATGAGGTTCTTTTGAATGGAACTTTCCACTAGATTGTTGATGAATATCATATTGGTGCCGTTGAATTTAGGATAGGAGAATGCATGCTTGTTTCAGAGCCTCTATAAACAAAAATGACCTTTAACGGCATTTAAAGATGTCGGTATAGATAATCTAACCTCACACTTTACCTTTTCTCACACCTCGGACGAGTGTCGTCCCTTCCAATGTGGGGATAGGCTCGTAGCATTCAAATGTGTCAGGAAAACTATGTTGTTATAGCATCCCATTTGCCAACAAGAATACCTTTTCTTGATAATCGAAAGTGTCATTACATATTGCTTTAGAAACTGAGCTATGTTGACACTTTTAACTCCCAGGAGTTTCTTTTTTCTTTTTTTTTTTTTGGATATAGAAGCAACCTGCAGGTAGTGCTCCTTGCCATACATTCCGTCAATTAGAAACCCAAAGAACAGATAAAATTATCCCAAAGAACAGAATGCATATAGTAATCTAAAAGCAAAAGTCAATGCTCATCAAATATAATTTGTTGAACTAAAAGTCAGTAACAAGTACTAACATAGCAAATCCCTAACAAGTACAAACTTGAAAGATTCTCTTGTGCACAAACTAAAAGATTCTCATCCCTAACAAGTAGAAAGAACTTGCAGTAACTTCCAAACTTTCCAATGAAATGAGAGCCTTCAATGGTTACACAAATACCCCATCAATCTTCAGCTGGTTCCACCTGTGCACAAAGTTTGTTGAGATCATTAGATCACCATACCAGAAAGCCAATGCCCTTGTAGCATACGTGACCAAATAGATAACTCCAATCCCTACTCCCTTGGCAAACTCAATCTTTATCCCTAAAGGCATCGACTTATCAAGCATATCAACATATTTTTCAGCTAAAAGATCCTCTGCTACAAATGAGAATACAGTACTAATCGATGATATGGCTTGCTCCGCTATGCCGCTTGCTCTACAGTAAGAGTCCTTAAATACACCATCAAAGAAAAAGTCAGCAAAGAAAACTAGGCTTCTCAGAAGTTATAGAATTGTCACCTGAAATTTTTTGTTCTTTACCTCTTCTTTTGCAGATAAACCACCATATATTGCCTTATAGGCAATGCCACAAAACATAGTCAATGGTGTGACTGCAAAGATTGCTAGGGAAATCTTCCATGATCTTAAGAATCCCACAGTGTAACCACATATGAATGTGAAGATGTGATGCACAAAATGTGCCATCTGCATTAAACAAAAGAAATTAATTGTAGATTTCTTTTTACCAATCACAGGGAGAAGCAATCCAAAATGTATAGAAAAGAGGAAATACCTAGAGAACTAGTGAAAATTTCTGGTAGGTTCACTTATAAGCACCATTATGGTTTGGAAAACAACACAAGTGACATATCTGCCCATATAAGAGTCACTGAGAAATGCACCTATAAGAACACAAATGTTGAGGGTTCCCATCCACCGACTGAACGTATTGGCTGCATTTGCATTTGATTGCCTGAGGACTGACTTGGCAAAAAGAACCATGTTTACTTCCACCCCAGTAAATGCAACTGCAGCAAGTCTTTCATTGACTAGACAAGCCATGAGCAGGAAAACGTGTAATTTACATTAAAATGATGTTTTAACAACACATATTGCAGCACGTCTTTAGCCAATTAACCGTAAACTTACCAATCAGGCTTCTCATTGGTACTTTAATTTAGATAAGTGGGTACTAAGGCTACCAAAATTGCAAGTGTAAACAAGAAAACGTAAAAAGTACCTAGCAAAAGCATCCTTGATCTCCATCCACCAGTTTTTCCTTAATCGCTGGTTTCCCATGCCTGTCAAAAGATCCATCTTTTGTGCAAGTATTTGGAAGTATATTTCTTGCATCTTGCATTATAGGAGATCAAGTGATGAGAATATAAAGACCAAGGCCCATTCAAGCACATGGGGAATTGGAAGATTCAAGTGAAGACTAGTTGATTGCACGAATACTTGAGTTTAGTAGGATTATTTGATTTTCCTCGTTGATTTTGGTTATTTCTCGCTTTAGAAAGTCTAGGTAATTAAGCTAGTTTAATTGTGGCTCATTTGTTAGTAAGTGAGGCCCAAAATCTTCCTTAAGTATGTAGGGTAGTTTGGTCAATTTTTGGATTAGGGTTAATGCTTGTAAGGGCTATAAATAGCCCCACTTCCTCTTTGTTTGGATCAATTTTTGACTATTAAATACAATTAGTGAGTTTTTACTTTCTCTTTGGCAAGAGAGTTGCCTTTGAATACTTGAGAATCTTCTCAAGTTATTCACCCGAACTTATCAATCGAGTATCTCCTTGATTGTGGCGTTCTACTACCTCCAATTTGGTTCGTTAATTCCAGTAGTTACGGGTTGAGATAATATCAAAATTGTTCGTGACTTCTAGGGATTAGTTGGGTCAAATTTCCGCTGCCTAAGCCATGGAGTTTTGGTTGTCTAGATCGGGGTTTTCACATCAGTTGGTACCAGAGCTAGTCGACAACCACCAGGTTATATCTTTTTTTTTTCGTTTATTTCGAGTCATATATGTTTATCCCAATCTGTTCGTTTGTTTAGAACCAAAAAAAAAAAATCATCGCTACTGTTCACCGACACTGTTCATCGTACTGTTCATAGTTACTGTTCATCCGAATACAAATCTGTCTAGCCTTGTTGTTTGTGTTATCCAACTTGTTTACTTGGTTTTCAAATCTGAATTTTGGAAAAACTTGTTGGAATTTTGTGAATCTTTAAGAGAACTTACAATAATCTTGAGCTTCTTGAATTCTTGGCCACAATCTTGAAATTTCTGAAGTTCCTGACAACTTCCTTGAACGTTCTTGAAAGATCTTGGAGTTCTTGGTTGGTATTATTTGTGGACTTCCTTGTTTTGTGTCGTGGTTGATAGTTGTAGTAAAAAAAAAAGACAAAAAAAAGAAGAAAGAAAAGAGGAATTGGTTGGCAAGAGAATAAAAAAAGGAAAGGAAAGAAAGGGGCAACCGAATTGTTTTGAATAGGGAACCAAATCTGATTTGTGCAATCTTTCTTGGAGTAGAATTTGGAAGTTACCAAAAGTTATTTCAAGAAGGTTACCAAAAGTTGTTTCAAGAAGGTTACCAAAAGTTGTTCAAGAGGAAGAGGATTTTCAAAAGGTTTTCAAAAACTAACTTGTTTCCAAAATCAATTAGGAAACTAAGTAAAGCACTGGGATAACTCTTTGTACTCACTTGGACACTCTCTCTCCTACCTTTTTAGGAAACTTTCCTAAATTCTCTCATCCATTTTTTTGGAAACTTTCCTAAATTCTCTCATCCATTTTTTAGGAAACTCTCCTAAAATTCTCTCATCCATTTTTAGGACCTTTCCTATATTCTCTCATCCACTTTAGGAAACTCTCCTATATTCTCTTCCTAGATTCTAGGAACACTTCCCTACATTTTCTCCTACATTCTTGTGATTACACTTGTGGAAAGGTTGGTAACGGTTGTTGGACTTGAGCAGCATTTCTCAACTATCTAACCCAACAGGTAAAGGTATTTGGTAAGTCCATTAGAGTGACATCCATATACACGAGTGCGAGTGGATACACGTAAGGGAGCGTGAAAGGCAATATCTTCGGTTTCGTTGCTAACTTTTTGCAGGTTCCCTCATACGTCATGGTGAGTATAAGACGCATAAAAGCTAGCCCACAACATTATCTTCCTGATCCTAAGGGAGTCAAAGAAGTGGCATTACGTGGTGTAGATGAGCAATTGGACCTCGTCAAATCTCAGTTGCTTGGTTGGTTTTATACTCGTTGCGGTGTCAAAGATAAAATTTGTAGCTTGGCCATTGATGGGAGTTGTGAAGTCAACCTTGCAAGTGCTATCATGGTTGAGAAATTAAATCTTCCAACCATTAATCATCTTCAACCATACAAGTTGACGAGCACTCATGGTGATGTTTGGGTTACTAAACACACACTTGTACCTATTCAAATCGGCAAATATGTGGATGAGGTGTTGTGTGATGTAGTTCCAATTCAAGTGACACATGTGTTGTTGGGCAAAGCATGGATGTCGAGGCGAGAAGTTAGATATGATGGACATACTAATAAGTATTCCTTCTTATTTAATAGTCGTCGTTTGGCACTTGTATCACTTACTTATGACCAGCTTTGTATTGATCTAGCATGCATGAAAAGTGAGCTTGAGCATTATAGAATGGAGAAAAAGCTAGATGAGGGAATTGTGCCTGCAGAGGTAAAACCCGGGAAGTTGAAAGTAATGAGATAAAAGGGTCAGCTGTTGAACTAGAAAAAGAGATGGAAAAATCTAATGAGATGGGTGGTAAAAAGGAAGAAAGAAGAGAAAGTGGGCTGATCTTGAGCAACCCGGTGAAGGCCTATTATTTTCTTAACAAACTTACCTTTGCTTTGTTTAGTGTTTCTTCTTTTATACAGATCAAGGAAAGGCAAGTTGAGCTGATCTTGGTGTGTTCCATTCCAAAATCAATTGTATACGTTGCAAGCCTCCATGGAGTTGGTACTCCAAGAGTTAAACCCCCTTGGTATCCATTCATGGAACAATGTCAACTCAAATCAGTCCACACCAAAGGGGAGTTGATTCGAGCTCATCTTGAAGGGAACACTTCATATTTTAGGGATGGTTGTGTACCAAGGGTTCGTTTAAAGAACAAGTACCTCAATGTCCATTATGATTTTCGTCTTGCTCTTAGTCCATATGCAGCTCCAACATCACCAAATCCGCCTTGGTGCCTTGCAAGTGTGTTCGAGCCGGAGTTTGATTTCACAGGATACACTTCATACCACTTTGAGGACCCTTACCTCATGACCACAAACAATAAAGTTGAGCATACATTGAAAATGGTTTGTGAGATTCAAGGTTCGACGAGGGTTATTTTCCAACTTAGCACATGGGTTTTGCATTGGATGCCATCTGTAGCCATCATAACAAGATTGAGTCGAAGGCATGTAACTCGTCTTGTCACCATTCGTGCTTCAATTTGTGGGCAAATTGCTTTTAAGAGGAGGGGAATGATGAGAATATAAAGACCAAGGCCCATTCAAGCACATGGGGAATTGGAAGATTCAAGTGAAGACTAGTTGATTGCACGAATACTTGAGTTTAGTAGGATTATTTGATTTTCCTCGTTGATTTTGGTTATTTCTCGCTTTAGAAAGTCTAGGTAATTAAGCTAGTTTAATTGCGGCCCATTTGTTAGTAAGTGAGGCCCAAAATCTTCCTTAAGTATGTAGGGTAGTTTGGTCAATTTTTGGATTAGGGTTAATGCTTGTAAGGGCTATAAATAGCCCCACTTCCTCTAGATCCGCAAATCATCCCAACTTGGTGTTCGTCTAGATCCGTCGCACATCAGTTGGTACTAGAGTTAGTCGACAACCACCAGGTTATATCTTTTTTTTTCGTTTATTTCGAGTCATACGTGTTTATCCCAATCTGTTTGTTTGTTTAGAACCAAAAAAAAAAAAAGAGAGTCACTGTTCACCGGTACTGTTCACCGACACTGTTCACCGACACTGTTCACCGACACTATTCATAGTTACTGTTCATCCGAATACAAATCTGTCCAGCCTTGTTGTTTGTGTTATCCAACTTATTTACTTGGTTTTCAAATCTGGATTTTGGCAAAACTTGTTAGAATTTTGTGAATCTTGTAGAGAACTTATAATAATATTGAGTTTCTTGAATTCTTGATCACAATCTTGAAATTTCTGAAGTTCCTGACAACTTCCTTGAAAGTTCTTGAAAGATCTTGGAGTTCTTGGTAGTTATTATTTGTGGACTTCCTTGTTTTGTGTCGTGGTTGATAGTTGTAGTAAAAAAAAAAAAAGACAAAAAAAAAAAGAAGACAGAAAAGAGGAATTGGTTGGCAAGAGAAAAAAAAAAGGAAAGGAAAGAAAGGGGCAACCGAATTGTTTTGAATAGAGAACCAAATCTGATTTGTGCAATCTTTCTTGGAGTAGAATTTGGAAGTTACCAAAAGTTGTTTCAAGAAAATTACCAAAGGTTGTTTCAAGAAGGTTACCAAAAGTTGTTTCAAGAAGGTTACCAAAAGTTGTTTCAAGAAGGTTACCAAAAGTTGTTCAAGAGGAAAAGGATTTTCAAAAGGTTTCCAAAAACTAACTTGTTTCCAAAATCAATTAGGAAACTAAGTAAAGCACTTGGATAACTCTTTGTACTCACTTGGACACTCTCTCTCCTACCTTTTTAGGAAACTTTCCTAAATTCTCTCATCCATTTTTTTGGAAACTTTCCTAAATTCTCTCATCCATTTTTTAGGAAACTCTCCTAAAATTCTCTCATCCATTTTTAGGACCTTTCCTATATTCTCTCATCCACTTTAGGAAACTCTCCTATATTCTCTTCCTAGATTCTAGGAACACTTTCCTACATTTTCTCCTACATTCTTGTGATTACACTTGTGGAAAGGTTGGTAACGGTTGTTGGACTTGAGCAGCATTTCTCAACTACCTAACCCAACAGGTAAAGGTATTTGGTAAGTCCATTAGAGTGACATCCATATACACGAGTGCGAGTGGATACACGTAAGGGAGCGTGAAAGGCAATATCTTCGGTTTCGTTGCTAACTTTTTGTAGGTTCCCTCATACGTCATGGCGAGTATAAGACGCATAAAAGCTAGCCCACAATATTGTCTTCCTGATCCTAAGGGAGTCAAAGAAGTGGCATTACGTGGTGTAGATGAGCAATTGGACCTCATCAAATCTCAGTTGCTTGGTTGGTTTTATACTCGTTGCGGTGTCAAAGATAAAATTTGTAGCTTGGCCATTGATGGGAGTTGTGAAGTCAATCTTGCAAGTGCTATCATGGTTGAGAAATTAAATCTTCCAACCATTGATCATCTTCAACCGTACAAGTTGACGAGCACTCATGGGGATGTTTGGGTTACTAAGCACACACTTGTACCTATTCAAATCGGCAAATATGTGGATGAGGTGTTGTGTGATGTAGTCCCAATTCAAGTGACACATGTGTTGTTGGGCAAAGCATGGATGTCGAGGCGAGAAGTTAAAATTGATGGACATACTAATAAGTATTCCTTCTTATTTAATAGTCGTCGTCTTGCACTTGTATCACTTACTGATGACCAGCTTTGTATTGATCTAGCATGCATGAAAAGTGAGCTTGAGTGTTATCGAATGGAGAAAAAGCTAGATGAGGGAATTGTGCCTGCAGAGGTAAAACCCGAGGAAGTTGAAAGTAATGAGATAAAAGGGTCAGCTGTTGAACTAGAAAAAGAGATGGAAAAATCTAATGAGATGGGTGGTAAAAAGGAAGAAAGAAGAGAAAGTGGGCTGATCTTGAGCAACCCGGTGAAGGCCTATTATTTTCTTAACAAACTTACCTTTGCTTTGTTTAGTGTTTCTTCTTTTATACAAATCAAGCAAAGGCAAGTTGAGCTGATCTTGGTGTGTTCCATTCCAAAATCAATTGTAGACGTTGCAAGCCTCCATGGAGTTGGTACTCCAAGAGTTAAACCCCCTTGGTATCCATTCATGGAACAATGTCAACTTAAATCAGTCCACACCAAAGGGGAGTTGATTCGAGCTCATCTTGAAGGGAACACTCCATATTTTAGGGATGGCTGTGTACCAAGGGTTCGTTTAAAGAACAAGTACCTCAATGACCATTATGATTTTCGTCTTGCTCTTAGTCCACATGCAGCTCCAACATCACCAAATCCGCCTTGGTGCCTTGCAAGTGTGTTCGAGCCGGAGTTCGATTTCATGGAATACACTTCATACCACTTTGAGGATCCTTACCTCATGACCACAAACAATAAAGTTGAGCATACATTGAAGATGGTTTGTGAGATTCAAGGTTCGACGAGGGTTATTTTCCAACTTAGCACATGGGCTTTGCATTGGATGCCATCTGTAGCCATCATAACAAGATTGAGTCGAAGGCATGTAACTCGTCTTGTCACCATTCGTGCTTCAATTTGTGGGCAAATTGCTTTTAAGAGGAGGGGAATGATGAGAATATAAAGACCAAGGCTCATTCAAGCACATGGGGAATTGGAAGATTCAAGTGAAGACTAGTTGATTGCACGAATGCTTGAGTTTAGTTGGATTATTTGATTTTCATCGTTGATTTTGGTTATTTCTCGTTTTAAAAAGTCTAGGTAATTAAGATAGTTTAATTGCGGCCCATTGTTAGTAAGTAAGGCCCAAAATCTTTCTTAAGTATGTAGGGTAGTTTGGTCAGCTTTTGGATTAGGGTTAATGCTTGTAAGGGCTATAAATAGCCCCACTTCCTCTTTGTTTGGGATCAGTTTTTGACTATTAAATACAATTAGTGAGTTTTCACTTTCTCTTTGGCAAGAGAGTTGCCTTTGAATACCTGAGAATCTTCTCAAGTTATTCACCCGAACTTATCAATCGAGTATCTCCTTGATTGTGGCGTTCTACTATCTCCAATTTGGTTCGTTAATTCGAGTAGTTACGGGTTGAGATAATATTAAAATTGTTCGTGACTTCTAGGGATTAGTTGGGTCAAATTTTCGCTGCCTAAGCCATGGTGTTTTGGTTGTCTAGATCGGGGTTTCACATCAGTTTTCACTTTCTCTTTGGCAAGAGAGTTGCCTTTGAATACTTGAGAATCTTCTCAAGTTATTCACCCGAACTTATCAATCGAGTATCTCCTTGATTGTGGCATTCTACTACCTCCAATTTGGTTCGTTAATTCCAGTAGTTACGGGTTGAGATAATATCAAAATTGTTCGTGACTTCTAGGGATTAGTTGGGTCAAATTTCCGCTGCCTAAGCCATGGAGTTTTGGTTGTCTAGATCGGGGTTTCACATCATCAAGCTCGTCCCACCTAACACCAATTTTGTTTAAAAGTATAGAACGTAGTTTTTCTTGCAGTTTTCAAAATTTTAAAGATTTTATACTAGAACATCTATTTTCAAAGAAAAGTGCAGTTCTTGAAATTTTCCAAGAACCATACAATAGTGGTAAGATAGTAATTCGAATTCCAGTGGCCAAATGATATGAAACATACTTTCACCAGCACAAATATATAATACATAGTTGAACTAATCCACCAAATAAAGCCTTGAGCTTCTACCTGTCGCAAAACTTGCTCTTAGACACTGAGTTCTAATTTTGAGGGTAGACCGTTCACCAACCATTCTCCAACAAGTAATTTCTACCATTAGGAAAAAATTGCATCAATATTGAATATTATTGCAAATTGAAGCATACAGAAAATAGAGAAGAAAGTATCTAGCCTACCCATATATGCTCCAACTACCACGACTGCAGCCAATCCACTCATAAGCAGACAAATCTGAAATAAGAGAACATATTATCAGCCCATCGTTGCATTCTCATATAGATGTATGCTCACCTATATATTTGCTGTCATGCATAAGGCATAACAGCAATAGGCAGAACTTCAATTACAACTAAGTTTCACGGATTAACATTAAAAGAAATTCATAAAAAAGGAAAAACATGGGGGATTTGACATTTTATTGAACAGGTTATAGACAACAAATCCATAACAAAATAGTCACATGAATCAAGTAGACAACCAAGAGGAATAAAGCTAAACAACAAGTGTATTCAAATGATAAACTATTACTACATCCATTTCAATCTCAAAGAAACGGGACTAATGTCAATTACATTATCTAATTACTCTCAAAATAAAAAAAAAATACCATGCAATTACATACCTTTAATGGGAAAGCAAGGATAATTTAATTGCGAAAAGATTCAGTAGATACTGTCCAAACTAATGTAGCTATTGATCAAAGAAAGATTACCGGCAGTTCTGATTACGATCATGGGAGTGACTAAGCAGAAGCGTCAACCCAAATTGAAAAGAGACCTACTCCTCCTCTTTGTTACCCGGTTCAAAGTTCAAATTGCAACGTCGGAGTAACGCTGACCCGTTAAATACGCGACCATTGTAAGATCTCATACTCAAACCGGCCGTTGGTCGACCTTCAAACCACCCAAAAACACCATAGTTTCCCCTCTTAAAACTTGGTACGCTCACCGTTTTCTCAAACATCCCAGACAGATACTACTTCCAACTAACAGCTACAAAAACTTCAAGTGTTTTGGTCGAGAGATAATTTGCCGAGATAGCTTGTTTGCGAAGAGGTGAGAGAGATGAGAAGAAGAAAATTTGCACTAAGTCTTTTGGCCGGCAAAATGAAAATTTGAATATTTCACTAAGTGTTTTGGCAAATAAATTTTCCGCCAAAATCAAATGATGCCGTTTTGTGTCTTTATTTTCTTTTTTTTTGGTACATCTCACATTTTCTCAAGTATCATGATAGGCAGTCTAAAGGCACATTATTATTTTTATATCAGATAAAATAAAAAAATTAGAGTATATATTATTGAGTTGATAATAAGTGTCATGATAGGAGTGCTATAATGACACAAACCAGCAACTGTCCTTATAAACATGTCAGGAAAGGCCATTTTTCTTGTAATGTATCTTTAGAATTAAAAGAGTAGAGTTCATGGGATTTGAGGGTCTTGGATGGCTATCTTTGTATGTTTGAACAATCTTATCCCATTGATATCTCTTATCGCCATGATCTATTTCAATTGTGGGTAATGAAAGACTATGGAAGAGAAGATTCTTGGACTATTTTTAATTTTTGAACTATCACAGACTTCCATGAGATTCCAGATAGTAGTGTTGTACTTGCAACAGTAGCCATGTGCAATTGGGTGGTTCCAGTTAGAGGGAAAGAAGGAGTTAGTACTACAAAAGAATATCCAAGAGGTTTTATCATACGACATTGAAAGCAAAAGTTTGGTCAGAAGGGTATGTGTTAGCAGCCTTGTTCAACATTATGGATGGTTCACCATCTTGAAAGTTTCATGTATAATCTATACTTCTACCAAAAGTATGGTCACTCTTGATAGAACATTATAGTCAGTACTTTCTAGTCTAAGTTTTTTGTTTCCTATATGACCCACTAAAATCAAAGAGATAGTTTGTTGGAGTTGTCCATTGTAGATATATCTAGTCTATATGAATTTAAGAAGAAAAAAAAGCCTGCATTTAGTTTTTTTCCTTTTTAAGCAAGCCTACATTTAGTCAAATATTAGTATCACTTTGAAGTCAGTTCTTTTTATATTTTTCTTGACTTTTGGTGTACCTTTTAGACTATTGATTCACTAAGTTGCTTGAGAAAAAGAATCGGACTTTACTTGCTATAAAGGGTTATACCATTATAAATTTTATTTTATTTTGTTTCTCCTCAAGAAATTCCGTAGGCTTTTGTTATACTTTCATGCATAAGCTAGTAAATGAAAAATGCGACCTATCGCACATAAGAAACACAAATATGGCTGTCTCTCCAATCTATGTAAGGTGAAGAACTACATATTATCAACCATCTTTATTGAGAGTAACGGGTTTTTAATATAAGTGCAAGTTTAATTCCAATTTATACCCGTCTGACTGCAAGTATACAGGTCAAATTAGTAGTTTAGGGCATGTATCGGGTCGATCCCACGAACAAGATTGGACAATTACCGGTGCTACTAAAGTTTCTCTATTATTTAGACGATCAATGAATTAAAAGCAATAAAACTATGCTAAACTTATGCAAGATAATAATAAATGAAAGCTCCTTAAGTTATGGTATTCCTAACTACTCATGCAAGTGTTATCTTTGGATCATTGAGTACTACTATCTTGGCTAGTTATGGCATAATTTCCTTATGCATGTGAAACCTACTTTTGTAGTGAATCAACTATACTTATAACTAATCCATACATACTCTTGTGGTTATGAAATTAGTTACAAATTCATTTCTTCTATGAATTACATGAAATGAATCACTAAAGCCACATAGGTGCACCTCTACTCTCATTAGTGTACTCCCTAGGTTTAGCACTTCTTGAACTAGTGTTAAATCTTAATTTTTATTGAAGAAACAACACCTTTAGATAATCACAACTAATGGTATCAAGTTAATCATGATTTAAAGAGCTAAAATGCTAAATAACTTGCTCAAAATAATAGCATCAAATGGCCAAATAATAAACACTAACAATTATAGAAAGTTCAACCAAACCGAAGGCATAAACTTTAGAAACACATAATAACATATAAATCCATAACTTGTATATTAACTAAACTTGGAATCAAGTACAAAAGATAAAGAGTTGGAAATGAATGTAACCCTTGTCACATGAGTTCATCTCCTTGTCTTCTTCATCCTTCAACCTCTTCTTCATCTAGCTAATAAATAAGAAGAATGAACTAACTAGCTAAACTATTCTATACCATACTAACCTAACACTAAGAAAATGTAAAAATACATTTTTGGTAGTCTTCTTGCACACTCCAAGCTCTCATTAATCTTGAAAATCCATAGCTATATATAGAGGCCTCTAGTCAAGAAATGAGGCTTCAAACATCCCTTTTTACAGCTGCAAAGTGGTTGTCAACGTCCATCAATAGCTGTGAATTATGGGAGAAGGAAACAAGTTGTACAAGTGGGGAGCAGCCTTTTCTGACCGGAATCCGGCCAGAATTCAGCCGGATTGCTCCCCTCTTAGCAATTTCTATCCATTCTTCAATGTTGCTCCACTTCTACCTCAACTTCAACTAAACTTGTCTTGATGATAGAAGCTAAATTAACTCTTGACCAAAACATAGAACTTGTAACCCTTTGAGTTAGCTTTTCAATGCATCAAAAATAACCTCATTTGGATTTGTGTAGGCCAAGAAATGATTGAAATACGCTTGACTGCTCACTGCCTTGTCTCAGCTTAGACCATAGAAAATTAGCTACTGTAATTCGGCTTTTTGACATGGAAAACCTTTAAACCGGATTTCGATGTCTTCACATGAATTGTAGATCTATCTCTTATCTTCTAAATGGTTCAAGAATCATCTTAATCCGATCATTGTAACTCAAGTTATAGCCAAAATATGAAAATGTATCAAAGCTATTAACTTCCTCTTCATACAAACGAAGTATATTTCTAACTCCTATACAAATTATGGACAAAATGCAAGTAAAAAGTGACAAAAACCTCACTTAATCACTTAAGAGCATTTTACACCAATTATAGTCAAAATGATCTATTTTCTTCCAATAATATTGCCAAAGTAACTAAAAATAGCATAAAATATCATTCAAATATAGCGTAAATTAGTCACTTATCAACTCCCCCACACTTGAATCATTGCTTGTCCTCAAACAATTCACACATAATCAACTGTAATGATTCAAGAGGTGAAACAATATATGCACTTTTTCAAATTTAATTCCTCATGACTTTACAAACACTTAGTATACAATTGTTCAAATTACACTAAATACTTATAATATCAAATAAGGGAAAGATAATTGTACCCTAATTTTAACAAATTAAATTTAATCTCTCACCCTAATCTAATTTCACAAGTAAGCAAGTTACATAGTCAATTTAAAGCTTTCCTCCTCCCAAAATCATCTCTTTCTCAAAAATTTTTAACTAAGAGGGATTTACGGCCGAATATCTTACTTAAATAGTGAAAACGTCTTTTGACGCGAAGATCGACACTTTTAGGTGAAGAGCTCCGGTTACTCAACATTACACTTATTTAAATTGCTATGCATACTCTTAATTCAAATACCTTTTTACACGAATGTCGACATTGGTAAATGCTAACCCCCGGTTACTCGATACAAGAATATTGGAGTAGAACAAAAAACTCTTATTCTTCTTCTTTTCTTTTCTTTTTCTTTCTTCTTTTTTTTTGCTTCTTTTTCAAAAGTAAAGGACAATAAATAGATATTTCCTCGTAGCAAATATATAAAAATAATCAAAGGAAGAGTATAACTTTTATTGACTATATCAATCACTTACTTGCAAAATTAATTAAAGAGAAGAAATCTCATTAAACATGCAAAATTATAGACATAATTTTTCCTACTTTACCAGATATACTTTCTAAAATGCAAAAATCCTAATTGCATAACAACCATTTCCAAGTCAAATGAGGACTAAATCTTCCAAAATACATATAAAGTTTCAACAAGTGGAAGAATTAGAGCATTTAAAGTTGGAACAAATTGGCTCTTTTTAAATAAAAGTGCAAAAAATTGAAGAATTTTTGGGCCATAGTGAAATATTGGAAAGGATTTTGAAAAAATTTTGACAGAGTTTCCCCTTGTAAATGGATGAAACTCCCTGCCAACAAACTCAATTTCAAGAAAATTATCCTCATGGCAATATTTCCAAGCACAATTCCAACATTTCTCATGCATTTAAGTTCTCAAAATATCATCACATGGCGTAAAATAGCAAGCCATTTATTCCCCTCCCCCACACTTAAACTTCATATTGTCCTCAATGTGAGAAAGAAAAAATAACGAAAGGAAATGAAAGTAGTACTCCCTTAATGAACTTGCGCTATCCAAATCCATGGCCAAGTGATGAATTTCCAACTTTAAGAAGTTTTGGAGCACTACAACCACAATATAAGTAAAGATCACTTGGATGAGTTCATACAAAAAAAAGATTAAAAACACTAAAAACTTCCAAAAATGAAAATTAAAGACAATAGTAAAGATAACATGCAAAATTGGGAAAATGGATGGGGTTGATAGTGATGAACACTCTCTCAAGTAGCCGCTTGGTCAGGTAAAGAAGGTGGAGTCGGTGGAGCTTCAATACCAAGTTTAGCGTCAATGCAACGAAGACGCTCGGAATTCCGTTTGTTCTGTTGTCTACTCTTCTTCACTTCGGCCTCGACGCACAGTAGCTTATCCATTATCTTCTTGAGAAATGACTGAGTGTCTTGAGGTGAAGATGGGCGACGTGAGAAGGACGGATCGGTTGAGACCGGTGGGACAATTGTCTCGACCCCTTGAGTTTCCTTAATACGTGCAATTTCAGATTCTTCCTCTTGCCGAATGTCACCTTGAACATCTCCTTGAGTTGAAGGACCACCCACATCTTTAGTCTTCAAAAGAAATATGCAAAAATTCAATGTGAAGATGTCTTTCTTCTTGAGACCTGTCAGGATAGTATTAGAGAAATCAACTCCAGTTCTTTGAAACACCAAGGTCAAGAAGCGAGCATATGGGAAAGCATGTTTGACATCGTTACTTTGAACCATAGTGATATAGGCAACCCTAGGGGAAGACCCTCCTAGAACCTTCCAACCTTATAATTATCAGAGTTGGATCTTTTCTCCCAACAAAAATTGAACTCGATTGTTCTCATGAACTCAAGACCTCTGACACACAAAGGTAATCAGCAACCTTAAGCAAATAAGGATGGATGAAGCGACACCACGATTAGGGAACAAGCTAATCGATAAAGTCTGATTTGAATCCTAAGCCATGAACTCAAGAATTCAAGAGTAAGTTCGATTAAGAAATTGAAGGAAAATTCCTCACGATTTCTGGTTGTAATAATCTGTCCTATACTCATACAAGAGGTGCCTTTTTATAGGCTAAAACTAGGGCAACTCTCCTACCTAAACTAGGAATAGAAATTCGGCCAGAATTCGGCCCACATAAAGAGCCAGCTCTTTAAGGCTTGCCAACAAGGCCCAATAAGTAATAAAATACTTGACGACTAACAACTACTAAATTAGGCAGTCTTAAAACAACTACTAACTAAGCTAACAAGTATGAGATCATTCTTTCACTTCAAACGTACAAGTGAACAAGATAATTTCATGGTCCATCAAATCTTCAAACTTAGCTTGCTCCTTACTTGTATGGTGAATGATCAAGGCTCATAAAACTTTCTTCACCCTTTTATGGACCAGAGGATCCTTGCCCCAAGGTTGAAGTTATTGCACACCTGTATTCGCATCATTCCCTCTTTCCTCGAAAAGATTCGTCCTCGAATCTTCAAAGTCTCCTCTTGAAAGTGATTTGTCCACAAATCGATGGTGCGCTTAAAGGACAGCAATGTTGGAAATAGATGAATGACTACGAGCCATGTTGCATGTCGTTTGGTTAGCTTCGGGAAGCTCTCAAACAAGGACATGCGCCAAGATAGGAAAGAGCTTGTGTAAGGTGTGTGAAAATCCCAAGTGGCAATCCAAAACTCTCTAATATAAGGTAGCAAACAATTGAATTCTACTTCATGAGGGTTACTCGAACTAGTACAAGTTGAAGTTGACAAATTGAGCTCTTGGCCACCAGTTTTTGGCTGAGTGAATAAGCATGAAAGATCACCACCTTTAGTTGGAATAAGCACAAAATCAGGTTGTAAGTCTTGAATCAAAACTGGAAAATTTTGGACAGCTTTACAACCTACAAAAACAAAATAACCTTCAACTTGAAACAAATTTGAAATCGGGTCAAGAAGTAATGGTACATTATCAACTAAATGGTAAGAAGGTATAGAACAAGTTTTAAGTGTGAAAACTCCCTTTGACACTTCATCATTCCTTCCACCAATTGATTCAACTTGAGAAGGCATTGCTAGCCTTTTACACTTTCCTTCAAAATCTGCATAAGAAATACAAGTGTTAGGATGGGAATTATACTCAAAAGAAAGTAAAGATGATGAATGAACCATAGGTAGCAAATGAGAGGCAAAGTTTGGAATTCTCCCTTCACAGTTGGTTTGAATTGGTTCCCCTTTGGAATGGACAGATTTGAATTGAAATTGTTCCATGAGGTGTGCCCAAAGAGATTTAATTCCTAAAAGACAAACTCCATGGAAACTAGTGAACTGTACAAGTGACTTTGGAATGGAGCATGGCATGACTAACTTCACTTGACTTTGCTTAATCTGCACAAATGAAGAAACACTAAATAAAGCAAAGGTAAGTTCGTTAGAAAAATAATAAGCCCTCATATTTTTGCTCAAAATCGGCTCACTTTCTTTTTTTTCTTCCTTTTTACCACTCATCTCAGCAAATTTTTCCATCTCTTTATCTAGCTTAACGCCCTCGATTGTTTTTTCATTATCAACCTCCTCAACAAATGGTTCAATAGGATGAGATACTCCTTTGTTGGGAATAGGGTCAGCTACCTCTTTCTTAGAAAACTCACTTTGATAGCATCCAGTTGACTCCATTTGTTTTTGGTGTAGAAGACATTGATATGTCTCCCAAAATGATTCCGCATGAGGTGGTTCAACTCGAGGTTTAGTCCTAGAAAATGTTGAATGAACCTTCTTATCACCTCTTGTATAAACCGACTTTAAAGAGGTAGAGTGCATGGAACCCCTCCTCTTGAGAGATTCGTTCTCTTGCTTGAGTTTATGTTCGTTCTCTCGATTGTACAAGTCCGTGGTATAATGGAAGGGTACAAATCGTTTCCTCATCACTTGTTTCATTTCAGTCCAAGTGTCAATTGGTTGTTCCCTATTTCTCCTCCTTGTGGCACATACTTGCTCCCACCAAATGGATGCATAATCTTGAAATTCAATAGCTGCAAGTTTCACCTTCTTCTCTTCGGAGTAATTGTGAACTTCAAACACTTGCTCAACTCGCCTAACCCAATCCAAGTAAGTGTCAGGATCATTTTTTCCATGAAAGGTAGGCATCTTGGTCTTGATGGAACCAAGATTGTCATCGGTTCTCCTAGGTCGGTCTCGACCTTCCCTCGCTCCCTCTTGGCTTCTCCTTGATCGAAATGAGGTGTGAGAATGATACCCCTCATCATCCGCATCATGCTCAACACTCTGAGCACTTGAAGCCCTATTGGGAATATCTCCAGTACCTCACATCTCAATGGCAGCCACCCTGTCGGATAGTTGTGTCACCACAAATTCAAGCCTCCCCGCTTGTTTTTGGAGAGTTTGGAGCACCAATTTGAGTGACACGTCGGTCTCAGACGGCTCGGCCATGTTCCCCTCTTGAGACATATTGTCAAACCTGCAAAACAAATGTATCCTAGTCTACCTTGCAAAGCACTCGTGTATCACTCAAGAAAACACACTCACTCTCAATTTTTCCTTCTCAAAGTTCTGAAAACAACTCAAACTTTAAAAAATTCCAGAATTAATGACTCTATAAGCAAGTAACAAGACACAAAGTAGAATTTTGCAAATCTTAGAAAAACTCTACCCGAAGCTGAAACTTTTTTTTTCTTTTTTTGAGCTGTTGTTTTGCTGAGTTTCTGGTCAGTACTTTGAAGGGTAAATGGTGCTTCTAGAGTGCTCAAATAATGTATGAATCAGTCCTCAAATTTCAGGGAAATCGGCTCGCAAAGACTAGCTCAACCGATTTTAGAAACCCAAGAATTTAAAGGCGGTTTGGCTAAGGTGTTTGTAGTGGTTTAGGTTTGGTTTGAAAACTGATTTGGGGGTGTTTGGGGTCTGGTTAGGTCGTTTGGGGTCGTTGGAATTCAATTAAGATTGGAGACTAAAGAATTGGAAACCAATCAAGATTTGGAGACTCAAGTTTTGGGAAACCAATCAAGATTTGGAGACTAATCAAGATTTGGGAACCCACCAAGAATTGGAAACTCACGATTTTTATTTTTATTTTTTGGAAACTTGATTTCCTTTGTATGAGAGCCAATTCCTTCTCTTCTTCCTTTTTTTTTCTTTCTTTTTTTTTCGGCTCTTCAAGGAACACAAATTCAAATCACACCAACAAGTTCAAGAAAACGGATGAAAGGTTATGCCAATTCCAAGAAAACCCTAGTTCTTGGTTTATTGTTCAAGAATTTTCAAACAAGACTTGGTGGTCCAAGAACTTCAAGAATTTGTTCAAGAAACACAAGAATTTCCCCAAATTATGTTGCGGTGTCTAGGGTTTGCAAAAAAACAACAACCAATTCTCAAGAAATAGGCAGAACAGAATTTCAGCAATACTCAAAAGAGAATTCCAGCAATACTCTAGCAACTTGAACACTAAACAATATAAGGTACGTGACTCTTTTTTTTTTTTTGTCTTTAAACCCTAACAACCCAAACACAAGTATAACAAACCCAAGAACTTGGACAGAAACACAAAAAGACAATACCCAAACAAATTTTTTTTTTGACTCGGATGAACAGTAACGTGAACAGTACGATACAGCACGATGAACAGTAACTCGGAACAGTAACGATGAACAGTAACCGCTACAGTTTTTTTTTGGAAAAAAAGACAAACTAGCAAGATATGAACAACTTCAATTAAAAGAGAATTAACCTGATGCTCTGATTACCAACTGATATAGGCAACCCTAGGGGAAGACCCTCCTAGAACCTCCCAACCTTGTAATTATCAGAGTTGGATCTTTTCTCCCAACAGAAATTGAACTCGATTGTTCTCATGAACTCAAAACCTCTGACACACAAAGGTAATCGCAACCTTAAGCAAATAAGGATGGATAAAGCGACACCACGATTAAGGAACAAGCTAATCGATAAAGTTTGATTTGAATCCTAAGCCATGAACTCAAGAATTCAAGAGTAAGTTCGATTAAGAACTTGAAGGAAAATTCCTCACGATTTCTGGTTGTAATAATCTGTCCTATACTCATACAAGAGGTGCCTTTTTATAGGCTAAAACTAGGGCAACTCTCCTACCTAAACTAGGAATAGAAATTCGGCCAGAATTCGGCCCACATAAAGAGCCAGCTCTTTAAGGCTTGCCAACAAGGCCCAATAAGTAATAAAATACTCGACGACTAACAACTACTAAACTAGGCAGTCTTAAAACAACTACTAACTAAGCTAACAAGTATGAGATCATTCTTTCACTTCAAACGTACAAGTGAACAAGGCAATTTCATGGTCCATCAAATTTTCAAACTTAGCTTGCTCCTTGCTTGTATGGTGAATGATCAAGGCTCATAAAACTTTCTTCACCCTTTTATGGACCAGAGGATCCTTGCTCCAAGATTGAAGTTATTGCACACCCGTATTCGCATCACATAGCCCACATGTGGTTGGTGATAATGCTTCCCAATGGAATGCCTTGGATGTTTCCTAAGCCATGCTCCATTTTATCCAAGAAATAGATATCACTTATGTGCCTTATTGGTACCGCTTGCTCTTGGAATTATATTGGAGGCGAACAAATAGATGAGAAGGCGTTAAGACTCCGGAAATGATGAAGTCAACACAGAATATCGCCCAGTCTTACGAGTAGACTTATACTCAACTCCCAAGCGTACAAGTACGTCTAGCATGTTCCAAGAGTTCAAATCGCGCGGTTTGAATGCTTTCTTCAAATCAACCTTATACCCAACGTCAGAAACTTGAAGATAGTTTTCCAAATCAGTTCTATGGAGTCGAACTCTTCTTTTTCGCACTGTACTTGTAATCACTTCCGTGTCGCAGTGAAAAGCCTGCTTGCCCTCCACATTGGCGTAAAATTCTCGGACAAGCTCCTCATAATAAGTATTTGAGATGTTGAAGAAATTCTCCCATCCCAATTTGGCAAAGGAGGCCTTGAGATGATAGACCTCTTCAACATCCGGAGTGACATCTTTCTCCACCAATACCTTAGCTCTCCTCCTCGAATTATACCAAGCTTCATTTTCGACGGAGGTGAAGTGCGACCTATCATAAGGAACTTGCTCTTCTTGTTCCTCTTATTGCTCTTCGTGTTGTTGAGTCTCTTCTTCGGATGATGGTTCATCTTCAAGCACAAGTCGTCTACTTGCTTTTCTCTTCATACGCGGTGGTCTAGAAGTAGATGTAGAGGCTTCTCCTCTTCTCTTAGGAAGTGGAGATTTCACCCCGACTTTCTTAGTGCGAGCCATTGTACCTAAATAAAATTATTAGACGTTAACTTCATTTAATAGGTACATAGCTAAAGAAAGATTACGAACACTTGATTACCTTTATCTGTAAAGAGACAAACTTATTAACTTACTTACATGATAATTAGCAATCAACACCATAAGTAAGTATCAAAATTGACTATCAACAACTAGTGCTTCTATAATTTCTCCAAATAAAACATTTAAGCATTTAATATCCAAATAATTAGAGGAAGCAATTAAGCAATCACACAACTCACTCCCATCTTAATGACCTAAACAAGCATAATTAAATGCTAAATAGCACATTAACCATGAGTTTTAGGCTTTAAAAGGTCATTAATTCACTTTTCACCAAAAATTCTAGAATAACCATGCCAAAAATCAAGAGATAAGCAAATTAAACCTAACTTAGCATGTAAATACTCTAGAGCAATCCATCTATCTCATATAATTTTCTCCAATCTAGTTAGCTCAAGAAATTAGCTAATAATTATTTAGTCACATTAATCCTCAAAATTAGCTAAAAATTGCTAAATTCACCAAATAATCACAAACCCATGAGTTAAACATCATCAATAACCTTAATAAGCATAATGGAAAGCACCAAACTTCACAAAATGAAGAAATTCGAAATTGCCTAAAAATTAGAAAAAAGTGAAAAATGGCAAAATTCAAATGACAACATTTGGTGAAGATTTGTTACCTCAAACTTGTTGTTTGATGATTATGGATGCAAATGGTGAAGAACCCCCTAAAATCTCACTCCAATTCAGCCTCAAATGGAGAGTTCAAGAATTTGAAACCCTTGTTCTTGCTAAACTCAAATCCGAATTAAAGCTTGTTTTTGAAGAACTTTAAGCTATGAAATCATCTCTAGAGGTTAAGGGGAGAGTTTTGGTGAAGTTGGTTTGAGGATTGGATAGTGAAAAGAGTGAGTTTAGTGAGTAGTGTGTGTTTTAGGTGTGAGTGTGTGTGTAGGTTGAAAAAGGAAGAAGGAAGAAATGTGAGGAATCCATCTCTTGAAGCTGATGAGCTGCCAGAATCCGGCCAGATTGTCGGCAAGATTCTGGCCAGTGAGCAAAAAAATGTTTTTTTGAAGTCTCCTATCAATCCAACCGTTGATCCGGTCGAAACTTGGCCGGATTTATGGCAGGACTTGCTGCAGAAATCAGAAATCAGTTTTTTCCTCCAGTTCCTTGCTTGATCAAGTTTCCGCACTTACCCAGTTTTCGACTATTTTCATATTCTTTAATAAAAATTCACTTTGAACCATAAAAAGGTACTTTTCTCAACCAAATGCACTTAGAAACCTGAAATCATGCATCAATATAACTTTAGCATAAAACACTTTAAATACATCAAATGCATCAAATGAACATAAAAACTCCTTTTTTACTTCCTTCTACACTCTCTTGCATTTGAAACAATTTGCATGAACCCTTGCCATTGCCACCTATAAAACACACAAAAATACTAGTTAAACAACTAAAAGCTACTTAAAACAAGAAATCGTTGGGTTGCCTCTCAACAAGCGCTTCTTTATAGTCATTAGATTGACTATATAACCTCATTATCAAGGAGGTTTAGTTAATGAATAATTCACCATTTTTTATCGTGGTGGATCATTAAAATGTGGCTTAATAGCAAAGGCCACATGTTCTAATGATGTGAGATGTGGAAGTGACTTACCTATCTCAAGTGATTCATAGATATTATCTTGAATATGCACTACTTGAGAACTCACCAAAGGAACGTCCACATGGCTTTCTTGGGCTATAGTACCTTTAAAACCTATACTCTCAACACATTCCTCAAGAGGGGTGAAAAATGAGTCGTTAAGGCTCACCTATTGAGTTCAAAGTTAGCTCCAAAGGTACTATCTTGTGAAATGGATATTTCCTCATTGAAACTCAAATTGGATTCATCATTTTGATCAAAATATAATCCATTTTCACTTACAACATTCCCACCATTCATAATAGGTTCATTTTGCATATTATTAGAAAAATTAACTTCACTCAATACATGTAATTGTTCTTGTATTCTACAAAAGTGAGAGATTAATTCATCTAATCTTTTCTCAACCCTATCAAAACGATCGGAAGTCACATTAGTTAGCTCTTCTATGGCTAACTCCTAAGATGGCTTAGAATCGTTAGCTATTGGTTCACTTTCTAATTCCAAAGGTGAATGTGCATTAACTAACCTTTCTATTGCCAATTTCTAAGATGGTTTTGATTCATAATGGACACATTCGGGTGGATAATCATAAAAATATGGAGAATCACTATAAGTACATTGATTATCCCAATCAAAAGTAGAAGAATTGCCCCTATTAGCACCATATTGATCAAAACAAGAATTATAATGCCCTAATTCATCATAATAATCCATATTTTGTACTTGCATACATGTATAAGTAGCATGATAACCTCCACACAAGTCACAAATCATTTGATTAGAATTAAAAGTATTAACATTCCTCTCTTGCTCAATTTCATGCATAATGGCATCCATTTGAATTTGTAACGTTATAACATCAAGTTTAGCCTTTAAACACTTTAAACCATCTTAAAACGACATACCTTTGGTAATTTCTTGGTTACTTCTATTTAAGGGGTTTTGCATATAGTAACCATCCATTGCCAATCTTTCACTTCTCAAGCATTATCCTTCAAATTGACTTACCCTCCTCATTACCTAAAATTGCTTTTAAATAACTTAAGAATAAAATTAGTAAGAAGAATAGGTGATAAAACGCATACACACAATAAACACCAAAATAAAAGAAAATAACATTCAAGACTACCTCGACAAATACACAACAAACTAGACTTAATTACAAACTAGAAACCTAATAAAATATCCAAACTAATAAAGTTGCTCTTCACGCCGATATTGCCACAAATCTTCCCCGGCAATGGCACCAAAAACTTGACGGGATTTTAATATAAGTGCAAGTTTAATTCTGATTTATACCCGTTTGACTGCAAGTATACAAGTCAAATTAGTAGTTTAGGGCATGTATCGGGTCGATCTTACGAGGAAGATTTGACAATTACCGGTGCTACTAAAGTTTCTCTATTATTTAGACGATCAATGAATTAAAAGTAATAAAACTATGCTAAACTTATGCAAGATAATAACAAATGAAAGCTCCTTAGGTTATGGTATTCCTAACTACTCATGCAAGTGCTACCTTTGGATCATTGAATACTACTATCTTGGCTAGTTATGGCGTAATTTCCTTATGCATGTGAAACCTACTTTGGTAGTGAATCAACTATATTTATAACTAATCCATATCTACTCTCGTGGTTATAAAATTAGTTACAAGTTCATTTCTTCTATGAAATTACATGAAATGAATCACTAAAGCCATATAGGTGCACCTCTACTCTCGTGAGTGCACTCCCTAGGTTTAATACTTCTTGAACTAGTGTTAAATCTCAATTTTCATTGAAGAAACAACACCTTTAAATAATCACAACTAATGGTACCAAGTTAATCATGATTTAAAGAGCTAAAGTGCTAAATAACTTGCTCAAAATAATAGCATCAAATAGCCAAATAATAAACACTAACAATCATAGAAAGTTTAACCAAACCCATGGCATAAACTTTAGAAATACATAATAACATATAAATCCATAACTTGTATATTAACTAAATTTAGAATCAAGTACAAAAGATAAAGAGTTGGAAAGGAATGTAACCCTTGTCACATGAGTTTATCTCCTTGTCTTCTTCATCCTTCAACCTCTTCTTCATCTAGCTAATAAATAAGAATGATGAACTAACTAGCTAAACTATTCTATACTATACTAACCTAACACTAAGAAAATGTAAGAACTACATTTTTGGTAGTATTCTTGCACTCTTGAAAGTCCATGGCTATATATAAAGGCCTCTAGTCAAGAAATGAGACTTCAAACATCCCTTTTTACAGCTGCAAAGTGGTTGTCAACGTCCATCAATAGCTGTGAATTATGGAAGAAGGAAACAAGTTGTGCAAGTGGGGAGCAGCCTTTTCTGATAGGAATCCGGCCACAAATCCAGCCAAAATCCGGCCGGATTGCTCCCCTGCCATTCTTAGCAGTTTCTGTCCTGTCTTCAATGTTGCTCCACTTTTGCCTCAAATTCAACTGAACTTGTCTTGATGATAGAAGCTGAATTAATTTTTGACCAAAATATGAAACTTGTAACCCTTTGAGTTAGCTTTCCAATGCATTAAAAATCACCTCATTTGGATTTGTGTAGACCGAGAAATGACTGAAATACCCTTTACTGCTCACTGCCTTGTCTCAGCTTCGACCATAGAAAATTAGCTACTGCAATTCGGCTTTTTGACCTAGAAAACCTTTAAACCAGATTTCAATATCTTCACATGAATTGTAGATCTATCTCTTATCTTCAAAATGGTTCAAAAATCATCTCAATCTGATCATTGTAGCTCAAGTTATAACCAAAATACGAAGTTGTGTCAAAGCTGTCAACTTTCTCATCATCCAAACGAAGTATATTTCCAACTCCTATACCAATTATGGACAAAATGCACATAAAAAATGACAAAAACCTCATTTAATCATTTATGAGCATTTTACACCAATTATAGCCAAAATGATCTATTTTCTTCCAACAATATTGCCAAAGTGACTAAAAATAGCATAAAATATCATTCAAATGTAGCGTAAATTAGTCACTTATCAGAGAGGTTAAGTATTATTTTTCATTTATGAGTTGCAATTCAACCACATATGCTCAAAAGATTAAAATATAGAGAAAGGTGGAAGTTACATTGTATATATTCAATCACTAGAAATAAAATGTATATACAAAATATAATTTAACGAGTCATGTAATAATCTCATCATACAAAGAATAGAAAAAATTCAATAAACATCAAACTTAATTTCATGACATGGCCCATAATTAGTGATTAGTAGCAATTCACCTCCTGTATACATGAAATCTACAAATTGCCTCTTAGTAACCAACATGGATATGTTCAAGAACCTTTTTTTGGAGGGAAATTGTCACATGGCCTTTTGTGGATTTATTTTTGTCTTTTTCTTCTTCTTTTTCTTTCTTTTGTTTTGTCTTAAATTTTCTTCTACTGTGTACTATTTTGCAATTAATATCTAAATTTTAACAATAATTTGCTAGGAGCATTATTCTTCACGGTTAAATATGTACTAGAATTCATTTTGAGGGCAATCCTTTAGTAACAGAATAAGATGAACCCTCATGAGAAAGTGTTCTAGCCAAACTATTTGTCGTACTAATGGTTTTAGCTAGCTTTTAAGGGGAAATATATGTATTTCATGAATATAGGATGTGATTTGCTATTCGCTCCTAATTACAGTGGGGGGTTTTGAATTTAAACTTTAAAACAATCAAAATAAATATATAGATAGGATATGTGAAAATTATCTAGCAAAATGAATACTAGAATTTAAAAAGATTATATAAGTTCACTTTGCCACTAGAATTTGGAAAAGAAGTCAAGTTAAAAGTACAAACATTCAATACTATGTATTTTAATATAATAAAAGAGAAAGGTTAAGTATTATAACCTCCATATGAAGAAAGAAATTGAGTATTAGTTGCTAGATCACAAAGATAAGAGTTTTTTACTTATAAACTTGCTAATACGAATAACAAAATCAATCTTTACTCAAGTTATCCCTCAAAACTTATTTCCTCTCCTTATTTTAAAATTATTGCATAAAATAGATGGATTTTATATGACATAATTGTTCAAGGCAATACACTTGATAAAATTGATTTAGATTGAGCAAAACTTGGTTGTAAGTGGAGAACATAATATAAAAGACATACTAAGAATAGCTAAAAGTGCACATGGTATTTTCCTTGAAAGAAACAAGACAAATCCACATGTAATCAACTTGGTTTTTTCAAAACTTTCACCCCTGAATGTTTCTCATATTATCTTAAGTTATAATAGACAAAATGTAGTTCGATAACTATAAATTTAAAAAGCATATGTGCTTCTATGTCATATAGAACATTAATTAAATAATTCTTGATCATGCAAATTGGATGGCTATCTCATCCATATCAATGCCCGAACAAGGATAAAGTTTGGAGTAAAAAGAGTTATTCCATAATTTAACTTAAAAATAAATTATATGAGGATAAGGAGTCTAGAAATTTTCATTGTTGTGAGGTTACATTTTTTGAGAGTTTAAAGTAGGGAATTCACTTTTGGCAAATTGCATGTCCAAAAATCACTAGATCTTGAAGTGTAAAATACTTGAACCAAGTCTTTATTTCTTTCTCTATCCTAGTAAATAATAATTTATGTTAATTCACTATCTTTTGAAGACTTTTTTGAATAAATAATTCCATTGAAGGACACATATTTGTTGTCTTGATTTTTTGGCATAAGTCTCTGTCCCACATCGGTGGGATAGGTCTTGGAAGGAGTGCTTGAGAGTTATAAATTAACACTCTTCCCTACCAATTGTAACACACTAAAATTTTGTATTCTTTCTTTTCCCAAATTAATAAGAGCAGGTTGCTTAGGCGGTGCTCGGAGATTAGGCACATTTGGCTGAACTCCGTTATCAATTTCGAGTGTGTTCCTTTCTTTTCTTATCTCTTTTTTTACGCATCTGGTAGTTGCAATTTTGAGTGAAAAATTACCCGATTTCCCCGACAAGTGGTATCAGAGCCGAAGGTTCGTCCTTTGACTTGTTTGTAACTTGTTATATTGAATACTATCATTTGAGCCTGTAATGGTGTTAGACGATTCACCGATAAATGAGTTCAGGGCATCGGCTTCCTTGTCTACATGGCCGAGGATTCCAATATCAAGTTTGAAGCTGACAGTGGAGATATTTGACTGTACTGGCCATTTCGGCATGTGGCAAGGCGAGGTCATAGACTCCCTTTTCCAACAGGGTCTTGACATTGCCATTGAAGAAAAGAAACCAGATGACATAGAAGAGAAGGAATGGAGTACCATAAATCGGTTGGCATGCAGAACTATTCGATCGTGTTTGTCCAGAGAGCAAAAGTATGCTTTCAAGAACGAGACTTCTGCATGAAAATTGTGGAAGGCATTGGAGGAGAAGTTTCTGAAGAAAAGTGGTCAGAATAAACTCCTTATGAAGAAAAGGTTATTCTGATTCGATTACCGACTAGGTACTACTATGAATGAAGACATCACTATGTTTAATTAGTTAGTAACAGACCTGTTAAATTAGATGTGAAATTTAAAAATGAAGATTTGGAGACTATGTTACTTCATGGGAAGGAGAATGTGTCTTTAAATGCTGTATGTTCTACTTTGTATAGTCATGAATTGAGAAACCAGGATAAAATGAAAAACAAAGTAGCTACAGCAGATGAAACTTTAGTGGCAAGAGGTCGTCAACAAAGCCAATCAAAAGGGAGAAGAGGAAGGTCCAAATTGAAAAATAGAGTTACCAAAGATGAGTGTGCTTTCTGTCATGAGAAAGGGCACTGGAAGAAACACTGTCCAAAATTGAAGAAAAAAGGAAAGGCTTCTTAAGACGTAAATGTTGCAGAGTGCAAAAGTGATGCGGAATCAGATTTCTCTTTGGCTGTATCACCTTCAACATCCCACCCAGATGAGTGAATTTTGGATTCAGGTTGTACCTACCATATGTCTCCCATACGAGAGTGGTTCTTTGAATTTGAAGAACTTGATGGTAGAATTATTTATATGAAAAATGACAATCCATGTAAAACAATTGGGATAACTTCAATCAAGCTACGTAATCATGATGGATCCACTAGAATTTTGAAAGATGTTCGGTACGTACCGAATTTGAAGAAGAATCTCATTTCTTTGGGAGCCATAGAATCCAAATGCCTAATTGTGATGATGCGAGATGGAATTCTTAAAGCAATTTCGGGAGCACTTGTGATGTTGAAAGGTGTGAGGAAGAATAATCTATATTACTACCAAGGTAGTACAGTTGTTGGGACAGCAGCAGTAGCAGCATCTTCCAGTAGCAAGAAGGATGTGGAGGCAACAAAGCTGTGGCACATGCGATTGGGACATGCTGGTGAAAAATCCTTGCAAAATCTTGCCAAGTAAGGATTGTTGAAATGTACGAAAGCTTGCAAATTAGAATTTTGTGAGCATTGTATTCTAGGAAAACAGAGAAGAGTGAAATTTGGCACTGGTATCCATAATACCAAAGATATTTTGGATTATGTGCATTCAGGTGTGTGGGGACCTGCCAAGACTTCATCCCTTAGAGGCAGGTACTATTTTGTCACTTTTATTGATGATTTTTTCAGAAGAATTTGGGTATTTATTATGAAGAACAAGGATGATGTGCTGGGGATTTTCCTTAAATGGAAAACTCAGGCTGAAAATCAGACAGGAAGAAAGATCAAGGTTCTCCGAACAAACAACGGTGGAGAATACAAGAGTGATCCCTTCCAAGAGATATGCCAAGAGTGTGGCATAGTTCGACACTTCACAGTTAGAAGAACACCGCAGCAGAATGGGGAATCAGAGTGTATGAACAAGACACTAGTGGAGAAAGTTCATTGCATGCTGTCTAATAATGGGTTAGGCAAAAAGTTTTGGGTTGAGACTGTGACATACGCTCAATATCTAATAAATCGTTTGCCATCATCTGCAATAGGAGGCAAGACTCTATTAGAAGTATGGTCTGAAAAACCTGCAACAGACTATGATTCTTTGCATATCTTTGGTTCTAATGCATATTATCATGTAAATGAATTAAAATTGAATCCACGTGCAAAGAAGTCTCTTTTTATGGGCTTTAATACTGGAGTTAATGAATACCGTTTGTGGTATCTAGAAACAAAGAAGACCATTATCAACAAGGATGTTACCTTTGATGAATCTGTCATGTTGAATAAAATAGCACAAGATGAGACCAGTGGTACTCCTCAACAAGCGGAGTATGCGCCGGAACAGATGGAGTTTGAGCAAATAATAGTGAGCCCAGTAAATAGTACCATCAGTGACTCTCCCATGGCAGAAGAGAAGTCAAATGAGGAAGAGATTTCAACTCAAGAACCTCAACAACAGCAAGAGTCAATTGCCATTAATAGGCTAAGACGAGAAATTCAAAAACCTGCTCGTTTTACTGACATGGTGGCCTATGCACTTCTAGTTGTTAATGATGTTCCATCCACCTTTTCTAAAGCAGTTCGAAGTACAGAAAATGGTAGATGAAAAAATGCTATGGAAGAAGAGATGCAATCTCTTCAGAAGAACAAGACATGAAAGTTGACACAACTACCGAAAGACAAGAAGGCAATTGAATGCAAATGAGTATTTGCAAAGAAAGAAGGATTTCTTGACAAGAATGATGTTTGCTGCAAGGCAAGATTGGTGGCTAAAGACTACGCTCAGATGGAGGGAGTTGATTATAATGAGGTATTTTCTCTAGTGGTTAAACATTCCTCTATTAGAATCCTGTTGGCCTTGGTAGTACAGTTGAATTTGGAGTTAACTCAACTTGATGAGAAGACCGCGTTCCTTCACAGTGACTTGAAGGAGGAAATCTATATGTTTCAGTCAGATGGATTCAAAGTTGTTGGTAAAGAGAATTGGGTTTGTAAGATAAGCAAATCGTTGTACGGATTGAAAGAATCACCGAGGCAATAATACAAACGCTTTGACCAGTTCATGATGGGCCAGAAGTACACGAGAAGTAAATACAACCAATGTATGTATTTGCGCAAGCTACGAGATGAGTCCTACATCTACTTGCTCTTGTATGTTGATGATATGTTGATAGCATCAAAGAGCAAAGTTGAAATTGACAAATTGAAGGCTCAGTTGAGTAAAGAGTTTGAGATGAAGAATTTGGGAGAATCCAAGAAAATTCTCGGCATGGAGATAAGTAGGGATAGAATGAGAGGCAAATTTTCTCTCACACAGAAGCAGTATTTGGAGAAGGTACTACAATATTTTGGTATGAATGGAGATTCAAAACCTGTAAGCACTCCGCTTGCTCCTTATTTGAAACTTAGCAGCCTATTATCTCCAAAGACGGATAAAGAGCGAGCATACATGGCGAAAGTCCCGTATGCTAATGCAGTTGGTAGCTTGATGTATACAATGGTGTGTACGAGACCCGACATTTTACAAGCAATTAGTGTGGTAAACAGGTTCATGCATGATTCCGGCAAGGGTCATTGGCAAGCTGTGAAATGGATTCTACGGTATATCCAAAATATTGTAGATGTTGGATTAGTATTTGAGCAAGATGAATCACTTGGTCAATGTGTAGTTGGATATTGTGATTCTGACTATGCAGGTGACTTGGATAAGTGACGTTCTACAACTGACTACTTGTTCGCATTTGCTGAGGTGCCAGTTAGTTGGAAATCTACTTTGCAGTCAACAGTGGTTTTATCTACAACAGAGGTAGAGTATATGGCAATTACTAAAGCTGGGAAGGAGGCAATTTGGCTTCAAGGATTGCTTGAAGACTTGGGAGTTGGTCAAAAATACATTGATATTTTTTGTGACAGTCAGAGTGCTATTCACTTAGCGAAACATCAGGTCTTGCACACAAGAACGAAGCACATTGATGTTCGCTATCATTTCGTGCGGGAAATTCTCGAAGAAAAAGACATTTTTCTCCAAAAGATTCGGACTACGGAAAATCCTGCAGATATGCTGACCAAGGTGGTTACAAGATCCATGTTTAAACATTCTTTAGACTTAGTCAACATCCTGCACATTTGAGTTGGCGCCTGAGGGCGCAAATTTGAAAGTACCGCAAAGGCCATTTGTTATTTTGTTTAAGTGAGAAGGTTTGTATTTGTGGTGGGACTAGAAATTATGCCAAGGTGGAGATTTGTCGCCTTTTTGGCATAAGTCTCTGTCCCACATCGGTGGGATAGGTCTTGGGGGGAGTGCTTGTGTAAGAACCCGTGAATTTTCTTATTTTCTAGACTTTATTTTATTTAATTACACGCCTTTTCTATATTTTTTATTTGAAAATTTTTTTAGATAATTTCTACGAGTAAATATAGTTTTCAAATCATTTTTCTAGTAGAAGTTAGCTCATGAGTTTTTAGGGGTGTATATTGTACGTGGGACTCGCTAGTGCGGTAAGTTCGATAAATTTTAGCCGATTAGGTTAAATTTAGTATTCAGGGATTAATTTACTAGGTGTTCAGAGATAATTAGAGGTTACCAAATAGATGAGAGTTGGGGAGACAAAAGGATAGCTTTGCATTAAAGAAAGTGACAAGTGTCACTTTCTTATTTCTTCTTGGACTTTGACCAACTTACTAACTTTACTAAATAATCCAAAAATTGACCAAATTTCATTATCTTACAACCTCCTCTTGGCCGACTCCTCTCAAGGAGAAAAGAAAAGAAAACTCTCAACTTTCTTGCTCATAATCTTGCTCAATCTTTCAATCCAACCGATTAAACTTGAAATTCCTCCATAAAAATCCTTAGTTTAGTAGTAGTGAGGTTGGTTGTGAAGTGGTTTGGAAGAAAGTGGTGCTAAGTTGGGTCTTTTCTTGAGGTTGCAAGGTGAGTAGTTAAGGAATTCCTTCTTTGGTTTTGATAATGTGAAATTAATGACTTGTGTTAGTCACAGAGTTGATTTTGTGACTTTTGGTAGAGATTGGTGAATTTTATAATTATTCATGAATTTTCTGATTTTATATGTTTAGTGTTGGTTAGTCATGGATTGATGGTTTATTATAGTGTAAAATGGAGTTGGTATATGTCGGAAATGATTGGTTGTGTAAAATCGTTGGTTTGAAGCGGAAATTCCAAATTAGGGTTTCACCTAACCCTGTTCTGTCCGGTACTGTTTGGATAGGATGAAGGCCGAATTAGCCTTAGATTAAAACATGAAAGCTGTAGGAAATAATGTTTTATAGTTGCTTGCAAAATTTCAGCCCAATCCGAGCTCGATAGCCTGTGAAAAGACGGAAATACCCAGACTGTCATAGGTAAGAGTTTGGTGACATTGTTGACAGTTCACCCAATCTGACCGCGACCGTTCACCCTGATGCGTACTAAATTAGATTTTGACCAAAACACAAACATTGTAGTGCTGTGTCTTAGCTTTCTAACGGCCCTGGAAACACCTTAATTATACTTCGGTAGCCTGAGTTATGGTCGTTTAACCAAAATGCGGTTAGTTGATCTGTTTGTGCGATTCTGGTTTGGTACATTGAAATTTTGACCTAGCTATACTATGAACTGGACTGAGTGCTCTTCATAAAAATTGTAGCCCTTTATCTTAGCTTCGAAACGGTATAAATTATACCTCAATCCGATAATCGTAGCTCTAGTTGTGTCCAATACGCTAAATAACGTCAAATCTGCCTTTTGGATTTAGGGTTTAAACTTCATTTCCGGACTCTCCCTAGTTTGATTTTGCACTTATACGTTCTATTTGGTCTTACTCTAGTAGTATGTGGATTCGGATTATGACTCGTATTCGAGTCTCATTGTGTTTACTTGAATGTTTTAGGGCGTGCCGGTGACCCAAGGCGCTCATTGGACGGAAATTTGTGAAATTCCTTTTGTTTGATTGGTGAGTGTACTACTCACATGATTGATACTTCTTGGCTTTGTTATACTTGAGATGTATGATTGGAATGTTTGTGTTTACTGATGATACTGGTTGAGACGAGGGTGTACTTTACCACTCTCGTACTCTATGGCTTAATTGACTGTTTACTGTATCACTTGAATTATCTTGATTATACTTGAATTGGTGTCGTTTGGACGTGCATCCAACGACTTATACTGTTGATTATGAGCTCAACCCCATTGGTGGTCAATTGAATCGAGCCAGCAAGGGATTGGTCGAGAAAATTGATAAGCCATGGGGAACTGTTTCTAAAGAATCGATGGGTACGAGACTCTTGATTGCGGTATATTTGAGTATTATCATTATTGAATTGGTTGGAGTTTGGGCCTGTAGGGGTATGTGAGGTGGAAGGAATCGGAGAAAGTGGAGTCTACGGTATTGGTTACTCCTTAAACATTGACGGAGGGTCAACGAGGCGAGATCAAGTACGGCAAGTGAGGAAAAGGGCTCTTGAGAGCCGACCGTATCCTTTTAGAAATCTTTATTGAAATGTGGTGCTAGTTGATTCATTTATTGAACGTATTTGGATTGAGCAACTTTGTGCTTATGTGAATTTTGTTTACTTGCGTGATGGTACCTCATTGGGCGAAAACTCACATTGTTGACTGTTTTCCTTACAGGGAGTATCTTTTGAAGGTTATGGAGCTTTAAAGCATGAGTTGAGCCAGTTTAAATATTCTTTTGTATAGCTCATCGATGGGTGGAAAACCTTAAATGTATCTTGATTGAACATTTCCTTTTGATCTATAAAGTTGCAACCTTGTGTATATTAAAGTATTTAGTAATGTTCATGTATTGTTTTGGCTTGGAATTGTTCTTTTCCTATGGTGGTAGAATCGTTTAAGTGCAGTATTATATTTTGGAATGTTTAGATTGTGTTAAGTTTGTCCTAGTAGTTCTAGCGAGAGTTGGGCAGGCAGTCCGCTAACCCCTTTGGTCCGTCTTAGGGGAAGGTGGGGCTGTCATAGGTGGTATCAGAGCTTAGGTTAGAAATGACCTAGACAAGTTTGAAATTTTGTTCCTTAGGGCCTGCGAGGGAAGTGTTAAGGTACTGTTAGGCGCGATTATCCTTACGTTGCTTAAGATATGAATCCTTTTGCCATCCTTGTAGGTTATGGCTGGAACAAGCGAAGAAGGTGGAGGTGAGCCACCTCAGATGCGGCCACGAATCATTGATTACCAGGAGAGGCCCAATCCGGCTTTGGTATACCGCCAGTCTGGCTCGTCGTTGTGACCGTTGCCGAAACCACTCTTACGTCGACCACGTGGTCGTGACGGTGTTAGGCGAACGAAGGAGATTTAGGCGTGCCGCCGCCAGGGATCACACGGAGATACTTAGGCTGAAGGGCATCACGAGGATGCAAGCCGACCGGATAGGGGAGCTCCGTGAGGACATAGCTATGGAGCAGGAACACACTAATGCTCTTAGGGAGCAGTTGCAAGGGGTTAACCAACGTCTGACCAATGTCGTCCGGGAAATTAGAGACCGTTCTGGAGGCATTATTAATAAGTGTGAAGCGTTGATCCAAGATATGATTGGCGCCAATGCGCAGGTAGTGGCTCTTGGTGGCGATGCACCTAGTGAGGGGAGTACCCCTAGTTCTAGTCAAGGGGAAGAGTCTGTGGCCTCCGTAGGGAATTAGGCTAGAACTTTTGAACTGCTTTTGATTCCATGGAGGGAATAGTTAGGAAAGACTCTTAGTTAGCCGTTTTGGCCTAACTTTGTATATTGTTTTGGAGGACCCTTTTGTTTTATGGGATGACTTTTGTATGTACCTGACTGACTGTTTTGTATAATGGCTTGATCCTGTTATGTGTTCTATGTACATGTGTTATGTGTTTAAATGCTCTATGAAGTAGTTGTTTTGGCTAATTGTTCGTGTTTATTGTTATGAAAAGGGGTTATGTGCCCTTTCGCATTATACTTATATTTTGACCTTAGATCGACTTAGATCGATGGAGGGCACTAGTAATGGTCGAGGCCGGAGACGCTGGAGTAGGCAACCCACGTCGGAAAGGGGTAATGGGGAAACCTCGTCTGGACCAAATCCTGAACCTAGGGTTGATCCCAACGTCCAAATAGCGGCTGCCATGCAGCAAATGACTAATTTACTAGCCCAAGTGGTGCACCAACAGGGTCAAAACCCTAACCCCAACCCTGAGAATCCTGGTAATCACGTGGAGAGCGAGGATAGGGCTCTCGAGAGATTCCAGAAGTTTGCTCCACCAAAGTTCATTGGGGGGCCCGATCCGGACGTGGCCGAAAGGTGGTTAGAAAAGATGGTGGACATCTTTACCGCCTTACATTATACGGAAGAGAGGCAGGTGACTTTCGCCGTCTTTTAACTGGAAAGGGCGGCCCGTTCCTGGTGGAGCGTCATACGGCAAAAGTGGGAACGGGAACAAACGCCCAGGACTTAGGTGAACTTTATGAGGGAGTTCAATGCCAAATTCTTCCCTCCTCTGGTTCAGGAGTGGAAAGAAGATGAATTTATCCGATTTCGCCAAGGGACCCAGACTGTGGCCGAGTACGAGAGCCAATTCACTCGACTGTCCAAATTTGCACCCGAACTCATCATGACCGAGCAACGGAGAATACGGCGATTCGTCAAAGGTCTGAACGTGAAAATCCAAAAGGATCTAGCCGTGGCCCAAATTAACGCCTTCAGCGATGCCGAAGAGAAGGCGCAAAGAGTAAGGAATGCTCGGCTACAGGTGAGAAACTTCTAAGCTAAAAAACGAGGGTTCCCTAGAAGTAGCTCGGGGCAGAGGGATAAGAGTACCCCTCCCAAATTTGGACGAGGAGCCGAAGATGGAAGGCAGCCGGGCGTAGGTAGAGAGGCTCAGTCAAGATGTGGCCCAGCGGGAAGAGGTCAAAGAGGAGGTTTCCAGAGAGGTTCGAGTTCTGTATCCCGTGGACCCTGCGGGTATTGCGGAAAGTCAAATCATACAGAGGACAACTGCTGGAAGGAGAGAAAGTGCCTGCGTTGCGGAAGCGCAGACCACCAGCTCGCCACCTGCCCAGTTCTAAAGCAAGATGGAAAGGGAAGTCAACAACTGCAAAGGACCAGTTCTGGACCAGTTAAGATGGACAGGACAAAACCCAAGATGTCGGCTCTAGTGTATTCGCTAGAGCCCCAACAGGTCCCAGACTTTTCCGAGGTCGTAGAAGATACGATCCCTATATTTCACCGATTTGCGAAAGTTTTAGTAGATCGCAGTGTCACCCATTCCTTTGTTAACCCTAATTTCATGTGTGGTATGGATATCAAGCCTGCTAGTTTTTCTTATGACCTAGAAGTTAGTACCCCCACTAGGGACCATCGTTTGATCACTAGTATGGTTTATAAGGACTGCGAGATTTGGGTAGAAGAGAGAAAATTGCTAAGGGATTTGATAAGCCTGTCCATTAAAGGGTATGACGTGATCTTGGGCATGGAGTGGTTAGCCAGGTATAATGCTCAATTAGATTGTAAGAAGAAGATGGTAGAGTTCCGCATTTCTGGGGAGGCGACCTTAAGGTTAGATATAAGGGGAAGGTTAGCTTCATCCGCCTTGATCTCGGGCATTCGGGTTAGAAAACTGTTAAGTAGAGGGGCGCAAGGGTTCTTAGCCTTTCTAATCAATGCCTCCACCGATAAATTGAAGGTAGAGGATGTGCACATAGTAAAGGAATATCCAGATGTATTCCCTGATGAGTTAGTAGCCCTACCTCCAGAGAGAGAGATAGAGTTCAAAATTGACTTGTTATCTGGAACGTCACCTATCTCAAAAATCCCGTATCGGATGGCACCTGCTGAGTTTAGGGAGTTGAAATTACAGTTATAAGACCTTTTGGAACGGGGTTTCATTCACGAGAGTGGGTCTCCCTAGGGAGCCCCTGTGTTGTTCGTGAAGAAAAAGGACGGGAGTCTGCGTATGTGCATCAACTACCGGGGGCTGAACAATGTGACGGTTAAAAAGAAGTATCCATTGCCCCATATTGATGAGTTATTCGACCAGTTGCAGGGAGTCGTGGTCTTCTCGAAATTAGATCTTCGACAGGAGTATTACCAATTGTTGATTCGGAAAGAAGATATCCCGAAAACTGCTTTTAATTCGAGATATGGGCACTACGAATTCGCAGTTATGCCCTTTGGACTGACCAATGCCCCTGCCACCTTCATGGACTTAATGCATAGGGTTTTTATGCCCTACCTAGATCGATTTGTTGTTATTTTTATTGATGACATCTTGATTTACTCCAAAACGCGTGAAGAGCATGAGCAGCACCTAAGAGTCGTTTTGCAAACCCTAAGAAACTATCAGTTGTACGCCAAGTTCAGTAAGTGTGAGTTTTGGCTGGAGAAAATTTCATTCTTAGGGCACGTAATTTCCCAAAAGGGCATCTCGGTTGACCCAGTAAAAGTAGAGGCCGTGACTAATTGGAAGAGGTCAGAAAATCCCACGGAAATTCATAGTTTTCTAGGGTTAGATGGGTACTATTGGCGTTTCATTAAAGACTTTTTCAAACTGGCCGGTCCTTTAACCGACCTGACGAAGAAACATGTCGGTTTGTGTGGGATGCCAAATGCGAAGCGAGTTTTCGAGAGTTAAAGAAAAAATTAACCACGGTGCCAGTTCTAACTTTGCCTAACGGAGTAGACGAGTTCACCGTTTACACCGACGCGTCACAGGAAGGTCTGGGGTGTGTGCTGATGCAAAACCAAAATTTGATATCTTTTGCCTCTAGAAAGTTGAAACCCCACGAGCAGAACTACCCAACCCACGATCTTGAGTTAGCCGCGGTTGTTTTCGCTCTGAAAAAGTGGAGGCACTATCTATACGGGGTAACATTCGAGGTGTACTCAGACCATAAGAGTGTTAAATACCTCTTCTCGCAGAAGGAATTAAACATGAGGCAGCGACGGTGGATGGAATTTCTGGAGGATTACGACTGCACCATCAACTATCATCCGAGAAAAGCGAACGTAGTAGCCGATGCCTTAAGTCGAAAGGCTCAAGTAGCAGGGTTAATGATTAAGGAATGGGATTTGTTAGAATCCGTTTGTGAGTGGAAACCCAGCCTTGGGAGTCATAAGGTGGCTTTTAGTAATATTAAGGTAACATCCACCCTACTGGAACGAATTAAGGAAGCGCAAAAGGAGGATTCGATGGTGCAGAAGTAGGGAGAGAAGGTGGAAAAAGAGGAATCGACCGACTTCAACTTTAGTCTCGAGGGGGTTTTGAAATACCGAAACCGCGTGGTGGTGCCTAAAGATGCAACGTTGAAGACGGAGATCTTAGAGGAGGCTCATCGATCCAAATATATAATCCTTCCGGGTAATAGCAAGATGTACCAGGATCTAAAAGGAGTTTATTGGTGGGATAACATGAAAAAGGAAATTGCTTTATATGTGCAAAAATGCTTGTTTGCCAACAAGTCAAGGCGGAGCATAAAAAATCATCAGGCTTGTTACACCCTCTTGAGATACCCGAATGGAAATGGGAAAACATCACAATGGATTTCGTTTCAGGTTTGCCGCGAACGCAACGAGGACACGATGCCGTGTGGGTGATCGTCGATCGATTAATCAAATCGGCTCATTTCTTGCCGGTAAACATGAAGTATTCCATGAAAAAATTGGTTAAGATGTACATGGACGAGATCGTAAGGCTACATGGCGTTCCTGTGAGCATCGTTTCAGATAGAGATCCCCGCTTCGTATCTAAGTTTTGGCAGAAGTTTCAGAAGACTCTAGGGACTAAACTCAACCTAAGTACCACCTATCACCCTCAGACGGATGGACAATCGGAGCGAACAATTCAAACTCTCGAGGATATGCTAAGGACCTGCATTCTGGATTTTAGAGGTAATTGGGGTCAACATATGACCTTAGTAGAGTTTGCTTACAATAATAGTTACCATTCGTCAATTCAAATGGTCCCATACGAAGCGCTGTACGGGAGGAAGTGTCGGTCACCGATCTATTGGGATAAAGTCGGCGAGAGGAAGGTGCTAGATCCAATAACTATCCCATGGATGGAAGATGCACAAGAAAAAGTCAAGTTGATACGACAAAGACTCCAAACAGCTCAAAGCTGACAGAAGAGCTACGAGGACAATCGAAGAAAAGATCTGGAGTTCAAAGTTGGGGACCGTGTGTTCCTTAAGGTCACACCATTACGAAGCGTCACAGCAGGTAGAGGAAAGAAACTCCAACCAAGGTTCGTCGAACCTTTCAAGATTCTCCAGAGGATTGGTAAAGTAGCATATCAGCTAGAACTACCGTCAAGCCTATCCAGAATTCACGACGTCTTCCACGTCTCGATGCTTAAAAAGTATTATCCCGACCCGTTTCATATCTTACAATCGGAGGAAATCGAGATAGACGAATCTCTCACCTACAAAGAAAAACCTGTACAGTTGCTTGATCGAAAAGTTAAGGAACTGAGAAACAAACAGATTCCGTTGGTGAAGATCTTGTGGAGAAACCATGGAGTAGAGGAAGCTACCTGGGAGGTGGAAGAAGAGATGAAAAAGAAATACCCTGAACTGTTCGTGAATCAAGGTGAGAAAATTTTGAGAGCGAAATTCTTTTAAGGGGAAGAGAGTGTGAGAACCCGTGAATTTTCCTATTTTCTAGACTTTATTTTATTTAATTGCATGCCTTTTCTATATTTTTTATTTGGAAAATTTTTTAGATAATTTCTATGAGTAAATATAGTTTTCAAATCATTTTTCTAGTATAAGTTAGCTCATGAGTTTTTAGGGGTGTATATTGTACGTGGGACCCGCTAGTGCGGTAAGTTCGATAAATTCGGCCGATTAGGTTAAGTTTAGTATTCAGGGATTAATTTACTAGATGTTCAGAGATAATTAGAGGTTACCAAATAGATGAGAGTTGGGGAGACAAAAGGATAGCTTTGCATTAAAGAAAGTGACAAGTGTCACTTTCTTATTTCTTCTTGGACTTTGACCAACTTACTAACTTTACTAAATAATCCAAAAATTGACCAAATTTCATTATCTTACAACCTCCTCTTGGCCGACTCCTCTCAAGGAGAAAAGAAAAGAAAACTCTCAACTTTCTTGCTCATAATCTTGCTCAATCTTTCAATCCAACCGATTAAACTTGAAATTCCTCCATAAAAATCCTTAGTTTAGTAGTAGTGAGGTTGGTTGTGAAGTGGTTTGGAAGAAAGTGGTGCTAAGTTGGGTCTTTTCTTGAGGTTGCAAGGTGAGTAGTTAAGGAATTCCTTCTTTGGTTTTGATAATGTGAAATTAATGACTTGTGTTAGTCACAGAGTTGATTTTGTGACTTTTGGTAGAGATTGGTGAATTTTATAATTATTTATGATTTTTCTGATTTTATATGTTTAGTGTTGGTTAGTCATGGATTGATGGTTTATTATAGTGTAAAATGGAGTTGGTATATGTTGGAAATGATTAGTTGTGTAAAATCGTTGGTTTGAAGCGGAAATTCCAGATTAGGGTTTCACCTAACCCTGTTCTACCCGGTACTGTTTCGATGGGATGAAGGCTGAATTAACCTTAAGTTAAAACATGAAAATTGTAGGAAATAATGTTTTATAGTTGCCTGTAAAATTTCAGCCCAATCCGAGCTCGGTAGCCTGTGAAAAGATGGAAATACCCAGACTGCCATAGGTAAGAGTTTGGTGACAGTGTTGACAGTTCATCCAATCTGACCGCGACCGTTCACCCTGATGCGTACTAAATTAGATTTTGGCCAAAATACAAAAGTTGTAGTCCTATGTCTTAGCTTTCTAACAGCCCTGAAAACACCTTAATTGGACTTCGGTAGCCTGAGTTATGGTCATTTAATCAGAATACGGTTAGTTGACCTGTTTGTGCGATTCTCATTTGGTACATTGAAATTTTGACCTATCTACACTACGAACTGGACTGAGTGATCTTCATAAAAATTGTAGCCCTTTATCTTAACTTCGAAACAGTATAAATTGAACCGCAATCTGATAATTGTAGCTCTGGTTGTGTCCAATACGCTAAATAACGTCAAATATGCATTTTGGATTTAGGGCTTAAACTTCATTTCCGGACTCTCCCTAGTTTGATTTTGCACTTATACGTTCTATTTGGTCTTACTCTAGTAGTATGTAGATTCGGCTTATGACTCGTATTCGAGTCTCATTGTGTTTACTTGAATGTTTTAGGGCGTGCCGGTGACCCAATGCGCTTATTGGACGGAAATTTGTGAAATTTCTTTTGTTTGATTGGTGAGTGTACTACTCACATGATTGATACTTCTTGGCTTTGTTATACTTGAGATGTATGATTGGAATGTTTGTGTTTACTGATGATACTGGTTGAGACGAGAGTGTACTTTACCACTCTCGTACTCTATGGCTTAATTGACTGTTTACTGTATCACTTGAATTGTCTTGATTATACTTAAATTGGTGTCGTTTGGACATGCATCCAACGACTTATACTGTTGATTATGAGCTCAACTCCATTGGTGGTCAATTGAATCGAGCCAGCAAGGGTTTGGTCGAGGAAATTGATAAGCCATGTGGAACTGTTTCTAAGGAATCGATGGGTACGAGACTCTTGATTTTGATATACTTGAGTATTACCATTACTGAACTGGTTGGAGTTCGGGCCCGGTAGGGGTATGTGAGGTGGAAGGAATTGGAGAAAGTGGAGTCTACGGTATTGGTTACTCCTTAAAGGTTGACGGAGGGTCAACGGGGCGAAATCAAGTACGGCAAGCAAGGAAATGGGCTCTTGAGAGCCGACCGTATCCGTTTAGAAATCTTTATTGAAATGTGGTGCTAGTTGATTCATTTATTGAACGTATTTGGATTGAGCAACTTTGTGCTTATGTGAATTTTGTTTACTTGCGTGATGGTACCTCATTGGGCGAAAGCTCACCTTGTTGACTTTGTTTTCCTTACAGGGAGTATCTTTTGAAGGTTATGGAGCTTTAAAGCATGAGTTGAGCTAGTTTAAATATTCTTTTGTATAGCTCCTCGATGGATGGAAAACCTTAAATGTATCTTGATCGAACATTTCCTTTTGATCTGTAAAGTTGCAACCTTGTGTATATTAAAGTATTTAGTAATGTTCACGTGTTGTTTTGGCTTGGAATTGTTCTTTTCCTATGGTGGTAGAATCGTTTAAGTGCAGTATTATATTTTGGAATGTTTAGATTGTGTTAATTTTGTCCTAGTAGTCCTGACGAGAGTTGGGCAAGCAGTCCGCTAACCCCTTTGGTCCGCCTTAAGGAAAGGTGGGGCTGTCACAGCTTGAGAGTTATAAATTAACACTCTCCCCTCCCAATTGTAACACACTAAAATTTTGTATTCTTTCTTCTCCCAAATTAATAAGAGCAGGTTGCTTAGGCGGTGCTCGGAGATTAGGCGCATTTGGCCGCACTCCGTTATCAATTTCGAGTGTGTTCCTTTCTTTTCTTATCTCTTTTGTTACGCATCTGGTAGTTGCAATTTTGAGTGGGAAATTACCCGGTTTTCCCGACATGTTGCACTAAAACATTTAGTCATCTTTGTAGCTCCTCTATGTGAGAGATGAACTATGCAGTATTAAAACATATAGTCATTTTTGTAACTTCTCTATGTGAGATAAACTCAGTAGATGTATGAGTTATACTCTATAGAATTGGCCTTGATCTAGTATGTTATCTCTCTGAGTTTTGTGCATCTTATAGCTTATGTTTTGAATCAAAATAAAGTATCATTTTTTGAAACATATAGTTTGTCTTGAGTCTGTTTGCTTCTCAAGGTAACCAATAATTATTGATATATTAACTAATAGTAGTTACATAGTATGTAGTTCGATGATATTGTTTCTATTCTATTTTACTAGTTGAAAAAACACAACCTTCTTTTGTGCCTGTATAGATTTATTGATTAACTTGTGTACTTTTTCTACTAATCAATTGATTACAAGATTTATTGATTAAATTTGTTTACTTTTTTTCCTACTAATCAATTTATGATAGATTGCTAAAGGACAAACATGTTAATTGACATAGGTTAGAGAAAATGGGTTTCAATTGTCTTTGGAGAAAGATGCAGATTATCCTCATACTAAGAGCGCTGACAGACAGCCCTAAAATTCTCATCCTCTATTTGTTCGCGATTGCACCAGATACAGAATGTGAAAAAGATGTTCAAGAAGCGTACCTAACTTGCTGGATGTACCAACATTATTATAGCAAATCAGGTTTTTATGTCCAATATGTGGATGTGACAGATAGTATCTAGGATGGACAGATTGTGGAGATTGGCATGAACGATGATCTCATCAACGTATAGGTAGCTCATATAAACGTGGGGTATACATGTCACTCGTCTGCCTACAACAAAACACTAAAAACAAGATTGATCCATCAACTTATATGGCCAAAATAATGAGCAAACTTCACGGGATGGAGCATATCTAATGTGTCCATCATTATCCTATGCTTTCTATGGACTTCAGTGCACCAAAGGGATACTCCTCTCTTGCTATAATATGTAGACAATAGAATATACTGGAAAAGAATCAAGTCTTATCTCCTATGTATATGTATTTTAAGCATGGCCAAATTATACTATTAGTTATATTGATCCATTATCTTGGAAAAAAAAACTGGGAACTTAAATTAGTTTGGATATTGATCCACTAGCATGGCTTGAGTTCTCTTAGATGATTTGTTGGTGGTAGAATTTCGTAGGAGAAGAAGAATTGGGTCGTATCTAGTAAATTGGGCAGTTACTATTAGACATCTCAAGAGTTTCATCATTAGCTCCATTTTCTCTACTCAGATTGGATAAATATAGAACCATTTGACCTTTAGGGTACAAACCCACTTAATGCAGCTGGGAATTCCTTTGTATATTAGCTTGATGTTAAGGACAAGTGTTTGGCTCTTCCTATTATTTTGGAATATCAATCGGATTCCGATTACAGTGAAAATGAGAAAAGTGGAGGACGACTGTACTTGTGAAAGGTGACTGTAGATTTGATATGCATGAGGTTGATTATGGAGACTCTGAGGAAGAAGATGAAAATGAGAGTGACTACACAAACGGTAGTAAGGAAAAAGATGAGAATCCCAAAGAGTTCCTTCATAAAGTTTCTAAAAGTTATGGTATTGGAAGACAAGTTTTCTTTTGAATGAGTGCAACGACTTGGGTGGTTGGATTTGATTTTGGACTTGCAGCAGTACTATGTCTCTTTCATTGAATCATTTCTTTTGTAGATGGACAAGTGTTATGAGGTGGAGTTATGCTTTGAGTTTGGTACATAGTTAAGATTACATAATTTGAATTGTGTTGTCCAGAATTTATGATGTTATTTTTCATTTTGGATGCAATTCTTTAAGGTGTTAAAATGCCTGCTTTCAGGTCTGTTTAAATCTTTCTTGGGTTACTTTTGTTTGTTATGTGCTTCTTTCGAAAACTTATGTTGCATTTGTCTAAACTAGCGTTCAATGGTAAAAGTATGAGCTCTAATCAATTACTATATAAAAAGCACGATGAGTCTTAAGTGTAAGTATAAGTAAAAACTGGTTTTGGTTTTTGTAATATCAATATTGCTCTTGACACTAATAAATGGACAGATTACATTGCATTTCTTTAATAATTAATAAGAATTATGTTAACAGTTACAAAGAAACATTCTTTGAATTGTAGTGATTCTGATGAATTAAACCAGAAAAAGAACAACCAATTCAATGCATTTCATCAATAATTAATATCAATTATGCCAACTAAATATTTCACTTTGCTTTTTGTCGAAATTTTTGTTCCAAAAGATAGCGATGAATGAGATATAAACATAAATTGACAAAATTGTGGTTTTGATAAGATCAAAATAGCATGGATACGTTTTTTATACTTAGAATCTTTTCTCTGAAATAAGAAACGAGGTATTTTGTTAAAGAAAAAATGCAATACAAACAAGAAAACTTGCTTTCACGTGACTAGCAATATCAATTATGATGAATTATAATTTCTATTAGAGCACTTTAGAGTTTTAATAATTACAATATATGATGCTATTACACAATTATGATACCTAATTTTGTATGGTGTTATTAACTCCGAAGTTAGGGAGGCAAATTATGATTAATCCTAATTTTGTATGGTGTCATTTTATCACATTTTTTTTTTGATGATGCTATTGTTGCCAACCTTTGAATAGTCAAGTCAGGTATATATTCTAAGTTGAGGGTAGTCAAGTGTGACTACTTAATCCAATGGCTAAGTTAAAACCAAGCCCCAAAACCTAGAGGTTTTGGACTATAATCTTTTTTCCACCTCTCATCTTCTCAAATCTCACATCTTCTTATTTAAAAAAATTAAAAATAAAAAGTGTGACTACCCTATATGTTTCTCACCTCTCCCTACTAAAAAAATTTAAAATAAAAAGTGTGACTATCCTATAGGAGGCAAAGTGTGTATATCCTACCTCTCCCTGCTAGAAAAAAAATTTAAGAAAAAGTGTGACTACCCTATATGTTCAGGGGGTAAAGCGTGATTAATCCCTTTTGTCATCTGAAGGATATTATGTGTTGATATGTGTGCCCTGCTTGGTTCTAAGCTGTAAAAGACTAGAAAAGAGAGACAATAAAAACTTATGGCAAACCATTCATTTTTTTCCCTAGATCTTTCTAAATCTTTACTAATATACTTCTCCATTCTTTAATCTTTTTTTTTTGGGAAAATTGCAGAAACCTCCCCTGAAACTACTGACAGTTGCACTGAGCTCCCCTCTAAGTTCTGAAATGGCAGATAGCACCCCTCAACAGGAACATTAAGTTGCAAAATCAGTCCAGGCAGCTTCAATTCCCATTAAAAAATTAGCTGTACAAGTGAGATAAAAAATTTGTTCCAAATTTGCCCTGATGTTGGTTGACAAGTAGTATTAACAAGGGAGGGGCTTTTTCATTAAGCACAAGGAAGTTCAGGGGGTATAAATGCAACAACATGCTTCCAGATGATGACCTGCAACAACTTCATTTGCTGAGAAACCAACGGTTACTTAACGGCTAATTCATGTAACTAAGGCACTAGCTTATAAACGATGGTCAGTGGCAAAATGAATACCAGAATCTGGACTCATGTATGCAGCAGCAATTTTCCAGCTCAAAACACAGCTTGCTTGATAATCAGTTTGGCAGTTTCAAGTCATATTGCAGAAATCAGAAAATGGCTTCTTCCAGCCACAGGAGAACATCATGGAACTCTCCTACATCCTTCACAATACAAAACAAATATTGCTGGTGCAATAGAAAGGCAACATTGAAGATTTCTGAGTCTGAAAACAACCCCAACAAATTATACTTTTTTTGTGCAAATGGCAAGTACTTCCAGTGGTATGAGGGTCCAGAAGAAGAAGAGGTTAACAGTAGAAACTATGACACCAATTCAGTGCTACAATCGCACCTACAGCAACAAAGGTCTATGGCTGCTAGAAGGGAAATGCCAACTGTTCTGACAAGTGCAGTGGCTATACTTTTCATCATCAATCTCATACTTGTTGCTGTTTATGTTTTCATCCATATTGTGAAGTCAATAGGCCGATGCTATCCAGAAATGTACATTAGTGATGAAGTAGATATAGCTGCAGTTCGAATTTATATGTAAGACATAGGAGAGGAACAAGTTCCCTTCATCATGTATGCAGCAGCGTTTGTAGTTTACAATATAAATGCAAGCCAGAGTTCTGTTTATATCTACTGTCATCAATACAAAATCACTTGTTACCAACAATACAAAACAAAACAGTCACAGAAGCATACTTGTATTACAAGATTAATGCATTAATACAACAAGTTTGATCAGAATTCAGTAATTTGAAGTACTACAAAAGTGAAACACAACAGGCAAGTAATAGCAGAGCATGACTGAGCAATCCACAAAAGGTTCAAAACACCATCTGAACCATTAAATCACTTAGAACAGATGGTGAGGATTGCAATGTCGTGAGAGGCAGAAACATGTCTAAAACTGCCACAGTAGAGTACAAAATAGCTCTGTTATGTACCTAATTAATGGCATACTACTGAGTTGATACTTTCAGCAGTAAGCATTCACTTGCCAAAACTATAGAGATAGTATCAGAATTGCATACTAAAACTACTATTGTTGCTAACATTTGTTGAGTGCAGTGTTGTAGCTGCATTGATGGATTCAGATGCAGGTGTAGCAACTTGAAATGTAGCAATTTACTGATGATCAGCTTGTTCCACAATTTGAGTGATCTGAGCAGTATTTGAGTAGTTTCTCTTGCTGCTCCCTCTAGCAGATGCACCAGTATTGCTTAAAGGTCTTCCTCTCTGCACAATCACACGTGTTGAACATTACACTCAAGCATCTTATTGAAGCATATCATAAAATGCACTCATTCAATTGCACCTTTTTCTTTGAAGTGGTTGTTGTGCTCTGATTCTGCACATGCACATTCACAGTTGCAGGTGCAGGTTGAGTTGAAGGAGAAGGATTGCTGCCTTGGCTTGAGTGTACAACTGGAACATTGCCAGTGACATGATCCTAGCAGTAAACATTGACAAGTAATATTAGTTTCGACAAGGCATGTGCTATAAATGTTACAATCAGAAGCTTAAATAAGTTAAAAAAATCTTACCCAAAGAGTTGCTCCTGACAGGCCCGTGTTTGCAGTCCCTCTTCCTGGTTTGCCTCTTCTATAGCTCTGTTGTTAAGGAACAAGCTAATTGTAAGTAATGAATTGATATAAAATAATCACATTCAGTAGCAATTTCAGCACATATAACACCTGCTGGCCAGTAGTTCTGTTGCCATTCTTCTTATTCTGGACAGGTGCTCCTTGACATGACCTCTTGTTGTGACCAAAAGAGCCACAGTTTCCACACTTGATGTAGCAAAGTCTTTTTGGTTGTGACGCGGACTGTCCTTCATCATGTTCCCTTCTCCTTTTAGTCTTTGGTCTACTTGGAGCTCTCCTTAATGGAGGAGGCAGGACTGTTATAGGTGTAACATATGGCATAGGTGGCCACATTTTCTCATCAGGAATTGGATGAATCATACTTGAATATGTCTTTAAGTACTTATCTCTTGAGAACCAATGCTCACAGTAGGATTCCAGCTTTTCTCTCTTGTAGATAATCCCTAGTGCAGCATGTTTACAAGGAAGGCCTGAAATTTGAAATGCTCCACAATCACAAGTTTTAGCTGATAAATTGACTATGTAGGACCTGTTCATATCCCCCACTTCAAATACATCAGTAGAAGCCATAGTGAGTTCACATTGTCTTGATGCTTGTCCTATTTTTTGTAGTTTACCAAGCATCTTTGGTGTGATGGCAGTGGTGAGCATGCACCCTTTCTGATATCGCTTATGCATTTTCTTCATGAACTTCTTCCTCAGCCCATCAACAAGTGTCAAGATAGGCTTCCCTCTTAGCTCACCTATCCATGCATTGAAGGACTCAGTGCAGTTATTTGTGACATGATCACATTTTAGTCCAGTATTGAAGGTATATCTGCACCATGTTGTTTTAGGAATTTTATCCAAGTATTTCCATGCTTCTTTGTTTAACTCCTTTATGCTAGCCATGGCTTCATTATGTCCTGCAACATCAAAGCTTTTTGCTGCTCTCCAGAACAAGTTACTAAGCAGAATATCAGGAAATTGAGCTTTAAAATTACTGCAGATATGCCTACAGCAATGTCTTCCACTAGCAACAGGCACTCTCTCTTCATAAGCTATATTCAGGCCCTGAAATGATCACCAAAACATGCAAACAAGTTACACTAAAAAATACAGAATCATTGACGAGTACATAACTATTCCAGAATCTGGATGCATAACAGAATCAGAATAATGTTCAAGGCTTGTTGTGAAGCTCACCTTTTGCCTGTCACTCATGAAGGTTAGAGGACCATGAAAACCATTTTCTGAAGTAAATGGTCCAAAAAACTCCTCAAAGTAATGAAAAAACCAACTCCAGGTTTCTTTATTTTCAGCTTCAGCCACAGTAAATGCAATAGGAAAAATGCTATTGTTAGCATCTAATGTGACTGCTGTGAGAAGCACACCACCATAAGCACCTTTTAAAAAACATCCATCAAAACCAACAAAAGGTGTACAGCCTTCAACAAATCCACTTCTTTGAGCTTTGAAACTAATAAACATTCTGAGAAATCTAGGCTCAACAAGAAGAGTAGGCCTATCATAATGTATTTTGCAGATACTTTGTGGGTTGTATTTCCTGATCAGCTCTGCATACTTTGGCAATTTGGCGTACGATTCAATGTGATTGCCTTCAATCTCATTTCTTGCTTTAGTTAGTGCTCTATACATCTGCCATTTGCTTGGATGCACACCATACTTAATCATCTCAGCTTCTACCCCTTTGGTGGACATGTTGGGGTGAATTCTCATGACTGGAACTAGTTTCTTGGCAATCCAGTCAGCTGTAGCTTCTGTGTTCTTCCTGTCCATCACACATGTGTGTTCACCTTGATAAGTCTTAATCATAAAGGTCATGGAATCTAAAACTGGTGATGCATGGATTCTCCATTTGCACCCTTCAACACCACAAACAACAGTGACTCTGCTCTTCTCATTCTTCAGTCTCATAATTGGAAATCCTTTCTGAATTACATAGTCCTTTAAAACTGCTCTAAATGCATCGACATTAGTAAATAGTTGACCTTTCTTAAACTCTATCTCTACTTTTGGGTTGTACGTCCACAGTTTTGATTTCAAAGCTTGCTGAACAGGGTCAGTTTCTTCTTCATTTTCAGAATAAAGAACTAAGGCACCCTCCTCATTGTCATCAAAATCAGAAAATGACATGTCAGATTCATCACTATCGCTATGAACATCTAAATCTTTCTCATTGTCACTATCCATGCTGTGCAGCCAGCTTGAATCAGAGCTGGAATAACTATATTCACCCTCAGAATCATCAATGGCAACAACACATACCTTGTCCTTTCCTTTTCCTCTTAAGTTCAAATCAGTGTTATGACCATTTTCATTTATCTGATTAGCTTTATAAGATGGAATAACATCCATATCCTGCACATGCACATTAATCATTCTTCCAGACTTATGCATTTCAAACATTTCACGTACACTATCATCATCTGTAATATCAAACATATGATCTGTCTTAGGAATCTGACACGTCATATGTATTAACTTATTCAGATGCCCAGGGACTTCACCGAACACCTTCTCAGCAACATCAAATAGTAGATTAAGGTAACAGTAACCAATTGGATCGATATTTGGAATTCTCACTTGTTTCTCCTCATAGTGAACAGCTATATCATAAGCAGAAAAAAGAGCCATCCTAGGTTTCAAAAGTGACAGAAACTGAGCAATGTAAGTAGCAAATAGCAGACAACTGTATCTAGTTTAGACACTTATGTCTACACTGATGACTAGTCATGAACTCAAGACTATTGTAGCATTCACTGAGTTGATACAAGTCTTAAAAGATCGAAAAATAGATCATGATCAAAACATCCATTGATTAACATGTCTAAAACAACATGAATAGCAGAGTACAGCAGCTCGTCTAAAACCAGCTACAATATCATCATATTTGGCATTGATCATTACTGACAATAACATCACATTTGTTTCTGATCATTACTAACACATTCAACTCATGATGGAACAACAAACATGCATTCACTGCACTCAGTATTCAAAAATATGATCATACAAGAGCTAAAGTACAAATTTATTTACCTACTCCACTTCAGTTCTTGCAAATTAACTGCAGTTGATGCTCAAAATTGGTTCCTAGCTCACGGTCACATATGCTGTTTATCTCTCACAGACAATCAGCCTCCCATGAACTAAGCCAGAGTTCCAATTTTCTTCTCTTATGTTTCCTTCTCTCAATGGTCAGAATTTTATCTGCAAGGCACACTCTCTTATGCTGCAAGTAGGCAGCTTGTCACCTCAAGAGCAACTTGTAACAAATTGGCGCCAATTCATGGCGCCATCTTCCTCAGCAATTGCCGCCCTGTTCTTGCCTCTAAAACTAGTCTCACACTAAAGCATACTCTTAATCAAAGCTGGACGGAGACTACAGCTTGAGTTAGTTAGTTAGTTAATTAAGAAGTTAATTAACTAATTAGATAATTAGTTAAGCATCTAAAGTTAATTAGTTAATTATCTATTTATGTCAACAGATAATTAGTTAATTAATTAATTAGATTATTAGTTATTTAGTTATTTAGTTAAACTATGCATAAATAGTTAATTTAGTGTAAACTACAATTATCAAAATGACAAACATTTTATTGGGTTTAAGTCATCACATTCTTTGGTAAAATTAAATTTCAGTGAGGGTATGTTAGTAAATTGACCATGAAGAATCTATTAAATTGTGTCCGCCTTTTTTTAGGGAGGTGATTGCTATTTCAAAATTCATAGGGGAGGTCAATGCTATTACCATAAAACTCAGGGGAGGTTTCTGCAATTATCCCTTTTTTTTTGGCTTAAAAAGAAGTACAGTTAGAGGCTCAAATACTCATAGTAGTACAACAAGGCCCTATAAAAGAATGACATAGAAAGCTTTTTTATTATTATTAGTGAAAAGGTATGAACACACATTCTCTGTGTTTGGGCGTGCGTGTATGTGCTCTCGTCTTGGTATGTATGTGCATTCGTTCTCTGATTAAAGAACGGTAACATGAAAGTAGAGGTATCAAAAAAGATGATTTTGTTGAATTTGGGTGTGTTAACTTGGGTAATGGGTATAATTGGATCAACTCATTTATACTTATTTAATAAATGGTGTATGGGTATACTCAATTATCCATTTATGACTCATTTGAAATTTTAATTATTTTTTATTTTGTTGTATGCTGTTTGACAAGAAATAATGGTATTTTATTGTTATTAGATTGGTAGGAAATTCAAATTTATCTCCTTGACACTTACTAAAAATTAAAATTGAAATTAAAATTATTTTTAAATGAATATAAATGAATGAGTCAAGTCAATACCCTACCCACCAATTAAATGGATTTAATTGGATACCTATTTAGACTCATTTAAAGTTAATGAGCGGGTTTGAACGGTCAAAGTAATTAAATTGTGATTGACAAACTACACGAAAGAAACAATATGCTGCCGGCGAAGAAGATGGGTGAGAAGGGACTATGCTTTACTTGATGGTTTGCTCTTCATGTCCTAACATTTTTTAGTATTTATATTTCAAGAAATTTTAAATTCACCCATGATCATTTCCAGGTCACATTTCTTGCCTCCTTTGTTGTATGAATCCTTTGTGTTAGGTGTAAACTCATCAAAGTATGCCAAGTCAAGGGGAATTTTCTATGTTATTCTATTATATATATATATATATATATATATATATATATATATGTATACATACATACATACGTGTGTGTATGTATGCATTATGCGTGTATGTATATATATGTATATGTATATGTATTTATGTAAAATTAATATATTTATGACATTATTATTATGTCGTCATCTGGATCTCATTTTTTTTTTATTTTTGATAAATGAAAGGTTTTGAATCAAGACCAACTTACAATCCTACTATCTTACCACCCAACCCAACCTTTTTTCCAACTAGATCTTAGGTTCTCCTCTCTACCCAACCGGTTGAACCCATTGATTCTTAGACTTCTAAGTTCCTTCGGGTCACTATCAGGTGCGAGTTTCAAACATTGCATGCAATGGGTGATTTTTTTTTTTCTGCAATAATTCGAGGCTAAGTTTGCACTTTGCAGCATCTGACGGGAAAGAAAAGGTAAACGGAAAACAGAATTGTACATAGTAATCATGTGAATTGGATCAAAATGATTGGGCAACGATCCAATAGTAATTCGACACTCAAAAATTGCGAGTTAAGAAGTTCAGGCTAGCCCATGTTATTCCTTCCACTTTGGATCCATTACAAATGGCTCATATTTTTTTCATCCAAAATAATAGACGAGGACTATCATTAGCATCCGGGCCACCTACCCTGGCAGAACCGGCTAGTCTTCTTTCTTCCTATTTTCTTGATCTTGTTGAAAGAAGGGTAGTTGTTATTTGTTGTTGGACCTTCACAACAACAACAACGTGGTGTCCTAATCATTGAAAAGTCAATGACTGGATTCTATAGCACTAAGAGCTAAGTACTAGCATATATGTAACGTTTCAGGTGGTTTAGCGTGGAACCACATTCCACATATAACATTCTTTTGAAGAATGCTATTTTGGGGCCATAGATTGTCCTGATATAAAAGAAATTGCAGGCAATAAATGATAATTGAATGATAATCTTCCTGTAATAAACGCATGATCCTGCAAAAGAGCAGTTTTTAGCCAAAGTTCCAGGTACTTTGACCAGATTAAGGACTATTAGTTGGAAAGTTTAACTTTAAAACTTCACCAACGTCTGTCGTTCTTCTATCTACTTGTCATAGATGCATTGCTTAATTATCTCTAAACTTCAAATTGGAATGGTAGTTAAAGACAAGCAAGTAAGCAAAGCATGGATGTTTATCCTCGACGCATCAATTACTAACTTCGAAACCTGATAAAATTTTGATATAAACTGCTGTGAATTTGATCTACTTCAACGAACTGGCATGCTAAAGAACTTGGTTCACTTCAGAGTTTGATTTGAAGCAGGAAGCAGAGTCATAAGTCATAACATGGGCTCAGCTACAGAATACCAGCCTCTGCTTCTTGGACTTGATTCTCATTCTCAGATTCCGGATTTGACGTCCAGTGTTATTGAAGAGTTCTTGGAGCATAGGCCGATTCCTATCCGGTGGTATCCTAAGCTATTTGCCTGGGAATCAAGGCTACTTTGGCTGCTTTCTGGAGCTTCGATTATAGTTTATGTTTTCAATTACATGCTTAGTTTTGTGACACTCTCGTTCACAGGCCACTTGGGTGCACTCGAGCTGGCCGGGGCATCCATTGCTTGTGTAGGAATTCAAGGCCTTGCTTATGGAATCATGGTAGGTTGTATCCTTATGGAATTCCAGCTGTTATATATCTATTGACTCTTTAGTTCTATATTTCTACTGCACATGTTGTGTAGACTCTTGCTTTCCTCTAAATACATGAGCTAATGTATGAAGAAGAAAATTGTTTTCCATCTTTTGTTATCCCCTGAAAAAGGAAAGATAAACAACGGAGAATCAAATATTTTGCCTTCTTTTCTGCAAATCTAGCATGCATGCTTGGTTTCTGTACATATATTATAACTTAGTTTACTTATTAGATGGTTGACTACCAATTTCCTTGATAACAAGGAAAAGGAACTTACTGAGGTAAAGAAAAAAAGAAAAAAGAGCAGGGATTCACTCAGCTGAAAATCATTTTGAATTCATTGACTAAAAAAATTGGACCAATGTGCCTCTTCTAGTGTAAACATGTTACTAATTTCCTTCTCAATTATCATTCACCTGCACATATTTCAAGCGCTTACACATATAAAAGCAATCATGTGGAGTATAATTAGTTCAAATAGCAGTCTTTTTGGTGATAATACGGTTACTGACTCCACTAATTTCTTATGCTATAGTTGGGCATGGCAAGTGCAGTTCAAACAGTTTGTGGTCAAGCTTATGGAGCAAGACAATATGGAGCAATGGGGATCATTTGCCAGAGGGCCATTGTCTTACATGTTGGAGCAGCTGTTATCCTCACATTCCTATATCTATACTCCGGCTCATTCCTCAAATCAATTGGTCAATCAGATAGCATAGCCGAACAAGGCCAAATTTTTGCAAGAGGACTGATCCCTCAACTTTATGCGTTTGCAATTAGTTGTCCCCAGCAAAGGTTTCTCCAGGCTCAGAACATTGTGAACCCTCTAGCCTATATCGCTGTTGGCGTGTTCCTCCTGCACATTTTGCTGACTTGGCTGGCCGTTTATGTCCTTAATTATGGGATCCTGGGAGCTGCTCTGACACTTAGTTTGACATGGTGGTTGCTGGTAATTTTGCAAGGACTTTACATTCTTTTCAGTCCATCCTGCAGAGAGTCTTGGACAGGTTTGTCGATAAGGGCTTTTAAAGGCATCTGGCCTTATTTCAAGTTAACCGCTGCATCTGCTGTCATGTTATGGTATGTTCATTGCGCTTCAGTCATACTTACATTAAATGCTGCTCTCTAAAGATTGATTCCTTATACTCACTGATGCTGTAGCTTGGAGATATGGTACTTCCAAGGTCTTGTTCTCATATCAGGTCTCCTTTCCAATCCTACAATCGCGCTGGACTCCATTTCAATTTGGTAAAGACATTTGCTCTGCTTCTATTCCACAGTTTAGTTATTCACAAGCTAAAATTTTGACTAAAATTGCAGCATGAACTATTTGAATTGGGATATGCAATTTATGTTGGGGCTAGCTGCTGCTGCCAGGTATGACTATAGAAGCATGAAATTGATTTTCTGCTGGATCAAACTGGACAGACTTGTAGCAACTTTAATTGTTCATTCTCCTCGCCTTGTTGCAGTATTCGAGTAAGTAATGAACTTGGAGCAGGTCATCCAATGGTTGCAAAATTCTCAGTCGTCGTGGTAACCACAACCAGCATTCTGATAAGTATAGTTTTTGCGGCAATTGTGCTGATATTTCGGGTTGGATTAAGTAAGCTCTTCACAAGTGACTCTCAAGTCATTCAGGCTGTCTCAAATTTGACACCATTGCTGGCTATCTCTGTTTTCACAAATGGCATTCAACCTATACTTTCTGGTAAGAAACTTTATAAAGCAAAACAGGCTCTGAGATGTGAAATTCACTTGAAACATGTTGATTTTCAGGAGTGGCAATTGGGAGTGGATGGCAAGCTGCTGTGGCCTATGTCAATTTGGCTACTTACTACATCATTGGCCTCCCAATTGGCTGCGTTCTTGGCTTCAAAACCTCTTTGGGAGTGGCTGTAAGTCCTGATCTACATTTGCATTGTACTACTGGCATCTATCTGTACAAATGTATGTACTGAATAACAGGCTTTGGTGGTAACAAATTCAGGGGATATGGTGGGGAATGATTATAGGAGTTTTCCTGCAATCGTTGGCACTATTTATACTAACCGTGAGAACAAACTGGAACTCTGAGGTAATCCCTTAATTGTTCGAGTTGATTATGTGAATATTCAATAGATAACCATGCAGATTGCACCACTCAAAATTTGTTATTGGCTTGCAGGTTGCCAAAGCTGCCGTTCGCTTAAAGGATTCTGCAAATGAAGAGGGACGTGATAATTCTGATGGCATTTGAGAATGTATTGTCGAATTGAATATTATCTCTTTGCAGCGTAGGAAAGTTATTTTTCCTTCTTGAAACTGCCACGGGTACCCCAGCTTCTTGTTTGTCTTTGAAATGTATGCAAGTTATTGAGGCGCTCATTTTTCTGGCAAAATGTTCAATGGATTTTGCTTCCTAGAGAAATTAGCAGAAGAATACTATGAAGTTTTTGGATTTGCTCAATTATTGCTAGCCTTTTTTGACCGCTACGAGGCATAAATGTGCACAAACAAAATCACACAGTGTTCAATTGTCAAATGAAAACGTATTGCAGTGTGGTCTATTGCAAACATTTGAGATCACATTCGTCAACAGAATCAGACACTAAATTGCTGATATCATCTAAAGTTGTATAGTTCTCTTGCCAATTGGATTTTGGTCCCTAAAGATGTAGGAAAAAATTTAATTTTGACACCCGAACAAAATTTCAAAACGGTCCTACTAGTTTTGCTGAACCTCAAAAGCAAAATGGCCCCTAATCATATGCAGCATATACAGTAATTATCTTCATCCCCATTAGGACTGCAAACGAGCCGAGTCGAGTCAAGTTTTGAGCTAATCGAGCCGAATCTCGACTAAATTTTACCAAACTCGAACTCGAGCTCGAGCTCGACGCGCCGGCAATTTCGAGCTCGAAAAAAATAAAAAAAAATAATTATTTTTATTTTTTAAAAAATAAATAAAATAATATTTTTTTAATAAATAATAAAAATATTAAGGATATATATGTAATTTTACTATTAAAATAAAATATATATATATATATATACTTAAAATAAAAAAAATTATATATATATACTCGCGAGCTTAATATTTTGAGCTCGATTTCGACTCGAGCTTGAATCGAGCCGCTCGCGAGCGGCTCGATTCGTTTGCAACCCTAATCCCCATATCCTCATGTTAAGATTTTAGAGTATTCATATAAATGAAGAGTTAAACTTCATGTTGATTAAAAGTTTTAGAAATGCAATTGATTACTGCAAGATCACCTCTTTACTTCTATGTTTTTAAACTTGGATTAGAGCAGCAGGTCCGACCGGTCGAATCGGAAATCAACCAAGTTTTCAGTCCGAGTTATCTAAAAAATTGGATAGATAGAAACTCGGTCAAACCAGCTCAAAACTGGGTTTGACCGAAAAACCGGAAGAACCGGTTTGGTGTCAAAGTTTTTTTTGGAAAGGTCAAAGCATTTTTAATATTATGTTTTGACCCCTAGATTGTTAAAAATTATTAATATATCTCAAATATTTCATACTTTATAAATGTTGTTTTAAAGTTTGGTGTTATTTTTCAATCTAGTCCATAATTTTAATTCTAAACTTGTTAATGTTCATTGAATAATATAAATTGCTACTTGATCATTCTAATTTCTTTGTATTTTCTTGTTAAATATATTTGAAACATCAAATATATATATGAATATACTTTTATTAATATTAACATGCTCTTAGGTATTTTACATACAATATTTTAATTTTTAAACAATTTTTATTTATGACATCATCCGATTCAACTCCGAGCGAACCCATTGATACCTAACCCCTGAGTTCGATCGAGTCGATACCCGGTTCGAGTCTTAGCTTTACTTTCGCATACAAGGCATGAGCTATTTACTACCAGCATCCAAAATTAAGATGCATCTTAGTATTAAATTTGTGTCCTCGTCACCTCCTGCAAAACTTTTCCATTTCTTTATTCCTTCTCAAAAGATAGACCCTAGGGAAGAAAACAGCGATTTGGCCCTTGGTACTTGAATTTTGGGCCTTTTCGAATGCTCATAAGAGGCAAAATGGAGGCCTTTTGACAAACAATGTTTTCAAATAAGTCAAATTCCGCAGTCTAGAACTTGCAATCTAGCATGAAGTTCAGGGGCTTTTCCAGTTGATTTTAATTTGTCCAGTTTTGTTCATTTGATATAATTCTTACAACTTTTGAGATAAATTCATATAACTTTGTTATAATTGTGAATTTAGTTGTATGAGTTGACAAAATTCACGTTTACGCCAATATTGTATCATTTTATTCCAAATATTGTAAGCATTACATACTAAACGGAGTTGGACAACGGTTCAACCGGAGAGGCTCTGGATCCTGATCCAGCAATCTTGAGTTCGGATCCTTTTAATACTTTCACTCTTCTATAAGGATCTTCTAGCTTCTTACATTGTTCATGGCTTGTGAGGATGGAGCCGAATTGGAAATCCCTGAGCTAGCTTGGGAACTAAATTATGGGTAACTTTCTCATTATGAGTCAGCTTTTCCCATCTGAACTTTTTTACAACATTATGCATGAATATGAGCAGGGCAAATTATACTTTACCTCCTGTGGTTAGTGTTTTTGTACATAATCCCCCTATAGTTTCAAAAACTATACATAACCCCCTTATGATTTGAATTAAAGTATCAAAGTAATGGAATTTGTAATATATAACTGAATCACCTAAAATATCAAAAATACCCCTATGTAAAGTTGAAAATTATTATTAACTACAGGGGGGTTATGTGTATATTTTGAAAACTATAAGGGGATTATATGGTAAAACATTAAATCATAAGGGGGTTATATAGTAAAATATAAAACTATACGGAATTAGTGCGTCATATATATTATGTTTACATATTTTGATCACTTCAACCATTTTAATTTTGAAACCAGGATAATTTTGATATTTTTAAAGGTTCTGTTACGAATGACCATTTCCATCACTTTGACACTTTAATCCAAATCATGAGGGAGTTATGTATAGTTTTTGAAATTATAAGTGGATTATGTACAAAAAATACTAAACTATAGGGGGATAAAATATAATTTACCCATATAAGTATTGCTACAAGTGCATCCTCGTTCCCAAGGCACATTCTTTCGTTGGAATGCATTCTCCGTGTACCTGCAAATTACATCCTTGACAAATAGAAAGGCAAAGTGATAAAGCTTATAATTAAACATAAAAAAAAAAAATAAGACTCACGTGATAAGATGGTTTTGTATTTAAAATTTGATTATGATAGATTGATAAAAAGGATGAGAGAGCAAGGGTGAGAGAGGAATTAGTTAACAAAAGTTTATCCACAATGGGAAAAAATAAAGATGCTAGGCTTTCAGGGGAGAGATATGAGAGAGATAATGTGTGATTAATGTGAAAGCGAGTAAAATAAATTCCTTGTTTACTTAGCCAAGTAGGATACAGAATAGAAAAATGGATAAATATGAGAATATGACTTTATATATATATATATATATATATATATATATATATATGTATATATGATTTCTGTAATTTAATACTTATGAATATAATAAGATGGTGAAGTCCTCAAACATTTATTCAAACTACGGATCAAGACCAGACCTTATTATTTTGGGCTAAAAATCGGCCGCTCATTTTCAATTTTAAAAGTTAAGAAGTTCCTTTGCATAGATATCGATTGCATCAGGTGCCACCCAATCTGGGCCGTTAATACGTTGGCAATTCGGGGCCTTAGAACCATTCAAGTCCAAGATCCATTCAAATGTCCCGAGATATTTGGCAACGTACCAATTTACTTGTCCATAGCCTCGAGACGCACCCTAACTGGTAGGTACCTTAGTGAGGTAATCTTGTTATTTTTTGATTGGCTCTCAAATTCTTCATATTTTAATTTTTTTTTTCTTGTAATGTTTGGAGTCCACACGTGAAAAGAAACAAGAATCCACACGTGTATGTATAATGTATATAATATTCAAAAATATATGTATTCCATAATTACCTATTATCATCTACGAAAGATAAACTTAAATTAAACTGTGGACCATAGAAAAAGAGGGGGAGGGATGGGTTGGGTGGTACGAGGGGAGGGAGTGTAAGCAAGAGGTCTCGGGTTTTGAGTCCTCCTGTTTACACTAAAAAAAAAAAAGTTACCACAATTAAGGACCATAGAAAAGAAATAAACATTGAAAACAAAAAATAAAAGATAAAAAACCATGGCTAAATAAGTGAGGAGGTTATTTCAAGACTATCCTTATTCAAAAACCGTATATCTCATACCAAATCACTTTTACATCCTGATCACCTAATAGAATTAGATTGTAAAAAGAAGTTTCAGGAGGTGCGTTCTTCCCAATCCTCTCGTACTAAGAAAAGGTCATCTGAATGCCAATCTATATTAGCACCATGGTGCTGTGTGGACAATGTTTTTGGAAGAAAAACAAATTGCACAATGAGTAACAACTAAACTAAATCAAAGTAGAGGATGGAAAGACTGTTTCATACAAGACTACAACCTCAAAACATCTCGAACATACATGACAATGAAAGAATAAATCGCATTGTTTGTTCGATTGAAAAATTGCCTGTCTAGGTCAAATTGTAACTTCAAATCTGTCAGCTCACCACCATTGATGCACAAGGCTACCAGCCTGCCTGAGTTTTGAGAACAAATTAAAGCATTGATCATATGTGGAGTTGTACCTCTTAGTCCTCTTACCCGAACAACATTTCACCCAACGATCATAATGACATTCCAAGAACAACTCATCAATCAAACAAATTGCTCCACTCTCCACCAATCTTGGGATCAAATCCATTTCAGTTCCTTCAACATCCATTTTAAGGACTACAAAATCTTGCTTGGAAAATGACCTTATCAACCAATCTGCGAAATCAAAGGCTTGTACAACATTTTGCTCCCCCTTGTAGTCCTGAAAAACTTGTGGCCGTCCTGATTGAATCCTGCCTGTATATTCCCTTTTTTTATTTCTTGTCCCAAAGACTAATGTCTCATTCCTTATCCATGCTGCATATGGCAGAAGCGTGACATCCTTCTTCCTTTTGTACTCTTCATGAAAAGATTTGTCTGCTTCAATTGCGAAGATTTCAAAGTTTTTGTTTTGCTTTGGATACAGCTTCTTAAACCAATTTCCAATCGTTGAATCGTAAGTTCGAGCTCCCGAGTCAATGTAAATGTACCTCCTCTTGTAAATTAAATCAACCATGGTAGGGAGATACCTGAATAACCTGATGCTCTCGCGGTTCTTTCCCTGTTCGGTCCAGTCTTCCATTGGTTCTTTTTCTTCCAATGGCTCAAGATCGCCAATTAAATCCCGCTTGTACTCTGGAACTGTGATATTATCACATCTTTGGGCAGTATCATCCGAAATCGAATCTTCCAAACTTTTTCTTAGTACTACTTCACGAAGAGAAGAGGTCGAATTCAAGCCTTTAATGTCTCTAAATGTTGTTAATCTACAGCAGGTGAATAAACTAAGAAAAGAGTTAAAACTATACTCATCTTTAACTGCTATGTGAACAACTAAGTACCCTCCAAATCTAAGAATCCTACAAACTTCAGAAGCAATTTCAAAAGGCTGGTCAACTAACACAAAATCCAGACTAGTTCTTGGACCAAAAAATGCGAAATCAAAAGTATTGTTTCCAAATCGATCAAAACTTTGACCTGAAATCATGATAACATCAGAAATACCAACACTCTTCAATGCATTGACTTCTTGATCCAATTTTGTGCCTCGGATGCATAATGATTTTGAGGTTGTAGAAAGGTATCCTTCTTGAGCCAGATGTTGAAACACTCCATAATAGTAATAGTAGTGGACTGCTGCTTCTGATCTGTCACGGGGCAAACCTTTTATGGGAGGTGAAATGCCGTATTTATCCAAGATGTTAAGAACATCGTCATTTTTCAATCTGGGGAAGCTGGTACTTTCCTTCATCTTGGTTATTAATGATAAGAGAAGAATAACAAAAATCCCACATGAAAGTATCTTACAGTGGAGATTCTTCAAGAAACTCATGATTTTGTTCACATATACAATGACTTTGACAAGAATTGAACAAATTCGTACTTTATTTTGGCCTGCTACTTAAACTCGGGAAACTATGGTCAAATAATTTAGTATGGAAGAGTACCAAATATTTTTTTGCGTAAATCTTGTATATACTAACAGTGTACACACTATCATATGAATGTCACATAGGTGAAATTTGGATTTAAAATTCAAATTCAACATATGTGACATTCATCCAAACATGACAGTAGATACACTGTCAATGCATAGTAGGGATGGACGCGGGTGGATACTCGCCGTTCACCATTTGGCTGACCCGACTCATACCTTGCGGATCAGTCATTTTTTGACCCTTACCTGCCCCGTATATCAGTGGATACCCCCGGTTATAAAGTACTTGCTGAAATAGGGTCAGATCAACGGATATCTGCCCCCGCCCCACTTGTCATTTAATTTTTTAAAAATAATTTATATTAATTTAATTTTGTATATTTTACACATTCATATAAGATTTAATAAAGATTTTTTTCTTAAAAAAAGTCTCTCACCAAGAAACAAGTAGGCGAAGAGAATACAAGAAAAAGGAAAAAAAATATTAAAAGAATTCAAAATCAATAAAAGTTTGAAATAAGTAGCACATTTTCTTAAATATATGTTCTCCTTTTATTAAAATCTTTTCTATAAAACATAATATTATGATCTCTACAAATGAATCTTATAAATAAACTATAGTCTCTCATATTTATAATGCAATTTGTTCAATGAAATTACTTATTTAACTCTAAAAATATTATTTTATAATATGTGTATAAAAATAAAAAATAAAAAATATATATATGATGGGCGAGTCAGGTATCCACAGGTTTTTTATTATGTGATCCTAACCGGCCCCACATCTTAACGGATACCAGACCCTCTTTTGACCCGATCAAATAATACAGATCGGATATCCTAATTTTCGGATTGGATATGGAGGGTTTTCAAGTTAGCGGATAATTTTTTCCACCTCTAATGCATAGAAGGAAGATTAATCCACACTTTTTAGGAGTGCTAATATCATTTGTTCTAAGAAAATAATTTGTCAGATGATAGATTGACATAGGATAGCATGTGAGGTACTTAGGACTCGTTTGATAAAACTAAAATCCAAAATTGAAGTCTAAAATCTGAAATTTGAATCCATTAAATTATTGAAATATTAAATATTGAATTTGATACATTTGATTGTATATCACATTAAGTAAAAAGTGAATAGGTTATCACTTATTTTTGGAAGAAAATTTTGCTTAGAAAAGTCATTGCCATTTAATCAATTCATTTGTTCAATTTTTTGGTATCAAACGCATCTGAACATATTAAGATTTGAAATCCATTAAGTTTAAGTGATAAATGGGGTCATCAAACATGGCCTTAATTTTGCTTTGTTTAAGATCCTTTTAACAAGGTGGCGGAGTTAGGATAACCTATTGATCAGAAATTATTGCAGAGTTATTAGTGTAGCCCACTTTTTAGCCACTGACGAGTGACGACGCATGGACAACTCGCCTACTAAGCGCAGTGCATTCTCACCCGCCCCTGGAAAATTGAGCATGTGCTCATCTATGCATTTGATTTGTGACGTCCATATAATTTTCAATAATTGAGATTTAATGCTATTAGGAAAATAGAGAATGATGAAGAGGACTGTTCTTGAAAAATTTTTATGTATTATTTTGCAAACACATTTTTCAACCAAATCCATAACATAGGAATCCAAAAAAAAAAAAAGACACACACACACACACCCCCTCTATATATATGAGAGACACTTTTTTCAATCATTTTTTCAGTACCTCGTTATTTTACATACAAAATATCACAAAAAGTGTTAAAACACTACATTAATCAATATACAAATTTTGTTAAAATAATCCTCAATCCAAACAGAATTAATGAACACTTTTTTTTTTTTTTTTGGTGCGAAAGAGTCTCAGAGTATACTCTATTCTTTTTTTTTTATTATTATTGGTCTCCTCCAAAAGAACCTTAGAACTATTACATAAATATAACCATGATTCTCTTAAAAATGAAACTTAATTGATCAATGGGTATACATCAACTTGATCATCGCCAACAATCCACAAGGGGTAGATGCCTTGCACTCACTAGCTTGCATGGCATTTTAAAGAAAAAAAAAAGAAAAAGAAATGAAAAGAGATATGCTTGACACAAAAATTTTGGATATAAGTTCCAAAACTGTTTGATATATTGGTAACTAAACTCTGAGTGCATTAATGTATTGTGTTGTAAAGTATCAATTGATTGCTATGAACACCTTAAAATGAATGTGTAAAATTATGAACACCATCCCAAGCTTCTGAACCAATCTTATTTCTGTTGATTCACTAATTGTCTCAATAGTTATCAATGATGCTATTAAAGTGTAGGGCGGCTGAGGCATGAGCATCCATTACAGTGGACACGAAACATTTAATTGTTTGTCTACTAAAGTCCAGTAACAGGAATAAAATTTCACACTCTTCTGAGAATGTGTCCAGAACAGTGGTGATTGTTTGGGCAAGGTTTTTCACTTGCTTCTGGTAAACCTATGTACGAAAATGCAACTTTTGGATCTCAACAACTGAACGTACAAAAGACAGAACCCTCATGCCCCGACAATTTCATAATTAGCAGTAATTGAGATTATACTAAAAAGGAAAAAAAGATTGTGATTTCGATCCTCAATACAATAAAAAGCTAATAGAGGTCATGCAGTACTTTTTTTCCCCCTCACATAACATTTAAGTTACCATGTAAATACATACGTTCATATTTATTGATTCCGTACTTTAAAAATAAAAAAAAACTAACACCTGAACCTTCTCTTAACGAGTGTTCATTGGATACCTGTTGGCCAAACAAATAAAAGAATGAGATGAAATATGGTACTCTTTTGTGACCTTAGATGTATATGATAGTAAGACCATCTATGTAAATTTTCTTTTGTCCGGTACTAATGTAACATACAAATGGAATAATTTTTTTTGGGCAAATCAGCAGTACCTAAATAGTACACCTACTCTAATCTATACTAGGGAGGGACAAAAGGAGAGAAAACCACCTCTAAACCTGCAGCTAAAACTGCATTCTATGCTTTATGTGGAGACCAACTCCAATAGGGCAAGTTGGTTTAACAAATACATCACTTGAAATGGTTTACATGATGCAACCCCCACCTATAACCTTGTAGGAATGAAATGTTAATGGTGTTCCCTCTTACCTTCTGGTGGAAACATGGACTGGTTTCATAGCATGCTAAATATAACAACACAAGCATGAGAAATAATAGGTGAATGACACTGAGTATGCAGATTATTGAAGGCATACTCAGTGAATGGATGAAAGCTGTGACTGGATGAAACTCGTAAAGTGAACTTGGAGCACCTTTCGCTAAAACAATACTAATCAGAGAAAATGTAATGTACAAAATCTCCTCTGGGAGCATCAATCCACTGATTTTGCCGGAATCAGGTGGTTCTGAGATTCTATACAACTTGTAAGAGTATCTAACCAATCCCAGCAAATTCATTTTCAAAAGCTGTTGACTGAATTTGCAGTCTCAATTGAGGACGGTATACAAACAAAGGATTCAAAACTGACTTGAAAAATCTCTTGTTTGGTTCGATAACCATAATCATCTAAGTACCAATTCTTCTTTTGTGTCAATTAAACAGCTTTGTTCAGCAGCATCATCAAAGTCCTCGTCAACATTATCACGATTATCATTATCAGCATGGACGATAACATTTTTCTTCTGTTCATCTGCATATCCTATTAGCTCATAAGCTTCTGCTTTTTCTTCTGCAGACTTTGCCAAAGACAGAAGGATATTCTTTGATTTTTGATCAGGGATCACTCCAGTAGATCCCATCTCATTGTACCAGATTACAGCACTGTCAAAACCCACATTCTTGCCATGTGCATCCATAATGGTAGTGAACACAGTCTGATTTGGTCTGATACCACACAGACGCATTTCCTTGTACTTCTCCATCATCTTATCAAGATCATTTACTTTGGCATATCCTTTTATCAGAGTTCCATAAGTGACAATATTGGGTTGGAATCCATCTTGCTTTATCCTTTTAAAGAATTTCTCAGCACCCTCCATATCAGATACATTGACATAGGCTGACAACATTGTTGTGTAGGAGCAAAGATCCGGTGTACACCTAAAACACAAACACGTTATCTCAATTTGTTTTTGCTGCATATGGGGTAGAGGAACATATTCTAAGTTCGTTGGCCTCCATTACGTGAATACATAGATTCAGTGGTCCAGTTACAAATAAAAAATGTATTACTGCAGTATACATGGTTGAACAACAACTCAAATGGGTTTCGCCTACATACTGTAAATCATTTGCAATTCCAAGTCGCCAAGGAAAATATGCTTGGGAAGTAAGAGTCGATGAAACATTAGGTTGTAGCTAAGCATGTTTTCATCGCAATGAGTAATGATGTTGGGCGATTATTTCATAAAAGTAATTGTCCTATTTATTTAATGGGGTACCTAAGTCGCACCTTCATATCTTTATTTCTCAAACTAAAAGGTCAGATATGAAAAGCTAGTCATATAAGAAACACTCAAACCAATCTTTAAAAAGTGTAAGCCTCATTCATGTAGAAAACCATGCAAAGCAATTAGAATCTCAGATTTGATTTTGATAAACCTAGTCATCAGAACGTACAATTCCGTTCATATCCAAATTATCTCCAAATTCAACACTTTCAAACAACTCTTGCAATATTAAAAACATTAATTTACAATGCTATACCCATTATTAAAAAACATTGCATAAAAGAACAAAATCCACATGAAGTCCTTTTTTTTTTTGGTTAGAAATAGCAACTTTTACTAGAACATAGCCCAGTTTTCATCAGAACAGAATTTCTGTAGCTGCCGTACAGATACTATCATCCTTTTCTTTCTACAATGACAAAGTAAACACCAAAAATAAACAGCCTACACCCTAGCAGGATAAAGATCTTATGAAACTTCAACCAAGGAACTACTCCCAAGGCCTCAAGGATCTCAACCTTGTTTAGTTTTGGCCAGCAGATAAAGGCTTTGCTAGCAATACATGCAGACTTCAAAGGGTTTATAATGCCAGTGCATGGTTTGAACTACAGAAAAAGATGATTAGTATGCATGCATGGATGTATGTATGTCAAGGGTGAGGATATTTGGCTAAGTTTTTCTTTTCCTGACTATAGGTCAACTTCTGTGCTGGATCATTGCCATGGAGCTTATAAGATTCTTTATGAAAAAAAAAAAAGAAAATTCATTCTTCAAGCTGTTAAGGCTGGTTGCTGTTATGAAGTTATAGTTTACGGGAACTTATGAACCGTCAAATTTATACCTCCAGACTCATCCTATGCTCCTATTATTTCTCCAAAGAAGAAACCAGGCAAGAGAGATGGACACTGAGGTGTGTAATTATTTTTCTTTTTCTTTAATTTTTGATTCTGGTCATAATTGGAATCAGGGCCTTACTGCCTTAAGAATGACCCATCAACATCTCCCACAAATAGACTGTCATGAATTTATTTATATTCTGCCAAAATTTGTAAATGTTTTATGTCCTGACTTTTTGGGTTGTACAACACCAACAGACTGTAAATACATATCTATCCAATGTTATCCAAATATACTTATCCATTTAATCTTTTCTACTCCAATTCTAAGGATGATTTCTCCAACAATTAGCACATTTTTACCATAAGTCAACATTAATTTCATCAGCAAGTACCCAATGGAGATTAACTGTAAGCAAGGTTAACACAATTGTGTACAATCCTGATGTCATAACAATTACGAATAGCAGTTGGCAATTATAAAGTACGATCATAAATGATCTATGAACTCAAAGATGAAGCTAACTAAGAGTTCTAATAATGATCACATTTGATGTATTTCTCAATTAGTGGACTTCTACAACTCTATTCTCAGGCTTTCACTCATGATCCCTGTTACCTCTAGCCACCAACAAACTTCAAAGGGAAGTTGATTTATCTTAGACAATATTGCATGCACTGTGATCAGTGATCACAAAGATCACAGAAAAACTAGGAGCTCATTCTCTAGCTCTTTATAGAAATAAAAGTTCACTGAGCATTTAGAAGAATTACACCGAGAAAATTTCACAGATATTGCTTAGCAGAGAAAATGTCACCTGTCTCTTCGCATGCTTTTGAAGACAATGCGAGCTTGTTCAATCATTCCCGAGATTGCAAATGCATCGAGCAAAATGTTATAAGCTTTCTGGGATGGCCTGGAAGTGTTAACAGGTTTGTCATCATTGTGCCAAAAAACCTTAAGAGGAATATATCCAAAATATACATACTAAAAAGACTGCTCTGTTTGTGAATATTTTGCATGTACATATTTTATTACCAACAAGTGATAAACTGCTTGACCAAGAATCAAGTTGAGAGAGCTTTTTGCTGACTAGAAGTAGATCAAAAATTTTCAACTTTGCTCAGAAGTACAGTATTAGTCCCTAATTACGAAAGACAAATTTAGGCATTCTTTTCTTTTTCTTGAACCTGAAAAGGTGATAATGAACTGCATCTGCTAAAAATTCTAAACAGATTATTTAGTGGATTGGAGATATGGGAACACTATGTTACTTACAAGCTCTATATTTGTGAAGTACAACTGAGTAGAAATTAAAAGAATACACAACAAAAATTTGCACGAATCTTCCACGTCAAGAAAGAAAATGGCCTTATGCATTTGGAAATTGAAGCAAATTTTCTCTGAAAAGTTTCTGTTCTAATACAACTTTTTGCATTTGGTGTACTTTAAGATATTTCAACCGAGGTTGCACCAACATAATAAAGATCATAGTCTGTAAAGAAGCTTTGTTTACCATGAACATGACTGTAGAGAATTTAGCTATGTACCTATCTTTTAATCATGAGAAGTAGTTGATCAACATGTGCAAGAGGTAGGAGCCGCATATTATCATTTTCATACTTGTCCAAGAACTTGAGGACTTTGAAAATAATTTTTCAAGATTATCAAAACAGACTGTCAAGGCGTTACACGTGTCTTTTCCAGTCTTTACAACTAAACAATTGGAGCATCAGTTGGTTCATTGGTATTATATTGATAGAATAAGGGTTTCTCTGCATAGTTAAGCAAATTGCAGAGTCAATCTTATCCTAAAGCAACTTCCAAAAATTGGTTACGTTTCTAAATTACAAAAGCCTCCCATACACATAATTATTATGAGTTATTTATTGTGTCATGCCTGAACTATAATAAGTTCTAAAGAAAACCCAAGGGCGAGCATCCACTTGAGCAATGTACTCATTCATTGCAACAAAATACTGGTAAGTTCAGAAACCACAACTTTTCTGCATGCAATAGCCTTCAAAAACTGATGCATAAAAGCTTGAGTGGAAAAAATTTAAATTAAAGAAACCAGTTTAATGCACAAAAAAAATTTCTGATTTTGACAAAAATCTGCAAGAAAGCAATTACAAACCTGACACCTGCATCAAGCATCTCTTCAAAAACAGCTAATGCCTCTTCTTCTCTTCTAGCTTTTCCATATGCTTTAATGAGTAAAGCATAGCTTATAACATCAGGCTGAACTTTGGCCCGTTGCATCTAAAATTAAGCATTTACTTCAAACCTCAGATAAATGCAAATCAATGGAAACAAAAGTAATACAAATTACATATATAGTAAAGCCTTAGGAAGACCAGATGGCAAATGCTGTGCATGTATCCATAAGCAAGCACCAAAGTGCAAGTAGAAATAACAAATACATACACAAAGGTTATACAGTCTTCCGAATTTGTCCTATCAATAAAACTTTTCTTCATCAAGGGAAAAAAAAAAAGAAATAGAGAAAGGCAAAAGGTAGTGCTACATAAATTTCCACAGCTTCCCTCTGAAGAAAATAGAGTAGCATTATGGCTAAATGAGAAAATCCAGAAGCACAAATTAGACAGCTGATTAGCTGCAAAATCATATACAAGCATTACCAGAACAGAATTTAACTAAAGAAATTTGTTTCTCCAAAACACACACACACACACATATATAATAATTTATTTATTTATAGATGCTTTAACATTTACCTGGTCATAGATTTTTGAAACCTCCTTGTAGTTAGTCTCAAATGACATTAAGCTATTATACGTAACTGTTGTTTGCTTAACTCCTCGCTCAGCCATCAGAGAAAATAATTGACGAGCTTTATCATAATTTCCTGCTTTCTTGTACATGTAAATCATCATGTGGAACATCTTCTGATCAGGTTTCAGAGGTGAAGCATCCTTGCTTAGAAGAGATTCAAAGATTTCTTCAGCTTCTTTGAATCTGTCAGCCTGTAGTATGCACAGGATGGTGAAGGAGTACAAGCACCCATAGTAGGTACAAGTAGGCACGATAACTATGCACTAGCAGGATCTGTCATTCATTGTCAACTAAACTGAAAAGCAATCAAAGGCAAATGAACACACACAGGAACTAAAAACTGGTAGAAGTTGAGTAGCTAATCAAATAGAAAATTTAGGGGAAAAAATATAATGAATTTTGATTTTTTAGTGTGTCTGTCATGATATCACTGAATTCAATGGAACATTCATCAACTGCAATATGTACAAAAAGTTAGACAAAAAGTAAGCCATAAGCAGCAAAAATTGACTGGTTGATGCATCAAAATTGTTACAGCTCTCTCATTTAAAGAAGCAGGTATCTATAGATATGCCTCAAACTCCATTTAGATTAGTACAAACAGGGTAGAACACTTTAGACATGAAATGAATTGGACAAGCTATAACTAAGTCAACATGCACCCAAATGATTAATCATTTTGCATCACAATGTTGCTAGGCAACCCGCATTCTAGACATGCTTTGTTGTTTCAACCTGGAAACTTCAGGCCCACATCATAATCATGTATTAACTCCTCACTTTTCCCTCCATCCTTCCAGATTGAACAAGAAATGTGTTTACATGGCACGTTGAAGAAATCATGCAAAAGAAGCCAATATCTTGCTTCTCACTTGTTTTACTTTTACAACTCTAAAATCCCTCCAGTAACAAAATTTGTTGACGAATTATCCTTTTCATGTAATTCATAAGCTTTTCAAATCTTGCCCAAAAAGGTTTATGATTTTCCCCACTGGCCACTCATAACCTCCCTCATACCTGTGGTCTTTAAAATAATTCAGCTTCAATTTTCTCTCAGAGAGTCAGGATCACTTAAAGTTACAAAGTATTTACATCTCACTCATGCACGAATCTGCCTGTCAAAATAAATTGATTTCTTTTAATTACTTATCATCAGAGTAACTTAAATCCACTTAAGGTTTTAAAGCCATAATAAAGATCTTTTACGACAAAGAACAACTTGGAACTGAGAACTCAAAGAAACTATGAAACTGCTCTAACAGAGAAAGCATTTCCTTAAGTCCAAAGAGCTACCCAAGAAGCCACTTCATTAACCAGTTTAATAAGCAGGAAGATTAAGTTTCCTAATGTATTATGCTAATTCATGCATAATTTGGGAGTGGGAGCTAGATCTTTCTATAATAGTAAGAACATGATAAACAGTCCTACAAGTGTTCATTTACATTAGTTATGATAAAAGCTGCAAAGTGTCTGAACAATTAAGAGATAAAAGAAAATGCAGCTATACCTCAACAAAGGTTTTAAGGATTATCTGATATGTTAAAGCAGAAGGTTCAGGGCCTGTAGACTGCATCTTCCGAAATATTGCTTCAGCCTTGTTATATTGTCCACCTTTGCCATACGCTTCCATGAGGGCAGTATGGGATATCACACTTGGTGGATATGCTTTTCTGTTCATGTAGCTTAGAATCCTCTCTGATTTAACAAAGTCCCCAAGTTTTCCATATGCTGTAATTAGCATCAAAAAATCCATTTCATTAAAGTCCCACCAGTGCTCTGTTCGAAGCCATTCAAGCACCTAGTCAAAAGGTTTATCACATAACAATCCATCAAAAACACATTTGAAAATTACAAAAATCAATCAAGTCAACCCAAACATGCATATGCTCAACAAGGAGAACAAAGTAAATAATTTTAAGTGAAGATTACTCAATCAAAACCAATAAATACAGTAACAGATAAACTGCAGCCAAAAATAATTTTCAAATGAGATAATGGTCAGGTGCTCTCAGGTATTACATCTATTCATCAGCAGGTTAATTTTAAGCATAAATCCAATCATGTAGCTTTTGAAACCTCCAAGTTTGTGCCAAAAATGTGGTGATGAAGCTAGGTGAACACTCATTAATGATTTTGCAAAATGGTCGAGAGAAGTTAAATGTCTTGAAACTAGTTCAAAATTTCAAGCCAGAAGATTCATCAATTAGAACAACAATTTTCATATGTCTTAATTTAATGAAAAAACCTCACTCAGGTCTCTATCTCTCTATAGTCTGTATCTCTTTAACCCAATGAATACTATCTTTCACAACCTTCTCATGGAATCTAACAGCCACAGAAACCATATTACTTCATATTCTTCTAACTTTAGAAAAATAACAAAACCTAAGCACTGAAATATATGTACAGCAGAAACAATCACATACCTCAGCAACAAGGTTCCATTTCTTGAGCTGCTTGAATCTTACTAAAGTTCCAAGAACCAAGTCTTTGGGAAGAGACTCATTCTTCAGCCTATGGTTTTTGAGCACTGAAACAGCAGAACCCTCCTCCTCAATTTGGTTCATCAGTCTCCTCCAGCTCTTCTGATCTGCTTCATCATGGGCATCTTTAAAATACTCAACTTTCTTCCTCTTTTGCATAAACTTCCTCGGTGCCAACATGCCGAGGCATACCACCTCAGCTCTTTTACATATCTTAAGATTGCCATCCATAAAATTACCATTACTACTTGAATTGCCACTACAGAAACAACAAATAATCATCTCTTAGCCCAACTTTTGCAAGCAATATACTCGTGTAATATCAATGGCAAGAAGCGAACAGAAATTTAAACGAAGCAATAATTAAGACAACCAACCTTCACGGAATACCATTAAGGTGACTACCAGTAAAAGTCCCTATTTTAACACACTTCAAGAATCTTTACTACCATTCTATAATTAACACCAAAAGCCCAGAAATCAAAAATAGAAAAGCTAATAAAATAACCAAGGGAATAACTAAACAAGAGTCTTATCCTATTGTTCTATTTAGGCCATAATTTCTTGTAGGTAAAACATCATATATAAAGCTACAACCCCATGTTTCAGCTCTAAGAATTGGACTAAATTCTTTACTCAAGTTATTTAGTACATTTAGCAAAGACAAAAATTTTTACGATCATTCAGCTAAAAAAGAGGGAAAAAGAAATCCCCAGATAAGATTACAGCAGAAAGAATAAGATTTAAAAAAAAAAGATTTAAGGACACAAACCTCCACAAGGAAGAGGAAGGAACTGAAATTGACGTGGAAGGTTTGAGAAACATCATCATCCTGACAGCTTCAGCATTCAGGCAGGCATTCTATTCTTTCTGAATTTCTTACTTTCTACCTGAATTTAAGCGTTTAGCTTCAAAACTCCCCCCATTTCCATCAATACGCAGGGCTTAATAGTGGGTTTTAGGAGAATTTGCTAAGGCCTAAGGGAATGGATATTTTTTTGGATATTTCATGAATTAGTAGTCAAATTAAATCCGCTTGGGAGGACAGTTTGGAGGAGTACTATATCGTTATTGCAGATAAGCCCCGGATGTTCTTGAAAACCTTTTTTTTTTTTTTTAACTTCATGCCTAATAAAGATCCGGCCACCCGCCCCGCGGTGGGCTATTGGGGCCGCGGGAAGGGGTGGGGGATTTTTTTTTCACCCATTTAGAAACGGAGCGGCTCCCCACCCCATCCCCGTCCCGTCACTCGCTTAAAAAAAGTAAATATATAAATATATATATGTATATAATTATATATATAATATTTAATTTAATTAGTTATAAATTTATGATAATGATATTATTAGTTATATGTATTATTTAATGTATATTAGTATATGTAATATAATTGATATTATCAATTATACTAATAATTATATATAACTACTAATAGAAATTATTAATTAGTTACACTAAATTTACTAATACATTTATACTAAATCCCTAATTACACTTAATACAATAACATTTTTTTCTCAAAAAAAAAATCACAAGCACAATAATGAATTGGTGATTATATTTGTACTAAAAGTGAAAACTTGACTACTTTAGTTGTATTTATTTCATCATGTTGGATTGTATTAAAATAACTTTTGTTTAATTATTTTTATAAGTTTCAATTATGAAATTACAATAAATAATAATTTGGTGATGTGTCGATATTTTAGTACTTGATTATTTGCTAAAATTTAACTATAATAAAATTATATAACAAATTTTAATTAGCCCCACGGGTGTCGATATTTTAATACTTAATTATTTGCTAAAATTTAACTATAATAAAATTATATAACAAATCTTAATTAGCCCCACAGGGGAAGCGGGGCGGGGCGGGGGATGGGGGATGGGGCGGGGGCGGGGGCGAGGGCGTGGGGACATCCTTACTGTTTTACCCAAAATATTTTGATTATTTCTTAGCCTGATTTATAGACACTTTTGTGTGTCTCCAAAAGTTTCCTCTAATTTTAAAGTTAACTTTTCAAAAAACTTTACTTTCCCATAATTTTTTTTCCTAAGTATTTGAATTTTAAAGTGGTCGAAAAATCGCAACGAATCTTCTGTCCCATTTCCTGTGCCACTGTCTATCCCACTTTTTATCATATTACTATTTCTCCTTCATAAACATCATATTTTAGTTCTTTTTTATTTTCTTAAAATCCAATAACTATTAACTGAACAAAAAATAAATACAATAGTTTAAAAAAAGTAATATATGATAGAAAATTAAAAAAATACAACAAAAAATTCATTAAAAATCTCATTTTTTATGCATTTTGATTTTTCAAAATTATTAAATTTTATGTATTATTCAATTAATAGTTATTGGATATTAAGAAAATAAAAAGAAACTAAAATATAAAGGAGAAATATTAATATAGTAAAATGTGAGACAAAAAATGTCATAGAAAGTGAAACAGAAGACCTGTTGCGTGGAAAAATACTTGAAAGTTTTTCATCACTAAAGTATCAATTCAATTGATGGCAACTCTTATCAATCATAATAAAGTTCAGGAAACTTCGCAAAGACGTACATAAATTTAAATCAATCTTGGTTGAAACGAAAAAAAAGGAAACAAAAATTAGTTTGCCACTTGGTGAGTAGGCCATTTCTTTAAATCTCTATACTGTCAAAATGAAATCATTTTTGTGCAATCGCCAACTGGATTTCTTTCTTTTGCTTTTCTCTCATGATTTATAACCTTAAATTTCGATCATACGAATAGATAATTTAAGATAGGGTAAAATACAAGGAACCCCCTTGTGGTTTCGCAAAATGACACCTTACCCCCTATCGTTTAAAAACCTGCACATAAATACCTTAAACTTCATAACTAAAGTGGAAATTACCTTCTGAACCGGCTTAGTTACCGGTAGCAGGTCAAATACCCTGGCAGGCTGTCCAATTCCTTCACAAAAAAGAAAAAAAAAGTTACTGTCTAGGGAAACTAATTTGTACGACGTCGACCAAAGAGATATCTGCGATTCGACTTCACTCTCCCACCCGATATAAGCATACATAAGAGAGAGAAGGCAGAAGCGAAGAGATCCGCAACACTCCTCCTTTCTCCAGTCTTGCAATAGTATTAGCAGCATGCGACACCACCAAAGCAAATTTGCTCTGAATCGGATTCTGCCATACAGCTTTCTACTATATCTTTTCCGCTTGAATGAAACTTCCAGAACTCAACTCCCCCGTTTCTGAGCAATGAAAGGTATGTCTTCACTACTAAAGGTCGTCTCATGTTGCAGAGTGTTCTAAAGGGTATTCAAACTCAGAATAAAAAATTTGGATGGAAAATCTTGCGATACCTTATTCCTTTTTTCATCAATGTTGTTCCTACAGACCTGAAGCATTGGGTCTCTGTTTTAACAAGCCTCACTGCAATTTCTTCTCCTCAGATTCGAAGTCCGTAACAGCTGCAATCTCTTATTTTCAATCTTCTCAAGCTTGGCAAACATTTCTTTTTGACATCTGCATTCAAGTGATTATCAGCACCAATTTTCTTGACAAAGCTCGTTTCTTGTCAATATGTATTTGTCTACTCCAATCGCAACTCGTTCTTTTTCTTCACACCATTAGCTTTACCATGTCTGTCATTGAATGGATCCTTAGGTGAAAAATTGCTAAAATACATAACCAGTTCAATTTCCATATATGGCAAGCAAATTTAGTCAATGAAATTCCATATATACCATTTTCTGGAAGTTGTAGATTTTTAAAAACCAGAAGACACACGGATCGAACACTTTATCCAAAACCTGTGCCCACTTAAAAAGCAAAAAGACAAAAAAAAGGAATTAGCAGAAGTTGAAATACTGGTCCTGCGGATTTATTTAATATTTGTATTTGTAGCCCTGGGTTAGTTCTTCACTACATTAATTTCGATGAGATCGGTTAATTTTGGCTCAAATCTGCTTTAGCCTTGGGAATTTGTTTGAACCTTGCCTGAGTTTAGCAGTCAATGAAATGTGATGTTGTAATTTCGATTCTTTAATCTGTAGTGGATTACTCTCCATTCATGGGGATCGAGAAGGGTGTTGTTCTGCAGGAAGCGAGGGTCTTTAATGATCCTCAATTGGATCCTAGGAGATGTTCACAGGTCCAGTTTTCAGCATGCCTTGTTACCTGATATTCGACCTACACATCTGGTTAAAGGTCAATTTCCACTTTAATTATGAAGTTTATGGTGTTTATGTGCAGGTTTCTAAACAATAGGAGGATAAGGTGTCTTTTCGTGAAATCACAAGGGGGTTTCTTGTATTTTACCCTTTAAGATATTCCATTGCACAGTGCAAAGTGTATATATATACAAAACAGATCCCTTTGTGTTTGTAATAGAAGCCATTTAACAGAACCAATTTGTTCTCTAATGAAAGACAGTTGACAAGATTCTTATAGTTAGGCTTAGGCTTTTTAAGGCTAACTGTTCAGGTATGAAGAGCTCATACTGCTGCTACATAAGCTTTCGATTCACAAAGCAGAAGAAAACAGGTAAAAGTCTTCAACACCTTATCACAATTGCGCTGCAGAATGGGTAGACAGCGAAACTCAATCATGAAATCAATAAATGATAACATTCATGATCAGCTCTGTAAGAAATTTTCAGAATTCCAATATCAGATATTTGAATATAATTATAATATAAATGCGGAAGTGTACTTGAATTCATGTTGACAAACTGGCACTTGAATCCTTGAAAATTTTGGGATGATTTTCCACATCAACACGTATTTACCAATCCTTGAGAGAGTCCTTTAGTTTCTCTTTGGTATCTTTCCTGACGATGGAATATCAGGGAAGAGTTATTTTATAGTACTAGAAAATATGACAATCAGAATACGTGTGATTTGGGGACCATAACCCTATTTATAGGTAACATTCCTATTACCTTTTGGATTTCTATTTCATCTCATCATAGAAATAGGAAATATCCTTAAATCCATACACATTAAAGGCCCACACCCTATTAGATACATTAAATTTAAGTCATATTTGATCACTTTAATTGGACTTAATCTTATTTAGCAGTTTGCAATATATAATTATTCACATATAAGTCCAGCATTGGATTAAGGATCTAATAATCTCCCATTTGGATTATATGTGTAACCTTATAATTATATTTTGTAATTAACCGTATGAACTCAACTTTACTGTCATTATCAAAATGTATTTATAGCCAATTCGGTCCATCAATTATATCAACATAGGATCAAAGTAGCCTTTGTTACAATTTCGTAACTCGACCTATCAATGGTCATATATATTGATATAATTAAATGACATAAACCATGATGTGGATGTATAGTATGAAAATTTCATGTAATGTGATCATAACATGCCTATTTTCAACTACTCCACCTTAAATTTTCATAAGATTAAATCATACCAAAATCAGAGTATAAATAAATCCAAATTTTATCTATGTATAAAATATTCTTAAATCATTAATAATCGAAAAGTATTATAAAAGCATTTAAAATAACAAATTCTCATTAAAACTGTACATCATTTAATAACATGATACCCATACGAGCAGCATGCTCATGAAATATTTTGGATACAATTCCTTAGTAAGCGGATCCGCAACCATGGAGTGTGTTTTGATATGCTCTATCGATAACTGTCCACTCTGTACTCTTTCTTTAACAGTCAGGAATTTGATATCTATATGTTTAGATTTTGTCGAGTTCCTGTTGTTATTGGAATATAGGACTGCTGACTTATTATCACAAAATAATTTGAATGGCCTTTCTATACTATCCAATACACATAATTTTGTGACAAATTTGCAACCAAATTTCATAATTGGATACCTCATAACAAACTGTAAATTCGACAGTCATAGTAGAAGATGTTATAAGAAACTGTTTAGCACTCTTTCAAGATATGACACCCCCAACTAACAAATAAATATAGTCTGACGTCGACTTCATAGTATCTTGGTATCCAACATAATCGGAATCAATATACTCAATGATCTCGAGCTTATTTGACCTCCAATACGTGAGCATGTAATTTTTTATTTTCTTTAAATACTGTAAGACTCATTTGGTTGCTTTTCAATGATCTAATCTAGAATTACTTAAATATCTACCCAACATTTTAGTAATATATGCAATATTTAGATGCGTACATACTTGAACATAAATTAGACTCCCTACTACTGACATATAAGAAATCTTTTATATCTGTTTTTCCTCAAAAGCATTCTTAGGACACTATTCAAGACTAAATTTATTTTCTTTAACCACAGAGGTGTCATCTGATTTACAATTTTACATGTCATATCTTTTAAGAAACTTTTCGATATAACCCTTTTGTGATAGTTTCAAAATATTCCAAGAACGATCCCGATGTATTTGTATACCTAATACAAAAGATGCATCACCAAAATCTTTCATCTCAAAATTTTTAATTAGAAATCTCTTGATTTCATGCAATAGGCCCATATCGTTGCTGGCAAGCAAAATATTATCCACATATAATATCAGAAAAATATACTTGCTCCCACAAAATTTATGATATATACAATTATCTAAAAATTCATCTCAAAATCAAATGAGATGTTCACTTGATGAAATTTGAAATACTATTGTCGAAACGCTTGTTTGAATCCATAGATGAATTTTTTAAATTTACAAATCATATTTTTTGAATCTTCCGATACAAAGTTTTCTAGTTGCATTATATAAATCGTCTCATCAATATCACTATTGAGAAATATTGTCTTTACATCCATCTGGTGTAACTCAAAATTGAAATGCGCTACTAATGCCATGATAATTGTAAAAGAGTCTTTCGAAGAGACCGAAGAGAATGTTTCTTTATAGTCGATACCTTCTTTTTGTGTAAATTCCTTAGCGACAAGACGCGCTTTGTATATTTTCACATTGTCTTTTGAATCTCTCTTGATTTTAAATATCCATTTATAACCCCTTCTGGTAATGGGACATTGTCTTTCATGTATTTAATCTTCTCATTCATGATATCGATCTACTTTTAAAAATTTGAGTTTTTCATGGCTTGACAGAAGTTGATTGGATCATCTTTCATCAATCAGTGTCATTCTCATATTTTTGGAGAAAAATAATGTAATCATCTGGTATTGCACTTCTCCTTTCTCTAGTAGATCTTCTTAATGGTACTAGTTTTTGGAGAGAAAGAGTTTGTTCTTTTAGAACCGTTTGTTGTTCGACATTGTCTTGATTCATTATGTCATGATCAAGGTCAGGAATGGGATCCTGAACAAAATCAATGACACCTGTGAAAATATTGACATATTTCTCTTTAAAGACAAGTTTTCTTACTATATTTTCTTCCCCAAACTCGACATCCTCAAAGAATCGGGTATTTTCTGTCTCGAAAATCGATTTAATCGTGGGATCATAAAACTTGTAACTTCTGGATCTGTCAAAATATTCAATAAAATACCAACTAATCGTTTTTAAATCCAGTTTCTTTTCATTTGACCTATAAGGTCTTGCATCAACTGGACATCCTCAAATATGTAAATACTTTAAATTGGGATTTTTTCCTATTCAAAACTCATAAGGGGTTTTGATAGTTGTTTTAGTTGAAACTCTGTTAAAGATATATGCTACAGTTTTAAGTGTTTCTTTCCAGAGTGATTTTAGTAAGGTAGAATGATATATCATACTCTTTACTATGTCTTTAAGCGTTCTATTTCGTCTTTCAACTACACCATTCATAGTGGGTGAAACCGGCATAATGTAATGTGGAATGATATCGCATTCCATCCACATTACTCAAGGTATTTAGCAAATGGTCCTGAACGTTGTTCACCTGAACTGTCATATCTATTATAGTACTGACCACCACAGTCAGATCTGACGCATTTAATCCTTTAATTGAGTTGGTTCCCAATTTCAACTTTATAATTTTTGAACACATCTAGTGACTGTAATTTTGCAGAAATGAGATAAATGTAACCATATTTTGAAAAATCGTATATGAATGTTATAAAATATTGTTGACCATTCCAAATAGATGTAGAAAATGACCCACAAATATCTGTATGCATAAGTTCTAAAACGTCTGAGAACCTATTGGTTTCAAATCTTCTTATATTGGTTTGTTTTCCCTTTATACAGTTAACTCAATCATCAAAATTTGTAAAATTCAAGGGGTCAAGAATTTCATTTGATACAATTTATTTTATTCTCCGTTTGGAGATATGTCACAATCTCTTTTACCATAATGCAGCTGAATTCTCATTGATTAATTTTCTTTTTACTCCTCTAGTACTCAAATGTAGAGATTCATTAAATAAAATAATTGTATCAATTAAATATAAATTATCGTAGTGCATTAAAGAACCAGAACCAATTAATTTTGAATCACGAAATAATTTAAACTTTTCATTTTCAAATGAACAAAAATAATCAAATTTGTTTAACGTAGAAATAGAAATTAAATTCCGTCAAAAATATGTTACAATAAATGTTTCATTAAAATTCAAATAAAATACGATCTTTAACAATAATCTAAAAATCCCTATTGCCTCAATTTGAACTGTTTTACCATTACCCACGTAGATATATCTTTTATTATCATTAGACTTTCGACAATTCAGACAACCTTGCATAGACACACTGATATGAATTGTTACATTAGAATCTAATCATCATGTGTGTCTAGGTATCAAAGTTAAATTAGTCTCAGAACAAACCAAATTAAGAAATATACATTTTTTAGCACGCCAAACGTGATAGTTGGTGCAATATATCTTTATATGCCCTTCAGATCCACAGAAAAAATAACTATTCTTTCCTTGATCAACTAATTTCTTTTGTTGTTTCTTTTGTGGTGCTGTACCTGCAGTTTCTTTATCCTTTTTTCTCTTAAGTCCCTTGCTTTTATTATTAGTGGTTGAAACTAGATGAGCACACTCTGTCTGATTTTGTTTCAACCTTTTCACTTCTTCTGCATAGTGCGAGATGAGCTATTTAGAGACTAATTTTTGATAGTTGTAACTCACCTTAAACTAACTAAACTGTGTAGGAAGAGATATGAAAATCAAATGCACTAGTAACTCTTCAGAGAGTACCAATTTAAGTGCATTTAATTTTGAAACAAGATGAGATATCTCCATGATATACTCTGTGATATTATTTTTATCACTATATTTCATTGAAATTAGGTGTGTCAAGAGCGTACTAATTTCAATATTTTTGTTCTTGACAATTTTTTTTTCAATGCTTTGATGGAACTTTTTAGCGGTTACTATCGTTTCTGACATTGTTCCTCTGAATGCTTCTAGAACGACTTTTTTTAATGATCATCAGACACAAGCGATTTGATCTCTCCTATCTTTTCTAATCTCTCTTTTCATCAGAGGTACTCTGATCTGTAAGAGGTGGGAGAGAATCATCCCTTAACACAAGGTCGAAATCCATTACTCCAAGTACTATTGAGAGATTTTCTTTTCAAAACTTGAAATTTGTGCCATTCAGCACAGGAATACTATTGATATTGATAGTAATATTCGTAAGATCATTTGCAACTGAACAGAATACATAATATAATTAAACAAGCTCACATAGACCATAATAATAATAAATTCAAATAAAGGTAACCTCATCTCAAGATACCGATATTCCATTAATATTTTGTTTTTGGACAAAAATATTAACTTTTAAGTGATATCTTGACGCAGTAATAAAAACTGATAATAATAACATGTTAAAAAATAAATTTTTCTTTGGGCTAATTTATAATTCACATATAAAAATCTGAATAATTATCACATGTTTATTACCACAAATGAACATGCAATTTTATTAAATATTGATCTTCTTTTGAGCTTATCAATATTCACAAAATCACAAGTACTCAACTAGTTATATTCTAAAATAAATTAATTTTCACAATAGAGGTCACTTTGGTAGCATATTATTTCAATTAATTTATTCCAAAAAATATATAATCATACCAATATTTAAATTTAAAATTATACAAATTACACAAAAATTTTGATCAAAGTCAACTTTGATCAAGTCTAGTCAAAACATGGTTAAACCTGGTCAAACTAGTTAATTGGATCAAGACTTATTGGACCAAAAGTTCATATCCATAATTTGCCCCAAATTTATCATTCAAACCCAAAATTTTCTTGAAATCCATAAATATTTTATAAAACTATATATTTAATAGGCCAAACAATATGAACTTTTGTAGGGTTTAAATATCTTGTTTATCTTTATTAGGGTTCATTCAAATTAAAGAAACCATAATTTGTTTAACATAAATATAGACATATTATTCTTGAAAAAAAAATATAAAAAAAACCCACAAATTCCTTATCCCATTAACCAAGCATGGACTGCATATTAATAATAGTACTATGACATGCAAGTCCTAACAAGAAGTACGCAAGCCGGACAATCAAAAGAACCAGGCATGGATTGCATATTAATAATAGTACTTTGACACGCAGGTTTGACCTTTCAAACTAAAGGCAGCATACAATTTCTTAAAAAAAAATAAGACAACACATGGCTATTCAAGTCCAAGCAAGAAGCAAGAAGCATGAAGCATTCGGATCCAAGCAAGAAGCATGAAATATGGTTCCATCTTAATTTTATGCCATTCAGCCATATTTGAATGAACGAAATAGTAATACTACTTTTCATGAATAAGACCAAATTAAGCACCACTTTGAAACTTCAACAATTCAAATTCTGATATTGGAGAATGTCTGATACTACTTGTAAGAAATTTTTAGAATCCCAATATCAGATATTTGAATATAATTGTAATATAAATGTGGAAGAGTATCTGAATTCATGTTGACAAACTGGCACTTGAATCCTTGAAGATTTTGGGATGGCCTTCCAGGTCAACGCGTATTTATCAATTTTTGAGAGGGTTCTTTAGTTTCTCTCTGGTATCTTTTTTGACGATAGGATATCAGGGTAGAACTATTTTGTGATATTAGAAAATATGACAATCAGAATACGTGTGACTTGGGGACCATAACCCTATTTATAGGTAACATTCCTGTTACCTTTTGGATTCCTATTTCAGCCTATCATAGAAATAGAAAATATCTTTAATCTCTACACATAAAAGACTCACACCCTATTAGATACATTAAATTCAAATCATATTTGATCACTTTAATTGGACTTAACATTATTTGACAGTTTATAACACAATTATTTACATATAAGTCCAATATTAGATTAAGGATCAAACAAGCCCAAGTCAAAAGATAACTCAAATGATAAACAAAACCAACTATCCAGAAGTTACAATCAACAACAAAGACTTTCAACTGCCCTCAATGGAAAAATAACTGGTCTTCAGTTGCCCTCAATCAAAATGTTACTTGTCTTTCTTCAGATATTACAACTCTTGCAACTTTCTGGAGGAACTCTCAAGCAATCTGAAATTCCTCCTCAGTACCACCACTAGAAGTTTCTAACCTTCACATTGGCGTGATTAGTCTCATCATCCTCACTGTCAAACGTCACTAATTCATAGTCACTGTTCTCTACTTTATCATTGTCTGAGTAATCCGAATCTGAGGCATATTCCGGAAGTTGAGGAAGGGTCAAACACTGTTTCTGAGCATCAAGATAGTATATGAAGCAATCCCCAGCCATATTAGCTAGGGGTAATGGCCTCAGCATCAAGTGGCTTCGTATCCCTCCAACCTGAGTAAAGGATATGCATGGTGACAATGAAATCCTTGAGATATTGAATAAAGCACCGGGGCATCTCTGAAGTTGTAACCCCCCATTTAGCTGGATAGGACCCGATCCTCCTACTCCTCCTCTTCTTATGAAATTCTACTGGCAACATTTCATAGCCATGAAGTACCCTTTGCACATATATGTGATGAATCATGTGAGGGAATTCATGCCAAGAATATTTCCTTGGATCCAGTTCTAACCTCATGTTTGTCCATAGCTTTATTCCAATCTACTAGATACAACATCCTGGCCATGCCCACATTACATGGGGGATATGCCTTGCTTCTTGTCCAACATATTGACCCAAAGTTCTCGTGAAATACAAATATCCGTCAGTACCAGATGCATCGATAAAATGCAAGAAAAAGCACAGTCGCATGGGATACAACCGATTCGATTCATACATCCAAAGGTGGCTCCTCCTCCATGGATCAATTTGATTAACTTTGTTTGCTCATCATAGTCGGATGAGTTTTCGGTACTGACCACCTCTACTATTGGAAAATTGGAGCATAAACAAGGATATCAAGACTATATTGAGGGCTAGAAATTGAGTTTAGCTTCTTCATTCATCAATACCTTATTTATACTGTTTACAAAGAAACAAACTAAAACAATTTCAACTAACAATTCTCTAAAAAATCTCAACAAAAACTACTTGATAACATGATTTTCTACTTAGCAAATTTCAGCTAAAATATTTATTAACAAATCAATATGATTTTTTGGTTAACAAATATCCTAACAATAAGACTTATTCTTCTGCTAACTAAATTATTTTGGTATTAAATTCAATTTGGAAAAATCTATAGGAAAATTTGGCATATTTCAACACTCCTTCTTACCACTTTTACTGCAGATCCCCAACTATCTTCTTAAGCGTTCAAACCTTATTTTAGACAAGGCCTTTGTAAAAATATCTGCAATCTAATCATCAGTCTTCCAATGAACTAGAACAATTTTTTCTTTCTTTTGAACTTCTCGAAGAAAATAATATTTGATTTTGAGGTGTTTAGTCTTCCCATGAAACACTGGATTGTTGGAGATAGCTATAGCAACTTCATTATCAACAAAAATTTGGATAGCTTCTTGTTGAACATGATTTTGATCAGCTAATAATTTTCTAAGCCATAAGGCAGCGGCAGTAGCAGCAACATATTTTGCCTTAGCGATAGATTGAGCTACCATATCTTGTTTCTTTGAATTTCATGAAAAACATCCATGAACCGAAGTTGAACAAGTATCTAGAATTGCTCCTCATATCATCATATGAACCAGTCCGGGCACTATCTAAATAGCTATGTAAATCCAATTTTCCTGATTTTGTAAAGCAAACTCCAAAGTCAGCAGTGTCCTTGACATACTTAAGTACTCTTTTTATAGTTTTGAAATGCAACTCTCTTGCACAATGCATAAATCTAGACAGTAAACTCATAGCATACATAATATTAGGTCTTGTTGTTGTAAGGTACATTAAATAACCTATAAGACTTCTATATAAGTCTTCATCAACTTTAACTGCTCCATCATGTTTGCTGAGTTTCTCATTCTCTATCAATGGAGTGCTAATTGATTTGCAAATCTCCATGTTGAACTTTTTCAACATATTTCTTGCATACTTGTGTTGACTTATGAAAATTTCTTGTTGAAATTGAACAACCTCCATGCCAAGAAAATAAGGCATCTCTCCCAAGTCAATCATTTCAAAGATTTGCTTCATCTACTCCTTAAACTGATTTACCAAGATTAGCTTACTTCCTGTAACAAACAAATCATCAACGTATAGTAAAACAACAATTATATCATTATTAATAAATTTACATAAAGCGTTGATTTACTCAAACTCTTCTTATATCCAATCTTTAGAAGATGATCATCAATCCTGCTGTACTAAACTCTTGGTACTTGTTTTAGGCCATATAGTACCTTGTGAGGTAGGTACGCTTTGTTTTCTTAACCTTTCACTACAAATCCTTGAGGATGCTCTAAAAAAATCTCCTCCTCTAAGTAGCCATTCAGAAATGCTGACTTGACGTCAAGTTGATAAACTCTCCATCCTTTTTGAGCTGTAAGTGCTAGGATCAATCAGATGGTGTTAAGTCTTACTACTGGTGCAAATGTATCTAAGATGTCCACTCCAAATTGTTGAGCATATCCCTTGACGACCAACCTCGCCTTGTGCTTGTTGATAGAACTATCAGCATTTAATTTGGTTCTAAAAATCCACTTCACACTAATGGGTTTCTTATGAATTGGTCTGTCCACAAGAATCCAAGTCTGGTTCTTTTCAATCATTCTCAACTACTTTCATTGCCTCGACCCACTTCAAGTCTTTGATAGTTTTTTTATGATCTACTGGTTCAAGAACTACAAATTATATTTGTTATAGATATCAGAGAGTAATCTGGTACCTCTAACTGGAATATGATCTATTGACTGATCAATTCTCTCCTTCTAAGATTCTTTAGATTCTGATCTCTTGGAATATTCAATTTTGAAATTGTTCCAATCCCATGCTGTATATTCATCAAAATGGATGTCTCTAATGACTATCATTTTTGCAGTCAAAGGTTGATAAACTTTATTAACTTTGGTACATGCTGCAATAGCTAAGTTTGCCTTTTCGTCAAGTTTGCCTATTTTTACATCAGGAACATGTGTGTAGCAAATGCAGTCGAACACCTTCAAATTTCGTACCAAAGGTTTGTATCCAAACCAAGCTTCAAATGAGGTCTCGCCATTCCATAATTTTATAGACAACCTATTGAAAAGATACACTACAGTGCTGATAGATTCAACCAAAAATTTCTTTGGCAATTTTTTCTCAAACAACAAACACCTAGTGATAAGTGACTAATTTACATAATAATTGTATGATATTTTATATTATTTTTAGTCACTTTGATTATATTATTGGAAGAAAATGAATCATTTTGGCTATAATTGGTGAAAAATACTTTTAAGTGGTTAAATGAGGTTTTTATCACTTTTTACTTGGATTTTGTGTATTTTAACAGTTTTGACATATTTTCGTATTTTGGCTATAACTGAGCTACAGCGATCGGATTAAGATGATTCTTGAACCAATTTGAAGATAAGAGATAGATTTACAACTTTGGTGAAGACATCGAAATCCAGTTCGAAGGTGTTCCAGGTCAAAAAGCCGAATTACGGTAGCTAATTTCTATTGGTCGAAGCTAAAACAGGGCAATGAGTAGTCAAGGGTATTTTGGTAATTTCTATGCCTACACATATCCAAATGAGGTGATTCTTGATGCATTGGAAAGCTAACTCAAAGGGCTACAAGTTTCATGTTTTGGTCAAGAGCTAAATCAGCTTTTATCATCAAGAAAAGTTCAGTTTAAGTTGACACAAAATCGGCGCAGAGTCGGAAATTGAACAAAAGTGCACCAAAATATCACTGTAGCAATCCGGCAGGAACTTGGCCGGATTGTGGTCAGAGAAGGCTGCTCTTTAAGTGGAAAACTCAATTTCACCTCCATTAAATCACATGTAATGCTAGACATGTGAGAAACATTACCAGCTGTAAAAGGGAGGTGTAGGCCTAATTTTCTTGACTTCCTTTGTCTTGAAATAGCAAAAAATTTGCAAGATTGAAGGAGAAGAGAGGAACATACGGGAGGAAAGCTTGGAGTGCAGAAATGTAGCTCTTGCATTTTCTGAGTGTAGATTAGTTTAGTATAGAGTAAGTATAGTTCATCCATTCTTGTATATTGGCTAGATTAGGATGAAGATGTAGATGAAGATGAAGGAATTGAAGTTCAAGTGACATGGGTTATCTCTTCTCCAACTCTTTATCTTTTGTATCAGATTCTTAAGTATAGTTAATATGCAAGTTCTGGATTTTGTGTTCAATATGTATCTTTAAAGTTTATATCTTGGATTTGGTTGAACTTACTATGATTGTTAGTGTTTATTATTTGGCTATTTAATTGCTATGATTTGAGCAAGTTATTTAGCACTTTAGCTCTTAAAATCATGATTAATCTAGTACCATTGATTGTAATTATCTAAGGTGTTGTTTCTGTAATAAAAATTGAGATTTAACACTGGTTCAAGAAGTGCTAAACATAAGAAATACACTCACGAGAGTAGAGGTGCACCTATACGGTTTTGGTGATTAATTTCACTGAAAAAATGAATTTGTAACTAATTTCATAACCATGAGAATAGGTATGGATTAGTTATGAGTATAATTGATTCACTACGAAAGTAGGTTTCATATGCATAAGGAAATTACACCATAACTAAACTAGATAGTAGTATTCAATAGTCCAAATATAGCACTTGCATGAGTAGTTAGGGATACCATAACCTAAGGAGATTTCATTTGTTATTTTGCATAAGTTCAGTAGGTTTCATTTCTTATAATTCATTGATAGTTTAAATAATAGAGAAGTTTTAGTAGTACCAGTAATTGTTCAATCTTCCTCGAGGGATCGACCCGATATATGCTCTAAACTACTAGTTGACCTGTATACTTGCAGTGAAACGGGTATAAATCAGATTTTTTAACTTGTACGTATATTAAAAGCCCGTCAAGTTTTTGGCGCCGTTGCTGGGGAAGATTTGGCAATATCAGTGTGTAGAACAAGTTTATTAGTTTAGACATTTCATTAGTTATAGTGTGAATATTATTTTCTGTTATTTTTGTGTTTTATGTGTGTATGTGTTTTATTACCTATTTTTCTTACTAATTTTACTTTTGAGGTTGTTTAAAAGCAATTTTAGGTGATGAGAAGGGTAGGTCAATTTGGAGGATAATGCTTGAAAAGTGGAAGATTGGCAATGGATGGTTACCAAGTGCAAAACTCCCTCAACAGAGGTAACCAAGAATTTACTGAATGTATGTCTTTTGAAGATGGTTTAAGGTGCTTAAAGGCTAAATTTGATGTTATGATGTTACAAGTTCAAATGGACACAATTATGCATGAAATTGAGCAAGGGATGAATGTTAATGATTTTAATTCTTATCATGTGGTTTGTGACTTGTGTGGAGGTTATCATACTACTAATACATGTAGACAAGTACAAAATATGGATTATTATGATGAATTAGAGCATTACAATCCTTGTTTTGATCAATACAGTGCTAATTAGAGAAATTCTTCTACGTATGGTTGGGATAATCAATGTGGATATAGCGATTCTCCAAATTTTTATGATTACCAACCTGTAAGTGTCCAATATGAATCAAAACCATCTTAGGAGTTGGCAATAAAGAAGTTAGCTAATGCACCTCTACCTTGGGAATTAGAAAGTGAACCATTAGCTAATGATTCTAATGCATCTTGGGAGCTAACTGTAGAAAATTCTTCTAATCAATTTGATTTAGCCATAGAAAAGCTAGCAAATGCAACCTCCAATCGTTTTGATAGGGTTGATGAAATGTTAGATGAATTAACTTCTCACTTTGGTAAAATACAAGACCAATTATATGCATGGTGTGAAGTTATTTCCTCTAATGATATGCAAAATGGCCCTATTATGAATAGTGAGAATGTTGTATGTGACAATGGATTAAATTTTGATCAAAATGATGAATCTAAATTGTGTTTCAATGAGGAAATGTCCATTTCACAGGATAGTACCTTTGGAGCTAACATTGAACTGCAAGAGGCGAGCCTTAACGACTCATTTTTCACCCCTCTTAAGGAACGTGTTAATTGTATAGGCTCTATAGGTATTATAACCCAAGAAAGCTATGTAGATGTTCCTTTGGTGAGTACTCAAGTGGTGTATGTACAAGGTAATATCTATGATTCACTTGAATTAGGTAAACTACTTCCACTTCTTATATCATTAGAACACGTGACTCATGTGATCGGGTCACTTTTTAATGATCCACCACGTTCAAAAATGGTGGATTATTCGTTAACTAAGCCTCCTTGAAAAATGAGATAATATAGTCAAGCTAATGACTATAAAGAAGCGCTAGTTGGGAGACAACCCAACGATTTCTTGTTTTTAGTAACTTTTAGTTGTTTAACCAGTGTTTTTGTGTATTTTGTAGGTGGTAATGGCAAGGGTTCATGCAAATGATCTCAATTGCAAAAGTGTCTATATTGAGGCAAAAAAGGAGTTTTCATGTTCAATTGCTGCATTTCATGCATTTAAAGTGTTTCATGTTAAAGTTGTGTTCATACATGATCATGTTAAACTTGGATTTTATTCAAAGAACATGAAAGCAAGTGGATACCAGTGGAATGCGGAAGGTTGGCCAAGCAAATTTGGAGGAAAAACTACAGAAAACAGATTTTTTTGCAGCAAATTCGGCCCTAAATTCGACCAAATATTGGCCGGATTAAAGGCCGGATAGTCAGGGGAGAAAGAAAAATTTTTTTGGCGCTACTGCCTTGAATCCAGCCGAAAATCCGGCCAAAAATTGGCCGGATTGTAAAAAAAAAAAAAAAACCATTGTAGCAAATCCGGCCGAAAATCCGTCTAGAAACTGGCCGAATAGGCAAAAAAAAAAAAAAAATCTGCCACGAATCCCTCCAGCAATCCCTCCATGAATCCCTCCAATTTCTGGCCGGATATGAACAGTAACCAACATAAGAGAAATTTGTGAACCGATTCCTCACAATTTTCCTCCCTTCTTCTTCAACCCCACTCACACACTAACACCTCAAACACACACCACTCACTAAAACATCATTTTTTACCATTTAATCTTCAAATAACCTTCGCCAAATCATTTTCTCCTATCCTCTAGAGTGAATTTTATAGTTCGTATTCTTTCAAAAATAACTCTAAAGTGGTTTCAAGCTTACCATTAGTTAGGGTTGTACCTTCTTGAATCACTCAATTGAGGCCGAATGGGGGTAAGTTTCTTGGTGGTTGTCACATCATATTCATCTCTAAGCATCACCAAACCACCTTGAGGTAACAAATCTTCACCTAACTTTGTTATTTGAATTTTGCCATGATTCAATATTTTCTATTTTTAGGCAATTTTTAATATGTGAAGTTAAGTGTATTTATTTGAGCTTATTGATGCTATTGGTGATTGTTAGTAATAAATAAATCTTGTGGTTTGCATTTATTGTATTTATTTGGTGAATTCTTGCTAGTTTTATGCTTAATTTGGTTTGGTGACAAAGTTGCACATTAAGTGGCCAATGTAGCATTTTAATTAGTTTAATGGGAGTTTTTGATATTCATGTGAGTAATTTAGATTACCTAACGAATGAAAAGATGCTTGGTTGAATGATTTCTTGAATTCTTAGGTAATTCTAAAAGAAGAGGTGAATTGAAGATGGCCTTAATTGGTAAAATTCATAAATGCACTTATAATCTTTGTGGTTCAATGGTTTTTAGTATTTCACGAATTCTCACGAAGGTCATTTATATTTTGTTTTGGTGTGTTTGCCTCCATTTTGAGATTACTTTTATACTTGAGGGGACTTGATCATTGATGGCAAAATGTATAAATGGAACTTACCTTGCTCAACATGGTGGGCTTATTTTGTGAAATTAGCATCCCTTTGCTTTGGATACTAATGCATATATTTGATTAGTAAAGATTAGCTCATTTCATGTTTTTATCCCTTGAACATTGTATGGTTCCACATGCTTGATCATCTTTCCTTCTTCCTTGAATTGCATGTTTTCTTCTTGTTGATTGCAACCTTTTATTCTCAAGGAGTTGTTTTGTTTTGAATTTTTTTTTCAGGGTGCAATAATTGAACTCTCCATTCTTTCCCAAATAAGGTTGAAAATTCATCACTTGGACATGGATTCGGATTGCGCAAGTTCAATTGAGCAGTATTTTACTCTTTATTTATTTTCCTTTTCTCACATTGAGGACAATGTGAAGTTTAAGTGTGGGGGATGAAAATACTGGACTTGCATTTACTTGCCTTGTGATGATATTTTGTGAATATAAATGCTTAGAAATGTTGGAATTGTGTTTGAATTATTTGCCATGTGGATAAATTGCTTGAATTTGGGTTTGTTCGCAGAGAGTTTTGTCCATTTATAAGGGAAAACTCCTTTAAAATTTTTCTCAAATCTTTTCTAATATTTCACTGTGGCTCAAAAATTCTTCAAATTTTTGCATTTTTATTCAAAAAGGGCCAAAGTATTCCAACCTTAAGTGTTTAATTCTTCCAATTGTTGAAACTTTATGTGTATTTTGGAAAGTTTAGTTCTCATTTAACTTGGAAATGGTTATTATGGAATTAGGATTTTTACATTTTAGAAAGTATATTCGGTAAAGTGAGAAAAATTATGCCTATGATTTTATATGTTTAATGAGATTTCTTCTCTTTACTTAATATTGCAAACTAAGTGATTGATATAGTCAATAAAGGTTATACTCCTCCTTTGATTATTTTTATATAATTTTCTATGAGGGAAAAATCTATTTATTTTCTCATAAAAAAAGGAAAAAAAAGGAGAAAAGAAAGTAAATAAAAATTGTTCTACTCCAATGATTCTCGAACTGAGTAACCGGGGGTTGGCATCTACGAATGTCGACATTCGCGTAAAAAGGTACTTGAATTAAGAGTATGCATAGCAACTTGAATAGGTGAAATATTGAGTAATCGGGGATCTTCACCTAAAAGTGTCAATTTTCGCGTAAAAAGGCATTCTCACTATTTAAGTAAAATTAGTATGAATAAATCCCTCTTAGTTGTAAAATTTTGAAAAAAAGATGATTATAGGAGGAGAAAAGTTATAAAACGACTATGTGATTTGCTTATTTGTGAAATTAGGTTAGGGTGAGAGATTAAATTTAACTTGTTAAAATTAAGGTATAATTGTCTTTCCTTTACCTGATATTATGAGTATTTAGTGTAAATTGAATAATTTTATAATGATTGTTTTCCAAGTCATGAGGAATTAAATTTGACAAAAGTGCATATATTGTTTCACCTCTTGAATCATTGTAATTGATTATGTGTGGATTGCTTGAGGACAAACAATAATTTAAGTGTGGAGGAGTTTGATAAGTAACTAATTTACGTAATAATTGAATGACATTTTATATTATTTTTAGTCACTTTGGTTATATTATTGGAAAAAATGAATCATTTTGGCTATAATTGGTGAAAAATGCTTTTAAGTGGTTAAATAAGGTTTTTATCACTTTTTACTTGAATTTTGTGTATTTTGACAGTTTTGACATATGTTCGTATTTTGGCTATAACTTGAGTTACAATAATTGGATTAAGATGATTCTTTAACCAATTTGAAAATAAGAGATAGATCTACAACTTTGGTGAAGACATCAAAATCCAGTTCGAAGGTGTTCCAGGTCAAAAGGCCGAATTACAGTAGCTAATTTCTATTGATCGAAACTGAAATAGGACAATGAGCAGTCAAGGGTATTTCAGTTATTTCTCTGCCTACACAGATCCAAATGAGGTGATTCTTAATGCATTGGAAAGCTAACTCAAAGGGCTACAAGTTTCATGTTTTGGTCCAGAGCTAAATCAGCTTTTATCATCAAGAAAAGTTCAATTTAAGTTGACGCAAAATCGGAGCAGAGTTGGAAATTGAACAAAAGTGCACCAAAATGTCACTGTAGCAATCCGGCAGGAACTTGGCCGGATTTGTAGCCAGATTGTGGTCAGAAAAGGCTGCTCTTTACACGAAAAACTCAATTTCACCTCCACTAAGTCACATGTAATGCTAGACATGTGAGAAACATTACTAGTTGTAAAAGGGAGGTGTAGGCCTCATTTTCTTGACTTCCTTTGTCTTGAAATAGCCAAAAACTTGCAAGATTGAAGGAGAATAGAGAAACATACGGGAGGAAAGCTTGGAGTACAGAAATGTAGCTCTTGCATTTTCTGAGTGTAGGTTAGTTTAGTATAGAGTAAGTATAGTTCATCCATTCTTGTATATTGGCTAGATTAGGATGAAGATATAGATGAAGATGGAGGAGTTGAAGCTCAAGTGACATGGATTATCTCTTCTCCAACTCTTTATCTTTTGTATCAGATTCTTAAGTATAGTTAATATGCAAGTTCTGGATTTTGTGTTCATTATGTATCTTTAAAGTTTATACCTTGGGTTTGGTTGAACTTACTATGATTGTTAGTGTTTATTATTTGGCTATTTGATTGCTATGATTTGAGCAAATTATTTAGTATTTTAGCTCTTAATATCATGATTAATCTGGTACAATTGATTGTGATTATCTAAGGTGTTGTTTCTGCAATAAAAATTGAAATTTAACACTGGTTCAAGAAGTGCTAAACATAGAAAGTACACTTACGAGAGTAGAGGTGCATCTATGTGATTTTGGTGATTAATTTCATGTAATTTCACTGAAGAAATGAACTTGTAACTAATTTCATAACCATGAGAATAGGTATGGATTAGTTATGAATATAATTGATTCACTACGAAAGTAGGTTTCATATGCATAAGGAAATTACACCATAACTACCCTAGATAGTAGTATTAAATGGTTCAAATATAGCACTTGTACGAGTAATTAGGGATACCATAACCTAAGGAGCTGTCATTTGTTATTTTGCATAAGTTCAGTAGGTTTCATATCTTATAATTCATTGATAATCTAAATAATAGAGAAACTTTAGTAGTACCGGTAATTGTTCAATCTTTCTCATGAGATCGACCCGATATATGCCCTAAACTACTAGTTGACTCTCAGTGAGACCAAGAAAATTAAGCAAGCAAGCAAGTAGTGCAAATTAGTCAAATAGTATATTTGAAAGCAATTTTAACATGAACTTTCATTTAACTGCACAAGTAAGAAATAAACACGCATGGAAGGATACAGGAACTCTCGGAGCTATTTCCATATCTCGACCGATTCAAGCCATTTGGGGTTGACTCTCTGTCAACTTAAGTAGTACATGACCGTGGCGCTTCACTTACTTCCTCCATCCAACATAATACCCACTCGGATCCGGAACCAAACATTCATGTAGTGGCGGTACTATTCGACTATGCCAAACGAGATTTCAAAAGATCAACCTATATCATTTTCCAAGGTTCACCAAACTTCTCGACCAAACCCTTGTCGGCTCGAGTTACGAGGTTAGCCAATGGGTTGGGGCGTCCCCACAAGTATAATTGGTTGATGAGACAATGCTTCAATCGATTTAGAATTGTTCATAGCTCTGAGTCGGTATGAGAGGCACCTCCCACCCGAATAGGGTGTGGTAGCTGCTGCCGCTCAGAGAATCGATCATAGCACTGAGTCGGTATGAGAGGCACCTTCCACCCGAATATCGAGGCACCTCCCACCCGAATAGGGTGTGGTACATGCTACCGTTCAGAGAATCGATCATAGCACTGAGTCGGTATGAGAGGCACCTCCCACCCAAATAGGGTGTGGTACAAACTATCGCTCAGTGCTCACGAGTTAAAACATGTTCGAGTACAAGTGCAAATCATAAACATTCATGTAACAAGTATCATTTAATCAAGAGAGAAAGAGAGGACGAGGGCGGTAAAGTACATTCTCGCCTCAGCAAATTCACAAATTATATAGCACTTGTACCAAATATCATTTCAATCATAGTAACATTGAACATGCACTTGACACTCATCAAAAGTTAAGGGCAAGGCAATAACAAAAGCAAGAGGTTAAACAAGCTCCTCGGCGTCCATGAGACCACATGAGAAATGCAAAATCACTATTACCTAGGTACTCGACCAAGACTAATAAGAAAAATATCCTTTTGCTACCCACACTCGAAAGCCACATGTTCAAGTCGAAGTAAAAGAGACTTTCTCTCTTAATCATTGAAATAATACACAAGGAGAACTCAAAAATCGCTTTCAAGTCAAGTCGTGGAAAGAAATCTCAATTCCAAAGAGGAAAGTACCATACTTAATTTTGGCATGAAAATCGAGAAAAGGGAAGATGGTTTTCATATCTCAAAACTTCTAATCCTATGTCCGAGTTTTAGAATATAAAGGAGCGTTCACAATTTCGAAACTTATGGAGTCAAACTCCGTTAAAACACTACTCATTTTCATAGTAAATGTTGAAGTTAAAGTTCCAAGTTTACAGTATGAAGCTAGTGAAATCCTTCAAGAAGTACTCTAGATAAAACGCTCCATTTTATGGTTCATTTTCATGAAAACCAAGGGCATAAGACTAGGGGTTGAAATTCATTTTCCAAGTATGAAATAATATGCAAATAACCAAGAAACTTATGCTTGTAACCTAGAAAATGTTTCCAATTGACTTTGGAGTTTTGTCATTTCCCAAGGAAAAATTCGGTTTTGACAACCTTCTTTTGAAAATCATAACTTGAATTCCATAACTCCAAAATTTGCAAATCGTATATCGTTGGAAAATAGACTTGATGATCTAAAATTCTCTAGAAGACACTTTTTCTAGATTCAAATCCGAAATTAGTCAAATCGTAGCTCCAAATCACTGTTCTAGTCAGAACAAAGCAAAACAGTCTTGCATTTTCAGTTAACTTTGAAAATTTGGTAAAATTCATAAAAATAGAATCAGCCCTTGAAATTTATACCACTGAAATAACTCCAAATCTAGTTTCAAACGCAACAAACGAACTCAATTTGAACCTTCCTACACCAAGACACAATAGTTTTAGGAAAGCTGATATTTAGAACCTGGTTCACGGAATTCAGCTTTGGAGCACTTGACACAGTTTGTAAATCAGGTCATCACTAAAGCTACACAAATAAAAATTTTGTATGGTTTGTGGCATTGAAAACTATATTCAAAATGCTAAAATTCACTAGAAGAAACTATCTTAAAATTCGTTTTGTAGGATGAGTGAAAATGAGCTACAAACTGCAGCTATGCTTGTTTCTCGGATTGAAACAGTGAGGAAAATCAGTCAACTTTGCCAGTTCACTATGGCTCATAGAAAATGAACTAGTAGGTGCATTTTATACCGTTGAAAAGCCCTTAGAGTCTAGTTTCTTATACCATAAACAACACTTGATTTTGACTCCTGGACAAAAAGTTATGACCTGTTAAGTACACGCTAGTTTGGTATCCTAATCAGAAATTTTCCAGGTTTGCTTCCTCACTTTAATCCAACTTTAACTCAACCAAATGAAATGCTTTTTGGGAGATAATTTACACACATAAACACCAACACATAACAAGCATTTTGGTATCAAAATAACCACAAAATTAGAAATTAAAATGAAGGAAATAACTAGCAAAATTTCGGACAACATTCTCCCTTTTATCTTCAACTTTTCTTTTCAACTTTCTCAACCAAAACCAAGTTACCATAAATCACCAAAACAACAACTAAACAAGGAATTCCTCAAGGCCACTACCTAAGAAGCCACCTCAAGACATCTACTTAGAATCAAGGTTCATTGAACCCATCAACAACCCAAGTTTAACTTAGTTAAAACTAACTAAACTAACCAAGGAAAAATGAGGGTTTTGGAGTGTTACATTTCTTCCAAGTGTAGGGTGCAGGACTACAAGGAAACAAGCTCCAAACCACCAAGCATCTTCCTCCTCCAAGTCTCCTTTCAAGCTTGAGTAATGATCCAAGAAGATGAGCAAGATTGGAGTGAGTTTTTGGAGCCAAAATGGAAGAAGATGAAGCTGAAATTTTGGTAAGAAATGAGAAGGGATGGCCAGCCAAGAGGGGAGGGAAAAGAAAGGGTTTGGTAGCTTTTTGTGTGATGTGAGTTGATGAGAAAGATGACATGACATAAAGGTATCTTTGGTGCAAAAGTCAACAAATGAATAGTGGGCCATTAGTGCTCCTAATTGAGTTTAATTCAACTCACTCACCTCTAATCTCTCAATTAACTTTTTTTAGCCTACTATTGATCACCCTTAATTCTCTAAGACCACTGCACTCTCTGTGACAGCCCCACCTCCCCCTAGGGCGAACCAAAGGGTTCGGCGGACCGCCTGCCTAGCTATCGCCAGGACTCACTCACTCATTACAGTCCTCAATTAAAATACAACCCTCACATCCCAAAACATAGGGTACAATCTCAATAATAAACGAAATAACATTTCCCAAGCTTAGAACGTATACTTACATACATTCAAATTTCAAATAGTGGTACAATTCCCCGAATGAGACAAAAGTTCTCAGCTCTCAAATCAAATACAATTACAATATCAATTTCAAATATTACATCAAATATTCATCAAGTGCATCGAATTCAAATTATACATGAGATATCCCTTCAGGCACTCTTCCTTTGTCTCGAGCCCTGTGGAAGGGAAATAAATATTTTTGGGGTGAGTTACAAGCTCAGCGAGTGACTAGTAAAAGCAGTAATCAAATAAGTTTCACAATAGTTCATTTCGATGATGTCATGGATCAGTGATCAAATGTACGTATATTGCTCTTGTGAGCCAGTGAAGTCATTGTACTTAGAACTCCAACGCTCAAACAGATCCAGTCAGTCAAACAGTACAAACGAGCCATTTGCCCAAAATAATCAGGGGTGGAGACGTTGGTTCTAGGCACACGAATTTCAAGTACTCATTTGAGCCAAAATATGTCATGGTCCACATGCAAGCACAAGCACTCATGATATGCAAGCGAGTAAACAGTGCAAAAATAGTTCATAAGTAACTTTGGAAATAGTTTGAGAATCACTTACCAACCACAGCTCATGATCCATTCATCATAGATCATTGCCTTGATCAAGTCCACGCCCTAGATTACAAATATCATGTCAAGCAAAGGAAATTCTAAAAGCATCAAGTTCCTATCACCTTTTGGCATTTTAATCACAATTGAAGCTACACTTATCCGATTGAAACAAATCTTATGGCGTTACGAAGCTAAGACATAGGCCTACATTTTTATGAACACCTCCAAAGCCAAATCATACATTTTCATGGACAAAATTGAAATCTTAGAGAAAACGGAAAACTGTTCGCGAAACAGGACTTATGGGCAGCCAAGGGTATTTCAATCATTTCACATGCTACAGTAATCCAATCGATCTGAAATTTTTCCGGTAGATAGTTAACTCATATATCTACAACTTTCCAGAAGACACCATTGTAAGATTTAGAACACAATTCAGTCAAATTCGAGCCTCAAGTGGCTGCTTTATCTAGTAAAAGACAGAACAGGTATGTAATTTCAGTCAACTTTGGAAAATCACCATAAATCATCATAAATTTTCACGGTTTATAGTTCTATGAATCTAGTTTCAAACACAACAAATGAAACTCGATTCCGAAATTTCTACATCAAATTATAGCAGATTTCCTGAGACTGCACAGAAGTTCCTACGAAAATTTTGACAGCACATCCCTTTATTTTTCTTTACTTATCCATCCAAACCTCAACACCAATCACTTCTCAATTCCACTACAATGGCACCCACAAATCACAAGCTATCAAACACCTTTAATTAGGGATACAATACCCTTCAATTAGAACCAAGTAATAGCTCAACATAAAAACCCTAAAGCTGGAATTTAGACACCTAAGCTGGAAATTTCTTGTAGGTGAATGAAACTAACACATATAAGCTCAATATTACACACAACAAAACTAACAATCCATGGTGAATACTTAAACATCAAATAAGGGCAGAAAAATCACCAAAAATCTGAAATTTCTCATAACACCACTTCCTTCATGAAATTTTTCCATAAAACTATATAAGTCACAACTCTAAACCACTATTTAACAATTAATTAGAGTAAAGAGGAAGTTCTTGGTAAAATACCTTAAAAACCCAAGAAGAGTGATAGTTTAGTACTTCCCTTTTCAAAACAACTCCACGAAACCCCTCAAGCTTCCTTAAAGATCCACTTTTATGGACTAATTTACAAAACTAATGGTTGAAACTCAAGATTGAAACATGGAATTGAAGTGCAAGATGAAGCTCTCTTTCTCTCTTTCATGAAGTTCAGCCAAGCAAGGTGAAGAAATGAAGATATTTTAGTCAAAAAGCAAGATAAGAATGAAAGAAAACAACCGGTCAAAGTTGGCTGCCGGACTGCCACGTCACAATCCGGCAGGAATCTGGCCGGATTTCCGGCCGGATTGCTGGCCGGATTCAAGGCAGAAACTAAACAAATTTTTTTCAAACGAGCCAACCAATTTGGCCAAGTATCCGGCCAGAAACTGGCTGGATATGCGGCCGGATTCAACAGAAAGCATTGTTCACCGAAATTTTTTCCTTTTCTTCTTTTTTCGGGCGTCACAAACTCCTCTCCTTAAAAGAATGTCATTCTCGACATTCCAACTCGTACTAATCAGATCAAAACAATCCTCGAAAGCAGTCAAGTACTAAGAATCACTCCAATCACACTTATCACTTAGTAACAGGCCAACAGATAGCTAAACAGGTAACCAAATAGGACATGCAAAAGGTCTCGGTTCAAACAACTGGCCCTGAGTTGGAAATAAAGACTCAGATATTCGAAAAATTCAGAACATGGCTTAGCCTCAAGTCAAAAATTTCTCAAGTCGGAAATTTTACCCCTGGTGGTGCTTGAAAACACAACAAATTAGCACAACGGCTAAATTTCACCAGAGAGTCTCAGTTCAAGAAATTGTCCCTGGTGGTGCTTGAAAATACAACAAGTTAGCACAACAGCTATGCTTCACTAGAGAGGCTTAGTTCAAGAATTTCATCCCTGGCGGTGCTGGACAACACAACAGGCATGTCTCGCCAGAAGAATAACGGTGCTTGAAAACACAATAGGCAATGCCCCACCAGAGAGGCTCAGTTCAAAAATTTCATCCCTGGTGGTGCTTGAAAACACAACAGGCATGCCTCACTAGAAGAATGGTGGTGCTTGAAAACACAACAGACAATGCCTCACCAGAGAGGTTCAGTTCAACCGCTACCGAGGAGTAGTAGCCGGTCTACAACCACACGAGTATGAATAAGTTCAAAAGCAAGGTCCAACATATAAGTTCAAAAGCAGAGCCAAATACTTCAGGTTCATGGTGCACGAGTACGAATAAGAACTCACTCGGCTAGCCTATGCCCCGCAATTCACATTCTCAAGTAGTCACAAACTTCAAGTCCACATATAGGTCATATACGAATCAAGCTACTTGCTCATGCGTAAATGAGAGACCATGTATTTAGTCAAATTTGGTCAGGTCCATTAAGTGTACGTAAGAGCACACTCGCCTAAACAAGTTCAAGTCTCAAGTGAGCTTAGCCTAATCAGTCTCAGGCAGTTCAAGTATTTCACATTCCAACACTTACAAATCGGGTGGTGCAAACTTTAATCAAACAATAAGACGAGAAGAAGGATACAAAAACCAGAAGGTTTCTCAATAATTTCGGCCACCACCACAATCTATCAAAACCCTAGCCAAAATCTTATTGGATAAATCCAAGATAGCATTCATCATTTCAATGTCCTCATTCGGTTAAGTCTCGAGTACAATACGAAATCCTCTGTGCTATTACAACTCATCTCAAACTCATTTATGATTCCTATTCACATCATCATACACTAAACCATATTCCTTCCAAATTCACAAGCATTTCCTCAGGAAAAGTATCGAGTACTCAAGTACAGGAATCCAAAACTAAGAAACTTTACGACTCAGGTCGTACGCTCGTACCAGAATCGGTTGATGTACTCTTGGAAGCAACCAAGTCATATCTTACGCTTATCACTTTCAAACCAATCCCACAGTCCGACATCCTAAACTTTAGCCCAGGATACACTACAGAGATCTGAAACCTAAGCTCTGATACCAACTGTGACAGTCCCACCTCCCCCTAAGGCAAACCAAAGGGTTCGGCGGACTGCTTGCCCAACTCTCGGTAGGACTCACTCACTCACTACAGTCCTCAATTAAAATACAACCCTCACAGCCCAAAATATAGGGTACAATCTCAATAATAAACGAAATAATATTTCCCAATCTTAGAACGTATACTTACATACATTCAAATCTCAAATAGTGGTACAATTCCCTGAATGAGACAAAAGTCCTCAGTTCTCAAATCAAATACAATTACAATATCAGTCTCAAATATTACATCAAATATTCATCAAGTGCATCGAATTCAAATTATACATGAGATATCCCTTCAGACACTCTTCTTTTGTCTCGAGCCCTGTGGAAGGAAAATAAATATTTTTGGGGTGAGCTACAAGCTCAGTGAGTGACCAGTAAAAGCAGTAATCAAATAAGTTTCACAGTAGTTCATTTCAATGATGTCATGGATCAGTGATCAAATGTACGTATATTGCTCTTGTGAGCTAGTGAAGTCATTGTACTTAGAACTCCAACGCTCAAACGGATCCAGTCAGTCAAACAGTACAAGGGAGCCATTTGCTCCAAATAATCAGGGGTGGAGACGTTGGTTCTAGGCACACGAATTCCAGTACTCATTTGAGCCAAAATATGTCATGGTCCACATGCAAGCACTCATGATATGCAAGCGAGTAAACAGTGCAGAAATAGTTCATAAGTAACTTTGGAAATAGTTTGGGAATCACTTACCAACCACAGCTCATGATCCATCCATCATAGATCATTGCCTTGATCAAGTCACCCCCTAGATTCGGAATATCATGTCAAGCAAAGTAAATTCTAAAAGCATCAAGTTCCTATCACCTTTTGGCATTTTAATCACAATTGAAGCTACACTTATCCGATTGAAACAAATATTACGGCGTTACGAAGTTAAGACATAGGCCTACATTTTTTATGAAGACCTCCAAAGCCAAATCATACATTTTCATGGACAAAATTGAAATCTCAGAGAAAAAGGAAAATTGTTCGTGAAACAGGGCTTATGGGTAGCCAAGGGTATTTGAATCATTTCACATGCTACACTAATCCAATCGATCTGAAATTTTGCCGGTAGATAGTTAACTCATATATCTACAACTTTCCAGAAGACACCATTGTAAGATTCATAACACAATTCAGTCAAATTCGAGCCTCAAGTGGCTGCTTTATCTAGTAAAAGACAGAACAGGTATGTAATTTCAGTCAACTTTGGAAAATCACCATAAATTTTCACGGTTTATAGTTCTATGAATCTAGTTTCAAACACAGCAAACGGAACTCGATTCCGAAATTTCTACATCAAATTATAGCAGATTTCCTGAGACTGCACAGAAGTTCCTACGAAAATTTTGACAGCACCTCCCTTTGTTTTTCTTTACTTATCCATCCAAACCTCAACACCAATCACTTCTCAATTCCACTACAATGGCACCCACAAATCACAAGCTATCAAACACCTTTAATTAGGGCTACAATACCCTTCAATTAGAACCAAGTATAGCTCAACATAAAAACCCTAAAGCTGGAATTTAGACACCTAAGCTGGAAATTTCTTGTAGGTGAATGAAACTAACACATATAAGCTCAATATTACACAGAACAAAACTAACAATCCATGGTAAATACTTAAACATCAAATAAGGGCAGAAAAATCCCCAAAAATCTGAAATTTCTCATAACACCACTTCCTTCATGAAATTTTTCCATAAAACTACACAACTCACAACTCTAAACCACCACTTAACAATTAATTAGAGTAAAGAGGAAGTTCTTGGTAAAATACCTTAAAACCCCAAGAAGAGTGATAGCTTAGTACTTCCCTTTTCAAAACAACTCCACGAAACCCCTCAAGCTTCCTTAAAGATCCACTTTTATGGACTAATTTACAAAACTAATGGTTGAAACTCAAGATTGAAACATGGAATTGAAGTGCAAGATGAAGCTCTCTTTCTCTCTCTCATGAAGCTCGGCCAAGCAAGGTGAAGAAATGAAGATATTTTAGCCAAAAACCAAGATAAGAGTGAAAGAAAACAGCCGGTCAAAGTTGGCTGCCGGACTGCCACGTCACAATCCGGCAGGAATCTGGCCGGATTCAAGGCAGAAGTTAAACAAATTTTTTTCAAACAAAACAACCAATCCGGCCAAGTATCCGGCCGAAAACTGGCCGGATATGCGGCCGGATTCAACAGAAAGCATTGTTCACAGAAATTTTTTCCTTTTCTTCTTTTTTCGGGCGTCACACTCTTGGACCGAATTTTGCCTAGAAAAACGTGATTTCACTATTTCTCACTAAACGAGCAACAGAAAAATTAACTTTAAAAACAAATGTGTTAAAATATAAATTGAGGTAATGTACAATGTAATTGTAATTAAAATGGATGAAATAAATTAATTGGAGCAAATGAATAAATAAATAATTAAAAAAGTCAGTAAAATAAATAAAAGTAAGTAAAATAAAAATTCGGGTCCTCACACATAAACTTTAAAAAAACTATGAAATTGCCTAAAAATTGTGCTTAACTATTATATATTCTCACAATTGCTTATAAAAGTTTGTCCAATTTTAGAAAAATTTCTTTTTTTTAATATATCATACCCTGAGAATTTGGTATATTTTTTAAACTACTTATAATTTCATAAATAACAAAAAAATCTAATTCCAGTTGTGTTATTAGATGACGTTTGTCTTCAAACAACTATGTCTTTAGTAAAAGATAAAAATTAATAAAATTAAATAAAAATACCCAAATGAGATCCAAAAGATATTACCAAACACACATATCATTACGACTCTTCTCTTTCCCCTCTCTGCCATTTCTCTTACCTTGTAATTGCATTCTTTTTGCTACTCTCCCTTTCTTTTCACTGCACTTCCCTCATCTCCAGTCTCACCTCTTATACCACAAGAATGACTTGTACACTTGCAGTGAATGAGGGATTTAATACAAATTTTAGAGTGTGGGATTGGACCTCATCATTGACGCCTTTTGTTCATTGCTTGCTTTTACTCTTTTACTTTTCTTGAACTTGTGTAGTTTCATTTTCAAATTTTAATTTTTTAAGCTTTTGGTACTAATGGATATTTAATTGAACTACGACACTTTCATGCTTGATATCTCTATAGCTTTAGTAGAATGTAGATCAATGGTTCTTGAATATCATGCTCGTGAACCATCAATCACTTTATAGGTGAGTACTACTTTCTATATCTCTTTTTTTTTTTATACATTGGGGACAATGTGTGTTTTAAATGTGGGGGGAAGGGGAGGGAGAAATTGAGATTATATATGTTTTGTGGTGATTCATTTTTGTAGGAATTGTTTGGACTTGAAAATATTTCCTATGCTTTGAATTGTTTCAAAATTGGGTTTACTAGCAAGGAGTTTCGTCTAATTGTAAGGGAAATTCTGCCGAAATTTTTCAAAAACTTGTCCAAAATTGTATAATTGCCCAAAAGTTGTAAATTTTTTCAATTTGGTACAAAGGCAATAAGTTCCAAAGCCATTAGAATTCAAATTCTGCTATTTGTTGAATTAAGTACATGTGCCTTGAAAAATTCATTCCTCAATTAACTTGAAAATAGTTATTATGTAATTAGGAGTGTTTGCTTATTAGAAAAGTATATCTTGTAAAGTGGAGGAAATTATGCCTAAAATATTCACATATTTATTTAAATTTCCTGTCTTTACTTGATTTTACAAAGTCTAGTGATAAACTTGGTCAATAAATGCAATACTTTGTCTACGATTAATTCTCTATGAATTCACAAAGATTGAATATGTCTTTGAATTAAGAGAGCAAAAAGAAAAGAGAAAAAAAGAAAGAAAGAGAGAAAAAGAAGAAAAGAAAAAAGTGACTAAAGGTTATAGTTCTACTCCAATAATTTACGTGTTTAGTAATCGGGAGTTTTCATCTAAAAATATCGACTTTCACGTAAAATAGTACTTGAATTAAGAGTAGATGAAGCAACTAGAGTATGTGATGCATCGAGTAATTGGGAATTTTCATTTAAAAATGTCGATTTTCGTATTAAAAGTCAATTTCACAAATTCAATGATTATTTAATAGATCCCTCTTTAGTGAAAAATTGAGCCCAACAAAAAGATGATCATAGGTTAAGAAGCATTTCATTGACCTTGTGAGTTACTTGTTTGTGAACTTATGTGAGGATGAGAAATTGAGATGATATATTCAAATTATGGTATAATATTCTCTCCTTTGCTTATAAGTGCTTGGGATGCAATAAAAAATTGCATAATGGTTGTTTATTTGGTTTTGAAGAATTGAAATTGAAATGCACACATATGTTATTTTAAACCTTTGGATCATTACTTTGGATTGCAGTTCTTATTGCTTAAGAATAAGCAATGATTTAAGTGTGGGGGAGTTTGATAAGTGTTTATTTTATGTATTTTTGTGTGATTCAATATGTATGTTTTAGTGTGTTTCTAGTTAATTTAGAATTAAATGTTTAGATTTCTAATCAAAAGTTGCATATGAGAAAATTGAATTTTTATGGCGCAAAGTGGTGAAAACATCATCTTTTTGTAGGTTTTGACGTTTCAATTATCAAATGGAGTTAAACACGGAGTATTTATATGATTCTTGACTATTTAAAGTTGATTTCAAGTGGATATAAGTGGAAATGATGATACAGTGAAAAATCAAGGAGGGAAAAGATTGGAGGAAATGACACATTTTGATACCTTGGTTATAACTTTAGTTATAGAGATTGGATTGAGATGATTTTAATTGATTTTAAAGCTAAGACTATTCTGTACAATTCATAATCGAAGACCATTCTGTACAATTTTTATGAAGATATCAAAATCTAGTCGTGTATTAGATTGCCCTACCTATTCTATTAATTTTTAACCAAATAAATTGCCCTTAATTGTTATTTAATTAATTTTCAAGCAAATAATATCTAGAAGGAAAAATAATATCTAATTCGATAAAAACAATGGCTATTTGAACAATTGTTGAATGAAGATTAAGAAACTTCTGCAAATTGAAAAAAATAAAAGAACCTCTCTGCAAATTGAACAAGTATGGGGATTTTATAGTAGCAATTTTCATAAAATCTTGAGTCTAAGTAACAATAATAGGAAAAACTTTTACTCAAACTAAGAAGATAACTTGACTGCTTGCTAATTGTGAAACTAAACATGAATGTGATACAAAAACAGAAAAAAAAAATTGAGTAGAAAGAAAGGGAAAAACTTTGTATAACATAAAATCAAGCAAAACCGCAGCGGAAAATTACAAGGGGATAAAGCAAAATTGCTTGACTATTATGGACACGGGGTTTGCCAAAAGATCAACTTTTTCATCATCTTATCTTAAGTTTAAAAAAGACCAGAGTTTTATTTAAAAAAATAAAATAAAAGCAAACAGTTATCCAGCATGCTAAATGGTCCCAGATGATCTTTATAAGGACAATTTATCTTCAAATGTACACCCTCCTTCTGCTGCGCTTGATCCCCTTCCGAGTTCTTCCACCACCACCGTAAGGCAGAATGAGGCTGGTAACACACAGATACGCTTCCATCGGTGAACCAGGAAGCTTGGCAGTGACAACTGTGCTCCTTTCTTCAGTGTCATCTGGTTTGGCAGTCTGCGTCTGCAATACCCATTGCTCCTTTCCCTCTGTCGAATACCAACCAATAGGCATCACAAGTCTAGCATTAATCGACTTATACACATCTGGTAGTTTAATACATGACTTAGTCCAAGAATTTTGTATTCTGTAATCTTTCATTAGCCACATCTGAACCGTAGCAGCATAAAAAAGTTCAGAAAACATACAAAGGCAGCCATTCAAGAGCCCCAAATTCCATGGACAATGTTTTTCTAAAGATTCAGGCCGTGAAACAAGTTTTAATTCTTCAGTTCCAAAATCAATTACCCCAATACGACTCCCATACACAATCTAGTGGAAAGCCCCATTAGAAAAAACCCCTATACGTCCTTTTCTATGGTACTCAAAGCGAAACTGAAAACCTTCCAGCTTTTTCCAAGAATTGGATTTCAGTCTATAAAACTTGACTTCGAACAAGGCTAGGTTATTCGGAACAGCGAGCTTCGGATGATGAGCTATCCTCACCACCTTGTAGTCATCCGCGGTGTTATCATACCCAAAACCATATTCCAAGTTTAAGCTAATGCGATACCGTCCAACAGGACGTTGGATGGGAGATTTAGGTAATCGAAAGCATTTCCTAATCCATGGGTTCCACAAAAAAAAAAAAAAACACTAGTTTTTTTATGCACTACGCAAGGCAGGCCATTGCACGAGCCTATTGATCATGTTCTGGAGAGGACATTTTAGCTTTCCAAGAGTACTATTGAATTCTCTGCTGAATCAAAACTGGCAGAATAAATCTTGGTAGTGATTGTGTACCCTCTATAAAAACAGGCCTCGAAAACGTGCCTGTGAGCTTTCGAGTCCATATTTTGATAGCTTCAGATGCATTTCTACCAATTCACGCCTGTCAATTACAGCACGCCATGATTTTGATACGCATTTAAATCGCATAAGAGAACATGGTGGTAACCTTGCAAAAACGTGAAGCAGTAAATCTTCTGAAAAGCTTGAGATTTGATTGCGGTTTCTAGCAGAATATTGAAATCGATTAATCACAAGGATGTAGCAATACCTAACAGTACAGACAGCTTAGTGATTATAGGATTCTTGTACGGCATTAATCTTTTACTTCTTTTCCCTCTTATTCGTCATGCAAAGCCTTCATGAAACCAATTCTATACTGTTTTAATCTCCCTGAATGAATCCTGATTACGAACTACTTCTTTCCTAGGCATAATTCTAATGACACTACACAATGAAACATCTGAATAAAATAATAGGATTGCAGTATGATTTACACAATGTACTATTGTTTGAACATAAACAATTTTTATAGGGTCATTTTACCTCCTTAACCTTTGTGCTATTATCAAGGGTTAATCTCAAAATCTCCCCTTAAGGTTTAATGAAAGTTGTAGGTTGCCCTCTAACGTTCATTTTTTCCTCACTTTATCCCCTATTTCAATCTGGATAATTTAGTTGACCATTAAAGTATGTGAGTAGACAAAAATGCTTTCAGAATGGTTTATAAATAAAAAACATTAAAAAATAACAAAAAAGAAAGATCACCACCTCTTTCTTCCGCCATCATCACCATCCTACCACCTTCTCCTTCATTCCCTCTCCCCTCCTTCGTCCTCTCCCTCTCCTTCGACCTTCCTCCTCCATCCACCGTCATCTCCCCTTCCCTTCCTTACCCACCACACACCCTGCTCCCCCTCCTTCTCGCAACTAGATCTACTCGCAATGGCTGACCACTTTGGGTGACACGAGCAGGAGTGGGGTTGGGGGATAAGGAGGGGAGGAGGAGGTAGCGTGGGGAATAGGAGGAGGAAACGGAGGAATAGTAAATAATTTTAAAAATACCCCAAAAAAGTCTAAATTCTAAAACAGTCTAAAATACAATTGTATAATATAGATTTTAAAATACAATACTACAATAAAATGTTTTTTTGAAAGTGCCTTAAAAGAATATTTAATCCATATGGGACTCTAGTTTTCGGAATCCTCCTCCATCCGTCAACATCCTGATGGATGATGTCTAACAATCTCAAATCCGACAAATGGTGGCTGGATATCATAAATGAGAGGCATGACAATGGACAGCAAGTTAAGGAAATTAAATCTTGATTAATTTTACAAAACACAGAGCGCATAGGAAGGAATGGACCCAAAATTCTATGGAAGGATATAATTCTTTTTTTTTTTTTTGGCTACAACGATAACATTCGTATGACCCAATCTATTCTATTGTACAGGAAGGAAGAGTCTAAAGAGATTATATAAGAGACTAGGAGGTATATAAAACCAACTAAATCAAAGGAGTGCTCTGACACCTTTTTAAAATTTTTTTCACTACAGATAGAGTTCGAATCCCTGACCTACAACTCAAAAAGGGATTTAATCCATTTTTCGTGGCCACTGAGCGTTGGAAGGATATAATTCGGTGTGGACTGGTCCCATTTATTTTGTTGAAGGACAAGAATGGTCACATTCGGGGTGTACGATGATGTTAGTGTCAATCAACGTCATCTACCATGAAGAAAATGTGCATAGATTGTGGTACTCAATATCTTTACTCAAATATTATGCACCCCGAAGGACGAAAGAACATCGATGTAGACAATGGTTAGGTGATGAAAATTGGATGTGCATTTGAAAATGAGCCCGCAAAAGGTGTTAGAATATTATTATGGTCCGTTTCATCACCCCATGATAAGATACCATGAATACTTAATTGTTTCTCTCATCAGCTATATGACAAATTATTATGTAGGACAAGTTACCACACGGATAAGATATTATGAATACTTAATTGTTTCTCTCATCAATTAAATGACAAATTATTTGTAGGAGAAGTTACTACACATAATATGCATTGATAGATAAGTATAGAGTTTGATAAACATAACAACTGAAAGGGTATGATTATTTGTAGGTGACGGGTTTTTACTACAAGTGCAAGTTTAAATCTGATTTTATACCCGTTGTCTGCAAGTATACAGGTCAATCAAATAATATAGGGCATGTATTGGGTCGATCCCACGAGGAGCAATGTCTACAAATACTAGGTCCTTATTTTCTCTATTATTTAGACTTATAATGAATTTGAGCAGAGAAATAATATTGCTACTGTCTACAATTCTGAGTTAACAAATGAAAGATACAAACGGAGATTTTTCACTAAAAACTTAAATCTAGAGATATAGATTCCACTTATGGCACAAAAGATCTGATTTGATGAACTTAACACTTTTTTTTTTTTTTTTTAACTCAAACGGAAATTTTATTCAAAACCCAGAACAAACTACAAAGCATCCCCAATGCTGCCTATACTCTAACATGTGGGATATTAAGAGTATCAAATCTTAAGAGTGTTTTTATCCTACGTGGAATAGCATCCTCGCTTAAGTACATCATGTCGTGCCCCACCTGCAATGAGGCTAAAGCGTCCGCCACCATATTGGCCTCTCGAAAAACGTGAGTGACTGTCGCCCCCAATTCCATCAATAAGTGACGTATCCTCCTCAACACATTGCAAAGCGGCCAGCGCGCTACAACACCCGAGTTGACCATTTGGACGAGAGCCAACGAATCGCTCTCTGCCGGACCCGAGTTAAACGCATTTCTTGACAATGAAGCAACCCTGTTAGTACGGCCAGAGCCTCTGCATGAACCACGCTAGCCTCCCCAAACTCCTTGTAAAATGCAAAGATCATCTTACCCTCGCTCGAGCGGACCACCCCTCCACCAAAAGACTCGGCGGCTGTCACACAGGCATCAGTATTCAGTTTAAGGACTGGCGATGGAGGTTTGATCCATGCCACCAGTGCTGGTCTGTGCACCGACCCTGTTCCCCTCAGCCCTCCAGCCCAGATACAATCCCTGTCACCACTAAACGCCCGTCCCAGTTTCTGGGCTTTCCCCAGGAGTTCAATGAAATGGCCCACCTGCCATATAATACTCTCCGCGGCCATCGGCGAACCCTCAAATCTTGCCTGATTCCTAGCTCTCCACAAGAACCATAATGCTGCTATCGGCACCAGAACCCGTATATGGTTCTCACTCACCTTTCGATGGGACAGGAACCAAGACATTAAAAGAGAAGACACCCCCTGGACTCCCCGCCGTAAAATCCCGAACTGCCTGCCAAAATGTCCCCAAACCACAGCGGCCACGGGGCCACCCACAAAAAGATGCTCCGCAGTTTCCCGAGCCCCTGAGCAGCACGGACATCTAGATCCCAAGAAGACTCCCTTCCGCTGCAACTGTACATCTACTGGGATCCATTTCCTCAATAATCGCCATACAAAGAAAGACATCTTCTTCGGGAGTGCCGAACTCCAAATGTACTTACTCACTAGAGAGGTATTCCCCTTCCGACGAAGGTCCTCCACGGCCGACACAATTGTGAATTCCCCGGAGACAGACCCCTCCCAGACCATTTGATCCTGCAAATCTGGAAAGATTTGCTGCTGGAGGACCAGAGAAACATATGCCTCAGGCAGCCACTGGCGGAGCCGGGCGACATCCCATCCTCTGTGCAGGTAAAGTTCGCCCACTAACACGCACGGCTTGTTGGTGACATCCAAAAGCGACGCCAAAGGCTCCTCAGTGCACCATCGGTCATGCCAGAAATCCACCAGCCCTTCACCCAAACACCAACGAATCCTTCCCTCCGCAAATTCGCGAATCCCCTCCAACCGACGCCACAGCGCCGGGGGCCGAACAACCCGAACCAGAGCCGGGTGCGACCCTTTAATGTATTTGTAGTGCATAAATTCCGCCCAAGCCGTGTCCTTTTTCCGCAACTTCCACCATAGCTTGCAAGAGAATGCTTTCACCACATCATCTAATGACCGACACCCCAGCCCCCCTTCTGCGACTGGGAAACATACCTTCTCCCAGGCAGCCCAATGTATCCTCTTCTCAGACGAGGAGTGGTCCCACAGAAAAGCATTACAGATTCTTCCCCAAGCCACAATTATGGCTTTCGGCGGCTGCAGCACTTGAAGTAGGTGTATCGGAATTGAACTAAGCACATGACGAATCAGGGTAATTTTGCCCCCCATAGAAAGAAGTTTGGAGCTCCAGTGAAATAACTGACGGGATTTTTTTTATCAATGCAAGTTTAATTCCGAATTTACACCCGTTGGACTGCAAGTATACAGGTCGCAATTGTAGTACGAGATGTGTATCGGGTCGATCCCACGAGGAGCAATTTAAAACAATTATTAGATACTAATTTACTCTATTATTTAGACTCACAATTAATTTGAGCAGAAACTTCAGATTTTAATTCAACTACAAAAATTCTTAAATAGATAAATGCAATTTCACAATAGGAGTAGAATTCACTAAATATTAAGATCTAGGGATGTAGATTCCACTTATAACACAAAAGATCTAAAATGAATTAATTCAACACTTGTTACTGCTCTTGTTTAACCAAGGATTCATTTCCAGAAATACCAAAATCACATTCTCATGATAATAATGGGTTAAAACAGATTAGTTTTTCCTAATCTCTTGGTAAATACTAAATCTGTTCTTATTCACACATGAAATGCAGATTTCATCCACTTGAATGTATTTCTATTCTCATGAATATACTACTCAAGCTCTACTTATGTCATTCCATTATTTTTACCATTTCTCAATGAGTAAAAACAACTATAAACCTGCTATTGGTGATCAAGCAACAACAAGTAATCCAACATACACAAGTAGATAAGTTAATACAAGACATAACAAGCATAAATCACAATCACTTCATATCATTTGGCCATAAGCTTCATCTACTCCCTAGATAAAGGAAATTAGCTACTCATGAATGATGAAACACTCATAACTTCATTAATGCAAATCATCATAAATTTACAAATACAAAAAGAGTAAAGAAAGTCTTAGCCAAGATATGGTGAAGCCTTCCAAAAATCTCCTTGTCTTGAACTTAGATGATTACAAGATGAAACCTCAATTGTCCCTTGCAAGTACCTAGCTAGAGAGAATATGTTTTTTTGTAAGAAGCTAAGCTACGAATTGTTCCAGATCTCTCCCCATATCTCTGCATAAAAATACACTCCAATGCTCCATTTTTCCAAGTCAAATTCTATCCTTTGATTCCCAAATCTCCACTTTGTTAGCATAGTCAAAAACCAATATTTTTGACTTGAAAATAAGCCACTTTTCTTGCCCTTTTGTCTTCTGAAGCATGTGCACCGAATTCCCTTGCATCTTATAGCTGGAAAGTGGTATGAACACAAGAGAATTGGCTGAGTCAAATTGCAGAATTTCGGCTATAAAACGCGCCTACACAAAACGCGGTTACAAGTCACGTTTTGTGTACTCGCGTATTCACTTTGGCCTTACTTCATCTGCGATTTTCTCTATCATAAAGGCCGAACTAGCTTTTGTGCAAAACACAAAAGTTGTAGCCCTTTGAGTTAGCTTTCCAATGCTTCAAGAATCATCCAAATCGGAGCTTTGTAGCCTGAGATATGATCGAAATACTGTCACCTGTTCAAACCTCTGTTTTAACTTCCGACCACAGGGTGCAGCTTCTGTATTCCAACGTTTTGCCCATGAAGATGGCAGAAATGGATTTCGATGTCTTCATACGAATTGTAGGTCTCTTTCTTAGCTTTAAAATGGTATAAAAATCACCTCAATCCGATAAGTGTAGCTCCAGATATGGTCAAAATACTGAAAAGTGTCAAAACTGACTTGTATTGCATTTCCTCACTTGAACGTTTTTCACTTCATTCTTCTTGTTGCCACTTAAATTCATCACCAAATCTCTATTTTTCACCTCAATTGACCTCCTTTGGTGATTGATTCATTATTCCTGCATAAAAATGAAGTTTTTACTATTAAAATCAATAGAAATGCAATATTATCCACTTTTACCAAAAATATATAATTTTACCAAAAACCTCTTTATTTTAATTATAAAACTAAATAATCAACTCAAAATTAACTAATAAAATGCACTAAAAAATACGTAAAATAAACTCTTATCAATAACCGCTGCCTTATTTTTGCCAATATCCCCTCAAAGGCCACACAACTGATTCGACCCTTCACCAGTGGCACCCCCAGATATCGGATAGGCAAACCAATTTCCCGATAGCCAAGAGTTGCGCGCACAAGTTCCTTCTGTGCCAGTGACATCCTAGAAGAGGGGGTGAAAGAGCTCTTTCCCACATTAACTTTCTGCCCTGACCACGTCTGGTAATGCTCCAGGAACTGCCGAATTGCGGTCAGAGCATCCGACGAGCATCGCGTGAAAATTAGGATATCATCTGCAAAAGCTAAATACGGTACACGCGAGCCAGCCGATACATAGAATCTGCTCTCTTTCTCCAGGAACAAGTTGTGAATCCCCCGCCCTAAAAATTCCGCCACAAATAGAAATAACGCCGGAGAGAGTGGGTCCCCTTGCCGAACTCCCCGGGAAGATTTAAAATACCCAGACGGCTCACCATTGATCAACACCGAAAACCATGCGTTGGAGAAGGTCCTATAGCACAAATCAACCACCTGTTCGCTCAGGCCGAATTGCCGAAGCATGAAGAGCAAGAAAGGCCACTCCACTCTATCATATGCCTTTTCCATATCCAACTTAAAAATGAGGTTCGGCTCCTTCAAACGTCTGTCCAAGTCTAGTGCTAGCTCCTGGGCTAACAAAATATTATCCGAAATACCTCGCCCTGGTACAAACCCCGTCTGCCATGGGGAAATGAGAGCTGGAAGCACCTTGCCAATCCTGGCTGCCAAAAGTTTCGAAATAATTTTGGAGCTCACGTTACATAAACTAATAGGCCTGAAATCTCGCCAGTGACATGCTCCCTCCACCTTAGGGATCAGGACCAAGAGTGAGCTCGACCAACCCCTTGGCTGACTGGCTCCTTTGAAGAAATCTTGGATTGCAGCTACCAGGTCCTCCTGTATAATCCCCCAGCAAGAGCGATAGAAACCCACCCCAAATCCGTCCGGCCCCGGGGCGCTATTCACCTCCATCGAAAAAACAATCTGCCGAATTTCCTCGGCAGACGGAACTGCCGTAATTGCTGCATTATGCTCGCTGGCTGCCTGGGGCAACTCAAATGGTAGTGCTGGGAAGTTTCCCCTAAAAGCCGCCTCCGAGGTAAACAACGTACTGAAGAAATCCGTAGCTGACTCCTTGATTTGCTGGCCCGTGTCACACCAACGCCCCTCCGCACCCCTGATCCTCGCGATGAAGTTAGAGCTCCTTCGTTGACGGACCACGGAGTGGAAATAAGACGTGTTCACATCCCCTTCCCGAAGCCACTTGACTGCCGACTTTTGCCTCCAAAACTCACACTCGGTGGCCAGCTCTCTGGTGTAGGTCGCTCTGGCCTCGTTTAGGCGGGATCTGGAAATGTCGTCTCGATCCCTATCATAATCCTCTTCCCTCTGTCTGTATATAGCCTCTGCAGCCTTGACACGAGAAGGAATGTCACCAAATGTCTCGCGGCTCCATTCTCGCAATCTTTTCTTCACCAGGCCCAGCTTTTTGAAGAAACGAGGCATACCCACCCCCGACACCTCCATCTCCCATATTGCACTAACCACTGCGAAGAAACCAGGATAGCGGGCCCAAACATTGAGAAAGCGGAATGAAAACGGGGAAGCCGTCCCCAATCCGCACTTAACCAGCAATGGGGAATGGTCAGAGCGGCCCCGTGCTAGATGTGAAACTTTGGACACCGGGTAGGACGCCAGCCATCTGTCATTAGTCAAAGCACGATCTAGCCTTTGCCACAACGAGCCATTTGTCCATGTGAATTGTGATCCGTCAAAGTCCATTGCCGACAAACCACACCGAAACATCGAGTCGTTGAATTCCTCCATGTTTCGAAGATTGGGGAGGGATCCCCCAATCCTCTCATCGGGCGTGGAGATTACGTTAAAATCCCCTATCACCATCCATGGATGGTCCTGCGTCTCACCAATTCTCTCCAGCGCCTCCCAAAGTGGGCGTCTCGCCACTCGGGTGCACTTGGCATAGACGAAGGACACATAAAGCGAGACGCCCGACGCAAAAGACGTCCTCGCATGAACCAATTGGCCCGCACTTTCAACACAATTTAGTGTCATCCCCCGATCCCAAAATATCCAAACTTTCCCATCCACATAACTCGCCGCGGATTCGAATTTAAGCCTACGCCTTACTATTTCTAGTTGACTGACCTCAGACATTGGTTCCAGAAGTGCCAGAATTCGAACTGAATTGTCGCTACATATTTTTCCCAGATACCGGAGGGAGTCCGCCCGGGAGGCCCCCCGAATATTCCAACATAAAATATTAATTGGATTTATCATTAGAACGGAGTGAATAAGCAGCCTGCCGAGCTTGCATTACCTGTTTCTTGGCTTCCCCCTTGCGCGGGCGACCGCGTCTCCCCTTTTCGTTGCCCAGCGTTTCCCTGTCCAACTCGGGCGCACCGCAATCCTCCACCTGCGTCTATGCACCCTTCACCTGGGATGAATTCCAACTAAGGCACAACTCCTTGTGAAAGTCCAAGAGTTGTTGCCTAGTGGTGGTCACTGCCTCCAAATTGTCCATCGACAAACTACGCGACAAGTCTCGCCTACGTAATCGACCCGAGGGGCCCCGTAGCGAGTCTGACATGCACCCAACTGCTTCCTCCCCCTCCAACTCCTGGAGAGCCGCAAAACGGTTCAGCCCCTCACGATCGGTGGTACTGTTCTTCCCCTCTTGGCCGTCCCTCGTGTAGCTCAAATCAATGACCAGCCGGTCACCTTGTTCCAGCAGCACCCCCTCCAATGCACCGCCCGAAATCTGTCCTTGCGCTCCTCGAGGTGGAGGAGGAAATTCGAGCTCAGCCCCCTCCTCTTGCTCCTTATCTTCGTCGGTTCCCACATGGTGCGATGCTGCCAGAGAGTTTGCTGCTCCCACACCCATCTGCAACCCCCCGTCCGCCTCATAATCGGTATCTACGCAATCCAGCCCAGGGAGGACCAGCGCGCCTGGCGCCGTGCGGTGCTCTTCTGCACTCACCTGCAGCTCTCTGCTGTCAGCTCCTATCGCCGCCTCCTCCTTTGCTGCCCAACTCACAGCTTCCGCGACCTCCGTTACTTCGCAACCAAAAGTTCCCGCATGCTCATTTTCTGCGCAGGCTACCGTTCCCGCAAGGTCAGTCCCGGCACCACCCAACCCAGGTAGGAGGAGCAATCCTGGCATCGTACATGGCCCTTCCGCACCCATCAACAGCCCATTGCCCACACCCCCTGCCGCTGTAACTTCTGTATCTTCACAACGCACCCCGGACAGGACCTTTGGATTGATGATCCCCTCCGTGACATCTAGCGTATGCTCTGCTTCTGGCCGACCCAGCCCAGGAAGACGCCGAGCACCGGCCAGCGAGCGTGATGGCTTCGGCCCCATCAGCCGCCCCCTGCTGTCAGTACCTGCCGCCGCAACCTCTGTCTCCGCGCAACCCGCCCCCTGCAGGCTCTCTGGTGCCCTCTCAGGGATGGTCCCCTTGGCCGTGAGCGCTTTTGGTATGTATTGTCGTTGCAGCTGTTGGGTTACCTTTCGCGAGGCAGGGCCTTGCTTTGCCGGCCGCTTTGCTGGGTCTTTCTGATAGCAGGCCGTCTCTACGTGGCCAAAGATGTTGCAGAACGTGCAGTAGTCTGGTCGGTTTTCCATCACCACCGGCTGCCAAAAGCCATACTCCTCCTCTCCTATCCACACCCGATGCACCGGTGACGAGGCAAGGTTAATTTCGACCAAGACTCTCGCTACCGAAGGGCGACGGAGGTCGCATGTTGCTGCATCAACTTTGAGCGGTCTGCCTAACGTCGAAGCCAACAACAGCAACTGGTTCTTGTGGAAAAGAGGCAACGGCAAATCTGGAAAACCCACCCAGACCGGCGCTACCGCCACTTCCTGATTCGCCCGGAATTCCAGCGACCACTTGGAGATGACCATTGGTGAGCTCCGGACATACCAAATTCTCCTGGCAAATAACCTAGTATAGTCTTCTTCCAGCGCTGGTCGCAGCAGCACGTGTTTCGGATCCAGAAGACCCACTGCACATTCGCCTTTGAGGCCGAGGGAGATGATGAACTTTTTGATAAACTCCATGGGTGGTCTGGAGTAAGGAAACCTCCCCACCAACGCATTCCGGAACGGCTCTGAGAGTTTCACAATCTCTTGTCGTGTCAGCCGAAGCGATGGTTCTCCTCTGTGGGAGGCGATCTCTCCTAATGCTGTCGGCTCTTTGCCAGCCGCTGAGACCACCGCCGCATATGAGAGGGCCGGCCCTCCATCCGGTGGCTTTTCCGACGGCCCAACGGCCGTCATGCAGTCTGTCGGGATGAACCCTAGCGAGGTTGCAGAAGGAAAGCCGTGTTGCCCTAGTTTTTTTAGCGCACTTTTTTTTTGGTGTATATGTTGATGAGCGAAACTTAACACTTGTTACTACTCATGTTTAACTAGGGATTCATTTCCAAACAAATACCAAAATCTCATTCTCATGATAATAATGGTTTAGAACAGTTTAGTCTTTCCTAATTTCTTGGTAAATAACTAACTCTGTTCTTGTTCATGCATGAAATGCAGATTTCATCCACTTGACTGTATTTCTATTCTCATGAACATACAACTCAAGCTCTACTCATGTTACTCCATTTTTACTACCATCTCTCAATGAGTAATAACAACTATAATTTTGCTATTGGTAATCAAACAACAACAAATAATCAATCATGCACAAGTAGACAAGTTATTACAAGATATCACAAGTGTAAGTCATATTCAATTCATATCACTTGGCCATAAGTTTCATCTACTCCCTAGTTATAGAAAATTAGCTACTCATGGATGATATAACAATCAAACTCATAACTTCATTAATGAAAAACATCTCAAGTTACAAGTACAAGAAGGTTAAGAAAAGCTTAGCCAAGTTAATGGTGAAGCCCTCCAATTTCTGCTATGTCTTGCACTGAAAATGATTACAAGATGAAGTCTCCAAGTGCTCCTTCAAGAACTTCTAGCTAGAGAGAAAATGTTACAAGAAGAAAACTAGTTATGTGATAAGTGACTAATTTACGTAATAATTGTATGACATTTTATATTATTTTTAGTCACTTTGGTTATATTATTGGAAGAATATGAATCATTTTGGCTATAATTGGTGAAAAATGCTTTTAAGTGATTAAATGAGGTTTTTATCACTTTTTACTTGGATTTTGTGTATTTTGACAGTTTTGACACATTTTCGTATTTCGGCTATAACTTGAGTTACAATGATCGGATTGGGATGCTTCTTGAATCCATTTGAAGATAAGAGATAGATCTACAACTTTGGTGAAGACATCTAAATCCAGTTTGAAGGTTTTCCAGGTCAAAATGCCGAATTACAATAGCAAATTTCTACTGGTCGAAACTGGAACAGGGCAATGAGCAGGCAAGGGTATTTCGGTCATTTCTCAGCCTACACAGATCCAAATGAGGTGATTCTTGATGCATTGGAAAGCTAACTCAAAGGGCTACAAGTTTTATGTTTTGGTCAAGAGCTGGTTCAGCATCTAACATCAAGAAAAGATTGGTTGAAGTTGGGCCAAAAACAGAGCAAGTGATCCATACTCGGATCCACTATTCATCCGAACCCTTGGTTGTTTCTGGGTTAGTGGATCCGAGCTCGGATCCATACGGATCCGAGGTACTGTAGCAGCTCGGATCACTGGTCAGAAAAGGCTGCTCTGTACGCGTAAAAAATCAATTTCACCTCCACCAACTCACATTGGATGCTAGACATGTGAGAAACATTCCCAGCTGTAAAAGGGAGATGTAATCCTCATTTCTTGACCACCTTTCATCATAAAAGAGCCAAAATGCATTGCAAAAATAGAGGGGGGAGTTCATAGCAGAAAAATAGAGAGAGCTACGGGAGAAAGCTTGAAGCTGCAGAAATGTAGCTCTTTCATCTCCCTAATGTTAGTTTAGCTTAGTATAGAGTAGTGTAGCTTTTCCATTCTTGTTTATTATCTAGATTAGGATGAAGATGGAGGATGAAGAAGGCAAGGAAGAAAGCTCATGTGACAAGGGTTGTATTCCTTCCAAACTCTTTATCTTTTGTATTTGATTCCAAGTTTAGTTAATATACAAGTTCTGGATTTTGTGTTCATTATGTGTTTCTAAAGTTTATACCTTGGGTTTGGTTGAACTTTCTATAATTGTTAGTGTTTATTATTTGGTTATTTGACTGCTATGATTTGAGCAAGTTATTTAGCACTTTAGCTCTTGAAATCATGATTAATCTGGTACCATTAATTGTGATTATCTAAGGTGTTGTTTCTGCAATGAAAATTGAGATTTAACACTAGTTCAAGAAGTGCTAAACATAGGGAGTACACTCACGAAAGTAGAGGTGCACTTATGTGGTTTTTAGTGATTCATTTCATGTAATTTCATTGAAGAAATGAACTTGTAGCTAATTTCATAACTATGAAAATAGGTATGGATTAGTTATGAGTATAATTGATTCACTACGAAAGTAGGATTCAAATGCATAAGGAAATTACACCATAATTAGCCTAGATGTAGTATTCAATGATCCAAATATAGCACTTGCATGAGTAGTTAGGGATACCACAACCCAAGGAGCTTTCATTTGTTATTTTGTATAATTTGAGTAGGTAAAATTTGTTATAATTCATTGATAGTCTAAATAATAGAGAAGCTTTAGTAGTACCGGTAATTGCAATCTTCCTTGTGGGATCGACTCTTAATACCCTATACTCGCTCACGATTCGTATACTTGCGATAAATCGCGTGTGGGGTGTTTAGGAGTTTATAAATGTAAAACTTGATTAGGATGAGCTTAATTGTATATGTATACTCCGCGCACGTCATTATGTATGGTCTCTATGACTTCTTCCTCTCGTTCTGCATAAAAAGATGGTAGAAAGTGCCTTTTTTCTCCTCTCATGATTCCAACATCTCAGATTTGTTAAGAAAGTCAAAAGAAATGTTGTTTTGACTTGACAATAAATCATTTTGTCTTTCTTTTTGCTTCAGAAGCATGTGCCACCGAATTCTCTTACCAAAAATAGCTGGAAAGTAATGTGAAAAAGGGTTGAGCCACTTGCAGAGAAAAGAGGCCGATCGAGGGGTTGGATCTGAGGGGTTCAATACGATCTGAGCTCGGATCCTCAATTGATCCGACCTCGGATCAACTGACCTCGGATCAATTGCTCCAGATATTCAGACGAGGGCTCGGATCCTTTTGTTGCACATGGATCCGAGCTCAGATCCTTGTGATAAATTTCTAGATTTTCAATTCCTTCCTTTTTTCTTCATTTTTGCTCCTAGTTTCCTTTGTATTTTATCCTCCAAATGATCCTTGCTTTTTTCTTTATCTCGTACATGGAATTCACATATCAATATCCATCAAAATATCACAAATTAAAGCATTAATCCATTCATTTATCAAGTCTTGAACACTTAAACAACATTTAAGCAGTTAGTACCAAAAGAGTTCAACTATGGCTTTAATCTTCTCAAACATACCAAAAGTTCATTCCAAACTTATACAAAATGTACGTTAAATATTCACTTATCAGTAGGGATAATTTCAGAAACCTCCCTTGAGGTTTCTGACAATTTCACTCACCTCTCTTCAGGTTTAAATAATTACACTAACCTTCCTTCATGCGATAAAATGACTATAATATTTTTCACTTATAGATAATTCCTACAAACCCAAAAATCATACAACTATAACTAGTTTTTCATTGCCATACAAAACAAACTCGTATCATCTCTCTCCTATCTTCTCTTTTATGCATCTGATAATCCACTCTTCTTCCACAGTCACAATCTACACAACTGACTAATATATCCCAAATCCTCATTATTATGGAAATAGTTCTCGCTCTCTTTTTTGTTTTCCTTTTTTTTGTAAGTATTATCATATTGAAATTGCCAAATGACAAGTTGTCAAAGCAGATTTGTTGTCAAACTCAATGAAGATCAAAAGGATGGCGATCACATAGAGTACAAACAAGAAAATAAAAGTGATAACTAAGAAAGGAAACTGGATTGAGGAAGGTTACACTATTATGCCAATTAGGCAAAAAAAATTTTTAGGACATAAAAATTGGAATAAGATTTATCTAGGGACATGGGATATGGTCTCTAGTGTTGCTTTTGATTGCTCCGCATTTGTATTCTTGGTGGGTTATATTATTTTAACGTCAATAAAGTTGCAACCATTTGGATTGAATTTGGATAGTACACTAGTCTATTCAAACGTTGAATTTAGGCAAAAAAATTGAGGCTAAAGGTTAGACTGACTGCAAACTTTAATTGTCATAGTTGATTTGCTTGGGAAGATTTGGTGAGGCAAAAGTGGGCGGTCAAAATTGTGAGAAAATAGAAATTAAGTTGAAATGGCTTATTGAGTTCATTAAAGTGGTGGTTATATCGTTTGTAATAGTTGCAATGTGGAAAAAAATTCATGAATGAGTTTATCCCCCTTCTAAATAACAAAGGGGTATTTTAGGAATTTTGGTGACGAATTTAGCATATTGGGTCTATATTGTTACTAAAATGCTAACAATAGGGGAGGTATGTGTAATTTTTTAAATTATAAAGGAGCTACTTGCAATAGTCAGAAACCTCAGGAGAGGTTTCTTAAATTATCCATTAATAGTGTACAGATATTGAGATTTTCTTCTCCTCTTTTATTGCCTTTTCTTTTATTCATTTGTCTTAAAATTCTTTTCTATTGCCCATCGTACAAAATCTTGATGAATTAAGGTCTGGTCAGTACATTAGTGGTCTCCAGGGTCAAAGACAAAAAAAAAATAATTCACAATTGTGGGCACAAATGTTCGGATTGGTTATTGATTGACAATTTTTGAAAGTGACCGAAATCAATCCCAGTAATAAATCACAATAAATCACCTAGAGAGTTCTAAGGATCGAACTCACAGGGACGAGTTCATGTTTTGGTAATAGTTAATTAGACCACATGTGCCCACCTTTCTTCAAAAAATTTATAAAATAAATATAGAACCAATCCCTTAGGTGCTCGAAAATGTCTTTCAAGTCTGAAGGTGCAATTCTGTTGAAAGAGGAGAGAGAATACATATGCAGACTTCAAAAATGCCATTAATTTGGTGATCTTCTCTGTAGTACATGATCTTAACCTCGGTTAATGACTAATAGTTAAACAAGAAGGACCAAATGAACAAATAACTTTGATCTTCTTATAAACTACGACAACATCTCTGGCTTTCCCGCTGTCTCGAACCATAATCAATATCAAGTTTTGTTTTTTGTTTTTTTGTTGTTTGGTAAAATAGTGGATTATGTGTTTCTCTTGTACTCAAATAATAACTATCAGACTATCCATCATCACCCTAGCAACCTACGATGTTGAAAGAACATTAATGTAAACAATGGTTAGGTGATGAAAATTGGATGTGCATTTGAAATGAGCCTGCAAAACAAGTCAGAATATTATTATGGTCCGTTTCATGACCGCATGATAAGATAACAAGAATACTTAAATGTTTCTCTCATCTGCTATATGACAAATTGTTGTGTAGGACAAGTTACCACACGGATAAGATATTATGAATACTTAATTGTTTCTCTCATCAAATAAATGACAAACAATTATGTTGGAGAAGTTACTACACGTAATATGCATAGATAGATAAGTATAGAATTTGATAAACATAACAACTTAAGGTATGATTAATTGTATAAAGAATACTGAGCTTTTCTGTCTCTTTTACTATTTTTCCTTTTTTTTTCATCCGTCTTAAAATTACTTTCTGCTGCCCATCGTATAAAATCTTGATGAATTAAGGTCAAGTCAGAACAGTAGTGCCCTTGAGTGTCAAAGGCAAAAAAAAAAAAAAAATCACATTTTTTGAGCATAAATGTTCGGATTGGCTTCTTTCCTAGGAATAATTCTAATGACACTACACAACGAAACATCTGAATAAAATAATAGGATTGCAGTATGATTTACACAATGTACTATTGTTTGAACATAAACAATTTTTATAGGGTCATTTTACCTCCTTAACCTTTGTGCTATTATCAAGGGTTAATCTCGAAATCTCCCCTTAAGGTTTAATGAAAGTTGTAGTTTGCCCTCTAACGTTTATTTTTTCCTCACTTTATCCCCTATTTCAATCTGGATAATTTAGTTGACCATTAAAGTATGTGAGTAGACAAAAATGCTTTCTGAATGGTTTATAAATTAAAAACATTAAAAAAATAACAAAAAAGAAAGATCACCACCCCTTTCTTCCGCCATCATCACCATCCTACCCCCTTCTCCTTCATTCCCTCTCCCCTCCTTCGTCCTCTCCCTCTCCTTTGACCTTCATCCTCCAACCATCGTCATCTCCCCTTCCCTTCCTTACCCACCACACACCCTGCTCCCCCTCCTTCTCGCAACTAGATCTACTCGCAATGGCTGACCACTTTGGGTGACACGAGCAGGAGTGGGGTTGGGGGATAAGGAGGGGAGGAGGAGGTAGCGTGGGGAATAGGAGGAGGAAACGGAGGAATAGTAAATAATTTTAAAAATACCCCAAAAAAGTCTAAAATCTAAAACACTCTAAAATACAATTGTATAATATAGATTTTAAAATACAATTCTACAATAAAATGTTTTTTTTGAAAGTGCCTTAAAAGAATATTTAATCCATATGGGACTCTAGTTTTCGGAATCCTCCTCCATCCTTCAACATCCTGATGGATGATGTCTAACAATCTCAAATCCGACAAATGGTGGCTGGATATCATAAATGAGAGGCATGACAATGGACAGCAAGTTAAGGAAATTAAATCTTGATTAATTTTACGAAACACAGAGCGCATAGGAAGGAATGGACCCAAAATTTTATGGAAGGATATAATTCTTTTTTTTTTTGGCTACAACGATAACATTCTTATGACCCAATCTATTCTATTGTACAGGAAGGAAGGGTCTAAAGAGATTATATAAGAGACTAGTAGGTATATAGAACCAACTAAATCAAAAGAGTGCTCTGACACCTTTTTTAAAATTTTTTCACTACAGGTAAAGTTCGAATCCCTGACCTATAACTCAAAAAGGGATTTAATCCCTTTTTCGTGGCCACTGAGCTTTGGAAGGATATAGTTTAGTGTGGACTGGTCCCATTTATTTTGTTGAAGGACAAGAATGGTCGCATTCGGGGTGTACGATGATGTTAGTGTCAATCAGCGTCATCTACCATGAAGAAAATGTGCATAGATTGTGGTACTCAATATCTTTACTAAAATATTATGCACCCCGAAGGACGAAAGAACATCAATGTAGACAATGGTTAGGTGATGAAAATTGGTTGTGCATTTGAAAATGAGCCCGCAAAAGGTGTTAGAATATTATTATTGTCCGTTTCATCACCCCATGATAAGATACCATGAATACTTAATTGTTTCTCTCATCAGCTATATGACAAATTATTATGTAGGACAAGTTACCACACGGATAAGATATTATGAATACTTAATTGTTTCTCTCATCAATTAAATGACAAATTATTTGTAGGAGAAGTTACTGCACGTAATATGCATAGATAGATAACTATAGTGTTTGATAAACATAACAGCTGTAAGGGTATAATTATTTGTAGGGATAATTTCAGAAACCTCCCTTGAGGTTTCCGACAATTTCACTCACCTCTCTTCAGGTTTAAATAATTACACTAACCTTCCTTCATGCGATAAAATGACTATAATATTTTTCACTTATAGATAATTCCTACAAACCCAAAAATCATATAACTATAACTAGTTTTTCATTGCCATACAAAACAAACTCGTATCATCTCTCTCCTATCTTCTCTTATATGCATCTGATAATCCACTCTTTTTCCACAGTCACAATCTACACAACTGACTAATATATCCCAAATCCTCATTATTATGGAAATAGTTCTCGCTCTCTTTTTTGTTTTCGTTTTTTTTTTGTAAGTATTATCATATTGAAATTGCCAAATGACAAGTTGTCAAAGCAGATTTGTTGTCAAACTCAATGAAGATCAAAAGGATGGCGATCACATAGAGTACAAACAAGAAAATAAAAGTGATAACTAAAAAAGGAAACTGGATTGAGGAAGGTTACACTATTATGTCAATTAGGCAAAAAAATTTTTTAGGATATAAAAATTGGAATAAGATTTATCTAGAGACATGGGATATGGTCTCTAGTGTTGTTTTGATTGCTCCGCATTGGTATTCTTGGTGGGTTATATTATTTTAGCGTCAATAAGGTTGCAACCATTTGAATTGAATTTGGATAGTGGCACTGGCCTATTCAAACATTGAATTTAGGCAAAAAAATTGAGGCTAAAGATTAGACTGGCTGCAACTTCAATTGTCATAGTTGATTTGCATGGGAAGATATGGTAAGGCAAAAGTGGGCGGTCAAAATTGTGAGAAAATAGAAATTAAGTTGAAATGGCTTATTGAGTTTGATGTGCGTGGGGTATACATATACAATTAGCTCATCTACAATCAAGTTTTACATTTATAATTCCTTAATATCCCACATGCGATTTGTCGCAAGTATATAAATCGTGAGCGAGTATAGGGTATTAAGGGTCGATCCCACAGGGAAGATTGCAATTACCGGTGCTTTTCGAACTCCTTTATTATCTAAACTGCCATAAACATATAAAAGTAATGAAAATTAGTACTAGAAAGCTCCTAGAGATATGGAATTCCTTACTACTCTTGCAAATGAGATTACCGATTAAGTGAATGTTATTATCTTGGCTAGTTATGGCGTAATTTCCTAATGTATGTGAAACATACTCTCGTAGTGAATCAACTATACTTATAGCTAAACCATATCTACTTTCGTGGCTATGAATTAACTACAAGTTCATTTCTTCTATGAAATTACATGAAACAAGTCATTTAAATCACATAGGTGCACCTCTACTCTCGTGAGTGTACTCCCTAGGTTTATCACTTCCTTGAACTAGTGTTAAATTCCAATTCTCATTACAAACTTAACACCTTTAGATAATCACAACTAATGGCCGGTTAATCATGATTAGAAAAGTAAAAGTGATAAATAACTTGCTCAAAATAATATCATCAAATAACCAAGTAAACATCACTAATAAGATATAGCAAGTTCATCCATTCTCTAAGCATAAACTTTAGCAAAGCATGAAGAAAAACAAAACCAAACTTGTATTATAGCTAAACATGAAATCAAATACAAAAGAGAAAGTGATAGGAGAGATGTCACCCTTGTCACATGAGCTTCAAACTCTCCATCTTTGCTCCTCCAATCTTCATCCAAATCTAACTACAAATACAAGAAGGAAAACCTACACTAACTATACTATACTACTCTAACTAATGAAATAAGAAAAACTAGTGAAGACTACATTTTGGTGAGTTTCTCTAGCCTTCCAAAGTTATTCAATTATTCTCCAAAGGCTGCTATTTATAGAGGAATTTAAGCCACAAGTGAATTGTTTCTTGGTTGGCAAAGTTGGTTTTTGAACTCTCAAAAATTGCTTCTCAAAGTTCCTATACTCATTTGATCATTTATAGCCGGAATCTTTGCAGAAAAAGTGGTCAAAAAGGTTGTGTAAAAAGAGCATAAATTGCAGAGCAAGTTGCAGCTGAAATCTAATAAAACACGGGTAGAAAACACGGCCACTGCCACATTTTGAGCTCCCGTTTTGCTCTTTGCAAGTTTGCACTTTTTTGGGCAGAATTCATCCTTGCTCTGTTTTTGGTCCAAGTTCAACTGATATTTTCTTGATGTTAGAAACTGAACTAGCTCTTGTGTAAAACATGAAAGTTTTATCCTTTTGAGTTAGCTTCCAATGCATGAAAAATCATCCAATTTGGAGCTCTGTGGATCATGAAATGACCAAAATACCGCTGACTGGTCAGAACCTTGCTTCAGCTTTCGACCATGAAATTGCACTTCTGGATTTCGACTTTTTGACAATGAAAACAACTGAACTGAACTTCAATGTCTTCATACCAAATGTAGATCTGTCTCTGAGCTTCAAATTGGTATAAAATTTACCTCAATCCAATACTTGTAACTCAAGATATTGCTGAAATACCACAAGGTGTCAAAGCTGTGAAACTTGCTTCCTTTTGTTCTTGATTGCATTTCCTCTTTTGCACTTCATATTCTCTTTTTATCACTTCAAACCGTCATCAATCATCCAATTATCTTCTCAATTCACTCCATTTGATTATTGAATCATTAAACCTACAAAAACATGAAGTTTTAACCATAAAAATCCACAGAAATGCACTCTTTGCCACTTAAACCACAAAATGCATATTTTCACTAGAATCTTAGTTAATTAGCTATAAAACTAACTAAAATTATCCAAAACTAAATAATAAAATACACTTAAAACACGTAAAATATATTCTTATCAGAGTTCATTAAAGTGGTGGTTATATCGTTTGTAATAATTGCAATGTGGAAAAAATTCATGAATGAGTTTATCCCCCTTCTAAATAACAAAGGGGTATTTTAGGAATTTTGGTGACGAATTTAGCATATTGGGTCTATATTGTTACTAAAATGCTAACAATAGGGGAGGTAGGTGTAATTTTTTAAATTATAAAGGAGCTACTTGCAATAGTCAGAAACCTCAGGAGAGGTTTCTTAAATTATCCATTAATTGTATACAGATATTGAGATTTTCTCCTCCTCTTTTATTGCCTTTTCTTTTATTCATCTGTCTTAAAATTCTTTTCTATTGCCCATCGTACAAAATCTTGATGAATTAAGGTCAGGTCAGTACATTAGTGGTCTCGAGGGTCAAAGACAAAAAAAAAATCACAATTTTGGCACAAATGTTCGGATTGGATATTGATTGACAATTTTTGAAAGTGACCGAAATCAATCCCAGTAATAAATCACAATAAATCACCTAGAGAATTCTAAGGATCGAACTCATAGGGACGAGTTCATTTTTTGGTAACAGTTAATTAGACCACATGTGCCCACATTTCTTCAAAAAAATTATAAAATAAATATAGAACCAATCCCTTAGGTGCTCGAAAATGTCTTTCAACTCTGAAGGTGCAATTCTGTTGAAAGAGGAGGGAAAATACATATGAAGACTTCAAAAATGCCATTAATTTGGTGATCTTCTCTGTAGTACATGATCTTAACCTCGGTTATTGACTAACAGTTAAACAAGAAGGACCAAATGAACAAATAACTTTGATCTTCTTATAAACTACGGCAACATCTCTGGCTTTCCCACTGTCTCGAACCATAATCAATATCAAATTTTGTTTTTTGTTTTTTTTTGGTAAAATAGTGGATTATGTGTTTCTCTTGTACTCAAATAATAACTATCAGACTAGCCATCATCACCCTAGCAACCTACGATGTTGAAAGAACATTAATGTAAACAATGGTTAGGTGATGAAAATTGGATGTGCATTTGAAATGAGCCTGCAAAACAAGTCAGAATATTATTATGGTCCGTTTCATGACCGCATGATAAAATAACAAGAATACTTAAATGTTTCTCTCATTAGCTATATGACAAATTATTTTTTAGGACAAGTTACCACACGGATAAGATATTATGAATCCTTAATTGTTTCTCTCATCAAATAAATGACAAACAATTATGTTGGAGAAGTTACTACAGGTAATATGCATAGATAGATAAGTATAGAATTTGATAAACATAACAACTTAAGGTATGATTAATTGTGTAAAGAGTACTGAGCTTTTCTGTCTCTTTTACTATTTTTCCTTTGTTCTTCATCCGTCTTAAAATTTCTCTCTGCTGCCCATCGTACAAAATCTTGATGAATTAAGGTCAAGTCAGAACAGTAGTGCCCTTGAGTGTCAAGGCAAAAAAAAATAAAAAATCACATTTTTTGCGCTTAAATGTTCAGATTGGCTGGTGATCAACAATTTCATCAAGTGTACAAAATCAATCCCGGTAATAAATCGATTGGAGAATTCTAGGGTTCGAGCTCACAGGGACGAGTTAATTTTTCCTACTTCAAAATATTATACAAACGACAATAAAAGACAAACTCAAGAAATTTATTTTTCACTAACTAAGAATAAATTGAATAGTCAAGTCAAAGAAAATAGATTGCACAAAAATAATGGGCAAGAAACTAGGGTTTGTCAGATTTTGTTCCATAACTTGAATTAATTATCGAATTATTTTCTTAATATATCGAGAACGTATTCCACAAAGGTACTTTAGATTATCTCCCAATATATCTAAATTGTACACAATTAAATCTCATATCTCTTTCAAGATCACAAGTATTCGACTGAATCCTTTAGGATCTTAAGTGATTTGATTACGGCATATAAACCCTAAATTACCCTCACATTTAGCCTAGGAATGTGAATCTATCTAGTACCTAGTTGTGTAGCCCTTTTTAGTACATACAAACCCTCAAAGCATGTCCATAATGAACAAGCATAAACATAAAATTAAAATAACATAGATGAATCAAGGCAAAAATTGATAGAAGCATCAGGGAAGCTTTTTGAAATTATCGCTAAACATTATACATGCAAATTCATATTTCTATCTTGTTTATTTATTCCAGCAACGGCAGGATTCTCAATTTAAAATATCAGTTTAGCAACGAGAAACTCATAGGTCAAAAAGTGGTATTGTATGTGTGGAATATGATATTGTTGATAAAAGGTCATTTAATCTTTTTAATGAAAATTCCAAGCCATGAATTGTTCTTTCGATGCAAATATTTTTCTTGCACTGATAATGTAGATATTAGTGATTTTTGATGAATAATGCATATGGAGGATTTTTTTTCTATATATGATGGATTTTGAATTTATATCTAAATTAAAATTAATTGTCATGTATTAAAACCTGTATACTCTAGTATCATTCACGAAAAATTAACTCAAATTATTAGTGTTATGACTTATTGTTTGTTTATTGGTATAAAGTAACTCCGAGGTATGTGTGGAATATGACTAATAGGTTTTGTGCATGTCTCGTATATCTATATCTATTAGTATGAAAAACATTTCCGTGTATATAACATCAATCCATAATAAATAGGCTAAAATGTATCGGAGGTTATCAAACTTTTCAAAAATGTCATTTCATCCATTCAACTAATTTTAGCACTAATAGCCTAGTGAAATCTTTAAGATGATTCATCTCAATAATTACGATCGATGCTGCCGTTAAAACATACCGAAGTTGACCATGCGTGAGGCACTTAACCATTCCATGTTTCTTTTGTATATATCAAATAAATTTTTCTACAAAAACAATTTCAAAAACTCAAATCCAGATGGGATCTTAGATTAGATTTTGTGGAAATGCGAATTCTACACGTGCAATAAAACATTGAGCACGAGGCAACTAAGGTGAATTCCTGTCTCGACAACTTTCAGATTAGGTGAAGATGTATTTTCGAGGTGTGCATTGTTTAGGCAAGAGCAAAACAACCAATAAACCCTACACAAAAACCATGACTAAGGAGCTACCATAACTCATGAACAATGCAACAAACTCTATACACTTAATACAAGATGTTAATTGAAAATTTGCCATTTATATTTTTGGAGAAATATATTCAATTCATAAAAAATTTTCTGAGATGCCACAAACAAAATCTGAAATGCATATTTTGCCATTTTGCGATAGAACTTGGCCAAACTTCAGAATTTGCCCCGATTCGTCGTAAATTTGGGCACACTATCCTATTTGTTCATTTCTTGATTCCGCTTTCTTTCCATATTTCAGAAGCTCTTTCTCTTAAGCAACAGATTCAATACCTGTAGGACCTAATCAACAGATTCAATATCAAGTTGTTCGTTCATTTGTTTGTTTGTTTGTCTTTTGTTTTTTTTTTTGGTAATAATAATCAATATCATGTGCCACGGGATAACAGTGCGAAACCTATCTACATCAAACTTCTTTTGTTTTTCATCTTAGACTAGCCACCATCACCCTATTAACCTACGATGTTGAAAGAACATTAATGTAAACAATGGTTAGGTGACGACGAAAATTGGATGTGCAATTGAAAATGTTCATGACCACATGATAAGATACCATGAACACTTTAATGTTTCTCTCATCAGCTATATGACAAATTATTATGTAGGACAAGTTACCACTCGGATAAGATATTATGAATACTTAATTGTTTCTCTTATTAATTAAATGACAAATAATTTTGAACCTTTCGTAGGGTTTGGGGATCTGGTTGTGTGGGAGGGATGTTCACCTGGCGTATTCCATACAAAAGCTGCCATGAAACTTCTTAGTGGCTCAAGAGAGAAGATGACTTGGGCAAAACTAGTTTGGGGAAAATGATTTGTACCAAGATTTGCATTTATTTTATGGCTGCTATGTAAGAAAAGGCTCCCTACATTAGACAGATTACAAAAGTGGGGTGTTTCTTTACCATCTAGTTTGTGTATACTCTGTAAAGAAGAGGAGGAAAGAATAAACCATATGTTCTTTAATTGTTGTACGACAAGACCAGTACGGACTAAAGTGCAACACATGTGCCTGGTATTCCGAGGTTCTTATTCTTGGGATGAAGAACTTATCTGGCTTCCAGCTCACTGAAAGACAAAATCATTTGCGGACCAGCTGAGGAGATTAGCTTTGGCTGCTACTGTTTATCACATTTGGAGACTCAAGAATGAAATGATCTATCAATTAAGGTTCATTGTGTGTGCTAAACTGCAAAAAACCATTAAAGAATCTGTGTTATGTGGTCGTTGGACGGTCTAGTTTCCCAAGAACACAACAAAACTGGAAACTTGTAATGTAATGGGGAGTTGACTAGAAATGTGTGACAGATTAGTTGTTTTGAATGCTGTAACTATAGTAGTATGATGAGGGAAGATTGCTCAAGAGTACAAGTTGAATGCAGTAATCAAATCAAATCCTTATTATTTGCTCAAAAAAAAAAATTATGTAGGAGAAGTTACTACACATAATATGCATAGATAGATAAGTATAGAATTTGACAAACATGACAACTGAAAGGGTATGATTAATTGTATACAGATATTGAGCTTTTCTCCTCCTCTTTTACTAGTTTTTCTTTTCCTTCATCTGTCGTAAAATTCTTTTCTATTGCCCATCGTACAAAATCTTGATGAATTAAGGTTAGGTCAGAACATTAGTGGTCTCGAGTGTCAAAGACGAAAAAAAAATAATCACATTTTTGGGCATAAATGTTTGGATTGGTTATTGATTGACAATTTCTGAAAGTGTATGTAATCAATCCTAGTGATAAATCACAATAAATCACCTAGAGAATTCTTAGGATTGAACTCATAGACACGAGTTCATTTTTCGGTAATAATTAATTAGACCACAAGTGCCCACCTTGCTTCAAAAAAAAATATAATAAAATAAATATAGAACCAATCCCTTAGGTACTCGAAAATGTCTTTCAAATCTGAAGATGCAATTTTGTCGAAGGAGGAGAGAGAATACATATGCAGACTTCAAAAATGGCATTAATTTGGTGATCTTATATGTAGTACATGATCTTAACCTCGGTTAATGACTAATAGTTAAACATGATGGAACAAATGAACAAATAACTTTGATCTTCTTATAAACTACGGCAACATCTCTGGCTTTCCCGCTGTCTCGAACCATAATCAATATCAAGTTTTTTTTTTTTTGGTAAAACAGTCGATTATGTGTTTCTCTTGTACTCAAACAATAACAATCAAACTAGCCACCATCACCCTATCAACCTACGATGTTGAAAGAACATTAATGTAAACAATGCTTAGGTGATGAAAATTGGATGTGCATTTGAAAATGAGCCTGCAAAACATGTTAGAAATGGTGCGTTTCATGACCTGCATAATGGCTGCTTGATTTAAGTTTGGAACAGCCAACTCCCCTAAAGTTCTAGCATTAGCCATGACGACATCTTCTTGATCAGAATCGTTCAAGGTATCACTAAAAGAATTTGTCGATTCGATTTCTAAATTGAGCCTCTGAGTAGCAGCAACAGATTGTTCCTCTTTGTTGTGTCTGGTCTCCTTCTTTGTTCTACGTGCAATCTTCTTTTTTTTTTTTTTTTTTTTTTTTTAACTGAAATATATTTATTTTTATTAGAAGTAAGACAAGAGTAAAATGTTACATAGACCTAATTTTCCGAATTGAAGGCATTCCAAGCCTATCAAGGCGAATTGCTCCACGAGCCATTGTTGGAAACGTGTTTAATGTCTCGTATATCTTGATTTGCTGGTCTGGATGAGATACGCCCACATTGGATAACACATCAGCCACCTTATTCGCTTCCCTGTAACAATGTGAAAAACGATCCGGATCTTCCATAAACTGCCAAATCTGCCTGATAATCCGTCGGATGTGCCAGGGACATTGAATGCGATGCTGAAGAATTCCAATTAATACCAAAGAATCCGATTGCACATAGATATTCCGAAAGCACCTCTGTGCACATGTTTGAAGACCAATAAGGAGGGCACGAGCCTCTGCACGAAGACATGTAGTTTCCCCAAAATATGCCGAAAAACCAATCAAAGGGAGGCCATTTGAATCCCGAAGAACTCCACCACCTCCACCCACTCCTGGATTACCCTTAGAACATCCGTCTGTATTAAGTGTGAACCGTCCAGATTCCTTCGTTTCCCATCGAATAAGTTTGTATGTGATGCCAACATCAGATGAGTTCGGCCAATCATACAAAAGATAAAATGACTGTACTCGTCCCACTTTTTTGAAATGTATGTCCACAATGGATCGGATTTCCGAGAAAATGGCTTGACAAATGACATTCGACCGCATCTGGACATCCTCAAACATTGCTTTATTTCTTGCCTTCCAAATTTGCCAACATACTACAGAAGGAAGTAGCCGTCCAATAAACCGTCTTATATCAGAATCATATGATTTCAACCACCAACCCACTATGCGAGATCTCAAATATGACCCTGATACTTGGAGTCCACATGAAGCCCCAAAATAATTCCAAACTGTTGATGCTATAATGCCATTGGAGAATAAATGTTCGGTTGACTCTTCAGATGCCGATTGGCAGCAAAAACACTTTGAGGGTAAATGAAAACCAAAATTTCGTAACGTATCCGGTATTGGCAACCTACCCAGCAACAATCGCAACATGAAGAAAGAGGTCTTCAAAGAAAGACGAGGATGCCAGATTCTATCAAAAACCATTGATGTGTTTCGGGCTTGCCTAATTTCCCGAAACGCTGAAGATACAGTGAAATTTCCAGAATTTGTGGGCATCCATTTCCAAAATTAATTTGCTTGTACGAGAAGAGCGAGGCATAAATTAGAAAAAAAATACCAGAAAATTAAAAATAAAATGAATTAAAAAAAGAAAACAAATTAACTAACGCCAACCCTAGATAATGGCACCAAAAATTGACAGGTGTCGAGCCTGTGCAATAATAAATACCTGCTCAAATAAAATATAAATTTTGTATACAGTGATAAGCAGGATCGAATCCACAGAGATTGGAGAAATTCGTTTTTCCTCAAGTTCAAAGTATGGGGGGATTTTTATAAAAATATGAATAACAAAATAAATCAAATAAAAGGCCTAACTAATAATTTATTAAAAATGAAACAATAATAAATAAACTCTAGTCAAGAAATAACTTCGGAAATGGTTCACTCTATTGATCATGAATGTAATAATGATTTCATTCACCCACTAATAAACAAGTTATAACTGTCAAACAAATGATGACAATCAATTTCTTCTTACTGTATCGGTAATTAAGATACGACCATTAATCACTTCTCTAATCAAGAAATAACCCTAGGTATGACCGTAGAGTTCAATTTCCCAATTGCCTTAAGAATTAGAGAAGTTCTGTTCTAATCAAATAACATGCTACGAGGGTTATTTTAAATTAACTCATATGTTCCCCTGATACAAATCCAATCATACTAGTCACCACTAATTTAAACAAATTAAACAGTTACGGATTTAACTGCTCTAACTGGTTTTAGGTTATTAGATTAATTAAATATCGGACGCTCTTGATATTCAAATAAAATAGTAATCATAAGAAATTAAATCAGAGAATATATGAATACCAGTAAATAAAAGAAATAAAAATAATCAATTTGATCTCACAATTTTGGATGAACCAAATCCTTCGTTGTTTCTTGACTAGAAAATAGAGATTTAGCTACTTATCATAGAAGGAATTCCGCAAAACTCCATTGAAACTGATTGCATATCGTTTTTCTTCTTCACTAACGAAGAGCCAGCTGCCAATTTTTGAAACAAGTGACGACTCTCCCAGTGCTAATCACTCAGGTCCGTCCCCCTTTTTTTTTTTTCCTGTTCATTTCCTAATTGAAGTCTATTATAAATAAAAACTAGTCTCCTAAATAGAAAAAGAAACCATAAAAGAAAATATTCCAAGTTTCTTAATTCAACCATAAAACAAATAATGGAAATTCAAGTCTTCCAAATCTTTTTCTAATGCTGTCCAAAGTTTGAATCGAACTTGGAAACAAGCCCCGAACGTGCGAATCCCAAATTAACTCGAAAATTACCCCTTTTAATCACATTTTGCTTCTTTTCCTACAATTAGTACTATTAACCAAATTTAAGCGGAATCCATCAATAAAAATAATATACGGCCAAAATCAAGGGAAAAATAATAAAAAATTAAATAGTAATTTTGCACCCTATGAGTGCATTGTTTAGGCAAGAGCAAAACATCCACTAAACCCGATGCAAAAACCATGTCTAAGGAGCTACCAAAACTCTTGAACAATGCAACAAACTCTATGCACTTAATACAAGATGTTAGTTGAAAAATTGCCATTTATATTTTTGGAGAAATATATTCAATTCATAAAAAAATTTCTGAGATGCCACAGACAAAATCTGAAATGCATATTCTGCCATTTTGCGATAGAACTTTGTCAAACTTCAGAATTTGACTGGATTGGTCGTAAATTTGGGCACACTATCCTATTTGTTCATTTCTAGATTACGCTTTCTTTTAATATTTCAGTTGCCCTGTCTCTTAAGCAACAGATTCAATACCTCTAGGACCTAATCAACAGATGCAATACTTGTAGGACCTTCAAAGGAATATCATTTGTGTATGAGATAACAGTAATTTGGGGAAAACTGTAAAAATATTTAACAATGACCCGGCTAACAGCAAATTGGACCACATGATAAGATATCAATTTGTATTACATGAAGTTGTTTGTTTGTTTGTTTATTTTTTTCTGGCAATAATAATCAGTATTAAGTGCCACGGGATAACAGTGCGAAACCTTTCTACATCAAATTTCTTTTGTGTTTCATCTTAGACTAGCCACCATCACCCTATCAACCTACGATGTTGAAAGAGCATTAATGTAAACAATGGTTAGGTGATGAAAATTGGATGTGCAATTGAAAACTAGCCTGCAAAACGTGTGAGAATATTATTATGGTGCGTTTCATGATAGCATGATAAGATACTTAAATATTTCTCTCATCAGCTATATGACAAATTATTGTGTAGGACAAGTTACCACACGGATAAGATATTATGAATACTTAATTGTTCCTCTCATCAATTAAATGACAAAATAATTGTGAACCTTTGGTGGGGCATGGAGATCAAGTTGTGTGGGAGGGATGTTCTCCTGCCGTATTCCATACAAAAGCTGCCATGAATCTTCTTAGTGGCTCAAGAGAGAAGATGACTTGGGTAAAACTAGTTTGGGGGAAAGGATTTGTACCAAGATTTGCATTTATTTTATGGCAGCTATGTAAGAAAAGGGTCCCTACACTGGATAGATTACAAAAGTGGGGTGTTTCTTTACCATCTAGTTTGTGTATACTCTACAAAGAAGAGGAGGAAAGCATAAACCATCTGTTCTTTAATTGTTGTGCGACAAGACCAGTATGGACTAAAGTGCAACACATGTGCCTGGTAATCCGAGGTTCTTATTCTTGTGATGAAGAACTTATTTAGCTTGCAGCTCACTGGAAGACCAAATCGTTTGCGGACCAACTGAGGAGATTGGCCTTGGCTGCTACTATTTATCACATTTGGAGATTCAAGAATGAAATGATCTATCAATCAAGGCTCGTTGTGTGTACTAAACTTCTAAAAACCATTAAAGAATATATGTGTTATGTGGTCAATGGCAGTGACGGAGCCAGGATTTTTTTTTTGGGGGGGCCAAAATTTTATCCTAATAAAATTATCTTAATATATTATGTTCAAAATAATTTTCTTCTATTTAAATATATAACATCTAAAAATATCAAATATTAAATTTAATTATAAAGGCATGTCTATTCATAAATATACCGTACAGTCATAACAAAAATTAACAAAAAAGATACCCTTTGATTAAATATCTTATAACATCACAAACCATCCAATTTGCACATTATGAGAAGATGCTCTCCAATATGTCACCTATGCAATATATATATATATATATATAACCTTGTAATATAAATGTAACTATTTTCAATTAAAAAAAGATAAAAGTTATGTTAGCATACTTTGAAATTTCAACATCTTTTCTTAGAAGTAAATTGAGCTCTAAGCTCTTTCATAAAACTAAATTCATCTATGATTGAATCACTGCTAAATTTTTCAGCAACCTTCTTTTCTATATACACAGTTAGACAATCATTCAAGAAATTATCTTCCATCTTGTTTTGGAGCTTTGTCTTGATTATTTTCATAATTGAAAATGTCCGCTCTGAAGTTGCAGTTGATACAGGAAGAGTAAGAACAAGTCGAATCAATCTATCAATAACAAGATATATCACTGATTTTCTTGTCTTCACCAAGCCTTGACATAACTCATTAATACCAGATAATTTTGCAATTCAGGATGATTTGGAATGTCGAGCTCAAAATGTTGAAGTTCTATTCTTAGACGTACTAGTTCTTGCTCCATAAAATCATTCGGATAGAACTTCTCTGCAAGTTTACAAATATCATCAATCTTGAACAGCATAAATCCATTTCTAGGATCTAAAGCAGTGCTCAAAATAAGCAATTCCACGGTATGATCATTAAACCTGCTATGTAACTCTTACAATTGATAATCAATTGTTGCAAGAAATATATCCACTCGATAATAATGCCCCACACAGATCTCATCATGATGACTTCGAGATCTACCACGTCTTGCAATATATTGAGCATTCATACATGGGATATCAATTTGATGTTGCTCACAAAATAATTTAACTTTCACCAAGAAATCATCCCATCCCGAATCTCGAAAAGTCTTCAGTAGCTTTGTTGTGCTTGAGACAAGATGCATTGCATTCAAAATATCTTGAGATTTATGTTGTAATGCTATATAAAGAAGATGAGTAATTTCCATAATGTCTTTCATAAGATGCAAAGTGAAAACAAACTTAAAGGATAACAACTGATTCAAAGCAAAATTTGCATCTCCACGTTAAGAGTATGAACCTCCATCTACTGCAATGTTACTTAAAACCACACAAGTAGCATTGAACATTTTCAGTAAACTAGAAATAGAATCCAAATGAGAACCCCAACGAGTATCTCCAGTTCGTTTTAAAGTGCCAATTTGATTAAGCTCCCTTCCAGTTTCAAGTTCACCATTAGCAATCTTAGTAGCAACTTCAATTGCTTGAGCCTCCTTTAATTCATCATTACGTTTGTTAGATGCAGTAACAATGTTGATAATGAAAACTAAATTGGAGAAGAATTGGTGAACAGAAACTACTTCTCTAGAAACTGCAACTAAAGCAAGTTGAAACCTATGAGCCAAACAATGAATGTAATAGGCATATGGACATTCATGGCAAATTAAAGCTTGCAGGCCATTCCATTCAAAGATGACTAATTCATATATATATATATATATCATCTCTCATAATATAAACTAAAATTGAAAAAATTTAGGGGGGGCCAATTTTATTTTACACACATATTTACATATTATGAATTAAAATTCTCAAAACTTAGGGGGGGCCATGGCCCCCCTCTGCCCTCCTTTGGCTCCGTCAATGGATGGTCAAGTTTCCCAGGAACACAACAAAATTGGAAACTTGTAATGTAATAGGGAGTTGACCGGAAATGTGGGAAAGATTAGTTGTTTTGAATGCTGTAACTATAGTATTACGATGAGGGATGATTGCTCAAGAGTAGAAGCTGAATGCAGTAATCAAATAAAGTCCTTATTGTTTGCTCAAAAAAATTATGTAGGAGAAGTTACTACACATAATATGCATAGATAGATAAGTATTGAATTTGATAAACATGACAACTGAAAAGGGTATGATTATTGTTTACAGATAATGAGCTTTACTCCTCTTTTACTGCTTTTCCTTTTCCTTCATCTGTCCTAAAATTCTTTTCTATTGCCCATCGTACAAAATCTTGATGAATTAAGGTTAGGTCAGTACACTAGTGGTCTTAATGTCAAAGGCAAAAAAAAAAAAATCACATTTTTGGGAATAAATGTTTGGATTGGTTATTGATTGACAATTTCTGAAAGTGTACGAAATCAATCCTAGTAATAAATCACAATAAATCACTTAGAGAATTCTAAGGTTCGAACTCATTGGGACGAGTTCATTTTTCGGTAATAATTAATTAGACCACATGTGCCCACCTTTCTTCAGAATCAATAATAAAATTAATATAGAACCGATCCTCATTGGGGTGTTTCTTTACCATCTAGTTTGTGTATACTCTGTAAAGAAGAGGAGGAAAGAATACACCATATGTTCTTTAATTGTTGTACGACAAGACCGGTACGGACTAAAGTGCAACACATGTGCCTGGTATTCCGAGGTTCTTATTCTTGGGATGAAGAACTTATCTGGCTTCCAGCTCACTGAAAGACAAAATCATTTGCGGACCAGCTGAGGAGATTAGCTTTGGCTGCTACTGTTTATCACATTTGGAGACTCAAGAATGAAATGATCTATCAATTAAGGTTCATTGTGTGTGCTAAACTGCAAAAAACCATTAAAGAATCTGTGTGTTATGTGGTCGATGGACGTTCTAGTTTCCCAAGAACACAACAAAACTGGAAACTTGTAATGTAATGGGGAGTTGACTAGAAATGTGTGACAGATTAGTTGTTTTGAATGCTGTAACTATAGTTGTAGGATGAGGGATGATTGCTCAAGAGTACAAGTTGAATGCAGTAATCAAATAAAGTGCTTATTATTTGCTCAAAAAAAAAAAATTATGTAGGAGAAGTTACTACAGATAATATGCATAGATAGATAAGTATAGAATTTGATAAACATGACAACTGAAAGGGTATGATTAATTGTATACAGATATTGAGCTTTTCTCCTTCTCTTTTACTACTTTTTCTTTTCCTTCATCTATCTTAAAATTCTTTTCTATTGCCCATCGTACAAAATCTTGATGAATTAAGGTCAGGCCAGTACATTAGTAGTCTTGAGTGTCAAAGGCAAAAAAAAAAAAAAAACACATTTTTGGGCATAAATGATTGGTTATTGATTGACAATTTCTGAAAGTGTACGAAATCAATCCTAGTAATAAATCACTTAGAGAATTCTAAGGATCGAGCTCATTGGGACGAGTTCATTTTTCGGTAACAATTAATTAGATCACATGTGCCCACCTTTCTTCAGAATCAATAATAAAATAAATATAGAACCAATCCCTTAGGTACTCGAAAATGTCTTTCAAGTCTGAAGGTGCAATTCTGTCGAAAGAGGAGAGAGAATACATATGCAGACTTCAAAAATGGCATTAATTTGGTGATCTTATCTGTAGTACATGATCTTAACCTTGGTTAATGACTAATAGTGAAACATGAAGGACCAAATGAACAAATAACTTTGATATTCTCATAAACTACGACAACATCTCTGGCTTTCCCGCTGTCTCGAACCATAATCAATATCAAGGTTTTTTTTTTTTTTTTTTGGGTAAAACAGTCGATTCTGTGTTTCTCTTGTACTCAAATAATGACAATCAAACTAGCCACCATCACCCTAGCAACCTACGATGTTGAAAGAACATTAATGTAAACAATGGTTAGGTGGAGAAAATTGGATGTGCATTTGAAATGAGCCTGCAAAACGTGTTAGAAATGCTGCGTTTCATGACCACGTGATAAGATACCATGAATACTTAATTGTTTCTCTCATCACCTATATGACAAATTATTATGTAGGACAAGCTGCCACATACATAAAACATTATGAATACTTAATTGTTTCTCTCATCAAATAAATGACAAATAATTATGTTGGAGAAGTTACTAAACGTAATATGCATTGATAGATAAGTATAGAATTTCATAAACATGACAGCTGAAGGGTATGAATAATTGTATAAAGAATACTGAGCTTTTCCATCTCTTTTCCTATTTTTTCTTTTTGTTCATCTGTCTTAAAATTCTTTTTTGTTGCCCATCGTACAAAATCTTGATGAATTAAGGTCAGGTTGGTATAGTAGTGCCCTCGACTGTCAAAGGGAAAAAAAATCACATTTTTTGATCATAAATGTTTGGATTGGCTGATGATCAACAATTTCTGCAAGTGTACAAAATCAAATAATAAATTGGTTGGATAATTCTTGGGGTCGACCTCACAGGGAAGAGTTAAATTTTTGTACTTCAATTATTATACAAACAACAATAAAAAACAAACTCAAGAAATTTATTATTCGCTAACTAAGAATAAATTGAATAGTCAAGTCAAAGAAAATAGATTGCACAAAAACAATTGGCAAGAAGCTAGTCAGATTTTGTTCCAGAACTTGAATTAATTATCCAATTATTTTCTTAATATATTAAGAACATTTTCCACAAACGTACTTTAGATTATCTCCCAATATATTTAAATTGTACACAATTAAATCTCATATCTCTTTCAAGATCACAAGTATTCGACTGAATCCTTTGTGATCTCAAGTGATTTGGGTCATGGCACATGAACCCTAAATTACCCTCACATTTAGCCTAGGAAGGTGAATCTATCTAGTACCTAGTTGTGTAGCCCTTTTTAGTACATACAAACCCTAAAAGCATGTCCATAATGAACAAGCATAAACATAAAATTAAAATAACATAGATGAATCAAGGCAAAAATTGATAGAAGTATCAGGGAAGCTTTTTGAAATTATCGCTAAACATTACACATGCAAATACATATTTCTACCATGGTTTTTTTTTTTAATAAGGATTTTATTGCCTCAGAACAGTTCTTGAGGGGGACATAAGCCTGACCTCAACGATACAAGCCAACTACAAAACACCTACTTACTTAAGTCAACGTCGCCGAATAGACGGGTACGATAGCTTATCCAGCCGATATTCACCTCTCGCTACACATGGTAAGTCCCTGAAATGTTCATAAATACATACTGACTCAACCAAGGCACACCCTACATTGGCCAGAACATCCGCAACCTTATTGGCCTCGCGATAGAAATGCTTGAACTGTATACTCCCTTGAGAGAACTCGCAACACTGCTCAACCTCATAACTAATCGTCCACGGGCATTGGTAAACGTTCTTCAGAATCTGTATTAGCGCTAGCGAATCCGACTCAGCCACCAACTGCTGTAGAATGTTCCTCTAGGCACACAGACTAAGCCCAAGCACTAACGCTTTGGCCTTGGCCTGCAAGCTAGTACCAACACCAAAGCAACCAGCGAAAGCGAAGTTGAACTTCCCTGAGCAATCCCTAAGAATCCCCCCGCCACCACTCAACCCCGGGTTTCCTTTGGAGAACCCATCGATATTAAGTTTAAACATTACCAACCCTGGAGGTTGCCAATGAACCAGACGACACTTAACCACATCAGGGCGCTGCTCCACCAACCCCAAGAACTGGGGCCACGATGCGACCTATTGTAATTCACCAAATTTCGTCCAGTAAGCATCCTTCAAGTTTTGAAAAATAGCTCGACAAACGGATGGGGCATCCTTGAAAACCCCTTCAAACACTGCAGAATTCCTCGCCTTCCACAAATTCCAACACACAAAAATGGGTAGGAGCTGTAAGACAAATTTTATCCTCGCGAACTTAGTAGGCATGTACCACCAATTCGCCAACTGTACGCTTAAATGCTCCTGCGCCAAGTTAAGACCAGAGAGAGACCCGAAATACTTCCAAACTGCCTGTGCGACATCACTCGAAATGAAAACGTACCATGGTTATTTATTCCAGCAATGGCAGGATTCTCAATTTAAAATATCAGTTCAGCAACGATAAACTCACAAGTCAAAAAGTGGTATTGTATGTGTGGAATATGATAAGTGTTGATAAAAGTTCAATTAATTTTTTTTAATGAAAATTCTAATCCATGAATTGTTCTTTTGATGCAAATATTCTTCTTGCATTGATAATGTAGATATTAGTGATTTTTTATGAATAATGCATATGGAGGATTTTTTTTTGTCTATATACAAAGGATTTAGAATTTATATTTAAATTAAAATTAATTGTCATGTGTGAAACCTATATACTCTAGTATCATTGAAGAAAAATTAACTCAAATTATTAGTGTTATGACTTATTGTTTGTTTATTGGTATAAAGAAATTCCAAGGTATGTGTGGAATATGACTAATAGTTTTTGTGCATGTCTCGTATATCTATATCTGTTAGTTTAAAAAACTTTGCATGAATATAACATCAATCCATAATAAATAGGCTAAACTGTACCGGAGGATATCAAACTTTCCAATAATGTCATTTCATCCATTCAACTAATTTTAGTACTAAATAGCCTAGTGAAATCTTTAAGATGATTCATCTCAATTATTACGATCGATGCTGCCATTAAAACATACCGAAGTTGACCATGCGTGTGGCACTTAACCATTCCATGTTTATTTTGTATATATCAAATAAATTTTTCTACAAAAAAATTTGAAAAACTCCAATGCAGACGGGGTCTTAGATTAGATTTTGTGGTAATGCGAATTCTACACGTGCAATAAAACATTGAGCACGAGGCAACTAAGGTGAATTCCAGTCTCGACAACTTTCAGATTATATGAAGAGCAAGATGACCACTGAACCCTACACAAAAACCATGACTAATGAGCTTCCAGAACTAATGAACAATGCAACAAACTCTATACACTTAATAAAAGATGTTAATTGAAAAATTGCCATTTATATTTTTGGAGAAATATATTCAATTCATAAAAAATTTTCTCAGATGCCACAGACAAAATCTCAAATGCATATTCTGCCATTTTCCGATAGAACTTTGTCAAACTTCAGAATTTGACTGGATTGGTCGTAAATTTGGGCACACTATCCTATTTGTTCATTTCTTGATTCCGCTTTCTTTTCATATTTCAGAAGCTCTATACACTTTAAGACCTAATCAACAGATTCAACACTTGTAGGACCTTCAAAGGAACATCATTTGTGTATCAGATAACAGTAATTTGGGGAAAACTCTAAAAATATTTAACAAATGACCCCACTAACAGCAAATTGGACCACGGGATATCAAGTTGTATTACGTGAAGTTGTTTGTTTGTTTGTTTTATTTTTTTGGCAATAATAATCAGTATCAAGTGCCACGGGATAACAATACGAAACCTTTCTACATCAAATTGCTTTTGTTTTTCATCTTAGACTAGCCACCATCACCCTATCAACCTACGATGTTGCAACATGCACAAAGTGAGTTATAGCGATTTATTTTATGAGGAGATGATATTAAAATTGATGGTAATTTCTCAGGTGTTTCGTATCCATTAAATTGCTGATATACAAATTTAGTGTGTGTTTTTTCTGTCATTAGGACAATGATATATATCAATCGTGTTGAAAGATTTCTAACAATCCGTTAATGAAATATGTTTTGTTATAAAAAAATGAATACTTAATTGTTTCTCTCATTAATTAAATGACAAATAATTTTGTAGGCGAAGTTACTACACGTAATATGCATAGATAGATAGGTATAGAATTTGATAAACATAATAAGTTAAAGGGTATAATTAATTATATACAGAATATTGAGCTTTTCTCCTTCTCTTTTACTGTTTTTTCTTTTCCTTGATCTGTCTTAAAATTCTTTTCTACGACCCATCGTACAAAATCTAGATGAATTAAGGTCAGGTTAGTACATTAGTTGTCTCCAGTGCAAAAGAGAAGAAAAACAATCACATTTTTTAGCATAAATGTTTGGATTGGCTGGTGAATGACGATTTTTGCAAGTGTACAAAATCATTCCCAATAATAAATCGGCTGGAGAATTCCAGGGGTCAATCTAACATGGACGAGTTAAATTTTCTATTTTAATTATTAGGTCAAAATGTAGTACTGTATGCGTGGAATATGACAAGTGCTTATAAAAAGTTCAATTAATTTTCACAATGAAAATTCGAAACCATGAATTGTTCTTTTATGCAAATATTTTTCTTGCATTGATAATGTATATATTAGTGATTTTTTATGCATAACGTACGTATATGAAGGATTTTTTTCTTTTGATCTTTATATGTAGGATTTAGAATTTATATTTGACTAAGTAATTGTTGATCTGCACCAAAAATTAATTTTGTTGCAGGCTTGACTTATACTAGTAGAATAATGTATATTCTAGCCTTCCCTGTTCCTTCCATGCAAGAAATTCGAGTTTGCTATGTATGTTTGTTTTTGTTTCAGAGAGTGAAATTTCTGAATTTTTACGGTTGAATTTGGTTTGTTTTTGTTTCAGAGAGTGTCTGCTGATGCTGAATGGTAACTATTCTTCAAATTTAGTAATTAGAATGTGAATAAGTACTGTTTGGCACATGTTGAATTTGGCACCTACGATGAACTCTTCTATAAATGGTCCATCATTCGGCAGCCAAAATCACCACTGCAAAACCCCTAAAACAACTCCAAAAAATATTCAACATGGCTGCTAGCTTACGACCCCTCTTCTTAGCAATAATACCCCTGCTGATGATTTCATCCTTGATCAGGTCCTCAGAATGCCAAGGACTTGGGTTCTACTGGGCAGGTCCTGAGGATGGAAACCTGGCTGAGATATGCAACGATCATACCAATGGTAGCTATGAATACGCGGCTATCGCCTGCCTAAATTTCACGGCCGAAGGAATCATCATCCCGTCTTACTGCCGCCCCCTAGGTCCTGACATAGAAACCTGCAAGGGCCTAGGCATCAAAGTATTTCTTTCCCTTGGTGGGAGCCCTGCACTTACTCCTAGTAGTGCTCGGATTGTTGCAGATGGTATCTGTGACGAATTTTTGAATGATAGTTCAGGCCCTTTTCCTCTCGGTGCTACTGTAAATGGAACAGACTTCCGTTTCCGAAGCGGATCAAACAGTAGTCTGGATGTTCTCGCCCAGGCACTCCGGGATAATTGCATACTTGACGAGAAAAAGGTGTACTTATCTGCAGCACCACTTTGTCAAATTCCTGACTATTATCTTGACGCTGCTATCAACACTGGCGTCTTTGACTACGTGTGGGTGCAATTTTTCGGTGATTCTTCATGTGAATACAGTCCAGGCAATCCCTTTTACCTCTTCGCAAGTTGGCTTGGATGGTATGATCTTCTACGCGAATATAATGCTAAATTATTCCTGGGATTAACTGGAGATCCTGCCGCCGAGGGTTTCATCCCATGTGAGCCGGAACTTCGGGCGATTGTTTACGAACTGGAGATCTTCTCTCCCAAATTTGGAGGGATCATGATGCTTGAGGGCAAATACTATTGCCCTCCTCCCAGTGCAAAAATCCGGTCTTATGTTAACTCTGATGTTCTGGCTTATGGTAGAAAGTCCATGAATAAGTTCCAAGCCATCTAATCATGAATAAGTTCCTCTCGTTACCTGCTGAGAGATGAAATGTAATCCTGGTTGTTTGCCAGTTATGTATAACTATGGGCTATGAATTCCCAAAATAAATAAAATGTTGGATGATAAATATTGTGCTTTGCGTTGTCTTGCATGAACAACTCACAAACTACAGTATACTAGTTTGAACAACCATTTAGATTAGTTTCAAAGCGGATGAAATCAGAGCTTGTTAATTTTCTTATTAGACCAATTTTTCAATGGATTAAAGGTAATTTGATGATGATCCTTGCCTTTTCAAAACAAAGCACCTAATTAGTCCTCTAACTTTTTTTTTAACCACTTTTGTCATTTAATTTCAATTTGAGACATTGTCATTCTTTGACTCTTGCTATTGGGTCAACTTGGTCGTCCAACTTTTACGCACCATCTTAAGAGGGGCAAAGTGGTCAAGTTATATTTTTTACCGCTGTACCAAGTCTTAAATTGATTAAAAAAAATATGAATGCCTATAAATTTGCAAAACATACAAATTAAGGACGAAAAAATGCTTAGGAAATTTTTTTTATGAAAAAAAAAAGTCCAGCTCAAACTTTTTTTTTTTTTGTGTCAAACCGCATAACTCGTACACAAATCATATTCTATTCCACAATCAGGGAGGGCCTAAGAAGGGCTGCCAATTCATAAGCATTTACTTTACGGCAATTTTTTTTTATTGCAAGCATTTTTTTTTCTATCCTGATCTTTTTAGTCACCTGAAAAATTAGATGACTAACGTGGCCCAATAATCATGCGGAGTAGTTATGAGACAACATTTCCTCAAATTTAAAAGTTAAGAGACTGTAGAGACCCAAATTAAAGTTGAATTACCAAAAGTGGCTCAATAAAATAATTGGAAGACTGCTTGGGTCATTTGCCCTTATTTTGTATACGAAACTTCAATTGATCATTCAAACCAAATATCAAAGAAAAATGACCCTCCTCTTGTCTGCAAATCTCAACAGTGTTTGGAGTCATGTTCAAACACAGAAATATACTAACATTCCAAGGCAAAAATCTTCTAATAATTTAGAGTTTTCATTTTCAATTGTAGCATCGCAAACTGAGTTGCACAAGCATTTCTTGAATTGCTGAAAACTAATTCATTTTCAATTCAACTTCTTTTATATTTATACAAAATTACTTAAGGCACTCGTTCATTCTGACAGGCTGTTAATCCTATGTTTGTCGAGTGCAGACGACAGCTTTTGCAGCAACTATCTACCAACTATGGTGCAGTAGGAAGAAGTTAGTTTTTATAAAATTGCTATATCCCCCTGAGCGTATGTATTGTTCATTTGACACTCAAAAGACCCAGAAAATTACATAAGAATGAATAAAAATTACATTATGAAGCTTCAAATTTTAAAAAATGAGATAAATTACTTTTAGCTCCATGAACATATGTGTATGCTTCCAATTGTCAGAACTGTTGATTAACTATTTCAAGTCTAGATATCATGATAAGATTTGCCGAATCGATCCAAGAAATTTCAGATTTGATAATCAAAATCTGAAAAAAAAAACTTAAATATAATAAAAGAAAAATGAAAAAACCTATAAAAAATACTTTCACTGAGAATCCTCAGAAGAGAATAAAACTCTCACAAAAAAAAATTAGAAAGGAAAAAAATTCTCATTAGGCAACCTTGGGAGAAGAAATTCTCACTAGAAAATTCTAAAAGAAATTTTATTCATACAAATGAAAAAAAAAAAAAAACTATTGAGAGGGATCCTCCCATGGAAAAATTAGCACTCGGCAACCTTAGGAGAGAACTATTTCCTAGGAATTTGTTCAATTGAACTGAAAGAGCGAGGTGACTTATCCCACGTGGAGTTCGGATTCAAAACTAATTCTAATTTCTAAGCACAATTCAAATCGAAACATCGAATTAAATAGGAAGGAAAAAAATGCACTTTTACTCCTCAAATACATAAAGGTTGGAGCAAATTGGTCATATTTATTAACCAAATTGGTCCCTAAAATTTTGTAAAATCTAAGAGAGCTCACAAGTATGATGTAACAATACACGTAATGCAACAAATAAAGTATAGAAAAATCACAAAAAATTTTAAAACTCTAACAATATGGTATTCACTTGTGAATACATAAACGTATAGAAAGTCAATTTGCATACAAAATATAATTTTTATTTTATTTTGTTAAAAAGCAAAATTAAAATTAAATTGAATACATGCACAACACATGCTTCATTTTGATACTGAATTGAATTTTAATGTACATATAAATTTAGATTTCGAGAATTTTGTGATTTTTTCATTAATTTTATGCAAATTTTATAGGATGCATTACACTCTTAAAATTAAGTTTTAGGTATTCTAAGAAACCCAATTATACCAAAATAAAGCGTGTATTGTGAATGTGCTCAATTCATTTATTTTGCATGCTTTTATTTTAAGGAAAATTTGCCAAATTGGTCCCTGACATTTTCACCAAAAACTTGTTTAGTGCCTAACATTTAAAATCAGCCAGAATAGTTCCTAACATATAAATTATAAGCCAGTTTGGTCCTAATGCTCGTATTTGCTCACTTCTCTAACTAAAAATAGCACACCTCTCTCACGCCACTACAAAAAAAAAAAAAAAAAAAAGCTTATAGAGGCGCATCAAAGTGTCACAAGTCACACTTTGTTGAGGCACTTAATCTATTGAGGCACATACTTAGTGTGCCATGCAAAACCTATGTCACAAAAGCTTTTGAAGGCACAAGTGCCACGACATAGAAAACAATTCAGACATCTAGAAGTGCCATAACAAGGTTATAATGCTTACACCTAAAAATGCCTTAATTGGGTTTCAACTTTCAAAAACTCAACTTTTTAGAGGCACAAAACAATGCCATCTTAACTTTAAGTTGACGCTTAAAAATGCCTTAACAGTCCGTTCTTGAGATAGTAGTATTTGTCAGAAAATGGTTGTTATTGAGGCATGCAAGTGTGTCACTATATATCTTAATGTAGATACTGGCAAATGCCTCTATATTAACCTTTAAAGGTGTTTTAAAATGCCTCAAAAACCTACTGTGTAACAAGAAAATTTCTACTATGAAAAACCCTTATCGCGACACTTACAAGTGCCTCAATAGACTGGATTTTTTCCTTTTTTATGCCCAGCCACGGGTACTACTGTGAATATAGCATTCCTATTGTATCACTATAATCATACATTCATATTGGACATCTCACATTCAATGACCAAAACCAACAATATTTGATTGAAAAATCACTTTCAAATTATCATCATAACCAATGATTACAATTAAAGTACTCATGACTACTAGTAGTTTTTCAACCAACCAATTAAACTTTTATCCTTGCAAAAAAAACATAATATTTGATTTAACATTCATGAAACAGCTAGAATGTCCTATTGATTATTTGCCACGATTTCACCTAAATAGTACCAGATAAATTAAAATCAACTAAAATGCTAGTAGACCAACTTCTTGTAATATATGCAGCAACACTTGTCCTTTTACAGTTAGAGCACTGTCGTGCCCCATTTTATAAAAATAAAATTACGAGTTTAGAAAAAATGAATTTTGGTCAATTTTTGAGTGAAAATAGGAGTTTGATTTTTAGAAAATAAAGAAAATGGGCCTAAAATGGGGTTTAAAAGTGTGACGATTTTAACCCAAAATATAGTTTAAAAAGGGTTTTTTAATGAAAAAATAGGAGTCATCACTTGGTATTGAGTTAAGGTGCACCAAGTCATCTAAAATGAATTTTGAATAAAAAATAGAAAAACCCTTTTTAAATGACTCCAAATCTTCGAAAATCAGAGAAAAGACTCGGGAGTCACGATTGAAGAAAGGGAAGGCAAGGATAAAATCTAAGGCACCCTCTCAACCTAGCCAAAGCTAGTTGTGTGACTTAGTCAAAATTTTTCTTAATTTAACCTAAAAATTTATCATATTTGGATGTCACTATATGAATGCAATCCTAGACCTAGAAGGATATCGAGGGGTCGAAATATCTCTTCAAAACTTAATTGGTGCCAATCACATTAATTGTGATACCCCGGAGTGACTCTTTGAAGAGGTCGCGAATATGCAAAAATATGACTCTAAGAAAAGAAAAGAAAATAATAATACACAAATATACATGACCTAAAGGAATGCATCATAACGGGTGCGAGAAACTAAGATTCGTGACTTCAATTTTCCCTTTTATAGAGGGAATACGAGCGTGCTAAGGCTAGAAAGCCAAACTCGTCCATATCCCATATTCAAGGGGTTATTTCCCTATCTAATCAAGCAAATGATCCAACCTATCTCTAGTTTTCTTAAATGAAATGCAAGTCTAATGTTATGTCTCATAAATGGGGATAAGAAATATACATATAGGGGAAATACGGGATGAGGGATATACATATAAGGGAAATGTCATGCAAAATGATAAAACCCTAAAGAAGTAGAAGATATGCATGCAAATATAGTGATTGTCACACCAATATGATCTAGCGCGCGGATGGTCCCTAAGGGTCTAGTGTTGGACTAGCCCATGTCTATAAGTTCCCGTTAGCTTTGGACTAGCGAGAAAACAGGAAAAAGGGGCTACAACTAGAGTTGGACTAGTATGAAGTCGAGAAAGGGGCCACAACTAGCGTTGGACTAGTGTGGTGACGTCATACATTGATTATAACTAAACTAATCATATAAAACATAATAAAAATAAGTAAATACATAATATCACATAAAACACATAACACATAAGCATGATATCTAGATGCAAGGCTCTAAAAAAACGAGTAACACGCAAACACACAAACATGCAAGCACGCAAACAAATAAAAGCAAATAGGAACCTAACTATTACATTAAGGGGGAAAATGAAATGAAACACAATAATAAGCTAACTATTACAACTTGGCATTTAAATGCCTCTCAAATAACCAAAATTAAATTAAAATGAATATACAAAATTAAAACAAATAAAGCGAATAAATAAATGAAATAAAAACATGCAATTTCACACATAGAGTCACATAGGAGCACATAGTATCAAATAAAATCAAAATAAAGAAGTAGAATGTACCTCCCTTGAATTGGTGACCGAATGAGATGAAAGATTTTCTTATTTATCCTCCAAAACAAATAAAAAGGATCAAGACATCACTTTAATTAACAAATAATCACAAGAAATGCAAATAAACACGAAATTGAATCAATCAAAGCATTCAAATAAAAGTAAACAACCCCTAGTCAACAAATTAAAACAAACAAAGACCCAATTGAAAGAATTAAAAAAGTTTGAGGGGTCAAATCATCATTATTACAAATATTAAGAGTTTAAATTAAAATAAAATAAAATTAAAGGCTTAAGATGAAGCATACTAAAACCAAATGCTATAATTAAACAACAAAGTTACCCAAAATTTGACTAAAATCCCAATCAAAACTATAAAATTATCAAACATTATTAAACCTTCAAATATCATCCTAAAATTCACACATAATCTGTCCAAAAATCATATTAAAGCATGCCAAGGAAAAATAACGTTTTTGAAGGGACAAAATTGATTATATTTTCCCAAATTTCGGGCCATAGTAGAATTATGTAGAACTTGAAGGGCCAAAGTGAAATTTATGAAACTGTTCATGCATCTTCTTCGCAGAAACCTTCTTTTCTTTCGCTGGTTTCTGCTGCAAATTTGCAGCTTATTCAACTGAGATATACCCATGCAAAATAACTCAAACGAAGTCTATTGATTCGTCAAGAAAGAAAGCAACTCCAAACATGTACATGGTAAACCACAAACTTCAAACAAACCAAAAGCTGCGGCAACCCCAAAAAAAATGACTCTATCAACATGGCTGCAACAAGCCCAGATTATGCAACTCAGGTCGAAAAGTAGCAAAAAATGGACATCAGCTCATGAATCGAAACATCAAACCCATGATTCCTACATCAATCTACTTCGACACAAACTCATCAAGTAAATATGGAAGCTTCATCATAAAACTGAAAAGGCTGACTTCCAACAATCAAAAACATGCAATGGACATTAACAAAGGGATCACAACAGTCATCAGCTAACATGGAGGAATTCTCATCCCGCTACTCAGGAATAGGAACAGAAGAGCAAACAACAACAACGAACAAGACACTCAAAATGACGACCCGACAATGCATGAAGATGAAAGGAACTAAGGCATCAATCTAGATAGATAACTATAGAGTTTGATAAACATAACAACTGAAAGGGTATGATTATTTGTAGGGATAATTTCAGAAACCTCCCTTGAGGTTTCTGACAATTTCACTCACCTCTCTTCAGGTTTAAATAATTACACTAACCTTCCATCATGCGGTAAAATGACTATAATATTTTTCACTTATAAATAATTCCTACAAACCCAAAAATCATACAACTATAACTAGTTTTTCATTGCCATACAAAACAAACTCGTATAATCTCTTTTATGCATCAGATAATCCACTCTTTTTCCACAGTCACAATCTACACAACTGACTAATATATCCCAAATCCTCATTATTATGAAAATAGTTCTCGCTCTCTTTTTTGTTTTCCTTTTTTTTGTAAGTATTATCATATTGAAATTGCCAAATGACAAGTTGTCAAAGCAGATTTGTTGTCAAACTCAATGAAGATCAAAAGGATGGCGATCACATAGAGTACAAACAAGAAAATAAAAGTGATAACTAAAAAGGGAAACTGGATCGAGGAAGGTTACACTATTATGCCAATTAGGCAAAAAAAAATTTTAGGATATAAAAATTGGAATAAGATTTATCTAGAGACATGGGATATGGTCTCTAGTGTTGCTTTTGATTGCTCCGCAATGGTATTCTTGGTGGGTTATATTATTTTAGTGTCAATAAGGTTGCAACCATTTGGATTGAATTTGGATAGTGGCACTGGCCTATTCAAACGTTGAATTTAGGCAAAAAAATTGAGGCTAAAGATTAGACTGACTGCAAACTTTAATTGTCATAGTTGATTTGCATGGGAAGATATGGTGAGGCAAAAGTGGGCGGTCAAAATTGAGAGAAAATAGAAATTAAGTTGAAATGGCTTATTGAGTTTGATGTGCGCGGGGTATACATATACAATTAGCTCATCCATAATCAAGTTTTACATTTATAATTTCTAAATACCCTACATGCGATTTGTCACAAGTATATAAATCGTGAGCGAGTATAGGGTATTAAGGGTCGATCCCACAGGGAAGATTGCAATTACCGGTGCTTTTCGAACTCCTTTATTATCTAGACTACCATAAACATATAAAAGTAATGAAAATTAGCACTAGAAAGCTCCTAGAGATATGGAATTCCTTACTACTCTTGCAAATGAGATTACCGGTTAAGTGAATGTTATTATCTTGGCTAGTTATGGCGTAATTTCCTAATGTATGTGAAACCTACTCTCATAGTGAATCAACTATACTTATAGCTAAACCATACCTACTTTCGTGGCTATGAATTAACTACAAGTTCATTCCTTCTATGAAATTACATGAAATAAGTCACTTAAGCCACATAGGTGTACCTCTATTCTCGTGAGTGTACTCCCTAGGTTTATCACTTCCTTGAACTAGTGTTAAATTCCAATTCTCATTACAAACTTAACACCTTTAGATAATCGCAACTAATGGCCGGTTAATCATGATTAGAAAAGAAAAAGTGATAAATAACTTGCTCAAAATAATATCATCAAATAACCAAGTGGACATCACTAATAAGATATAGCAAGTTCATCCATACTCTAGGCATAAACTTTAGCAAAACATAAAGAAAAACAAAACCAAACTTGTATTATAGCTAAACATGAAATCAAATACAAAAGAGAAAGTGATAGGAGAGATATCACCGTTGTCACATGAGCTTCAAACTCTCCATCTTTGCTCCTCCAATCTTCATCCAAATCTAACTACAAATACAAGAAGGAAAACCTACACTAACTATACTATACTACTTTAACTAATGAACTAAGAAAAACTAGTGAAGACTACATTTTGGTGAGTTTCTCTAGCCTTCCAGAGTTATTCAATTATTCTTCAAAGGCTGCTATTTATAGAGGAATTTAAGCCACAAGTGAATTGTTTCTTGGTTGGCAAAGTTGGTTTTTGAACTCTCAAAAATTGCTTCTCAAAGTTCCCATACTCATTTGATCATTTCCAGTCGGAATCTTTGTAGAAAAAGTGGTCAAAAAGGTTGTGTGAAAAGAGCACAAATTGCAGAGCAAGTTGCAGCTGAAATCTAATAAAACGCGGGTAGAAAACGCGGCCACTGCCGCGTTTTGAGCTCCCGTTTTGCTCTTTGCAGGTTTGCACTTTTTTGGGCAGAATTCATCCTTGCTCTGTTTTTGGTCCAGCTTCAACTGATATTTTCTTGATGTTAGAGGCTGAACTAGCTCTTGTGTAAAACATGAAAGTTTTATCCTTTTGAGTTAGCTTTCCAATACATGAAGAATCATCCAATTTGAAGCTTTGTGGACCATGAAATGACCAAAATACCCCTGACTGGTCAGAATCTTGTTTCAGCTTTCGACCATGAAATTGCACTTCTGGATTTTGACTTTTTGACAATGAAAACAACTGAACTGAACTTCAATGTCTTCATACCAAATGTAGATCTATATCTTAGCTTCAAATTGGTATAAAATTCACCTCAATCCAATACTTGTAGCTCAAGATATTGCTGAAATACCACAAGGTGTCAAAGCTGTGAAACTTGCTTCCTTTTGTTCTTGATTGCATTTCCTCTTTTGCACTTTATATTCTCTTTTTATCACTTCAAACCGTCATCAATCATCTAATTATCTTCTCAATTCACTCCATGTGATTATTGAATCATTAAACCTACAAAAACATGAAGTTTTCACCATAAAAATCCACAGAAATGCACTCTTTGCCACTTAAACCACAAAATGCATATTTTCACTAGAATCTTAGTTAATTAGCTATCAAACTAACTAAAATACACCAAAACTAAATAATTAAATACACTTAAAACACGTAAAATATATTCTTATCAGAGTTCATTAAAGTGGTGGTTATATCGTTTGTAATAGTTGCAATGTGGAAAAAATTCATGAATGAGTTTATCCCCCTTCTAAATAACAAAGGGGTATTTTAGGAATTTTGGTGATGAATTTAGCATATTGGGTCTATATTGTTACTAAAATGCTAACAATAGGGGAGGTAGGTGTAATTTTTTAAATTATAGAGGAGCTCCTAGTCAGAAACCTCAGGAGAGGTTTCTTAAATTATCCATTAATTGTATACAGATATTGAGATTTTCTCCTCCTCTTTTACTGCCTTTTCTTTTATTCATCTGTCTTAAAATTCTTTTATATTGCCCATCGTACAAAATCTTGATGAATTAAGGTCAGGTCAGTACATTAGTGGTCTCGAGGGTCAAAGACAAAAAAAAAAATTCACAATTGTCGGCACAAATGTTCGGATTGGTTATTGATTGACAATTTTTGAAAGTGACCGAAATCAATCCCAGTAATAAATCACAATAAATCACCTAGAGAGTTCTAAGGATCGAACTCACACGGACGAGTTCATTTTTTGGTAATAGTTAATTAGACCACATGTGCCCACCTTTCTTCAAAAAAATTATAAAATAAATATAGAACCAATCCCTTAGGTGCTCGAAAATGTCTTTCAAGTCTGAAGGTGCAATTCTGTTGAAAGAGGAGAGAGAATACATATGCAGACTTCAAAAATGGCATTAATTTGGTGATCTTCTCTGTAGTACATGATCTTAACCTCGGTTAATGACTAATAGTTAAACAAGAAGGACCAAATGAACAAATAACTTTGATCTTCTTATAAACTACGGCAACATCTCTGGCTTTCCCGCTGTCTCGAGCCATAATCAATATCAAGTTTTGTTTTTTGTTTTTTTTTGGCAAAATAGTGGATTATGTGTTTCTCTTGTACTCAAATAATAACTATCAGACTAGCCATCATCACCCTAGCAACCTACGATGTTGAAAGAACATTAATGTAAACAATGGTTAGGTGATGAAAATTGGATGTGCATTTGAAATGAGCCTGCAAAACGTGTTAGAAATGGTGCGTTTCATGACCACGTGATAAGATACCATCAATACTTAATTGTTTCTCTCATCACCTATATGACAAATTATTATGTAGGACAAGCTGCCACATAGATAAGACATTATGAATACTTAATTGTTTCTCTCATCAAATAAATGACAAATAATTATGTTGGAGAAGTTACTAAACGTAATATGCATTGATAGATAAGTATAGAATTTCATAAACATGACAGCTGAAGGGTATGAATAATTGTATAAAGAATACTGAGCTTTTCCATCTCTTTTCCTATTTTTTCTTTTTGTTCATCTGTCTTAAAATTCTTTTTTGTTGCCCATCGTACAAAATCTTGATGAATTAAGGTCATGTTGGTATAGTAGTGCCCTCGACTGTCAAAGGGAAAAAAAATCACATTTTTTGATCATAAATGTTTGGATTGGCTGATGATCAACAATTTCTGCAAGTGTACAAAATCAAATAATAAATTGGTTGGATAATTCTTGGGGTCGACCTCACAGGGAAGAGTTAAATTTTTGTACTTCAATTATTATACAAACAACAATAAAAAACAAACTCAAGAAATTTATTATTCGCTAACTAAGAATAAATTGAATAGTCAAGTCAAAGAAAATAGATTGCACAAAAACAATTGGCAAGAAGCTAGGGCTTGTCAGATTTTGTTCCAGAACTTGAATTAATTATCCAATTATTTACTTAATATATTAAGAACATTTTCCACAAACGTACTTTAGATTATCTCCCAATATATTTAAATTGTACACAATTAAATCTCATATCTCTTTCAAGATCACAAGTATTCGACTGAATCCTTTGTGATCTCAAGTGATTTGGGTCATGGCACATGAACCCAAAAGTACCCTCACATTTAGCCTAGGAAGGTGAATCTATCTAGTACCTAGTTGTGTAGCCCTTTTTAGTACATACAAACCCTAAAAGCATGTCCATAATGAACAAGCATAAACATAAAATTAAAACAACATAGATGAATCAAGGCAAAAATTGATAGAAGTATCAGGGAAGCTTTTTGAAATTATTGCTAAACATTACACATGCAAATACATATTTCTACCATGGTTTTTTTTTTTTAAATAAGGATTTTATTGCCTCAGAACAGTTCTTGAGGGGGACATAAGCCTGACCTCAACGATACAAGCCAACTACAAAACACCTACTTACTTAAGTCAACGTCGCCAAATAGACGGGTACGATAGCTTATCCAGCCGATATTCACCTCTCGCTACACATGGTAAGTCCCTGAAATGTTCATAAATACATACTGAATCAACCAAGGCACACCCTACATTGGCCAGAACATCCGCAACCTTATTGGCCTCGCGATAGAAATGCTTGAACTGTATACTCCCTTGAGAGAACTCGCAACACTGCTCGACCTCATAACTAATCGTCCACGGGCATTGGTAAACGTTCTTCAGAATCTGTATTAGCACTAGCGAATCCGACTCAGCTACCAACTGCTGTAGAATGTTCCTCTAGGCACACAGACTAAGCCCAAGCACTAACGCTTTGGCCTCGGCCTGCAAGCTAGTACCAACACCAAAGCAACCAGCGAAAGCGAAGATGAACTTCCCTGAGCAATCCCTAAGAATCCCCCCGCCACCACTCAACCTCGGGTTTCCTTTGGAGAACCCATCGATGTTAAGTTTAAACATTACCAGCCCTGGAGGTTGCCAATGAACCAGACGACACTTAACCACATCAGGGCGCTGCTCCACCAACCCCAAGAACTGGGGCCACGATGCGACCTATTGTAATTCACCAAATTTCGTCCAGTAAGCATCCTTCAAGTTTTGAAAAATAGCTCGACAAACGGATGGGGCATCCTTGAAAACCCCTTCAAACACTGCAGAATTCCTCGCCTTCCACAAATTCCAACACACAAAAATGGGTAGGAGCTGTAAGACAAATTTTATCCTCGCGAACTTAGTAGGCATGTACCACCAATTCGCCAACTGTACGCTTAAATGCTCCTGCGCCAAGTTAAGACCAGAGAGAGACCCGAAATACTTCCAAACTGCCTGTGCGACATCACTCGAAATGAAAACGTACCATGGTTATTTATTCCAGCAATGGCAGGATTCTCAATTTAAAATATCAGTTCAGCAACGATAAACTCACAAGTCAAAAAGTGGTATTGTATGTGTGGAATATGATAAGTGTTGATAAAAGTTCAATTAATTTTTTTTAATGAAAATTCTAATCCATGAATTGTTCTTTTGATGCAAATATTCTTCTTGCATTGATAATGTAGATATTAGTGATTTTTTATGAATAATGCATATGGAGGATTTTTTTTTGTCTATATACAAAGGATTTAGAATTTATATTTAAATTAAAATTAATTGTCATGTGTGAAACCTATATACTCTAGTATCATTGAAGAAAAATTAACTCAAATTATTAGTGTTATGACTTATTGTTTGTTTATTGGTATAAAGAAATTCCAAGGTATGTGTGGAATATGACTAATAGTTTTTGTGCATGTCTCGTATATCTATATCTGTTAGTTTAAAAAACTTTGCATGAATATAACATCAATCCATAATAAATAGGCTAAACTGTACCGGAGGATATCAAACTTTCCAATAATGTCATTTCATCCATTCAACTAATTTTAGTACTAAATAGCCTAGTGAAATCTTTAAGATGATTCATCTCAATTATTACGATCGATGCTGCCATTAAAACATACCGAAGTTGACCATGCGTGTGGCACTTAACCATTCCATGTTTATTTTGTATATATCAAATAAATTTTTCTACAAAAAAATTTGAAAAACTCCAATGCAGACGGGGTCTTAGATTAGATTTTGTGGTAATGCGAATTCTACACGTGCAATAAAACATTGAGCACGAGGCAACTAAGGTGAATTCCAGTCTCGACAACTTTCGGATTATATGAAGAGCAAGATGACCACTGAACCCTACACAAAAACCATGACTAATGAGCTTCCAGAACTCATGAACAATGCAACAAACTCTATACACTTAATACAAGATGTTAATTGAAAAATTGCCATTTATATTTTTGGAGAAATATATTCAATTCATAAAAAATTTTCTGAGATGCCACAGACAAAATCTCAAATGCATATTCTGCCATTTTCCGATAGAACTTTGTCAAACTTCAGAATTTGACTGGATTGGTCGTAAATTTGGGCACACTATCCTATTTGTTCATTTCTTAATTCCGCTTTCTTTTCATATTTCAGAAGCTCTATACACTTTAAGACCTAATCAACAGATTCAACACTTGTAGGACCTTCAAAGGAACATCATTTGTGTATCAGATAACAGTAATTTGGGGAAAACTCTAAAAATATTTAACAAATGACCCCGCTAACATCAAGTTGTATTACGTGAAGTTGTTTGTTTGTTTGTTTTATTTTTTTGGCAATAATAATCAGTATCAAGTGCCACGGGATAACAATACGAAACCTTTCTACATCAACTTGCTTTTGTTTTTCATCTTAGACTAGCCACCATCACCCTATCAACCTACGATGTTGCAACATGCACAAAGTGAGTTATAGCGATTTATTTTATGAGGAGATGATATTAAAATTGATGGTATTTTTTAGATATGTTATTAATTTCTCAGGTGTTTCGTATCCATTAAATTGCTGATCTACAAATTTAGTGTGTGTTTTTTCTATCATTAGGACAATGATATATATCAATCGTGTTGAAAGATTTCTAACAATTCGTTAATGAAATATGTTTTGTTATAAAAAAAATGAATACTTAATTGTTTCTCTCATTAATTAAATGACAAATAATTTTGTAGGCGAAGTTACTACACGTAATATGCATAGATAGATAGGTATAGAATTTGATAAACATAATAAGTTAAAGGGTATAATTAATTATATACAGAATATTGAGCTTTTCTCCTTCTCTTTTACTGTTTTTTCTTTTCCTTGATCTGTCTTAAAATTCTTTTCTACGACCCATCGTACAAAATCTAGATGAATTAAGGTCAGGTTAGTACATTAGTGGTCTCCAGTGCAAAAGAGAAGAAAAACAATCACATTTTTTAGCATAAATGTTTGGATTGGCTGGTGAATGACGATTTTTGCAAGTGTACAAAATCATTCCCAATAATAAATCGGCTGGAGAATTCCAGGGGTCAATCTAACATGGACGAGTTAAATTTTCTATTTTAATTATTAGGTCAAAATGTAGTACTGTATGCGTGGAATATGACAAGTGCTTATAAAAAGTTCAATTAATTTCACAATGAAAATTCGAAACCATGAATTGTTCTTTTATGCAAATATTTTTCTTGCATTGATAATGTATATATTAGTGATTTTTTATGCATAACGTACATGAAGGATTTTTTTTCTTTTGATCTTTATATGAAGGATTTAGAATTTATATTTGACTAAGTAATTGTTGATCTGCACCAAAAATTAATTTTGTTGCAGGCTTGACATATACTAGTAGAATAATGTATATTCTAGCCTTCCCTGTTCCTTGATCAGGTCCTCAGAATGCCAAGGACTTGGGTTCTACTGGGCAGGTCCTGAGGATGGAAACCTGGCTGAGATATGCAACGATCATACCAATGGTAGCTATGAATACGCGGCTATCGCCTGCCTAAATTTCACGGCCGAAGGAATCATCATCCCGTCTTACTGCCGCCCCCTAGGTCCTGACATAGAAACCTGCAAGGGCCTAGGCATCAAAGTATTTCTTTCCCTTGGTGGGAGCCCTGCACTTACTCCTAGTAGTGCTCGGATTGTTGCAGATGGTATCTGTGACGAATTTTTGAATGATAGTTCAGGCCCTTTTCCTCTCGGTGCTACTGTAAATGGAACAGACTTCCGTTTCCGAAGCGGATCAAACAGTAGTCTGGATGTTCTCGCCCAGGCACTCCGGGATAATTGCATACTTGACGAGAAAAAGGTGTACTTATCTGCAGCACCACTTTGTCAAATTCCTGACTATTATCTTGACGCTGCTATCAACACTGGCGTCTTTGACTACGTGTGGGTGCAATTTTTCGGTGATTCTTCATGTGAATACAGTCCAGGCAATCCCTTTTACCTCTTCGCAAGTTGGCTTGGATGGTATGATCTTCTACGCGAATATAATGCTAAATTATTCCTGGGATTAACTGGAGATCCTGCCGCCGAGGGTTTCATCCCATGTGAGCCGGAACTTCGGGCGATTGTTTACGAACTGGAGATCTTCTCTCCCAAATTTGGAGGGATCATGATGCTTGAGGGCAAATACTATTGCCCTCCTCCCAGTGCAAAAATCCGGTCTTATGTTAACTCTGATGTTCTGGCTTATGGTAGAAAGTCCATGAATAAGTTCCAAGCCATCTAATCATGAATAAGTTCCTCTCGTTACCTGCTGAGAGATGAAATGTAATCCTGGTTGTTTGCCAGTTATGTATAACTATGGGCTATGAATTCCCAAAATAAATAAAATGTTGGATGATAAATATTGTGCTTTGCGTTGTCTTGCATGAACAACTCACAAACTACAGTATACTAGTTTGAACAACCATTTAGATTAGTTTCAAAGCGGATGAAATCAGAGCTTGTTAATTTTCTTATTAGACCAATTTTTCAATGGATTAAAGGTAATTTGATGATGATCCTTGCCTTTTCAAAACAAAGCACCTAATTAGTCCTCTAACTTTTTTTTTAACCACTTTTGTCATTTAATTTCAATTTGAGACATTGTCATTCTTTGACTCTTGCTATTGGGTCAACTTGGTCGTCCAACTTTTACGCACCATCTTAAGAGGGGCAAAGTGGTCAAGTTATATTTTTTACCGCTGTACCAAGTCTTAAATTGATTAAAAAAAATATGAATGCCTATAAATTTGCAAAACATACAAATTAAGGACGAAAAAATGCTTAGGAAATTTTTTTTATGAAAAAAAAAAGTCCAGCTCAAACTTTTTTTTTTTTTGTGTCAAACCGCATAACTCGTACACAAATCATATTCTATTCCACAATCAGGGAGGGCCTAAGAAGGGCTGCCAATTCATAAGCATTTACTTTACGGCAATTTTTTTTTATTGCAAGCATTTTTTTTTTCTATCCTGATCTTTTTAGTCACCTGAAAAATTAGATGACTAACGTGGCCCAATAATCATGCGGAGTAGTTATGAGACAACATTTCCTCAAATTTAAAAGTTAAGAGACTGTAGAGACCCAAATTAAAGTTGAATTACCAAAAGTGGCTCAATAAAATAATTGGAAGACTGCTTGGGTCATTTGCCCTTATTTTGTATACGAAACTTCAATTGATCATTCAAACCAAATATCAAAGAAAAATGACCCTCCTCTTGTCTGCAAATCTCAACAGTGTTTGGAGTCATGTTCAAACACAGAAATATACTAACATTCCAAGGCAAAAATCTTCTAATAATTTAGAGTTTTCATTTTCAATTGTAGCATCGCAAACTGAGTTGCACAAGCATTTCTTGAATTGCTGAAAACTAATTCATTTTCAATTCAACTTCTTTTATATTTATACAAAATTACTTAAGGCACTCGTTCATTCTGACAGGCTGTTAATCCTATGTGTGAGCTGTGTGCCCGTATTTTGGATTTATACAGGAACAAGTACAGATAGCGCAAGTGTCCTGTTTCTTGATTGGGATAGGGACCTTAAGTGGATGATTAAACATTATTGCTTCCAACAAAATTTTGTTTGTCGAGTGCAGAGGACAGCTTTTGCATGCAAATTTGCAAATAATAATAATATACAAATATACATGACCTAAAGGAATGCATCATAACGGGTGCGGGAAACTAAGATTCGTGACTTCAATTTTCCCTTTTATAGAGGGAATACGAGCGTGCTAAGGCTAGAAAGCCAAATTCGTCCATATCCCATATTCAAGGGGTTATTTCCCTATCTAATCAAGCAAATGATCTAACCTATCTCTAGTTTTCTTAAATGAAATGCAAGTCTAATGTTATGTCTCATACATGGGGATAAGAAATATACATATAGGAGAAATACGGGATGAGGGATATACATATAAGGGAAATATCATGCAAAATGATAAAACCCTAAAGAAGTAGAAGATATGCATGCAAATATAGTGATTGTCACACCAATATGATCTAGCGCGCGAATGGTCCCTAAGGGTCTAGCGTTGGACTAGTCCATGTTTATAAGTTCCCGCTAGCGTTGGACTAGCGAGAAAATAGGAAAAAGGGGCTACAACTAGAGTTGGACTAATATGAAGTCGAGAAAGGGGCAACAACTAGCGTTGGACTAGTGTGGTGACGTCACACATTGATTATAACTAAACTAATCATATAAAACATAATAAAAGTAAGTAAATACATAATATCACATAAAACACATAACACATAAGCATGATATCTAGATGCAAGGCTCTAAAAAAACGAGTAACACGTAAACACACAAACATGCAAGCACGCAAACAAATAAAAGCAAATAGGAACCTAACTATTACATTAAGGGGCCCTAACTACAATCTAAGGGGGAAAATGAAATGAAACAAAATAATAACCTAACTATTACAACTTGGCATTTAAATGCCTCTCAAATAACCAAAATTAAATTAAAATGAATATACAAAATTAAAACAAATAAAGCGAATAAATAAATGAAATAAAAACATGCAATTTCACACATAGAGTCACATAGGAGCACATAGTATCAAGTAAAATCAAAATAAAGAAGTAGAATGTATCTCCCTTGAATTGGTGACCTAATAAGATGAAAGATTTTCTTATTTATCCTCCAAAACAAATAAAAAGCATCAAGGCATCACTTTAATTAACAAATAATCACAAGAAATGCAAATAAACACGAAATTGAATCAATCAAAGCATTCAAATAAAAGTAAACAACCCCTAGTCAACAAATTAAAACAAACAAAGACCCAATTGAAAGAATTAAAAAAATTTGAGGGGTCAAATCATCATTATTACAAATGTTAAGAGTTTAAATTAAAATAAAATAAAATTAAAGGCTTAAGATGAAGCATACTAAAACCAAATGCTAAACTTCACAAAATGAATGGAAACCCATTTGCTATAATTAAACAACAAAGTTACCTAAAATTTCACTAAAATCCCAATCAAAAATATAAAATTATCAAACATTATTAAACCTTCAAATATCGTCCTAAAATTCACACATAATCTGTCCAAAAATCATATTAAAGCATGCCAAGGAAAAATAACGTTTTTGAAGGGACAAAATTGATTATATTTTCCCAAATTTCGGGCCATAGTAGAATTATGTAGAACTTGAAGGGCCAAAGTGAAATTTATGAAACTGTTCATGCATCTTCTTCGCAGAAACCTTCTTTTCTTTCGCTGGTTTCTGCTGCAAATTTGCAGCTTATTCAACTGAGATATACCCATGCAAAATAACTCAAACGAAGTCTATTGATTCGTCAAGAAAGAAAGCAACTCCAAACTTCAAACAAACCAAAAGCTGCGGCAACCCCAAAAAAAATGACTCTATCAACATGGCTGCAACAAGCCCAGATTATGCAACTCAGGTCGAAAAGCAGCAAAAAATGGACATCAGCTCATGAATCGAAACATCAAACCCATGATTCCTACATCAATCTACTTCGACACAAACTCATCAAGTAAATATGGAAGCTTCATCATAAAACTGAAAAGGCTGACTTCCAACAATCAAAAACATGCAATGGACATTAACAAAGGGATCACAACAGTCATCAGCTAACATGGAGGAATTCTCATCCCGCTACTCAGGAATAGGAACAGAAGAGCAAACAACAACAACGAACAAGACACTCAAAATGACGACCCGACAATGCATGAAGATGAAAGGAACTAAGGCATCAATCTAGTGGGAGTACCTGATGTAGCTATTTGGATCGAAACCAGGACAAGAAAATGCGTGAAAAGGAAACAGCTAGAATTGCTTCGTCACGGTTCCGAACCCGCACCAGTGAAGCCAAGCTGCGGATTTGGGGACCAGATTCAAGGGCTTTACTGACACTTTTTGCGGAAACTTCCTGAAGAAAACTTCTTCTCTAGATTCCCTATTTTGGCAGAAATCAAGGTCTGCTCGAATGGAGCAATCGAGAAGGAGATAATCGGGTCTCAATGTGACCCGAAAATCAGCCTGTTCTGATGAACGTTTTTGCAGAATTTTTTTTTCTTCTTTTTTTCTGGTTTTTTCCTCTGTCTCTTTCTTGTTCCGCCCCCTGTTCTCTCTCCTTTTATTCCTCAGATCCTCCCTTCTCCTCTTACTTTTCCTTTTCTGATCCTCCGTGAAGCTACCTGTTTTCTTTTCCCGCAACTCCCTTTCTCTCCTCTCCCGCGCAAAAACCGTTCTTTTTCTTGTTTCTTGTTCCTCCTCTCAATCTTTCTCCCTGATTCCCTTCCTCTCTCCTTTTTCCTCCTCTCCTACGTGCTTCCCCGCAACCCTCTTTTCTGGTTTTTTCTTCTTCTTCCAGCTGAGCTCTCGCGAAGCTCTTCCCCAGTTTTCTTCCTTAGTTTTTCCCTCTCCCTCTGCAATCTCTCTCGCTCTCCCTTTTCTCGTTTTTTCCTTGCTGTTCCAGGTTCCCTTTTTCTCCCAATCTCCTTTCCCTCTCGGCCTTTTCTTTCCCAAGCTCCCCTCTCTTTTGCTTCAGCCGAAAACCTTCTCTTTTCTCTTCTGTTTTTCCGCCGACCCCCTAGCTTTCTTTCCCTTGCTGTTTCCTTTTCAGGTTTTTTCTCTGGATTCTCTTAGCTTTTTTCTTCTCTTTTTTTTTTCGGTATCGACCTTTCAAATCACTAAATTCTGACTTATGCTTCTTCATCGATTTCAGCCATGAATACCTGCACAGGGGGTTTACCAAAGTACAACATGCATTTCAATTTCTTATTTTATTTTTAAAAATTGATGCACCTACTACTCATGAAAAGAGTAGCATGATTGATTCAAAAATATATTACTTGACTCTTGGACGAAATCCTCAAATGTATTACAAAAATTTTGTCCCAGTGTGGGCCCATTTGATTGCAAAAATTTTATTCGAATGACTCTCCATTTATTTGAACAAAGTAAGAAACTGCATTTCCTAAAATTTAGGAAATAATCACATACTAACATATAATGTGAAGAAATTTAAACGTCTTGCTTGAACTCATAGAGAAAATTTCGTGATGAATCTCTCAAAATAATACCAAATTACAAAAGATTTTTTCGTCACTTTAGCATTAATGCTTAGGGTAATAGGTCACCACTTCTTGTTAGCTCATCTTTCAGGACCAATCAAGTGGTTGTTATTTCTGATTTTGAGGTAGTTAAGGGAATTGGGAGGTCAGGATGTGTCTTATTCTTGTGCCAAATTGTATCTAACCCATTCAATATCACATCTTAGTGAAAGCAAATAGTTTGTCATCTTTATTTCTTAAGAAAACTTAGTCAAAATATAAGCTTTATAAGCTTGTAACATATGTGTAGAAACGATAGCTAAACATGTGGAAACTGGTTATGGCCTTATGATCATGAGAGATTCGTAGATTCCTTAGAAGCATAATCCTTACTTCGAGTTGTCATGAAAGATAAGTCAGCGATGGACTTTATGAGCTTGTAATGTGGCTTGAAAACGATAGTTAAAGAAATAAGATTTTCAAGGACATTGCACTGAAGATCGCATTTGTTCCCAAAAAATTGCCCCAATTTTGGACTCCAAGATCTTGGACTTTGTTTGACTTTTATCATCACTCAACAGGGACTTTCAGCATCGAATCTTTTTGCATTTTCTATGCATTTATTTTTCTTGCTTTTTTCTTTTTCTTTTCAAAATTGAAGCCCAGATATTAATCGTAGAATCAAATTTCCCCAATTTGTGGTTCCCTCTCTTCTTTTTAATTTTAGCATTTTTGCCCTTTCATTTTTTTTTCTTGCAAAATTCTCCAATCTCCTTCCCCAATGTGGGGTGCGATCATAAGTGGTTTTAAAAAGAACCACCCATTTTAGCTCAAACGAGGATGCACGGGATAAATAGTGTTTAGATTGTAGAAACGATGACCAAAACATCATTTTTACGCTTCAGGACAACCAAAGTAACGAATTGCTCATGGAGAATCCAAATTTTTTCACTATAGAATAATGATCATTAAGGCTCTTATTTGAAGCGAAATTATTCCTTTAAAAGGTTCAAATGGGAGAGCAAATGATAAAATCTGTATAGATAGAGAAACGTACGCTCAAAGTATCATTCCAAATTTTCAAAACAAACAAGAATAATGTATATTTTTGCTTTCACTTAGATATGGATTGAATCTAGTCAGACATAGTGGGCATTTTTCAAGTAAAGATTGCCCCAATTTGCAGTTTATCAATCAATATGACTGATTTTTAGGGGGTTAATAGAAGTGGGCAAAATATGAATTGTAGAATGAAGGAGAAAAAGGTATCGTATTGGGTCTTTTGAGACAGACCAATACGAAAAAGGTATCAGTTTGAGTGACCTCTTTTAATTCCGAGTACTCTTATTGTATATTTTGGATTACCAATCTAGTGTATGCAAAGATTTTAGAAAACATACACTTGTGAATTTTCAGACAAGAGGTTGAAAAATCTCAACTTAGTTTTATTTCTTAAAATTCATCATGAAATCCCTCAATTAGCCAATAAAGAAATGAAATACACATGATTATATACAAAACAATAATTGTCTAAATGAAAACTTTACTGCTGGAAAAGTTTGAAACGAATTTTTTTTTTGTACAACTATAGTACAAATGAGAAAAGAAGACAGGCTTTCATATACACACTTTCTCTTTCTCAATAGCTTTCTCTCTCTTTTTTTTTTTTTTAACAACTAGATCATGAAATCTCTTAAATGTTTTAAACTCGTGCTTCCAGATGGATTCTTCAAATTTTACATTGTAGGATCTACCCAAGAATCAAGTAATAATTGTATTTTTCAAGATTTATTAGATAAAAATCGTTATCAGATATAGAAAAAATATTTTCACCTTATTGAAACATCTTTTATAAATGCTGGGGAGGGGCAAAATAAAAGAAAAAATACCAAGAATTAGTAAGTAAAATTGTTAAATCGGCATGCATGTCCTATGGAGGAACCCTTTTATGCCAAGGGTTGGCCTAAAATGAAGATGCAGTCCTCTAATGTAGGCATTATACAATACCTGATGAATCCGATCAACTTATTGAGTGAAAAAGAATTCGAAAAATTTGGCCAATTGGAGTGAGAAGAGACATTTGTCCTAACAAAATGAGGATAAAGTCCAAATGGATTGATTGTTTTGATTAATACATAAAGTGATGTGTGAAAGAGCCTACTCTTGAAACGATTGCAACGTCTCAACTAATTTATTCAGAAAACCTTAGATCAAAACCCTAAAAGAAAATAAACAGGTCAAATGGATCGGATGAAATTGATAAACTTTGCTGGATCGCCCTAAAAATGGATAAACTAGTCAAATGGATTGATGATTTATTCAAAATTGATTGGATCACCCTAAAAATGGGTAAACTGGTCAAACAAATTGAATAAAATTGATGATTTATTCAAAATCGGCCGGATTGTCCTAAAAATGAATAAATGGATAAAATGCATTGGATGAAATTGATGATTTATTTCAAAATTGACTAAATTATCCTAAAAATGAATGGATTGAATTAATGATTTATTCAAAAATGACTAAATTGTTCTAAAATTGAATGAATTTATCAAATAGATGAAATGGAGCTAATGATTTATTCAAAAGTGACTGGATTGTCCTAAAAATGAATGAATTGATAAAATAGGTTGGATGAAATTGATGAATAAATTGGTCAAATGGAATTGATGGTTTATTCAAAAATCAATTGAATTGTCTACCCATTGGTAGTTTCAAAAATTCATTGTGATGTATTAGTTTATGAGCGTTCTAAAATCAAGATTTGGCCTCAACATATTTACTATCTCAACAATGAGGAATTATTTATGAATTTCTTCAAATTAATGTTCTTTACGTAAGGGAATTTTACCAACTATGTTAAAATGGCCAAAAAATGATTGTTAGATGCTCATATTCTAATGTGCAAAAGTTGCTCTATTATCATGAGAAAGATCAGATCATACCTTACCTTGTGCACTACCCCTTTGGATGGTACAAGAAATATAAATGTGCAAGTCTCATTGGATTATATATCCGAGACACAAGGTGGTTTATTCCTAATGTGGGATTTCCTATGCGGCATTCCCTCTAAAGTTTATGCATGATGCCAATTTATCAAAATAATTAAATATGCAATTTGAAATGAAAATATGGACTAAAGAGACCATTTGTATGCTAGGGTGGGCCTAAAATGATATGCAGCTGTTAACCTATGAGTGCAATACATCGAAATTTAAACGTGCAATAACCTATCTAGGAGAGAAGGTTCTAAAAGAGTATCATGCCAAAACTCTTATTTTCTAGCGTTTGTGAATACAAGAGACAAGAAAACAAGGAAATGGTAGTGCAACACATAACACGTTGTGGCAATTAAATGATACAAAAACAAAAAGAAGGAAAGAGGGGTGAAATCCCTCCCTTCGTGCCTAGTACTCCTAGTTGGGTACGGTTGACTCTATCCTAGGCGATTTCTAATATGGGTGCATGAGGTTGGGCTCACTAATGCATCTAAACTCGATAAAACTTGAGGTCCCCAAACCTTCAGACCAAAGGCGAAGGGGTCATCAATCCCAATGCCCAAGAGTCGGCGGTTCGAGTGATCCCTCAGACAATACTACGCGCACGTCGTGCCATGGTCACATGTCCAAGTGGATCGATCCTAATCCTAATAAGGTGGAGTGGTGTGACAACCACTAAAAGTAAAAAGAAATGAGAGGTTATAAAGTAAAACATAGCCACGTATGAAGTGCCCCTTTTGAAGAGAGAGATTAAATACCATCAAATGAGGGTGAAGGTTCTATGGTGGCTACCCCTCTCCCCAAAATGCAAGCGCGATATACAAACATAAGTGAATGAAAGAAAATAAACACATTATTTATCACATACATGAATATCGAGACGATTTGTAGTGTGAAATGCAAGAAACCCTAAAAAGGAAAAAATGCAACCTAAAACCTCGAAATGTGATATATAACAAGGTTAGAAAAAGAAAAAAAATTGACTAAATCAAATGCTAGGACTCTCTAAATCCCCAGTGGAGTCGCCAAGCTGTCGCGCCCCACATTGGGGAAGGAGATTGGAGAATTTTGCAAAAAAAAAAAACAAAGAAAGGGTAAAAATGCTAAAATTAAAAAGAAGAGAGGGAACCACAAATTGGGGAAATTTGATTCTACCATTAATATTTGAGCTTCAATTTTGAAAAGAAAAAGAACAAAGCAAGAAAAATAAATGCAAAGAAAATGCAAAAAGATTCGATGCTGAAAGTCCCTGTTGAGTGATGATAAAAGTCAAACAAAGTCCAAGATCTTGAAGTCCAAAATTGGGGCAATTTTTTGGGAACAAATGCAATTTTCAGTGCAATGTCCTTGAAAATCTTATCTCTTTAACTATAATTTTCAAGCCACATTACAAGCTCATAAAGTCCATCGCTGACTTATCCTTCATGACAACTTGAAGGAAGGATTATGCTCCTAAGGAACTACCAATCACTCATGGTCATAAGGCCATAACCAGTTTCCACATGTTTAGCTATCGTTTCTACCCATATGTTACAAGCTTATAAAGCTTATATGTTGGCTAAGTTTTCTTAAGAAATAAGGGTGACAAACTATTTGCTTTCACTAAGATGTGATATTGAATGGATTAGATACAATTTGGGCACAAGAAAAAGACAGATCTTGACCTCCCATTTTCCTTAACTACCTCAAAATCAGAAATAACAACCACTTGATTGGTCCTAAAAGATGAGCTAACAAGAAGTGGTGACCCATTACCCTAAACATCGATGCTAAAGTGAGGAAGAAATCTTTTGTAATTTGGTATTATTTTGAGAGATTCATCATAAAATTTTCTATATGAGTTCAAGCAAGACGTTTAAATTTCTTCACATTATATGTTAGTATGTAATTATTTCCTAAATTTTAGGAAATGCAATTTCGTACTTTGTTCAAATAAATGGAGAGTCACCCGAATAAAATTTTTGCAACCAAATGGGCCCACACTGGCGCAAATTTTTATTTGTGAGATTTCGCAAAATAGGCCCACACTGGGGCAAAATTTTTGTAATACATTTGAGAATTTCATCCAAGAGTCAAGTAATATATTTTTGAATCAATCATGCTGCTCTTTTCATGAGTAGTAGGTGCATCAATTTTTAAAAATAAAATAAGAAATTTAAGTGCATGTTGTACTTTGGTAAGCCTCTGCAGGTATTCATAGCTGAAATTGATGAAGAAGCGTAAGTCAGAATCTAGTGATTTGGAAGGTCGATACCGAAAAAAAAAAAGAGAAGAAAAAAGCTAAGAGAATCCAGAGAAAAAACCTGAGAAGGAAACAACAAGGGAAAGAAAGCTAGGGGGTCGGCGGAAAAACAAAAGAGAAAAGAGAGGGTTTTCGGCTAAAGCAAAAGAGAGGGGAGCTTGGGAAAGAAAAGGCCGAGAGGAAATGGAGATTGGGAGAAAAAGGGAACCTGGAACAGCAAGGAAAAAACGAGAAAAGGGAGAGCAAGAGAGATTGCAGAGGGAGAGGGAAAAACTAAGGAATAAAACTGGGGAAGAGCTTCGCGAGAGCTCAGCTTGAAGAAGAAGTAAAAACCAGAAAAGAGGGTTGCGGGGAAGCAAGTAGGAGAGAGGAAGGGAATCAGGGAGAAAGATTGAGAGGAGGAACAAGATACAAGAAAAAGAAGGGTTTTTGCGCGGGAGAGGAGAGAAAGGGAGTTGCGGGAAAAGAAAACAGGGAGCTTCACGGAGGATCAGAAAAGGAAAAGTAAGAGGAGAGGGGAGGATCTGAGGAACAAAAGGAGAGAGAACAGGGGGCGGAACAAGAAAGAGACAGAGGAAAACCAGAAAAAAAAATATTTTCTGCAAAAACGTTCATCAGAACAGGCTGATTTTCGGGTCAAATTGAGACCCGATTATCTCCTTCTCGATTGCTCCATTCGAACAGACCTTGATTTCTGCGCAAAATAGGGAATCTGGAGAAGAGGTTTTCTTCAGGAAGTTTCCGCAAAAAGTGTCATAAAGCCCTTGAATCTGGTCCCCAAATCCGCAGCTTGGCTTCACTGGTGCGGGTTCGGAACCGCGACGAAGCAATTCTAGCTGTTTCCTTTTCACGCATTTTCTTGTCGATCCAAATAGCTACATCAGGTACTCCCACTAGATTGATGCCTTAGTTCCTTTCATCTTCATGCATTGTCGGGTCGTCATTTTGAGTGTCTTGTTCGTTGTTGTTGTTTGCTCTTCTGTTCCTATTCCTGAGTAGTGGGATGAGAATTCCTCCATATTAGCTGATGACTGTTGCGATCCCTTTGTTAATGTCCATTGCATGTTTTTGGTTGTTGGAAGTCAGTCTTTTCAGTTTTATGATGAAACTTCCATATTTACTTGATGAGTTTGTGTCAAAGTAGACTGATGTAGGAATCATGGGTTTGATGTTGCGATTCATGAGCTGATGTCCATTTTTTGCTGCTTTTCGACCTGAGTTGCATAATCTGGGCTTGTTGCAGCCATGTTGATAGAGTCATTTTTTTGGGGTTGCCGAAGCTTTTGGTTTTTGAAGTTTGTGGTTTACCATGTACACGTTTGGAGTTGCTTTCTTTCTTGACGAATCAATAGACTTCGTTTGAGTTATTTTGCATGGGTAATCTCAGTTGAATAAGCTGCAAATTTGCAGCAGAAACCAGCGAAAGAAAAGAAGGTTTCTGCGAAGAAGATGCATGAACAGTTTCATAAATTTCACTTTGGCCCTTCAAGTTCTTCATAATTTCACTTTGGCCCTTCAAGGGAACCACCGCTTGATTTATCCAAAGAAAAAAATAGTTTTGAATTATTGGAACCACTTGATTTATCCAAAGGCAAAATAGTTTTGAGTTATCTGTTTTATTAACCGATTATTATTGGTTTGTTTGAATTTGGGTTATCAAAAAGTTAGAGACACGTGGCAACTGTACAAAGAAGAGACAGAGGGGATAGAGACTAATTTGGGAACAGAAAATTCAAAGCCATCCTTGTGAGGTACAAAGAAAGCATAGCATAATGAGGAGACATGGGATAAGCTCCATCCCATTCATATATGTGAAGTTTACGCCATGTACCTAGACTCTCCTCATCCCCTTATAGTTTATCTTTTTAAGTTAAATTATGAAATAACGTTTTTTCCTCCGAACTTTATCCTTCTTTTAGGGATTGGTATGGATGAGATGGGATTCAACCAATTTGCATCATCAAGAATTGTTTAATTAATGTTCTAGACAACATAGAAATATATATGCTTTTTAAATTTATAGTTATCATGCCAAACTTTGTCGATTATAACTTAAGGTAGTATGATAAACATTTAGGGATGAAAGTTTTGAAAAAAACCAAGTTCATTACATATGGATTTTTCTTTCTTCTTTAAAGGAAAACTAGAATTTTGCCCGTGCTTTAGCATGGTTTTTATTTATTTATTGTGAATTTATACAAATATAAATAATTTAAATATGAAAATTAACAACAATCCTATATGTTCATTCATATTAACTTTAAAAATTAATGTATTCTAAATATTCAGTTATTTACTAATTTTTTAAAATTTGTTTACATACTTTCACTATAATATGATAGTATACATCAAATAATGTAACCCATATCAAAAACTAGAGAGATATCCTTTTTTTTATAAATATTCTTTTAGATAATTTAAATTTTTATAATGACCATAAACCTATAACTATATATTAACATTTAATTAAACAAAAAAGATCTAGCAATCTACTTTTATTCATCAATAAATATATAGTTTCCAACAATATTGGTAATTCTGCCGCTGTAATAATTAATTCTCCTTTTACACTAACTGAATTCAAAATTAAGGAAAGAGATGATGAACAGTTTGAATACTAATCAACTATATGGTGTTGAATGGATGTAATTTATGAAATATGTAAGATTTTAATAATTATAATTTGAAAAAGACTTTACTATAGTTCTATATAATTTGTTAGAAAGCAGATATCATTAAGATAAGACTAGTTATTTTAGATATCATTAAGATAAGATTAGTAATTTTTTAAATTTATTTTTAAAATTAGGGATAATTTTTAAACATATAATATAATATTCAATATGGGTAAAATCCAAATGACCCTTTTTTTTTTAAAACAAATGCTTTATTAAGACCAAAAACGAGTACAAAGATCAAGAACAAAGCCCTGTAGGTACAGTCTATGTAACCCTAACCGTGATTCTCCTCACGGATGGCACACCCAACCTATTTAATCGAGCCTCCCCCCGAGCCAACGTGGGAAGATCCCGCTCAGTGGAGTAGCACCTGACTAACTCATGTGGATGAGAAACACCCAATTAGACAGGATATCTGCAACCTTGTTAGCCTCCCTATACCAATGCACAAACCGAGAAACTCCCACCAACTGCCAGACTTGCTCCACCTCCCTCCTGATGTGCCAGGGACATTGCACTCGCCGCTGTAGTATCCCTACCAAAAGCAACGAGTCCGATTGGATCGTCCGAGGAAAAAACCCCTTCCTCAGACACAACTGGACACCCGTCAATATGGCCAATGCCTCAGCACGCAAACTAGACATCCCACCCAGGAAAGTCGAGAATGCCAATAGTAGTCGACCCCTGGAATCCCTGAGTATGCCTCCTCCGCCACTTGCCCCAGGATTGCCCTTTGAACATCCATCCGTATTCAACGTTATTTCACCATGTCCTCCTACCTCCCAGCGAACAATTTTATACTCGTATCGCGCAGGGGAGTGGAGCACCCCCTCACAAAGCAGAGGAAGACTGTGCACGTGACCTGCCAGATTGAGATGTATCTGAATAACCGCATTTACATCCTTGAATGTTGCCTCGCAAACCTCAGCGGCCCGAACCTTGATACCGTCAAAGACCGCTTTACACCGAGCTTTCCAAATGATCCAGCAAATAAAGCTTGGAACGATGTCATATAGGAACCGCAACCTACCCGAAGCGGGCGACGACAACCACCAGGCCAGTAAATGCGATCGGGTACCAGAACCCGAGTGCACTATGCCACAAATATTCTGAAAATAAGCCCAAACTGCCGTTGCAAGCTGCCCTGTCGAGAACACATGTTCCAACGTCTCTCCAGCGGCAGCTGTGCAGCAGAAAAATTTTGATGCAACCTGAACCCCCAACCCCGGACGACATCATCTAAAGGCAAGCGCCGCATAAGTAATCTTAGCATGAAGAAAGAAATTTTCCCCGGTACACTAGCATGCCATAATCGAGAAAATATTAGCGAGCTGTTACGCCCTTGCCTGACCTCCTGAAAAGCCGATGCCAAGGTAAAGATTCCTGATTTCGTCGGCATCCATACCATTTGATCCGACCCCCGACCATGTGGCGTCGGGATCTGAACTACCGTGGCCACAATGGCTGGCGGGAGTACCTGCAAAAGACGCCCAGCATTCCAGGCCCCATTAGCCAAGGCATCCACAAACGAGAAGGTCGAAACCACCGGGGTCCGAAGAAATAGAGCACCACTCCCCAACCAATTGTCATACCAAAAATCGCAATCTCCAGCATTGAGTAACCATAATATGGACAGTTCAGCCTGGCGACTGATGTTCAACATACGACACCAAGTCGCCGAAGCTGACGGAGACCTATCCACCTGACAAGGATGCACCATTTTGCAATATTTATCCCTTATGAAAGCTGCCCATAGCGACGTCCCTGTGCGAAAGCTCCACCAGAGCTTCAAGAAAAAGGCCTTATACACATCTTGAGGCCGGCGAAAACCTGCGCCACCCTCCTCCAACGGATAACAAAGTTGTGACCAACGAATCCAATGGTGCTTAGATGGCTCAGCGAAGAAGCCCCACAAGAAATTGGAGCAGATCCGCTCAATGCTTTTAAACACCGCTGCTGGAAGTATCGCGGCCGACAGGAGGTGCGTCGGAATAGAAGATAGCACGTGCTTAATAAGCACTAACCTCCCTCCCGGAGACAAAAGCTTTGACCGCCACGATAGAATCCGTTTTGATATAGCATGACACATCTCCCCAAAATACGAGGACTTACATCGGTCAATATATAACGGAAAACCCAGGTACCGGACCGGAAAATGTTGTCTGAAAAACCCAGTAATGCGTTCGATAACCCTTCGCCGGGTGATTGACATTGATGGATGCACTAAATAACCACTCTTCTGGGCATTCACCAGTTGGCCCGAGACCTGCTGATACATCTGTAGAACCTGCATAACGTCCTTTAATGATCTAGAGGAGCCATTGGCAAATATAAGAACATCATCCGCAAAAGCTAAGTGAGTAACCGATGTGCATCCCCTGGGTACAGTAAACCCCACAAACCCCTGCTGCAAGCTCAGGCTATTGAGCCCTCTAGACAGCACCTCAGCTCCAATAACAAAAAGCGCTGGCGATAACGGGTCACCCTGCCGGATACCACGACTCGATTTGAAAAATCCATAGGCTGCCCCATTGATAATGACGGAGAACCAGACATTGAACATTAGTCGCCACACCATGTCAATGAATCGTTCACCGAATCCAAACTTCCGCAACACCTGGACAGTGAATGTCCAAGAGACCCGATCATACGCCTTTGTCATATCTAGCTTTAATGCTACGTTCCCCCCTGGTCTTGTTCCTAATCCCCGACATAAGCTCCTGGGCCAACAAGTAGTTCTCAGTAATGTTCCTACCTTTAACAAACCCTGTTTGTTGCAGAGATAATATCTTGGGCAAGATGCATGCTAGTCTATCTGCTAGTATTCTAGACAATACCTTATTGAAAAAATTACACAAACTAATTGGCCTATATTTTGAAAAATCTTGAGGGCTTGGCACTTTAGGAATTAACGCGATGGAGGTAGATGTCAGAAACCGAGGCAGCTCTGCCCCGCAGAAAAAGCTTAAAACAGCATTATAAACATCTTTTGCAATAATGTCCCATGCAAACATAAAGAACTGACCTGTGAAGTGAGTGCGCGGAGTATACATATACAATTAAGCTCATCCTAATCAAGTTTTACATTTATAAACTCCTAAATACCCCACACGCGATTTATCGCAAGTATACGAATCGTGAGCGAGTATAGGGTATTAAGGGTCGATCCCACAAGAAAGATTGCAATTACCGGTACTACTAAAGCTTCTCTATTATTTAGACTATCAATGAATTATAACAAATTAAACCTACTGAAATTATACAAGAAAATAACAAATGAAAGCTCCTTAGGTTGTGGTATCCCTAACTACTCATGCAAGTGTTATATTTGGATCATTGAATACTACATCTAGGCTAATTATGGTGTAATTTCCTTATGCATTTGAATCCTACTTTCGTAGTGAATCAATTATACTTATAACTAATCCATACCTATTCTCATGGTTATGAAATTAACTACAAGTTCATTTCTTCAATGAAATTACATGAAATGAATCACTAAAAACCACATAAGTGCACCTCTACTTTCGTGAGTGTACTCCCTATGTTTAGCACTTCTTGAACTAGTGTTAAATCTCAATTTTCATTGCAGAAACAACACCTTAGATAATCACAATCAATGGTACCAGATTAATCATGAATTCAAGAGCTAAAGTGCTAAATAACTTGCTCAAATCATAGCAGTCAAATAACCAAATAATAAACACTAACAATTATAGAAAGTTCAACCAAACCCAAGGCTTAAACTTTAGAAACACATATTGAACACAAAATCCAGAACTTGTATATTAACTAAACTTGGAATCAAATACAAAAGATAAAGAGTTTGGAAGGAATACAACCCTTGTCACATGAGCTTTCTTCCTTGCCTTCTTCATCCTCCATCTTCATCCTAATCTAGATAATAAACAAGAATGGAAAAGCTACACTACTCTATACTAAGCTAAACTAACACTAGGGAGATGAAAGAGCTACATTTCTGCAGACTCCAAGCTTCTCCCGTAGCTCTCTCTATTTTTCTGCTATGGACTCCAATCTCTCCTTTTTTCAATGAATTTTTGGCTATTTAATGATGAAAGGTGGTCAAGAAATGAGGATTACATCTCCCTTTTACAGCTGGGAATGTTTCTCACATGTATAGCATCCATTGTGAGTTGGTGGGGGTGAAATTGAGTTTTACGCGTACAGAGCAGCCTTTTCTGACCAGTGATCCGAGCTGCTACAGTACCTCGGATCCGTATGGATCCGAGCTCGGATCCACTAACCCAGAAACAACCGAGGGTTCGGATGAATAGTGGATCCGAGTGTGGATCACTTGCTCTGTTTTTGGCCCAACTTCAACCAATCTTTTCTTGATGTTAGAGGCTGAACCAGCTCATGTCTAAAACACGAAAGTTGTAGCCTTTTGAGTTATCTTTCTAATGCATCAAGAATCACCTCATTTGGATCTGTGTAGGCTGAGATATGACTGAAATACCCTTGCCTGCTCATTGCCCTGTTCCAGCTTCGACTAGTAGAAATTTGCTATTGTAATTCGGTATTTTGACCTGGAAAACCTTCAAACTGGATTTAGATGTCTTCACAAAAGTTGTAGATCTATCTCTTATCTTCAAATGGGTTCAAGAATCATCCCAATCCGATCATTGTAACTCAAGTTATAGCCGAAATACGAAAATGTGTCAAAACTGTCAAAATACACAAAATCCAAGTAAAAAGTGATAAAAACCTCATTTAATCACTTAAAAGCATTTTTCACCAATTATAGCCAAAATGATTCATATTCTTCCAATAATATAACCAAAGTGACTAAAAATAATATAAAATGTCATACAATTATTACGTAAATTAGTCACTTATCATGAAGCCATCCAGGCCAACAGCACTATCCCCATCTAGCTCAAACATCACCTTTTTCACCTCCTCGGGAGTAGGACATGCCTCCAGAGTCACCTTTTCTGCCTGCGTGACCAGCTTCGGAATCAGGTGATCCTAACCATTAGGTGACCTTCCGGCATCCGAGAACAAATCTGAGAAATATTGCACAGCCATCTCCGCTATGCCCTCATCATCGTCCACCCACACACCATTTGCATCCTTAATTCTATGAATCGCACCTTGCACCTTTCGTTGTTGAACCGTGGCGTGAAAGTATCTAGAATTGCGATAACCATAATGTAGTCATTTAACTTTAGCCTTTTGGCCCCAAAACTTCTCCTCGTTCAAGAGTGCATGTCGTAGCTCGGCCTGGGATTTATTGAGCTCTACCTGAGCCTCCACCGAGCCATCACTCTCTGTACGTGATTCCGCGACTAAGACCAATGCCTCTGCCCTCCAAACAGCCTCGAACACATTCCCGAATACGCCCTTATTCCATTCTTGTATGGCCCGCCTGGTACGCAGTAGTTTTGAACATAGGACCCTAAGAGGGGAGTCAGGACATTCTACCTGCCAGGCCTCTTTAACAACATCCAGAAGCCCAGGATGAGACGTCCACAGATTTAAGAACCTAAACGCCCTAGGTTTGTTGTCCATGCGCGAGGTTAGCGACATCAAAACTGGCGCATGATTTGAAGGATGGCGGGCCAAATGGGTCACAGCCAGGGATGGAGCGCTTTCCGTGAAAACACCGTTGATGAGCACCCTGTCTAACCGCTTCCAGATTCTGGCTCGCCCCTGCCGATTGTTACACCAAATAAATCTTGATCCAGAAAAGCCCGCATCAAATACTTCCGCCCCCTCCATAAAAGCCAATAGCTCCACACCATCAGAACTCAAAAACAGACGGCCTCCTTGCTTCTCGTTAGGGCCCGCTATGACATTAAAGTCCCCACATACACACCATCCATGAGAGCCAGGTTTATCGTCCAGTAGATCCTGCCACAATGCCCTTCCCCCCTCCAATGTGCATTTTGCGTGCACAAATGAAAAGATTAACGGATTGGCTAACCATGGATGTTGCACTGAGAACGACACGTGCTGTGCCGACGTACCTATAACAGAGCACACGAAAGGAGAGCTAAAGAATACCCAAATATCAGCCGAGAGGTTCATCGCTACCGAGTCAAACGGTAGTCTTAGCTTAATCGAATCAATATAAGAAACATCCAATTTTGGTTCGCAAATAGCAACAAATTTGAGGTTATGCAGCCGTATAAGCTTTTTCAGGCGTCTCAAGTTAGGAGGTTTCGCAACCCCTCTAATATTCCAAAATATACCACTAATAATTGATTAAGAATTGTGAGGAAATTTGAGAACCTGTTACCGACGAGCGGAGCTGTCTATCCGACGGGATCGAAACCCGGACCCCTTTTTTCTTTGCTGGTTTTCTGCCATTGCCAAGCATGGCCCGGTGTTCGACATTTAATCTAACGCTAGCCACATTCGTGTTCAGGTCTTGACCCCCACTGGAGTAGGCAATCTCTTGCTCAAAATCCTCGTCAGCCACCCCTTCGCTAACCGAGTCCTGATTGCCGCCACATTGGTTATCAGACGATTGGCTCAAACCCCTGTACGCCATTGCTGCCCCATCGAAAACAGCAGTTGGCAGATTATCACATATTAGGTCCACCGTAATCACCCCAGCCCCCATAACCATCGGATCCTTCGCAGATGCTGCCACATCTCCCTCCCCATTATGCGTCACCACCTGCTTATCAGCGGCACCCAGCGAAACATTATCAGTCACCGCCAGCGGCTGTCCCTCCACCTCAGTCCGGCAAAATCTGTGGTCACTGCCTTGTCAGGGTTATGGGCAAGACCTTGCTGAACACTCGGTCCCCCCATGGTACTGCTACCGCCTACATCCTCCCCGGAAGGGATACGGTCCTTCTGCCCCTCCACCAGTGGCAGACTGGCCCGCTGATGCGAGTCCGTTCCTCTTTTCGATTCTAACTCCTGCATCTGATCCTTCTGCCCACAATCATTCGATTGTGCCATTTGTTCCTGGACTCTAGTGCTGCTATACGGCTAGGCTGCTGCATCGCTTTCAGTTGCTGGATGCTTCTGCTGAACATCCTGTCGAGCACTAGCCCGTAATTGCCTCCCGTTCCTTTGTGGGATATCACGTTTGGGTGCCTCTGGTTTCAAGCTTGGGTTTTTTCGAAAACAGTCAGCCTCTTGATGGCCAATCCAAGCACTATACTTGCAGAACTCTGGCCAGTTCTCCACCTCTACCGTCTGCCAAAACCCATACTCATCATCCCCTATCCAAATCCTTTTTACTGGCTCCGTAGCTACGTCCATCTCCACCAGCACCCTTGCTACCGACGGTCTGCGAAGCGTAGCGGTTGCAGAATCAATTTTCAGCACCCTCCCCAGCGTTGCCGCTAACTTGGAGATCTGCTGTTTTGCAAAAAAGGGATGGGTAACCCCGGAAACGCTACCCATATCGGCACAATCGATGGTTCTTGATTGGTCCGGAAATCCATTGTCCATTTTGACACAACCATCAGAGCATTGTTGATAAACCAGATCCTCCACAAGAACAATCTAGTGTAATCCTCCTCAGCAACTGGGCGTATCAAGATGTGTCTCTGATCTAACAACCCAACAGCACAATCGCTCTTCAGTCCCAGAGACACAAAAAACTTTCGTATTGCTTCCATTGATGGCCTAGATGCCGCAAACCTCCCCACCAGTACATTCCGAAAAGGAGCAGCCAGATTTATCATGTCCTGCCGTGAGAGCCGCAGCGCTGGTTCCCCTCGATATCTCGATATTTCACCAATCCCTTCAACCGCTGCCGGACCGGTTCTATCCGCCACAACATCAGCAAAGCTCCTTCCTCCGTTGCCATGAAGATCCGGCGGCTTGGGGCCTCCATGCAGCCCACCTAGGGTTTCCAATATTGCTCTCGTTCTGCTTATTGCTCTCGTTCAAAGAAGTTGTTCTGCCATTCCTGTGGTAGATCTCAACATCCCTTTGGCTTGTTCGTCTCCAAATGACCCATAACCCATTAATTCTTTTCAATTAGACATGTCACATAGGAGTGAGAAACACTCTAATTAAAATAGTTACCTTCATATATATATATACCATATACACTTCCTCAATATATCCGTTTAGAATTCTGACCTGTGCTATGTACATGTTAACATTTAAAGTCAAAATAGTAAATTTATTTTTGTTAAATAAAATTTATTTTTGAAAAATGATTTTTTTTAAATGAAGGACATTTTAACTTTTATTCAAACGAGTGAAACAAGAGTAGTACATCGTTGTAGCCAAGCTAAAGTAGCTTTCTACGAAAATTAGGGAAGCCAAGCCTATCCATGGTAACCTCCCCGCGAGCAGGACCTGGCAATGCGCGAAAGTCATCAAAAATCCCATCTTGCTCCGAATTTGCGCCCAAATTAACTAGATAATCAGCAGCCTTGTTTGCCTCTCTATAGCAATGGGTTATCTCCCGGAAATGCTGCTTGAAACTGAGCAATTCATCCACCTCCCGTTGCAGCCTCCAAGGGCAACCATGTTTCCCCTACAGTATCTGAACTAGGACAAGTGAGTTAGATTCGACATGCAACGCTTGGAATCCTCGGGCAATACATAGCCGCACCTCAAAAAGCATGGCCTTGAGCTTCGCGTGCAAACTGGTCAATGACCCAAAAAAATAAGAATAACCGACGATGAATCTCCCGTCCCCATCTCGCACCACTCCCCTACCCCCACTCACTCCCGGGTTCCCCCTAGCATATTCAACTTATACCCTACCCTGAGAACCGACCATGAAATTAGTAAAATAGAAACCCTTCTTTTCAAGCTAGCCAATGAAGCACGAAGAGCCTCCCAAGAGGTGAAAGAGCATGCTATCTCTGGAAACCTACAATGGAATAAATCACAAACCTGCTGAAATACCTAGTCCGCTACCTCCATCTACCCGCCTTCTTTCCATCAAATACTCCCCAGTTTATCGCTTTCCATAATTCCCAGCAGATAAGCATAGGCAACGTATGAAAAACAAACCTGATGCATACGTTGTGCCCCTTACGCAACCACCACCGCAAAACCACCTGTCTCAGCGAGGAAACACCTATCAGGTCTCCCAGGCTACCCTATAATCTACTCTAGACTGCCTTAGCCAAATCCCCTGCACAAAAAACATGATTAATCTCCCTCTCCGCCGGATCAGAACAACAGTGACACTTAGACGGGCCCTGTACGCCAAATCTACGCAACAAGCTCAGTAATGTAATACGCCATTGAAGCAGCCGTAGCATGAAGAAAGAGATTTTGATAGGACAACTCTTCAGCCATACGTGCAAAACCACCCAAGAACAATTAGACGCTTGCGAAACAAGCGAGTAAGCCTAGGACACCGAAAACGAACCATCCTGCATCAAATCCCACAACATTCGATCCGAACTACGAGCGGATGGCGGAGGGACCTTCGCCACTTGCCTAACCAACTCCGGCCCTAGAACCTGATGAAGGAGCCACATATTCCATTGTGCCTGATCACATGCTCATGCAAAATGTCCACCTGCTGACAAATAACCCTAATTCCCAGCCAATTATCATGTCAGAATCCATCGCTCTCTCACCTCGGACCCAACAAATATGCTTCTCTGCCAACTATTGAATCGACCATAACCTCCTCCAAGTGGGAGTCCGCGAAAAACCCTCTTTTGCCAAACAGGGATGCACCCCGCTACAATTTTTGGCCACAAAAAATACAGCCCATAGGGATCTCCTCAGCCGAAAATTCCACCAGAGCTTGATGGAAAAGGCATCATATACCTTCGCCAAGCTACGAACTCCAATCCCCCCCTCCTGCTGTGGGTGGCACAACTCCCCCCAGCTTATCCAATGGAACTTGTGACCACAAGAAGTTTGCCATCACCTTTTCCAAGGTAGCAATAACTCCCTTTGGAGGCAACACCGCTGCTAATAAATGGATTGGCATTGAGGACAAAACACTCTTTAACAGCACAATTTCACCCCCAAATGATAGGATCCGATTCTTCCATGAAAGGATTCTGAATGATACAGCTTCGCAGATCTCAGCAAAGTAGTACGCCCGTTTTCTTCCAATGTATAGGGGGCACCCAAGATATTTAATCGGAAACGACTTGTACAAGAAGCCGGTTAACACACCAATCAGCGTACGACGATGCAAAGGCAAGGTGGGATGCACCAAAAAATAACTCTTCTGATAATTAACCTTCTGCCCCGAAACAGCACAATATCCATCCACTACTCTCTTGACCAACGTTATTGAGGCCTTAAGGCCGCTAGTGAAAATAACCAAGTCGTCTGCATAGGCCAAATGCGTGACCACTGGATACCCTCTCGGGACCTTAAAAGAACTGAATCTTCAATGCTCTGCCAGCGCATTGAGCGAGCGAGACAACACCTCTGCTCCAATAATGAACAAGGCCGGCGAAATTGGGTCGCCTTGTCTCAAACCCCGAGAGGACTTGAAGAAACCATGGGGCAAGCCATTCATAATGACAAAAAACCAGATATTTGATATCAGTTTCCATACCATATCTATCCAAACTTTGCAAAAACCAAACCGACGAAGCGCTTGTATCAAAAACAACCAAGACACCCTGTCATACGCCTTCATCATGTCCATTTTGAGCATCACATTCCCTCCCCGACTAGGCTTATTAATCCCACTCAGCAGTTCTTGAGCTAATAGAAAATTGTCCGCCATCTGTCTCCCTTGAACAAAACCACTCTGCTGCGGCGAGATAATATGGGGAAGAACCTTAGCCAAACGGCATGATAAAATCTTGGAGAGGACCTTGTTGATAAAGTTGCATAAACTAATCGGGCGGTATTGGGTGAAATCCTGTGGAGCTTGAACCTTGGGAAGTAAGACAATTGACGTAGCTGAGACACTTCTTGGCAACGTCGTACCATAAAAGAAACTCACGATAGCCCTGTGAACATTCTCCGCCACCACCTCCCAAGCCGACGTGAAAAACTGTCCCGTGAAACCATCCGGTCCCGCAGCACTCTCCCCATCCATTGAGAAAATGACTTCCTTTGTTTCCTACAGTGATGGAACCGCAGTCAATATCTCATTATTCTGTTCAGTGATCAACCTTGGAATAATCTCCAGCATGTCATTCGCCGGCTGCCCCCCCTCGTCCGTAAATAAATCCCGAAAAAAAGAGACAGCCTCACTACAAATACCCAACTCGTCAACCACCCAGTCACCATTCGTCTTCCTAATTCTATGAATCACTAACTTCCTTCTGCTCTCTATCACCACAGCGTGAAAAAATCTTGTATTCTTGTCCCCAACTGACAGCCAATTAACCCGAGCCTTCTGCCTCCAAAACTCTTCCTCAACCACTAGAGTGTGTCTCAACCTTGCACGTGCTTCATGCAAAGCCACCAAAGATGTTTCGGACGGGTGATTATCATAATATATTTCTGCATCCCGCACCCTCTGTTCTGCCACCCAAATCGCCAAGAATATGTCCCCAATAGATTCCTTCGACCATACTCTCAATGCCTGTTTAACACTTCGCAGCTTAGCCGACAACACCTGGAGGGGCGAGCCATGGGAGGGTGTACACCAACTCCCCCTAATCACATCCAGGAAATCAGGTTTCGTCGTCCAAATATTTAGAAATCTGAATGTCCGTGGCTTGTCATTCAATCTCGTTGATGTCAATATCAAAAGAGGGGCATGATCAGAAAGATCTCTCCCCAAGTGCTGCACCGAAACAGTACTCTCCATGAGCATAGCCGCCGAGTTGAGTAAAAGCCTGTCTAGTCTCTTCCAGACTCTCAAAACATCCTGCCGATTATTACACCATGTATATCTAGACCCCGAGAACCCAGCGCCCCCAACTTCCTCCATAGACATAAATTGTGAGAAATCAACTCTTTCAACCCCGTCCAAACGGAAGACCACCCCGTTTCTCCTCTGCATGTGTGATAATGTTAAAATTCCCCGCAATGAACCATGGTTTAACCTCCAGCTTGTCACTCAATGACCTTACCCACAAATCTTCCCGCTCCTGGACAGTACACTTCGCATGGACAAATGAAAAATATACCTCCTCCACCCATAATTGAGAACGGAGGCTCAGAGTGAGATACTGATCTGACTCGCCTGTTGTATGGCAATCAAAGAACGACTTGTAAAACACCCAAATGCTACCCCACTGATTTGCAACAGAGCAATCCATCCCCACCTTAACCCTTATCAAATCCATGTTCGCTAGCGGGGTCTTAGGCTCACAAATAGCTACCAAAGAGATGGAAATGCATTTTAACTAATTTATGGAGTCTCTTAAGATTAGGGGCACGTGAGACACTCCAAATATTCCAAAAGAGAAAATTAATCATCAGATAAGACTGAAAAATAATTTTGTGAATAAATCACCCTAGAGCGTAAAGTACAGTCAAATGGGAATGGCACCCGATTACCTCATTTCTTTGGTTGAGACACCTCTAGATTCCCACCTGGTCGCAACGTTGAAGACGCTAGCATACCATGCTCTAGGTTCAACGCAGCAAATGATGAACTATCGCCATCCAAAACCAACTCCTGAGCTTCTCCCCTCAGTGACAAGTTGCCCACCCGCCCCTGCACCTCCATAAGCTCCTCCTCCGATGATGTAGCAGCCGCTGACACAATCTGTTCCCCCACCACACGCAAACACACTGGTTCCTTGCTCACGTTAGGGTGCGCTACCCCATCAATTGCCTCCGCTGAAGAAGCAACACCTGCTGCCAACCTGCCCTCCTTATCAACTTACGAAACAGCTTCCTGTCCCACTGCCACTGCCGCTTCCGTCTCCAGCAAAGGAAGTTGAACCACTAGAATCTGGTTTGTATTCATATCCGAACACCCCCCATCCAATGACTGATTACTCCTCGAACCCATTGCATTAGCAGCTAGCAGCGACGCAACATCATCAGCCGCGGCTCCTTCCAACGAGCCGTCCTTGCTTTGAGCCACAAGAGACGCACTTGGGTCTCCCCCTTTGCGTCTGAACTCCATCCTGGGATGCTACCTACCCTCCCATTTTTCTCCCAGCACCTTTGTCGGTTTTAAGTTCGGGTGTGGCATATAGTAGGCGCCCTCCGTGTGCCCCTGTTGAAAACAATGAGCACAATAACTAGGCAAGCTTTCAGGCACCAATTCTTGCCAAAAATCTTCATGCGCACCATTCCCTATCCATACTCTAGTCGGACGAGGTGGCAACAAATCTATTTAAATGCAAACCCTTGCCACACTTGGCCTAGAGACTGCCAAGGTTGCTGCGTCAACCAACAGAGGGATTCCTAACACCTTTACAATCTGAAACAAGCCTCTTTATGGAACAAGTGTAATGGAAGTTTGGGCAGCTGGAACCACACCGACACCACAGATGGTTCTCTATCGACATGGAACGCTGGAGACCACTTGAAGACCCTCATTAGGAATCCCTACACGTACCAAATCCCCCTGGACCAGAATCTATGGAAGTCAGCCTCGTTCTTCAATTGCACCAACACATGGCGAGAGTCGAGTAGCCCAACCGTGGCTACTTCCCACAAGTCCAGTGATCGAAGAAACCTGCGAATTGACGGGCTTTTGTTATACGTACAAGTTAAAAAATCTGAAATACACCCGTTTCACTGCAAGTATACAGGTCAACTAGTAGTTTAGGGTTTATATCGGGTCGATCCCACAAGAAAGAGTGAACAATTACTGGTACTACTAAATCTTCTCTATTATTTAGACTATCGATGAATGATAAGAAATGAAACCTACTGCACTTATACAAGAAAATAACAAATGAAAGCTCCTTAGGTTGTGGTATCCCTAACTACTCATGCAAGTGCTATTTTTGGATCATTGAATACTACCATCTAGACTAGTTATGGTGTAATTTCCTTATGCATTTGAATCCTACTTTCGTAGTGAATCAATTATACTCATAACTAATCCATACCTATTCTCATGGTTATGAAATTAGCTACAAGTTCATTTCTTCTGTGAAATTACATGAAATGAATCACTTAAAATCACATAGGTGCACCTCTACTCTCGTGAGTGTACTTCCTATGTTTAGCACTTCTTGAACCAGTGTTAAATCTCAATTTTCATTGTAGAAATAACACCTTAGATAATCACAAATAATGGTACCAAATTAATCATGATTTAAAGAGTTAAAGTGCTAAATAACTTGCTCAAATCATAACAATCAAATAGCCAAATAATAAACACTAACAATCATAGGAAGCTCAACCAAATCCAAGGCATAAACTTTAAAATCACATAAATAACATAAAATCCAGAAATTGCATATTAACTAAACTTAGAATCAAGTACAAAAGATAAAGAGTTGGAGAAAAGATAACCCATGTCACTTGAGCTTCAACTCCTCTTTCTTCCCATGTCGCTTGGAGAAGAGTTTCTGGCCGGATTTTCGGTCAGATTGCTACAGTAATTCTTTTTTTTTTTTTACTATCCGGTCGGATTTACGGCCGGATTCAAGGCAGTGGCTCCCAAAAAATTTTTCTTTCTCCCCTGACTATCCGGCCTTTAATCCGGCCAATATTTGGCCGGATTTAGGGCCGGATTTGCTGTAGAAAAATCTATTTTCTGCAGTTTTTCCTCCAAATTAGCTTGGCCAACCTTCCGCATTCTATCGGTATCCACTTGATTTCATGTTCTTTGAACAAAATCCAAGTTTAACATGATCATGCATGAATACAATTTTAACATGAAACACTTTAAATGCATGAAATGCAGCAATTGAACATGAAAACTCCCTTTTTGCCTCAATATAGGCACTTTTGCAATTGAGATCATTTACATGAACCCTTGCCATTACCACCTACAAAACACACAAAAACATTGGTTAAACAACTAAAACTTACTAAAAACAAGAAATCGTTGGGTTGCTTCCCAACTAGCGCTTCTTTATAGTCATTAGCTTGGCTATATCACCTAATTTTTCCAAGAGCCTTAGTTAACGAATAATCCACCATTTTTGGACGTGGTGGATCATTAAAAGGTGACTCGATCACATGAGTCACATGTTTTGATGATATAAGAAGTGGAAGTAGCTTACCTAACTCAAGTGAATCGTAGATATTACCTTAAACGTACACCACTTGAGTACTCACCAAAGGAACATCTACATAGCTTTCTTGGGCTATAATATCTTTAGAACTTATACAATTAACACATTCCTCAAGGGGTTGAAAAATGAGTCGGTAAAGCTCGCCTCTTACGATTCAATGTTAGCTCCAAAGGTACTATCCTGTGAAATGGACATTTTCTCATTGAAACACAAGTTAGATTCATCATTTTGATCAAAATTTAATCCATTGTCACATACAACATTCCCACCATTCATAATAGGGCCATTTTGCATATCATTAGAGGAAATAACTTCACACAATACATATAATTGGTCTTGTATTCTATCAAAGTGAGAAGTTAATTCATCAAACATTTCATCAATCCTATCAAAACGGTTGGAGGTTGCATTTGCAAGCTTTTCCATGGCTAAATCAAATTGATTAGAAGAATTTTCTACAGCTAGCTCCCAAGATGCATTAGAATCATTAGCTAATGGTTCACTTTTTAATTCCCAAGATAGAGGTGCATTAGCTACCTTCTCTATTGCCAACTCCCAAGATGGTTTTGATTCATATTGAACACTTTCAGGTTGATAATCATAAAAATTTGGAGAATCACTATATCCACATTGATCATCCCAACCATACGTAGGAGAATTGCTCCAATTAGCACTGTATTGATCAAAACAAGGATTGTAAGGCTCTAATTCATCATAATAATCCATATTTTATACTTGTCTACATGTATTAGTAGCACGATAACCTCCACACAAGTCACAAATCACATGATAAGAATTAAAAGCATTAACATTCCTCCTTTGCTCAATTTCATGCATTATTGTGTCCATTTGAACTTGTAGCATCATAACATCAAATTTAGCCTTTAACCACCTTAAACCATTTTCAAAAGACATACATTCAGTAAATTCTTGGTTACCTCTGTTGAGGGAGTTTTGCAATTGGTAACCATCCATTGCCAATCTTCCACTTCTCAAGCATTGTTCTCCAAATTGACCTATCCTTCTCATCACCTAAAATTGCTTTTAAACAACCTCAAAAGCAAAATTAGTAAGAAAAATAGGTAATGAATCACATACATACATAAAACACAAAAATAACAAAAAATAACATTCACACTATAACTAATGAAATGTCTAAACTAATAAAGTTGCTCTTCACACCGATATTGCCAAATCTTCCCCAGCAACGGTGCCAATTACTTGATGGACTTTTGTTATATGTACAAGTTAAAAAATTTGAAATACACCCGTTTCATTGCAAGTATACAGGTTAACTAGTAGTTTAGGTTATATATTGGGTCGATCCCACGAGGAAGAGTGAACAATTACTAGTACTACTAAAACTTCTCCATTATTTAGACTATCGATGAATGATAAGAAATGAAACCTACTGCACTTATACAAGAAAAGAACAATGAAAGCTCCTTAGGTTGTGGTATCCCTAACTACTCATGCAAGTGCCATTTTTGGATTATTGAATACTACCATCTAGGCTAGTTATGGTGTAATTTTCTTATGCATTTGAATCCCACTTTCGTAGTGAATCAATTATACTCATAACTAATCCATACCTATTCTCATGGTTATGAAATTAGTTACAAGTTCATTTCTGCTGTGAAATTACATTAAATGAATCACTTAAAACCACAAAGGTGCACCTCTACTCTCGTGAGTGTACTTCCTATGTTTAGCACTTCTTGAACTAGTGTTAAATCTCAATTTTCATTGTAGAAACAACACCTTAGATAATCACAATTAATGGTACCAGATTAATCATGATTTAAAGAGCTAAAGTCCTAAATAACTTGCTCAAATCATAGCAATCAAATAGCCAAATAATAAACACTAACAATCATAGGAAGTTCAACCAAACTCAAGGCATAAACTTTAAAGGCACATAAATAACATAAAATCCAGAACTTGCATATTAACTAAACTTAGAATCAAGTACAAAAAATAAAGAGTTGGAGAAGTGATAACCCATGTCACTTGAGTTTCAACTCCTCCTTCTTCATCCCCATCTTCACCCTAATCTAGTCAATCTACAAGAATGGATGAACTATACTAATCTACACTAAGCTAACCTAATACTCAGAAGAAGAAAGAGCTACATTTCTGCACTCTCCAAGTTCTCCCGTATGTCTCACTATTTTTCCTTCAATCTTGCAAGTTTTGACTATTTCAAGACAAAGGTGGTCAAGGAATGAGGCTTACACCTCCCTTTTACAGCTGCAAAGTGCTTCTCACATGTCTGGCATTACATGTGACTTGTTGGTGGTGAAATTGAGTTTTTTGTGTAAAGAGCAGAAATCCGTCCATAAATCCGGCCAAGTTCTGGCCGGATTGCTACAGTGACATTTTGTGCACTTTCGGTTCAACCTTTACTGCTGCTCCAATTTTCCTCAACTTCAACTGAACTTTTCTTGATGATAGAAGTTGATTTAACTCTTGACCAAAACATAAACGTTGTAGCCCTTTGAGTTATCTTTCCAATGCATCAAGAATCACCTCATTTGGATTTGTGTGGGCTGAGAAATGACCGAAATACCCTTAACTGCTCATTGTCCTATTTCAGCTTCGACCAAATGAAATTGGCTACTTTAATTCGGCTTTTTGACCTGAAAAACCTTCAAACTGGATTCAGATGTTTTCACCAAAGTTGTAGATCTATCTCTTACCTTCAAATTGATTCAAGAATCATCTCAATCCGATTACTGTCGCTCAAGTTATAGCTAAAATATGAAAATGTGTCAAAACTGTCAAAATGTACGAAATCCAAGTAAAAAGTGATAAAAACCTCATTTAATCACTTAAAAGTATTTTTCACCAATTCTAGCCAAAATGATTCATTTTATTCTAATAATATAACCAAAGTGACTAAAAATAATATAAAATGTCATACAATTATTACGTAAATTAGTCACTTATCAAACTCCCCCATACTTAAATCATTGCTTGTCCTCAAGGAATTTATACATAATCAACTACAATGATTCAAGAGGTGAAACAATATATGCATTTTAGTCAAATTTAATTCCTCATGACTTGGAAAACAATCATTATACAATTATTCAAATTAGACTAAATACTCATAATATCAAGTAAAGGAAAGATAATTATACCTTAATTTAACAAGTTAAACTTAATATCTCACCTTAACCTAATTTCACAAATAAGCAAATCACATAGTCGTTTTAATCATCTTTTTCTCAAAATTTTACAACTAAGAGGGATTTATTCATACTAATTTTACTTGAATAGTGAGAATGCTTTTTTATGCGAAAATCGACACTTTTAGGTGAAGATTTCCGGTTACACAACATTTCACCTATTCAAGTTGCTATGCATACTCTTAATTCAAATACCTTTTTACGTGAATGTTGACATTCGTAGGTGCCAACCCCCGGTTACTCGGTACAAGAATCATTGGAGTAGAACAATTTTTATTTACTTGTTTTTCTCTTTTTTATTATTATTTTTTCTCTTTTCTTTATTTTTCCTTCATAGAAAAATATATAAAAATAATCAAAGGAGGAGTAAACCTTTATCGATTATATCAATCACTTATAAAATTAAGCAAAGAGAAGAAATCTCATTAAACATATAAAATTTATAGACATAATTTTCCTTACTTTACCAAATATACTTTCTAAAATGCAAAAATCCTAATTGCATAATAATCATTTTCAAGTCAAATAAGGATTAAACCTTCCAAAATACATATAACATTTCAACAAATGGAAGAATTAGACACTTTTTGAAATAAAAATACAAAAATTTGAAGAATTTTTGGGCCATAGTGAAATATTGGAAAAGAGTTAGAAAAAATTTTGACAGAATTTCTCCTTATAAATGGATGAAACTCCCTGCCAACAAACCCATTTTCAAGCAAATTATTCATATGGCAAATAATTCAAACACAATTCCAACATTTCTAAGCATTTAAATCCTCAAAATATCATCACATGGCAAGTAATTGCAAATTCAATATTTTCCTCCCTCACACTTAAACTTCACATTGTCCTCAATGTGAGAAAAGGAAAATAAATAAAGAGTAAAAGAAAATACTCCTCTTATGACTTGCGCGAGCGGAATCCATGGCAATGTGATGAATTTCCAATCTTAATTGAGAAAGAATGGAGAGTTCAATTATTGCACCCTGAAAAAGGCAAAATCAACTTCTGAAAAATAAAAGGTTGCAATCAACAAGAAGAAAACATGCAATTCAAGGAAAAAGGAAAAATGATCAAGCATGTGGAACCATACAATGTTCAAGGGGTAAAAAAAACATGAAATGAGCTAATCTTTGCTAATCAAATATATGCATTAGTATCCAAAGCAAAGGGAAGCTAATTTCATAAAATAAGCCCACCATCTTGAACAAAGTAAGTCCTATTTATATATTTTGTCATCAATGATCAAGTCCCCTCAAGTACAAAAGTAATCTCAAAATGGAGGCAAACACACCAAGCCAAAATATAAATGACCTTCTTGAGAACTCATAAAATACTAAAAACCATTGAACCACAAGGATTATAAGTGCATTTATGAATTTCATCAATTAAGGCCTTACTCAAGTACCTCTTCTTTTAGAATTACCTAAGAATTCAAGAAATCATTCAACCGAGCACCTTTCCATTCATTAGGTAATCTAAATTACTCACATGAATATCATAAACTCCCACAAAATTAATTAAAATGCTACATTGGCCACTTATTATGCAACTTTGTCACCAAGCCAAATTAAGCATAAAATTAGCAAAAATTCACCAAATAATCACAAACCCACTAGTTAAACATCACCAATAATCATCAATTACCTCAATAAGGACAATGTAAAGCACCAAACTTCACAAAATGAAAAAAAAATTTGAAATTGCCCAAAAATAGAAAAAAGTGAAATTGGCAAAATTCAAATGACAACATTTGGTGAAAATTTGTTACCTCAAACTTGTTGGTAGATGATTAATGATGCAAATGGTGAAGAAACCCCCAAAAATTTCACTCCAATTCGGCCTCAAATGAAGAGTTCAAAAATTTGAAACCCTTGTTCTTCTCAAGCTCAAATCCGAATTAAAACTTGTTTTTGAAGGAATTTAATCTATGAAATCAACTCTGAAGGGAAAGGGGAGTGTTTTGGTGTATTTAGTTTGGAGATTGGATGGTGAAAAGATGGATTTTAGGAGTAGTGTGTGTTTAAAGTGTTAGTGTGTGAGTGGGGTTGAAGAAGAAGGGAGAAAAATTGTGAGGAATCCGTGAAACGGATTCATCTTACGCTGGTTACTGTTCATATCCGATCAGAAATTGGAGGGATTCATGGTGGGATTACTGGAGGGATTCGAGGCAGATTTTTTTTTTTTTTTTTGCTTGCATATCCAGCCAGTTTCTGGCCTAATTGCTACAGTATTTTTTTTTTTTTTTACTATCCGGCCGGATCCAAGGCAATGGCTCCAAAAAATTTTTTCTTTCTCCCCTGACCATCCGGCCTTTAATCCGGCCAATATTTGGTCGGATTTAGGGCCGAATTTGCTGCAGAAAAATCTGTTTTCTACAGTTTTTCCTCCAAATTAGCACTTGCTTTCATGTTTTTTGAACAAAATCCAAGTTTAACATGATCATACATGAATACAACTTTAACATGAAACACTTTAAATGCATGAAATGTAGCAATTGAACATGAAAAGTCTCTTTTTGCCTCAATAAAGACACTTTTGCAATTGAGATCATTTGCATGAACCATTGCCATTACCATCTACAAAACACACAAAAAGACTGGTTAAACAACTAAAACTTACTAAAAACAAGAAATTGTTGGGTTGCCTCCCAACTAGCGCTTCTTTATAGTCATTAGCTTGACTATATCACCTCATTTTTCCAGGAGGCTTAGTTAACGAATAATCCACCATTTTTGGACGTGATGGATCATTAAAAGGTGACTCGATCACATGAGTCACGTGTTCTAATGATATAAGAAGTGGAAGTAGCTTACCTAACTCAAGTGAATCGTAGATATTACCTTGAACGTACACCACTTGAGTACTCACCAAAGGAACATCTACACAGCTTTCTTGGGCTATAATACCTTTAGAACTTATACAATTAACACATTCCTCAAGAGGGGTCAAAAATGAGTCGGTAAGGCTCGCCTCTTACGGTTCAATGTTAGCTCCAAATGTACTATCTTGTGAAATGGGCATTTCCTCATTGAAACACAAGTTAGATTCATCATTTTGATCAAAATTTAATCCATTGTCACATACAACATTCCCACCATTCATAATAGGGCCATTTTGCATATCATTAGAGGAAATAACTTCACACAATGCATATAATTGGTCTTGTATTCTACCAAAGTGAGAAGTTAATGCATCTAACATTTCATCAATCCTATCAAAACGGTTGGAGGTTGCATTTGCTAGTTTTTCTATGGCTAAATCAAATTGATTAGAAGAATTTTCTACAACTAGCTCCCAAGATGCATTAGAATCATTAGTTAATGGTTCACTTTCTAATTCCCAAGGTAGAGGTGCATTAGCTAACTTCTCTATTGCCAACTCCTAAGATGGTTTTGATTCATATTGGACACTTTCAGGTTGGTAATCATAAAAATTTGAAGAATCACTATATCCATATTGATTATCCCAACCATACGTAGGAGAATTGCTCCAATTAGCATTGTATTGATCAAAACAAGGATTGTAATGCTCTAATTCATCATAATAATCCATATTTTGTGCTTGTCTACATGTATTAGTAGCACGATAACCTCCACACAAGTCACAAATCACATGATAAGAATTAAAAGCATTAACATTCCTCCCTTGCTCAATTTCATGCATAATTGTGTCCATTTAAATCCGAAATACACCCGTTTCACTGCAAGTATACAGGTCAACTAGTAGTTTAGGATATATATCGAGTCAATCCCATGAGGAAGAGTGAACAATTACCGGTACTACTAAAGCTTCTCTATTATGTAGACTATCGATGAATGATAAGAAATGAAACCTACTGCACTTATACAAGAAAATAACAAATGAAAGCTCCTTAGGTTGTGGTATCCCTAACTACTCATGCAAGTGCCATTTTTGGATCATTGAATACTACCATCTAGACTAGTTATGGTGTAATTTCCTTATGCATTTGGATCCTACTTTCGTAGTGAATCAATTATACTCATAACTAATCCATACCTATTCTCATGGTTATAAAATTAGCTACAAGTTCATTTCTTTTGTGAAATTACATTAAATGAATCACTTAAAACCACATAGGTGCACCTCTACTATCGTGAGTGTATTTTCTATGTTTAGCACTTCTTGAACCAGTGTTAAATCTCAATTTTCATTGTATAAACAACACCTTAGATAATCACAATTAATGGTATCCGATTAATCATGATTTAAAGAGTTAAAGTCCTAAATAACTTGCTCAAATCATAGCAATCAAATAGTCAAATAATAAACACTAACAATCATAGGAAGTTCAACCAAACTCAAGGCATAAACTTTAAAGACACATAAATAACATAAAATCCAGAACTTGCATATTAACTAAACTTAGAATCAAGTACAAAAGATAAAGAGTTGGAGAAGAGATAACCCATGTCACTTGAGCTTCAACTCCTCCTTCTTCATCCCCATCTTCATCCTAATCTAGTCAATCTACAAGAATGGATGAACTATACTAGTCTACACTAAACTAACCTAATACTTAGAAGATGAAAGAGCTACATTTCTGCAGTCTCCAAGTTCTCTTGTATGTCTCTTTATTTTTCCTTAAATGTTGCAAGTTTTGGATATTTCAAGACAAAGATGGTCAAGGAATGAGGCTTACACCTCCCTTTTATAGCTGCAAACTGCTTCTCACATGTCTGGCATTACATGTGACTTGTTGGAGGTGAAATTGAGTTTCCGCGTAAAGAGCAGCATTCTCTAACCACAATCCAGCCAGAAATCCGTCCATAAATCCGGCCAAGTTCCGGCCGGATTGCTACAGTGACATTTTGTGCACTTTCGGTTCAACCTTCACTGCTGCTCCGATTTTTCCTCAACTTCAACTGAACTTTTCTTGATGATAGAAGCTGATTTAACTCTTGACCAAAACATAAAAGTTGTAGTCCTTTGCGTTATCTTTCCAATGCATACGAATCACCTCATTTGGATTTGTGTGGGCTGAGAAATGATCGAAATACCCTTGATTGCTCATTGCCCTGTTTCAACTTCGACCAAATGAAATTGGCTACTGTAATTCGGCTTTTTGACTTGGAAAACCTTCAAACTGGATTCAGATGTCTTCACCAAAGTTGTAGATCTATTTCTTACCTTCAAATTGGTTCAAGAATCATCTCAATCCGATCACTGTAGCTCAACTTATAGCCGAAATACAAAAATATGTCAAAATGCACGAAATCCAAGTAAAAAGTAATAAAAACCTCATTTAACCACTTAAAAGCATTTTTCACCAATTATAACCAAAATGATTCATTTTCTTCCAATAATATAACCAAAGTGACTAAAAATAATATAAAATGTCATACAATTATTACGTACATTTGCCACTTATCATGAATCTCCTCCAGTTTCGGTCGTCCCCTGGAGAACTTACCCACCAAAGCAAAATGATATGGAGCAGCTAGATTATCTAGCGCATCTTGAGAGAACAGCACGGCCGGCTCCCCACGGCCGGCTCCCCCTTGTGAGTGGATGTAGTCACCTGGATAGATAGAGATGACATGGACGCGTTCATAGAGAACAAGCCAGCAAAGGATTTCCGGGAGAAGTTAGGTGAAGAGAGCCCCCCAGCAGGGGGCTAGAGGGCTGCCATGGCAGCTCCCAAGCAGCCGCACAAACCCTAGACACAACCCTAGAAGAAGACGGACAATCCTAGAAAACCCGTTCCAATCAAATAATAAAATAATAAAAAGTTATTTGGAATGAAAAAGCTGAAAGTTCAAGATGGTGTCAATTTCTATTTAAATTTATTATTTTTTTAAAAAAAAGCAAAGGGGAAAAAATCCCCACTCATAAGCTTTAAAAAACCATGAAATTGCCTAAACATTGTGCTTAATTATTATATATTCTTACAATCGCGTATAAAATTTTGTCCAATTTTAGAAAAATTTCTTTTGTTATTATATCATACCCTGAGAATTTTGTATATTTTTGAACTACCTATAATTTCATAAATAACAGAAAGAATCTAATTCTAGTCGTGTTATTAGATGACAATTGTTTTTAAATAACTATATCTTCAGTAAAAGATAAAAATTAATAAAATTAAATAAAAAATACCCAAATGAGATCTAAAAGATATTACCAAACACATATATCCCCTTTCCCCTCTCTGCTATTTCTCTTACCCTGTAACTAGTGTGAATATCCGTGCTATGCACGGTGCTTACGTTATTGAAAGAAATTAAAAGATTATACCAATATAATTTTAAAAAAGTTAAAAAATTATACCAACTTAATTAAAATTTAAGATTTGTCTAACAATAGTTCAAAGTATGAAAAAATCTGTAGATCATTCAAGAATTGCGTTTTTGCGGAAGATGGATCTTAAAATAATAATAAAAATTTATGTTAAAAAATGAATGATATATGGATAGAAATAAATGTAATTGCATGTTTTATTTGATTTCAAAATGAAATACTTACAAACATTATGCATTGGATTTGATAATCTTGTACAAAGGTGCGAACATTTTTTACACCGATCAACTTTTACAATGAAAATTAATATTGGTGGTTTAATTAATTCTATTGAATTTTGTAGAGTTCATATTACAAAAAAAATGTTCAGCAAGACTTGTATTTCTTGGAAGTGAACTTGCTGAACCTTTTTAAAATATTTCATTGGATTCACTATGGTGCAAGATTCGTTTTGTGATTAGTTGTTTTTTTCTTTGTAATCTTGCAAGTTTGGAATTAAGACGCCATTGAAATCAATGATGGAACCAATGGGGGCTAATGGGGGCTATAGCCCTCCTCCCCAAGTTTTAAAAATTTTAATTCATATTATATAAATATTTGTGTAAAAAAAGTTGGCCCTCCTAATTTTTTACAATTTTATTTTATATTATAAGAATATATATATGTATATATGTGTGCATTTGTGTGAACTAACTACATTTGAATTAATCTTTTTACTTACAAAAGTTAGTTATTTTTTACATCCCTTTATAATTAAAGTTAATAATTGATATTTTTAAATATCATATATTTAAATAGATGAAAATTATTTCAAAATGAAATACTTACAAACATTATGCATTCGGTTTGATAATTTCGTACAAAGATGCGAACATTTTTACATCAATCAACTTTTAGTATGAAAATCAATATTGGTGGTTTAATTAATTCTATTGAATTTTGTGGAGTTGATACTATAAGAAAATGTTTAATGAGATCTGTATTTTTTAGAAGTGAATTTGCTGAATCTTTTTAAACTATTTCAGTGGAATCATCACAGTATAAAATTCGTTTTGGGATAAGCTGTTTTCTCCTTTGTAATCTTGCAGGTTTGGAATTAAGATGCTATTGAAATCAATGATGGAACCAATGGGGGCTAATAGGGACCATAGCTCCCCCCTTCCCCAAGTTTTAAAAATTTTAATTCATATTGTGTAAATATTTGTGTAAAACAAAGTTAGTTCTCCTAATTTTTTACAATTTTAGTTTATATTATGAGAATATATATATATATATATGTATATATGTGTGCGTGTGTGTATGAATTAACTACCTTTGAATTAATTTTTTCTTAAAAATTTAATATTTTTTACATACCTTTATAATTAAAATTAATATTTGATTTTTTTAAATGTCATATGTTTAAATAAATGAAATTATTATGAACATAACACATAAGAATAATTTCGTAATACTACAAAAAAGTGTTCAGTGAGGCCTATATTTCTTAGAAGTGAACTTGTTGAACCTTCTTAAAATATTTGAGTGGGATCACCATAGTGTAAAATTCGTTTTATGATCAGTTGTTTTCTCCTTTGTAATTTTGCAGGTTTGGAATTAAGACGCCATTGAAATCAATGATGGAACCAATAACGGCCAATGGGGGGCCATAGCTCCCCTCTCCCCCAAGTTTTAAAAATTTTAATTCATATTGTGTAAATATTTGTGTAAAATAAAGTTAGCCCTCCTAATTTTTTACAATTTTAGTTTATATTATGAGAGAATATATATATATGTATATATATGTATGCGTGTGTGTGAATTAACTACTTTTGAATTAATTTTTTTATTAAAAAAATTATTTATTTTTTACATCCCTTTATAATTAAAATTAAAATTTGATATTTTTAGATGTCATATATTTAAATAGGTGAAAATTATTTTAAACATAACACATAAAAATAATTATGTTAGGAAAAATTTTAGCCCCTCTAGAAAGAAAATCTTGGTTTCGTCATTGATTGAAATGCTTGTAAGTGAGATTTATCCATGGTGAAAGTATGATACATAATTTTTTTTCACTGTATTTAATTTATATGATGACAAATGAATGGGTAAATTGGGTTAGTGATCATCATTTTTGTGAATGATTATGAGAGTAAAATATATTATAACAATAAGATACGTTGAATTGTGAAAATTGTAATTTAAATAGACTTCTAAATTTTGGATATGCGACTTTTGTGGTTGCGAATTTCTTAAATTAACAGTTAGTTATTGCTATGAGTGATGTGGTGAGTTTCAGTAGTAAATGTGAGACATGAATTGGAATTTGCAGATATCATTTTACAGGGTTGGGTATTATCTGTTAGTTAAAATTTAGAAATTTTAATTTTACGGGTTAGTGGGTCACGCAAATTGAAAAGTGGAAAGGGATAAGAAGAAGATAAGGTTCATTGAATTAAAATAAATCTAAAATTATACTAAAAAGGGATTCAAATTTCTGACACTTTTGAAAATGTGAGGGAAATTTGGGGAAATCGTGAGCATGATTATAGTATTTGTAGGAGCGGTTATAAAACTAGTTAAGAGATAAACATTTCTTAATTATAAAAATATAAAATTCTATTAAAATAGCATTCAGACTTTTGATAATTTTGGAAGTTCCTTATCCAAAACTCTCTCTGCAATACATATAGATATAGATTGCATTCTTTCTACTACTCTCCCTTTCTTTTCTCTACACTTCCCTTATCTCCAGTGTCACCTCCTCCATTCTCCCCCTCCCTTAATATCCCCTTTCCTTAACGTCCCCCTTCATTTGCTGCCTCTTCTTACTTAGTACAGACTTACCTTTCCTTCTATTTTCCCTTCTCCTGCCCTACAAGACAGCCGCACATTCTCCCTCTCCCACTCAACAATCTCGTCTCCTACTTGCTATCATAATCTTATCTATCACTCTCTCTTACTTGCCAGAAGAACAATTGTTTCATCAGCTTAAATTGAAAAAGACCACGACTTTAAACTGAAAAGGGGGAAAAAATAAAAAGCAAACAGTTATCCAGCTGCTAAATGGTCCTAGATGATCTTTATAAGGGCAACATATATTCAAATTTCCGCTCTCTTTCTGCTGCGCTTGATCCCCTTCCTAGATCTTCCACCACCACCGCAAGGCAGAATGAGGCTGGCAACACACCGATGCGCTTCCATTGGTGAACCAGGAAGCTTGGCAGTGACAACTGTGCTCCTCTCTTTAGTGTCATACCATAACAATTCTGGTTTGGCAGTCTGCATCCGCAATACCCATTGCTCCTTTCCTTCTGTCGAATGCCAACCAATAGGCATCACAAGTCTCGCATTAATCCACTTATACACATCTGGTAGTTTAATACATGACTTAATCCAAGAATTTTGTATTCCATAATCTTTCAATACCCACATCTGAACCGTAGCAGCATAAAAAAGTTCAAAAAACATACAAAGGCGGCCATTTAAGAGCCCCAAATTCTATGGACAATGTTTTTCTAAAGATTCAGGCTGTGGAACAAGTTTTATTTCTTCAGTTCCAAAATCAATTGCTCCAATTAGACTCCCATACACAATTCAGTGGAATGCCCCATTAGAAAGAACCCCTATACATCCTTGTCTATGGAATTATCCGTACTCAAAGCAAAACCGAAAACCTTCCAGCTTTTTCCAGGAATTGGATTTCAGACTATAAAGCTTGACTTCGAACAAGGCTGGGTTATTCGGGACAGCACGCTTCCGATGATGAGCTATCCTCACCACCTTGTAGGCATCCGTGGTGTTATCATACCTAAAACCATATTCCAAGTTTAAACTATTGGGATACCGTCCAAGAGGACGTTGGATGGGAGATTTAGGTAAGCGAAAGCATTTCCTAATCCATGGGTTCCACAAAAAAAAAAAAAAACACTAGTTTATTTATGCACTACGTAAAGCAGGCCATTGCACGAGCCTATTGATCATGTTCTGGAGAGGAGGACATTTTAACTTTCCAAGAGTACTATTGAATTCTCAGCTGAATCAAAACTGGCAGAATAAATTTTGGTAGTGATTGTGTACCCTGTATAAAAACAGGCCTCGAAAACCGTACCTGTGAGCTTTCCAGTCCATATTTTGATAGCTTCAGATGCATTTCTACCAATTCACGCCTGTCAATTACAGCACGCCATGATTTTGATACGCACTTAAATCGCATCAGAGAACATGGTGGTAACCTCGCAAAAACTTGAAGCAGTAAATCTTCTGAAAAGCTTGAGATTTGATTGTGGTTTCTAGCAGAATATCGAAATCGATGAATCACAAGGATGTAGCAATACCTAAAAGTACAGGCAGCTTAGTGATTATAGGATTCTTGTACGGCATTTATCTTTTACTTCTTTTCCCTCTTATTCGTCATGCAAAGCCTTCATGAAACCAATTCTAACTGTTTTAATCTCCCTGGATGAATCCTGATTACGAACTACTTCTTTCCTAGGAATAATTCTAATGACACTACATAATGAAACATCTGAATAAAATAATAGGATTGCAGTATGATTTACACAATGTACTATTGTTTGAACATAAACAACTTTTATAGGGTCACTTTACCTCCTTAACCTTTGTGCTATTATCAAGGGTTAAACTCAAAATCTCCCCTTAAGGTATAATGAAAGTTTATAGTTTGCCCTCTAATGCTTATTTTTTCCTCACTTTATCCCCTATTTCAATCTAGATAATTTAGTTGATCATTAAAATATGAGTAGACAAAAATGCTTTCTGAAGGGTTTATAAATAAAAACATTAAAAAATAACAAAAAAGAAAGATCACCACCCCTTTCTTCCACCATCATCACGATCCTACCCCCTCCTCCTCCATGCCCTCTCCCCTCCTTCCTCCTCTCCGTCTCCTTAGACCTTCCTCCTCCATCCTCTGTCATCTCCCCTTCCCATCCTTACTCGCCGCACACCCTGCTCCCTCTCCTTCTCGCAACTAGATCCACTCGCATTGGCTGACCACTTTGGGCCACACGAGCAAGAGTGGGGTTGGAGGATAAGGAGACTGAGGAATAGTAAATAATTTTAAAAATACCCCAAAAAAGTCTAAATTCTAAAACACTCTAAAATACAATTGTATAATATAGATTTTAAAATACAATACTACAATAAAAAAATTTTTGAAAGCGCCTTAAAAGAATATTTAATCCATATGGGACTCTAGTTTTCGGAATCCTCCTCCATCCTACAACATCTTGATGGATGATGCCTAACAATATCAAATCCGACAAATGGTGGCTGGATATCATAAATGAGAGGAATGACAATGGAAAACGAGTTAAGGAAATTAAATCCTGATTAATTTTACGAAATACAGAGCGCATAGGAAGAAGTGGTCCAAAATTTTGTGGAAGAATATAATTTTTTTTTTTTTTTGCTACAACGATAACGTTCGTTTGACCTAATCTATTCTATTCTATAGGAAGAAAAAATCTAAAGAAATTGTATAAGGGACTAATATGTATACAGAATCAATTAAATCAAAAAAGTACTTTGACATCTTTTTTGAATTATTTTCATTGCAGGTATAGTTCGAATCTCCGATCTATAACTCAAAAAGGGATTTAATTCCTTTATTGTGCCCACTGATCTTTGGAAGGATATAACCCAGTGTGGACTGGTCCCATTTATTTTGTCAAAGGACAAGAATGGTCACATTCGGAAATGGGGCAGGAACGGTTGTCTCTGACATCCGTTCCTGAAGGTTCACGGTCACGATGTGGCCTCAGAAATTTGTGCGGCTCAGATTACAGCATGTAACTCGATTTTCACGCCATGTGTGGGGCCCACAAAAATTTGTTCTAAAGTTACTCCGTGTATAAAGAAAGTTACTCGACGTGCAAAAAATGTTACGCGCTGTTGAAAAATGTACAAACCGCCACAAACGGTTGCACCTGCAACCGTTTGTGCCCCTTGTCCGTCACATTCGGGGTGTACGATGATGTTAGTGTTAATCAACGTCATCTACCATGAAAAAAATGTGCATAGATTGTGCTACTCAATACCTTTACTCAAATATTATGCGCCCCGAAGGATGTACAAGTGAACTCTTATTCACTAAATTTGCATAAGCAACTTTTGTAAACTAAGAAAAGTTCACACTAGCTACGATGTTCAAGTATGAGATAAACTTGATTTAAGACGGAAGGTTTATTTGGACCTATTCATCATCAATTTTGGTAATGATAATCAGTGTCAAGTGGCACAAGAAAGCAATGCGAAACCTTTCTACATCAATTTTGGTTGTTTGTTTTTTTCTGGCAATAATAATCAGTATTAAGTGCCACGGGATAACAGTGCGAAACCTTTCTACATCAAATTTCTTTTGTGTTTCATCTTAGAGTAGCCACCATCACCCTATAAACCTACGATGTTGAAAGAACATCAATGTAAACAATGGTTAGGTGATGAAAAGTGGATGTGCATTTGAAAATGAGCCCGCAAAAGGTGTTAGAATATTATTATGGTGCTTTTCATGACACGTGATAAGATACTATGAATACTTAATTGTTTCTCTCATCGGCTATATGACAAATTATGTAGGACAAGTTACCACACGGATAAGATATTATGAATACTTAATTGTTTCTCTCAGCAATTAAATGACAAATTATTTGTAGGAGAGGTTACTACACGTAATATGCATAGATAGATAAGTATAGAATTTGATAAACATAAAAACTGAAAGGGTATGATTATTTGTAGGGTAGGGATATTTTCAGAAACCGCCCTTGAGGTTTCTGATAATTTCACTCATCTCCTTTTAGGTTTAAATAATTACACTAACCTCCCTCCATGTGGTAAAATGACTATAATATTTTTCACTTATAGATAATTCCTACAAACTCAAAAATCATACAACTATAACTAGTTTTTTATTCTTAAGCAACAGCTGTCATACAAAACAAATTCTTATCATCTCTCTCCTACCTTTTCTATTCTGCATCTCATAATCCACTCTCTTCCCATAGTCGCCATCTACACAACCGACTAATATATCCCAAATCCTCATTATTATGGAAATAGATTGTCTCTCGCTCTCTTTTTTGTTTTCCTTTTTTTTGTAAGTATTATCTTATTAAAATTGTCAAATGACAAGTTGTCGGAGCAGATTTTTTGTCAAACTAAATGAAGATAAAAAAGATGGCGATGACATCAAGTACAAACAAGAAAATAAAAGTGATAGCTAATAAAAGGAAAATGGATTGAGAAAGGTTACACTATTATGCCAATTGGGGAAAAAAAAAATTTAGAATATAAAAATTGCAATAAGATTTATCTAGAGACATGGGATATGGTCTCTAGTGTAGCTTTTGGTTGCTCTGCATTGGTATTCTTGGTGGGTTAGATTATTTTAGTGTCAATAAGGTTGCAACCGTTTGGATTGAATTTGGATAGTGGCACTGGTCTATTCAAACGTTGAATTTAGGCAAAAAAAAAATGAGGCTAAAGATTAGACTAACTGCGCGCAAATCAACAATTGTCATAGTTGATTTGCATGGGAAGATTTGGTGCGGCAAAAGTGGGCTGTCAAAATTATGAGAATATAGAAACTAAGTTGAAATAGTTTATTGAGTTCGTTAAAATGGTGGTTATGTCCTTTGTAATAGTTGCAGTGTGGAAGAAATTCATGAGTGAGTTTATCCCCCTTCCAAATAACAAAGGGGTATTTTAGGAATTTTGGGGACAAATTTAGCCTATTCATTCTATATTGTTACTAAAATGCTAATTTTTTAAATTAGAAAGGAGCTACATGCAATAGTCAGAAACCTTAGGGGAGGTTTCTTGAATTATCCATTAATTGTATACAGATATTGAGATTTTCTCCTCCTCTTTTATTGCCTTTTCTTTTATTCATCTATCTTAAAATTCTTTTCTATTGCCCATCATACAAATCCTTGACGAATTAAGGTCAAGTCAGTACATTAGTGGTCTCGAGGGTCAAAGACAAAAAAAAAATTAATCACAATTTTGGGCATAAATGTTCAGGTTGGTTATTGATTGACAAATTTTGAAAGTGTATGAAATCAATCCCAGTAATAAATCACAGTAAATCGCCAAGAGAATTATAAGTATCGAACTCATAGGGATGAGTTAATTTTGTGGTAACAGTTAATTAGACCACATGTGCCCACCTTTCTTCAAAATAATAATAAAATAACTATAGAACCAATCCCTTAGGTGCTCGAAAATGTCTTTCAAGTCTGAAGGTGCAATTCTGTTGAAAGAGGAGAGAGAATACATATGCAGACTTCAAAAATGGCATTAATTTGGTCATCTGCTCTGTAGTACATGATCTTAACCTTGGTTAATGACCAATGGTTAAACATGAAGAACCAAATGAACAAATAACTTTGATCTTCTTATAAACTACGGTAACATCTCTGGCTTTCCCGCTGTCTCGAACCATAATCAGTATTAAGTTTTCATTCTTTTTTTTTTTTTTTTTTGGTAAAACAGTGGATTCTGTGTGTCTCTTGTACTCAAATAACAACTCTCAGACTAGCCACCATCACCCTATCAACCTACGATGTTGCAGAACATTAATGTAAACAATGGTTAGGCGATGAAAATTGGATGTGCAATTGAAAATGATCCTGCAAAACATATTAGAATATTATTATGGTCCGTTTCAAGACCACATGATAAGATAACAAGAAAAATGTTTCTCTCATCAGCTATATGACAAATTATTGTGTAGGACAAGTTACCACACGGATAAGATATTATGAATACTTAATTGTTTCTCTCATCAAATAAATGAAAATAATTTTGTTGGAGAAGTTACTACACGTAATATGCATAGATCGATAAGTATAGAATTTGATAAACATAACAATTGAAGGGTATGAATAATTGTACAAAGAATACTAAGCTTTTCCGTCTCTTTTACTATTTTTTACTTTTTATTCATATGTCTTAAAATTCTTTTCTGTTGCCCATCGTACAAAATCTTGATGAATTAAGGTCAGGTCAGTACAGTAGTGCCCTCGACTGTCAAAGGAAAAAAATCACATTTTTTGAGCATAAATGTTTGGATTGGCTAGTGATCAACAATTTCTGCAAGTGTAAAAATCAATCTCGGCAACAAATCGGTTGGAGAATTCTAGGGATCGAGTTAATTTTTCCTACTTTAATTATTATACAAACAACAATAAAAGACAAACTCAAGAAATTTATTATTTGCTAACTACGAATAAATTGAATAGTCAATTCAAAGAAAATAGATTGCACAAAAACAATTGGCAAGAAGCTAGGATTTGTCGGATTTTACTCTAGAACGTGAATTACTTATCTAATTATTTTACTTAATATATCGAGAACATATTCCACAAAGGTATTTTAGATTATCTCCCAATATATCTAAATTGTACACAATGAAATCTTATATCTCTTTCAAGATCACAAGTATTCAATTGAATCCTATAGGATCTTTGACGGGTTTTTTTTTTAATATCAATGCAAGTTTAAATCCGATTTTATACCCGTTGACTGCAAGTATACAGGCCGAAATCGTAATGTAGGGTATGTATCGAGTCAATCCCACGAGGAGCAATTTAAACAAGTACTAAGCCTTTATTTTCTCTATTATTTAGACTTACAATAAATCTGAGCAGTAAGATTATAATGCTATTGTCTACAAATCTGGTTTAATAAATGCTAAATGCAAATGGTGAAATTTCACTAAAGATAGAATCTAAGGATGTAGATTCCACTTATGGCATAAACAATACAAATGAATAGATTTACCTCTTGTTATTTTTCTTATTTAACCAGGGATTCATTTCCAATATTACCAAATCTCATTCTCATGATGAAATGGCCTAGAGCAATCTAGTTTTCCCTATTTTCATGGTAAAATACTAGTTTTACTCTGTTTTCCTTCATAAAATGCTGGATAATCCACTTAAGTGTACTTTCATGAACATATAACTCAAGCTCTATTCATGTTTTTCCATTGTTACTACCAATTCTCATTGACTAATAACAACTATAAACATGCTATTGGTGATCAAACAACAAGAAGTAGTTACAACTGCACAAATAGACAAGTTAATACAAGATATAACAAGTGTAACTCACATTCAATTCATATAATTTAGCCATAAGTTTCATCTACTCCCTAGATAAAGAAGTTTAGCTACTCATAAATGATATAACAATCAAACTCACAAGTTTATTAATGCAAAACAGCATTAAATACAAGTACAAGAAATATAAAAGAAAGCTTAGCCAATTAATGGTGAAGCCCTCAAATTTCTGCTATGTTCTTGTGCAAGATGATTACAAGTCAAGTCTCCAAGTGCTTCTTCAAGAACTTCTAGTTAGAGAGAAAATGTTACAAGATGAAAAACTCCCTCCGTATGGTTCTCAAACATCTCCCAATGTCTCTGCACAAAAACTGCTCAAGAGCCACATTTTTCCAAGTCAAATTCCTCCTTTTGATCCCAAATCTAAACTTTGTTAGGATAGTCAATAACAAAGGTTTTTTATTTGAAAATAAGCCACCTTTCTTGCCATTTTGTCTTCTGAAGCATGTGCACCGAATTCCCTTGCAACTTATAGCTGGAAAGTAGTATGAAAAGTGAGAAAAACGGCTGTGCCACTTGCAGAAGAGAGAGGCAGATTCGAGCCATAGATCCGAGGGGTGCAAATAAATCTGAGCTCGGATCATTGATGATCCGAGGCCTTTTTCATATGGATCCAAGATCGGATCATAGGGCCTCGGATACCAAGCCACGCAAATACAAATGAGGGCTTGGATCTATTTTTGTTCACACGGATCCGAGCCACGCAAATACAAATGAGGGCTTGGATCTATTTTTGTTCACACGGATCCGAGCTCGGATCCGTGCTAATCAATTTCCAGTTTTTCACTTCTTTCCTTTTTCTTCATTTTTGCTCCTAGTATCCTCGTATATTTATCCTCTAGATGATCCTTACATTTTCTTCATCTCGTGCATGAATTTCATATATCAATATCCTTCACATTTTCACAAAATTAACGCGTTAATCCACTCATTCATCAAGTTTGAACACTTAAACAATATTTAATCAATTATTACCAAAAGAGTTCAAATATGGCTTTAATCTTCTCAAAACCTACCAAAAGTTCATGCCAAACTTGTACAAAAAAGTACGTTAAATATTCTTTTATCAATCTTAAGTGATTTGGATTACGGCATATAATTATATAAACCTTAAATTACCCTCGCATTTAGTCTAGGAATGTTAATCTATCTAGCACTTGATTGTATAGCTCTTCTTAGTACATACAAACCCTAAAAGCTTGTCCATAATGAACAAGCATAAACATAAAATTGAAATAGCATAGATAAATCAAGGTAAAAATTGATAGAAATATTAGGGAAGGTTTTTGAATTATAGCTAAAAATTATACATGCAAATACATATTTCTACCATGGTTATTTATTCCTGCAACGGTAGGATTCTCAATTTAAAATATTAGTTCAGCAACAAGAAACACACAAGTCAAAAAGTGGTATTGTATGTGTGGAATATGATAAGTGTTGATACAAGTTCAATTAGTTTTTTTAATGAAAATTCTAAGCCATGAATTGTTCTTTCGATGCAAATATTTTTCTTGCACTGATAATGTATATATTAGTGATTTTTGATGAATAATGCATATGGAGGATCTTATTATCAATATATGATGGATTTAGAATTTATATCTAAATTAAAATTAATTGCCATGTATTAAAACCTGTATACTCTAGTATCATTGAAGAAAAATTGACACATATTATTAGTGTTATGCCTTATTGTTTGTTTATTGGTATAAAGAAACTCCAAGGTATGTGTGAAATATGAATAATAGTTTTTGTGCATGTCTCGTATATCAAAAATCCTTACATGTATGTAACTGCAATCCATAATAAATAGGCTAAAATGTACCGGAGGGTATCACACTTTTCAAAAATGTCATTTCATCCATTCAACTTATTTTAGTACTAAATAGCCTAGTGAAATCTTTAAGATGATTCATCTCAATCATTACGATCGATGCTGCCATTAAAACTTGACGGGTATTTTACATACGTGCAAGCTAAAAAATACCGAATTACACCCGTTCACTACAAGTATACAGATCAACTAGTAGTTTAGGGTATATATCGGGTCGATCCCACAGGGAAGAGTGAACAATTACCGGTATTACTAAAGCTTCTCTATTATTTAGACTATCAATGAATTATAACAAATTAAAACCTACTGAAATTATGCAAGAAAATAGCAAATAAAAGCTCCTTGGGTTGTGGTATCCCTAACTACTCATGCAAGTGCTATATTTGGATCATTGAGTACTACATCTAGGCTAGTTATGGTGTAATTTCCTTATGCATTTGAATCCTACTTTCGTAGTGAATCAATTATACTTATAACTAATCCATACCTATTCTCATGGTTATGAAATTAGCTACAAGTTCATTTTTTCAATGAAATTACATGAAATGAATCACTAAAAACCACATAAGTGCACCTCTACTTTCGTGAGTGTACTCCCTATGTTTAGCACTTCTTGAACTAGTGTTAAATCTCAATTTTCATTGCAGAAACAACACCTTAGATAATCACAATCAATGGTACCAAATTAATCATGATTTAAAGAGCCAAAGTACTAAATAATTTGCTCAAATCGTAGCAATCAAATAACCAAACAATTAACACTAACAATCATAGAAAGTTCAACCAAACCCAAGGTATAAACTTTAGACACACATATTGAACACAAAATCCAGAACTTGTATATTAACTAAACTTGGAATCAAATACAAAAGATAAAGAGTTTGGAAGGAATACAACCCTTGTCACATGAGCTTTCTTCCTTGCCTTCTTCATCCTCCATCTTCATCCTAATCCAGATAATAAACAAGAATGGAAAAGCTACACTACTCTATACTAAGCTAAACTAACACTAGGGAGATGAAAGAGCTACATTTCTGCAACTTCAAGCTTCTCCCGTATGTCTCTCTATTTTTCTGCTATGAACTCCAATCTCTCTCTCTTCTTGCAATGAATTGGCTCTTTTTGATGAAAGGTGGTCAAGAAATGAGGCCTCCACCTTCCTTTTACAGCTGGAGATGTTTCTCACATGTCTAGCATCACATGTGAGTTGGTGGAGGTGAAATTGAGTTTTCCGCGTAAAGAGCAGACTTCTCTGACCACAATCCGGCCAGAAATCCGGCCTTAAATCCGTCCAAATTCCGGCCGGATTGATACAGTGACCATTTGGTCACTTCTGGTTCAATTTCCAGCTCTGCTCCGATTTTGATTCAACTTAAACTGAACTTTTCTTGATGATAAAAGCTGATTTAGCTCTTGACCAAAACATAAAACTTGTAGCCCTTTGAGTTAGCTTTCCAATGCATCAAGAATCACCTCGTTTGGATTTGTGTAGGCTGATAAATGACCGAAATACCCTTGACTGCTCATTGCCCTGTTTCAGCTTCGACCAAATGAAATTGGCTACTGTACTTCGGCTTTTTGACTTTGAAAACCTTCAAACTGGATTTAGATGTCTTCACCAAAGTTGTAGATCTATCTCTTATCTTCAAATTGGTTCAAGAATCATCTCAATCCGATCATTGTAACTCAAGTTATAGCCGAAATACGAAAATGTGTCAAAACTGTCAAAATACACAAAATCCAAGTAAAAAGTGATAAAAACCTCATTTAACCACTTAAAAGCATTTTTTACCAATTATAGCCAAAATGAATCATTTTCTTCTAATATTATAACCAAAGTGACTAAAAATAATATAAAATATTAGACAATTATTACGTAAATTAATCACTTGTCAAATTCCCCCACACTTAAATCATTGCTTGTCCTCAAGCAATCCACACATAATCAAATGCAATGATTCAAGAGGTGAAACAATATATGCACTTTGTCCAATTTAATTCCTCAAGACTTGGAAAATAATCATTATACAATTATTCAATTTACATTAAATACTCATAATATCAAGTAAAGGAAAGATAATTATACCTTAATTCAACAAGTTAAACGTAATCTCTTACCCTAACCTAATTTCACAAATAAGCAAATCACATAGTCGATTTATAGCCTTCCTCCTCCTATAATCATCTTTTTCTCAAAATTTTACATCTAAGAGGGATTTATTCATACTAATTTTACTTAATTAGTGAGAATGCCTTTTTACGCGAAAATCGACACTTTTAGGTGAAGATTCCCGGTTACTCAACATTTCACTTATTCAAGTTGCAATGCATACTCTTAATTCAAGTACCTTTTTACGCGAAAATCGACATTTGTAGATGCCAACCCCCGGTTACTCGGTACAAAAATCATTGGAGTAGAATAATTTTTTCTTTCTTTTATTCTCTTCTTTTTTTTTTTTTTTAGAAATAAAGGACAATAAATAGATATTCCCTCTTAGAAAATATATAAGAACAATCAAAGGAGGAGTATAATCTTTTATCAACTATATCAATCACTTACTTATAAAATTAAGTAAAGAGAAGAAATTTCATTAAACATGTAAAATTATAGGCATAATTTTCCTCACTTTATCCAATATACTTTCTAAAATGTAAAAATCCTAATTGCATAATAATCATTTCCAAGTTAAATGAAGACTAAACCTTCCAAAATACACATAAAGTTTCAACAATTGGAAGAATAAAACACTTAAGGTTGGAATACTTTGCCCTTTTTGAATGAAAATGCAAAAATTTGAAGAACTTTTGGGCCATAGTGAAATATTGGAAAAGATTTTAGAAAAATTTTTACAGAGTTTCTCCTTATAAATGGATGAAAACTCCCTGCCAACAAACCCAATTTCAAGCAAATTATCCACATGGCAAATAATTCAAACACAATTCCAATATTTCTAAGCATTTAAATCCATAAAATATCATCACATAGCATTAGAGTGCAAGTTCACATATTTCCTCCCCCACACTTAGACTTCACATTGTCCTCAATGTGAGAAAAGGAAAATAAAGAAAGAGTAAAAGAAAATACTCCCCTTATGACTTGCGCAATCCGAATCCATGTCCAAGTGATGAATTTCCAACCGTATTTGAGAAAGAATGGAAGTTCACTTATTGCACCCTGAAAAAGACAAAATCAAAACAAATAAATTTCTTAAAAATAAAAGGTTGCAATCAACAAAATCATGCAATTCAAGGAAAAAGGAAAAATGATCAAGCATGTGGAACCATACAATGTTCAAGGGATAAAAACATAAAATGAGCTAATCTTTGCTAATCAAATATATGCATTAGTATCCAAAGCAAAGGGAAGCTAATGTCACACAAAAAATCCACAATCATGAACAAAATAAGTTCCATTTATACATTTTGCCATCAATGATCAAATCCCCGCAAGTACAAAAGTAATCTCAAAATGGAGGCAAACACACCAAGCCAAAATATAAATGACCTTCTTGAGAATTCATGAAATACTAAAAACCATTGAACCACAAGGATTATAAGTGCATTTATGAATTTCATCAATTAAGGCCATTTTCTCTTCTTTTAGAATTACCTAAGAATTCAAGAAATTATTCAACCAAGCACCTTTTCATTCATTAGATAATCTAAATTACTCACATAAATATAAAAAACTCCCACTAAGCTAATTAAAATGCTACATTTGGCTACTTAATATGCAACTTCGTTATCAAGCCAAATTAAGCATAAAACTAGCAAGAATTCACCAAATAAGTACAATAAATGCAAATCACAAAATATAGTTATCACTAACAATCACCAATAGCATCAATAAGCTCAAATAAATGCACATAACTTCACATATTAAAAATTGCCTAAAAATAGAAAATATTCATTCATGGCAAAATTCAAATAACAAAGTTAGGTGAAGAATTGTTACCTCAAGGTGGTTTGGTGATGTTTAGAGATGAATATGATGTGAAAACCCCCAAGAAACTTACTCCAATATGATCTCAATTGAGTGATTCAAGAAAATACAACCCTAACTATTGGTAAGCTTGAAACCACTTTAGAGTTGTTTTTGAAAAAAAATGAACTATGAAATTCACTCTAGAGGATGGGAGAAAGTGATTTGGTGAAGGTTATTTGAAGATTAAATGGTGAAAAGTGGTGTTTTAGTGAGTGGTGTGTGTTTGAGGTGTTAGTGTGTGAGTTGGGTTGAAGAAGAAGGGAGAAAAATTGTGAGGAATCCGTGAAACGGATTCATCTTACGCTGGTTACTGTTCACAATCCGGCCAGAAATTGGAGGGATTCGTGGAGGGATTGTTGGAGGGATTCTGGGCAGAAATTTTTTTTTTTTTTTTTTTTTTTTTACTGTTGCATATCCGACCAGTTTCTGGCCGGATTTCCAGCCGGATTATTGGCCGGATTCGCTACAGTGTTTTTTTTTTTTTTTTTTTTTTTTTTACAATCCGGCCAGTTTTTGGTCGGATTTCAGGCCGGATTTTCGGCCGGATATTAGGCAGTAGCTCCGAAAAAATTTTCTTTTCTCCCCTGACTATCCGGCCTTCAATCCGGCCAACATTTGGCCGGATTTATGGCCGGATTTGCTGCAGAAAAAGCTGTTTTCTGCAGTTTTTCCTCCAAATTTGCTTGGCCAACCTTCCACATTCAACCTACTTCATGTTCTTTGAATAAAATTCAAATTTAACATGATCATGCATGAATATAACTTAAACATGAAACACTTTAAATGCATGAAATGCAGCAATTGAACATGAAAACTCCCTTTTTGCCTTAATATAAACACCCTTGCAATTGAGATCATTTGCATGAACTCTTGCCATTGCCACCTACAAAACACACAAAAACATTAATCGAAGAACTAAAACTTACTAAAAACAAGCCAACATGAAGAAAAGTAGAGTTGAAAAGTGATCCAAGCCTTCGTTTTTAAAAGGATCCGAGGTCGTTTTTAAAAGGATCCGAGGACGGATCATTGTGAGTGAGCTCGGATCAAGAAGTTCGAATTTTTTTCTGATTGCAGAAGTGGATCCAAGGCCTCGGATCCATTGAATCTGCACTTATTGCAGAATTTTTGCAATTTTCAGTTTGACCTCAATTCTACAAAATACACCCTAGATCATTTCTATGTCAAAATAAACCATTCACGCACATGTAAAATGATCTAAACATGCATTCTAAACCTCTTTAATGCATCAAAAACCACAATTACTGAATTTGAGGTGTTGAGATCTTTGATCAAACTTCGCCTTTGTCACCTCATTTGGTCACTTTTGCATCTTTTTCCAAAACCTACAAATGAAAAATAACAAAATAACTCAAACTCATACTTTAAACATAAAATCACTCCAAAGTAACATGAACTTAAACAAACATTGGGTTGCCTCCCAATAAGCGCTTCTTTAAAGTCAATAGCTTGACTATTTCTCCTCATTTTTTCAAGGAGGCTTTGTTAACGAATAATCCACCATTTTAGGCCGTGGTGGATCATTAAATGGTGACTTTATAGCTAAAGCCACATGATCTAATGATGTGAGAGATGGAAGTGACTTACATATTTCAAGTGTTTCATAAATATTACCTTGAATATGCACCACTTGAGAACTTACCAAAGGAAATGTCATGAGAGTATCTTGGGCAGGAATACCTTTAGAACCTATACTTTCAATGCACTCCTCAAGAGGGGTGAAAAATGAGTCATTAAAACTCACCTCTTGAGGTTCAAAGTTAGTTCCAAAGATATTATCACGTGAAATGGACATTTGCTCATTGAAACACAATTGAGATTCATCATTTTCATCCAAATGCAATCCATTTTCACATACAACATTTCCACGATTCATGCTAGGATCATTTTGCAAATTATTAGAAGAAATAACTTCACACAATACATTCAATTGCTCATGTATATTACCAAAGTGAGAAGCTAATTCATCTAACCTTTCCTCAATCCTATCAAAACGGTCGGAAGTTGCATTTGCTAGCTTTTCTATTACTGAATCAAATTGATTAGAATAATTTTTTGCAGCTAGCTCCCAAGATGCATTAGAATCATTAGCTAATGGTTGACTTTCTAACTCCCAAGGTAGAGGTGCATTAGCTAACTTCTCTATTGCCAACTCCCAAGATGGTTTTGATTCATATTGGACACTTTCAGGTTGGTAATCATAAAAATACGGATAATCACTATATGCACATTGATTTTGCCAACCATAAGCAGGAGAATTGCTCCAATTAGCACTATATTGATCAAAACAAGGATTGTAATGCTCTAATTCATCATAATAATCCACATTTTGTGCTTGCATACATGTATTAGTAGCATGATAACCTCCACACAAGTCACAAATCACATGATAAGAATTAAAAACATTAACATTCCTCCTCTGCTCAATTTCATGCATCATGGTGTCCATTTGAACTTGTAACTTAATTACATCAAATTTTGCCTTTAAGCACCTTAAACCATCTTCAAAAGACATACATTCAGTAAATTCTTGGTTACCTCTGTTGAAGGAGCTTTGCACTTGATAACCATCCATTGCCAATCTTCCACTTCTCAAGCATTGTCCTCCAAATTGACCTACCCTCCTCATCACCTAAAATTGCTTTTAAACAACTTAAGAGCAAGATTAGTAAGAAGAATAAGTTATAAAACACATACACATAAAAACACTAAAATAACAGAAAATAACATTCACACTATAACTAATAAAATGTCTAAACTAATAAAGTTGCTCTTCACACCGATATTGCCAAATCTTCCCCGGCAACGGCGCCAAAAACTTGACGGGTATTTTACATACGTGCAAGCTAAAAAATACCGAATTACACCCGTTCACTGCAAGTATACAGATCAACTAGTAGTTTAGGGTATATATCGGGTCGATCCCACAGGGAAGAGTGAACAATTACCGGTATTACTAAAGCTTCTCTATTATTTAGACTATCAATGAATTATAACAAATTAAAACCTACTGAAATTATGCAAGAAAATAGCAAATAAAAGCTCCTTGGGTTGTGGTATCCCTAACTACTCATGCAAGTGTTATATTTGGATCATTGAGTACTACATCTAGGCTAGTTATGGTGTAATTTCCTTATGCATTTGAATCCTACTTTCGTAGTGAATCAATTATACTTATAACTAATCCATACCTATTCTCATGGTTATGAAATTAGCTACAAGTTCATTTCTTCAATGAAATTACATGAAATGAATCACTAAAAACCACATAAGTGCACCTCTACTTTCGTGAGTGTACTCCCTATGTTTAGCACTTCTTGAACTAGTGTTAAATCTCAATTTTCATTGCAGAAACAACACCTTAGATAATCACAATCAATGGTACCAAATTAATCATGATTTAAAGAGCCAAAGTACTAAATAATTTGCTCAAATCGTAGCAATCAAATAACCAAACAATTAACACTAACAATCATAGAAAGTTCAACCAAACCCAAGGTATAAACTTTAGACACACATATTGAACACAAAATCCAGAACTTGTATATTAACTAAACTTGGAATCAAATACAAAAGATAAAGAGTTTGGAAGGAATACAACCCTTGTCACATGAGCTTTCTTCCTTGCCTTCTTCATCCTCCATCTTCATCCTAATCCAGATAATAAACAAGAATGGAAAAGCTACACTACTCTATACTAAGCTAAACTAACACTAGGGAGATGAAAGAGCTACATTTCTGCAACTTCAAGCTTCTCCCGTATGTCTCTCTATTTTTCTGCTATGAACTCCAATCTCTCTCTCTTCTTGCAATGAATTGGCTCTTTTTGATGAAAGGTGGTCAAGAAATGAGGCCTCCACCTTCCTTTTACAGCTGGAGATGTTTCTCACATGTCTAGCATCACATGTGAGTTGGTGGAGGTGAAATTGAGTTTTCCGCGTAAAGAGCAGACTTCTCTGACCACAATCCGGCCAGAAATCCGGCCTTAAATCCGTCCAAATTCCGGCCGGATTGATACAGTGACCATTTGGTCACTTCTGGTTCAATTTCCAGCTCTGCTCCGATTTTGATTCAACTTAAACTGAACTTTGCTTGATGATAAAAGCTGATTTAGCTCTTGACCAAAACATAAAACTTGTAGCCCTTTGAGTTAGCTTTCCAATGCATCAAGAATCACCTCGTTTGGATCTGTGTAGGCTGATAAATGACCGAAATACCCTTGACTGCTCATTGCCCTGTTTCAGCTTCGACCAAATGAAATTGGCTACTGTACTTCGGCTTTTTGACTTTGAAAACCTTCAAACTGGATTTAGATGTCTTCACCAAAGTTGTAGATCTATCTCTTATCTTCAAATTGGTTCAAGAATCATCTCAATCCGATCATTGTAACTCAAGTTATAGCCGAAATACGAAAATGTGTCAAAACTGTCAAAATACACAAAATCCAAGTAAAAAGTGATAAAAACCTCATTTAACCACTTAAAAGCATTTTTTACCAATTATAGCCAAAATGAATCATTTTCTTCTAATATTATAACCAAAGTGACTAAAAATAATATAAAATATTAGACAATTATTACGTAAATTAATCACTTGTCAAAACATACCGAAGTTGACCATGCGTGAGGCACTTAACCATTCCACATTTATTTTGTATATATCAAATAAATTTTTCTACAAAAAAATTTCAAAAACTCCAATGCAGACGGGATCTTTGATTAGATTTTGTGGTAATGCGAATTCTACACGTGCAATAAAACATTGAGCACGAGGCAACTAAGGTAAATTCCAGTCTCGACGTCTTTTCAGATTAGGTGAAGATGTATTTTCGAGGTTGTATGACAGGTGTCGAACCTGTATAATAATAAATACCTGCTTAAATAAAGTATAAATTTTGTATATAGTTGTAGGTATGGTCAATCCACAGGGATTGGGGAAATTCGTTTCTTCTCAAGTTCAAAATATGAGAAGATTTTTATAAAAATATGAATAACGAAACAAATTAAATAAAAAGGCCTAACTAATAATTTACTAACAATGAAACAATAATAAATAAACTCTAGTCAAGAAATAATTTCGAAGATTGTTCACTCAATTGATCATGGGTGCAATAATAATTTCATTCGCTCACTGATAAATATGTTACAACTGCCAAACAAGCAACGACAATCAACTTCTCCTTATTGTATCGGTGATCAAGGTACGGCCGTTAATCACTTCCCTAATTAAGAAATAACTCTAGATACGATAGTAGAGTTCAATTTTTCAATTGTCTTAAGAATTAGAGAAGCTCTGTTCTAATCAAAAAATACACTACAAGGGTTATTTTAAATTAGTCCATATGTTTCCCTGACACAAACCCAGTCACGCCAGCCACCACAAATTAAAACAATTAAATAATTATGGATTTAACTACTCTAACTGGTTTTAGGTTATTAGATTAATTAAATTTCACGCGCTCTTGATATTCAAGTAAAATAGTAACCATAAGAAATTAAATCAAAGAACATACGAATACTAGTATATAAAAGAAATAAAAATAATCTATTCTATCTCACAATTTTGGATGGACCAAATCTTCCGTTATTTCTTGACTAGAAAAGAGAGACTTAGCTACTTATCATAGAAGGAATTCCGCAAAACTCCATTGAAGCTGATTGCATATCGTTTTTCTTCTTCACTAATGAAGAGTCAGCTGCCAATTTATGAAACAAGTGACGGCTCTCCCAGTGCTAATCACTCGGGTCCGTCCCCTTTTTTTTCCGTTCATTTCCTAATTGAAGTCTATTGCTAAATAAAAATTAGTCTCCTAAATAGAAAAGGAAACCATAAAAGAAAATATTTCAAGTTTCCTAATTCAACCATAAAACTAATAATGAAAATTCAAGTCTTCCAAATCTTCCTCTAAAACTGCCCAGAGTTTGAATCGAACTTGAAAACAGGCCTCGAACGTGCGAATCCCAAATTAACTGAAAAATTGTCCCTTTTAATCACGTTTTGCTCCTTTTTTCTACAATTAGCACTATTAACCAAATATAAGTAAAATTCATCAATAAAAACAATGTTTGGCTAAAATCAAGGGAAAAATAATCATAAATTAAATAGTAATTTTGCACCCTATCAATTCCTCCCACACCTAGATCATGCTTATCCTCAAGCATGAGAAACAACAAATCAAGCAATCAAAATAAAACAATGGTATTATTAAAATCATCTATTGCCAAGATACAATTAAAACACGTGTCAAACATTAGTGGCTAGCCTCCAAGAGATATCTCTCCAGTTAGCTTTAAAAACCAAGGACACTTTCAACTGTTGATTAACTAATCTAAGAATATAAAATGTTCAACTAACATTTGTTAGCAAACAATTTAACTATTAAGTAAAATCTCAACATTAAACTCATGGATCAGCAGACTAACAAAATTATTCACGTACTTGCATATTTTTCACTATTAGCTCATCTTTTTTTTCTTTTCTAAAATATTCCCACACTTGAGTTTTTTTTTTTTTTAACTTCAGGGGAAAAAACTTAGTTCTTAACCATTTAAATCTTTTGACGTGAACTTCGACATCTGACAAATAAAGAAACCTGGTTACTCAACTTTTATCGTCAAAGGACCACATACTCATAGTTATCGTCACTTTTTGACGTGAATATTGACACTTATGGTGAAGACTCCCAATTACTAGATAACGATACTAGCAGAGTATAGCTAAACATTATTAAAAAATAAACAATAAAATAAAATTAAGGATCACAAGCCCACTTCATTTTCTAAACATGGAGAACTAAGATTAATAGTTGAACCAATTTACATGAAAATTGCTAGACAAATATTAACAACATCTAGAAAGGTTAACCAAAAATTGCAAAAGTCACAAAATCTCAAATATTCACCAAAGAAACATCCTTAAATTTAATCATGTCATACTTAACACCTTAAAGTATAAAATCTTAGCAATAGAAAAATTTGAGAATCTAACCATCATTTATCAAAGATTAACATTAATATGCGCTGCGCAAAGATAGGCAAAAAGTGGATAAAATTCAAAAAACAATTGAACAAAAAATTTCAACAAAAAATGACTACAGTTGCACTTTTCTAGTATACTACTCCACTACACCTAAACATTACATTGTCCCCAATGTAAAAAAATAAAGAATCAAAAGATGAATTAAAAAGGACAACGAAGCTTCCCTGATCATCGAGGTGGGCACGAATAGCTATAGGTGACGCAAAGGACATGTAGAGCTCGATGGTGGCCAACTGATCATCTATTTGATGAACTTATCTAGCAGGTGCTGCAACTGGACATCAAAAGATGATGGTGTTGGAGGTGTGATTGTAGACGAATTTTGACAGGTCAGGATCACCACCAACTTAAAAATTTCTCCTTTAATGGCTCGATAGCAAAGCTGATGAAGATGAAGGCTATGATCGGCAGCCAAGGACGTCAAATGGCTCACGATGGATGGGCAAGAATCGCGCGCAATGAGAGGTGACAATGGCAATTGATGGGCTGCGGTGGAATTTAAGGTCCTAAAGTTGTGGTCTTGCGGCTGGAAAAGGAAAGAAAGGAAGAAAAAGAACGAGAGAGAAGAAGAAAGGAGAAAGAAAGAAAAAAGAAAGAGAAAGAAAGAAAGAAAAAGAAAGAGAAAGAGAAAATGAAAAGGGAAAAAGGAGAGAAAAAGAAAGGGAAAAAAATTTTGGTTTTTTTTTTGTTTACCCTTCCCCAGGACAAGACATGGACACGTCCTGTTAGTAGAAACCCTTTTGACGATGAAATTGTTGAATTAAAAGTTACGACGTGTCCTCTAGACGCGGGCGCGTCATGTTGGTCCAAACACTGATGATAGATTGGAGAATTAATGCATTACCATGCACCCTCAAGGTGCGGGCATGTCATGTTGGTAGAAATGCTTCTGATGGTTGAGTGAAGTATTTGTGCATTACCACGTGCCATCAAGGTACAGGCACCTCCCATCGGGAGGAAGTTTTCTAACAAAGAAAATATAAAAAATGAAAATTAAACACACCAAATTCGAAAATCTAAGATAAATAAAATGAAACTAATAATAAAAATAAACTAATAATAAAAATAAACTAAAAATTGAATTGGGTTGCTTCCCAATAAGCACCTTTTCTTAACGTCTTTGACTAGACGTTAAGCATCACTTCTAAATTTGGATGTAATTCAAATTATCTTACAATCGGTGACATTCCTCCAGGATCCAAATCGCCATTGAGTGCAACCATCTTCTTTAATTTTCTACTCATTTGCAATTCATAAATTGCTTTCATCCTATGATACTTGTTTGCAGCAACTTTGAATTTACCCCTACAATCAAATTCAAAAAATTCTTACACAGAGAGATTAGTAGCATGAATGGCAAACACAGAATGAGGGTTAACAGGATGTTCCATTGTATAAAAAATATTAAAGTGAACTAATTCTCCATCAATTCTATTGTAAGAGTATCCTTACTAACATCAATCTTAATTTGGGCAGTACTCAAGAAGGGCATTTCTAATATAATAGGTAATGAATTTGGAGTACTTCTATCATCCATGTAAAGCACATAAAATTACTAGGAAAAATTAATCCATCTACTTGCACTAAAACATCCCCAATTACCCCATCCAAATAAGCAAATATACGAATAGTAGTCAATTGACTTATTATCCCTGTTTCTTTCAAAGGTCCTAAATTTAGAAAATCATAAATTGATTTACGCATCACGTTAATAGAAGCCTCTAAATCAAGCATGACATTTTTAATCTTAAAATGTCCAATCTTACAAGGGATAGTAAACATGCTTGAATCCCCGCATTTAGCTGGTAGTTTTCTTTGTAAAATCGCTGAGACGTTCTCACTTACCACAATCTACTCATCCCCTCTCAATTTCTTCTTATTGATGCACAAATTCTTCAAGAATTTAGTATATTTTGGCAGCTTGATCGCGCCCAACAAAGGGATATTGATTGCCACCTTTCGAAACACCTCTAGAACCCCCTTTTCCTTGTCTTGCTTCTTTGGTTTCTCTAACCTGTTCGGAAAAGACGGTGGGTTAGTTCTAACTTTAATTATAGAATTAGGAATTACCTTTGGATTCACGCTTCTCATTCCTTCCTTCTCAAGCTCTTTTTCAATTCGTTCTTTATTTTTATCCTTCGGAATCATGAGCTTAGGTCCCTCAGCTTCTCTTCCACTCCTCAAAGTCATGGCGCTTACATTCTTTGGGTTCACTTCGGGTTGAGATGGCAGTTTTCCTTGACCTTGGGATTCTAGATGGTTAATCGATATCGCCATCTGACTTATTTGATTCTGTATCTCCTGTATGTCAGAATCCGTCTTTTGCTGATGCCGAACAGTGCTTGCAGCTAATTGTTTCACCAGCTCTTCCAAAGAAAGACCTGAATCAAATGAAGAAGGTTAAGGTTGGGATTGGTACTGTTACTGGTACCCCTTGCTATCTATTTGGCATGAAGTTTTGCTGTCTATTTCCTTTATAGTTGAGATTCGGATGGTCCCTCCAACCTGGGTTATAGGTGCTGGAGTACGTGTCATACTGCTCTCTTGGCGTGCGTATGTGACCAGTCATATTTACCGGTTCAACTCCTTCATCTTGTAACACTAGACACCTATTGATAAGTGACTAATTTACGTAATAATTGTATGATATTTTATATTATTTTTAGTCACTTTAGTTATATTATTGGTAGAATATGAATCATTTTGGCTATAATTGGTGAAAAATGCTTTTAAGTGATTAAATGAGGTTTTTATCACTTTTTACTTGGATTTTGTGTATTTTGACAGTTTTGACACATTTTCGTATTTCGGCTATAACTTGAGCTAAAATGATCGGATTAAGATGATTCTTGAACCAATTTGAAGATAAGAGATAGATCTACAACTTTGGTGAAGACATCTAAATCCAGTTTGAAGGTTTTCCAGGTCAAAATGCCGAATTACAATAGCAAATTTCTACTGGTCGAAACTGGAACAGGGTAATGAGCAGGTAAGGGTATTTCGATCATTTCTCAGCCTACACAGATCCAAATGAGGTGATTCTTGATGCATTGGAAAGCTAACTCAAAGGGCTACAAGTTTTATGCTTTGGTCAAGAGCTAAATCAGCTTTTATCATCAAGAAAATATCGGTTGAAGTTGGGCCAAAAACAGAGCAAGTGATCCACACTCGGATCCACTATTCATCCGAACCCTCGGTTGTTTCTGGGTTAGTGGAACCGAGCTCGGATCCATACGGATCCGAGGTACTGTAGCAGCTCGGATCACTGGTCAGAAAAGGCTGCTCTGTACGCGTAAAACTCAATTTCACCCCCACCAACTCACATTGGATGCTATACATGTGAGAAACATTCCCAGCTGTAAAAGGGAGATGTAATCCTCATTTCTTGACCACCTTTCATCATTAAATAGCCAAATTCATTGCAAAAAAAGGGAATGGGAGTTCATAGCAGAAAAATAGAGAGTGAGCTACGGGAGAAGCTTGGAGTCTGCAGAAATGTAGCTCTTTCATCTCCCTAGTGTTAGTTTAGCTTAGTATAGAGTAGTGTAGCTTTTCCATTCTTGTTTATTATCTAGATTAGGATGAAGATGGAGGATGAAGAAGGCAAGGAAGAAAGCTCATGTGACAAGGGTTGTATTCCTTCCAAACTCTTTATCTTTGTATTTGATTCCAAGTTTAGTTAATATACAAGTTCTGGATTTTGTGTTTATTATGTGTTTCTAAAGTTTATACCTTGGGTTTGGTTGAACTTTCTATGATTGTTAGTGCTTATTATTTGGCTATTTGACTGCTATGATTTGAGCAAGTTATTTAGCATTTTAGCTCTTTAAATCATGATTAATCTGGTACCATTGATTGTGATTATCTAAGGTGTTGTTTCTGCAATGGAAATTGAGATTTAACACTAGTTCAAAAAGTGCTAAACATAGGGAGTACACTCACGAAAGTAGAGGTGCACTTATGTGGTTTTTAGTGATTCATTTCATGTAATTTCATTGAAGAAATGAACTTGTAGCTAATTTCATAACCATGAAAATAGGTATGGATTAGTTATGAGTATAATTGATTCACTACGAAAGTAGGATTCAAATGCATAAGGAAATTACACCATAATTAGCCTAGATGTAGTATTCAATGATCCAAATATAACACTTGCATGAGTAGTTAGGGATACCACAACCTAAGGAGCTTTCATTTGTTATTTTCTTGTATAATTTCAGTAGGTTTTAATTTGTTATAATTCATTGATAGTCTAAATAATAGAGAAGCTTTAGTAGTACCGGTAATTGCAATCTTCCTTGTGGGATCGACCCTTAATACCCTATACTCGCTCACGATTCGTATACTTGCGATAAATCGCGTGTGGGGTATTTAGGAGTTTATAAATGTAAAACTTGATTAGGATGAGTTTAATTGTATATGTATACTCCGCGCACGTCAAGTTTTTGGCGCCGTTGCCGGGGAAGATTTGGCAATATCGGTGTGAAGAGTAACTTTATTAGTTTAGACATTTTATTAGTTATTGTGTGAATGTTATTTTCTGTCATTTTAATATTTTCTGTGTGTATGCATTTTATCACCTATTCTTCTTACTAATTTTGCTCTTAAGTTGTTTAAAAGCAATTTTAGGTGATGAGAAGGGTAGGACAATTTGGAGGACAATGCTTGAGAAATGGAAGATTGGTAATGGATGGTTACCAAGTGCAAAGCTCCTTTAATAGAGGTAACCAAGAATTTACTGAATGTATGTCTTTTGAAGATGGTTTAAGGTGCTTAAAGGCAAAATTTGATGTAATTAAGTTACAAGTTCAAATGGACACCATGATGCATGAAATTGAGCAGAGAAGGAATGTTAATACTTTTAATTCTTATCATGTGATTTGTGACTTGTGTGGAGATTATCATGCTACTAACACATGCATGCAAGCACAAAATGTGGATTATTATGATGAATTAGAGCATTACAATCCCTGTTTTGATCGATATAGTGCTAATGCTTATGGTTGGGATAATCAATGTGTATATAGTGATTCTCCATATTCTTATGATTACTAATCTGAAAGTGTCCAATATGAATCAAAACCATCTTGGGAGTTGGCAATTGAAATGGTAGCTAATGATTCTAAGCCATCTTGGGAGTTAGCTATAGAAAAATTAGCTAATGTGACTTCCGACCGTTTTGATAGGATTGAGGAAAGGATAGATGAATTGGCTTCTCACTTTGGTAGAATACATGAGCAATTGAATGCATTGTGTGAAGTTATTTCCTCTAATAATGTGCAAAATGATCCTAGCATGAATGATGGGAATGTTGTATGTGAAAATGGGTTGCATTTTGATGAAAATGATGAATCTCAATTGTGTTTCAATGAGCAAATGTCCATTTCACATGATAATATCTTTGGAACTAACTTTGAGCCTCAAGAGGTGAGTTTTAATGACTCATTTTTCACCCCTCTTGAGGAGTGCAGTGAAAGTATAGGTTCTAAAGGTATTCCTGCCCAAGATACTCTTATGACATGTCCTTTGGTAAGTTCTCAAGTGGTGCATATTCAAGGTAATATCTATGGAACACTTGGAATATGTAAGTCACTTCCATCTCTCATATCATTAGATCATGTGGCTTTTTCTATTAAGTCACCTTACAATGATCCACCAAGGCCTAAAATGGTGGATTATTCGTTAACTAAGCCTCCTTGAAAAATGAGGTGATATAGTCAAGCTATTGACTTTAAAGAAGCGCTTATTGGGAGGCAACCCAATGCTTGTTTAAGTTAGTGTTACTTTGGAGTGATTTTATGTTTAAAGCATAAGTTTGAGTAATTTTGTTGTTTTTCATTTGTAGGTTTTGGAAAAGTGACCAAATGAGGTGAAAAAGACGAAGTTTGATCAAAGATCTCAATACCTCAAATTCAGTAATTGTGGTTTTTGATGCATTAAAGAGGTTTAGAATGCATGTTTAGATCATTTTACATGTGCGTGAATGGTTTATTTTGACATAGAAATGATCTAGGGTGTATTTTGAATAATTGGGGTCAAACTGAAAATTACAAAAAATCTGCAATAAGTGCAGATTCAATGGATCCGAGCTTGGATCCATATGGATCCAAGGCCTCGGATCCACTTCTGCAATCAGAAAAAATTCGAGCTTCTTGATCCGAGCTCACTTATCATGATCCGACCTCGGATCCTTTCAAAAACGACCTCGGATCCTTTCCAAACGAAGCCTCGGACCACTTTTCCTCATTCTTCCCTCTTTTTCCTCCTTCAACTCCACTTTTCTTCTTGTTGGTTGCAAGCTTTTATTCTTAAGAATTGTATTTTTGTTTTTTTTCAAGGTGCATTAATTGAAGTCTCCATTCTTTCAAGTAAAGTTGGAAATTCATCACATTGCCATGGATTCGGATCGCGCAAGTTCATTAGGGGAGTATTACTTTCTCTTATTTTCGTTATTTTTCCTTTCTCACATTGAGGACAATGTGAAGTTTAAGTGTGGGGGAGGAAAGTATTGAACTTGCATTTACTTGCCATGTGATGATATTTTGTGGATTTAAATGCTTAGAAATGTTGGAATTATGTTTGAACTATTTGCCATGTGGATAATTTGCTTGAAATTGGATTTGTTGGCACAGAGTTTTCATCCATTTATAAGGAGAAACTCTGTAAAAAAAATTTTCTAAAATCTTTTCCAATATTTCACTATGGCCCAAAAGTTCTTCAAATTTTTGTATTTTCATTCAAAAAGGGCTAATTTGTTCCAACTTTAAATGTTTATATTCTTCCAATTGTTGAAACTTTATATGTGTGTTGGAAGGTTTAGTCCTCATTTAACTTGGAAATACTATTATGCAATTAGAATTTTTACATTTTAGAAAGTATATTTGGTAAAGTGAGGAAAATTATGCCTATAATTTTACATGTTTAATGAGATTTCTTTTCTTTACTTAATTTTACAAGTAAGTGATTGATATAGTCGATAAAGGTGAAGATACCACATGCTTTGGCCTGCTGCAAATTTTCTACAGCCAACTGTCGAATAACTGAAGTTAATTCAGATAATTGTTATTGAATTGATGAGACATTTACCTTATTTACTCGATGAGTATGGACATCCTCTCTTGTGCCAAATTGTTGAGAATTTTCTGCCATCCTTCCTATCAATTTCCAAGCTTTTTGGGGGATCTTATTCACCAAAGTACCTCTACTGGTAGTATTATAAGACTTCTATCTATATATAACAAACCTTCATAGAAATATTGAATCTGGAGCTGCTCGTTAATCTGGTGCTAGGGTCATCTAGTACACAGCTTCTTGAATCTCTCCCAGTAGTCATAGAGAGACTCTCCCCGATGCTGTGTAATGCCACATATTTCCTTCCTCAGACTGGCGGCTCAGGACGCAAGAAAATATTTTTTCAAAAATTTCTTTTTTAACTATTCACAGGTTGTTATACTACCTAGTGATAAATAGTACAACCAATTTTTTGTTGCGTCCTTGAGGAAAAAGGAAAATGCTCATATTTTTATCTGCTCTTCAGTAATTCCCGGGGGTTTTATACTTGTGTATACTATATCAAATTCCTATAAGTGCTTCTAGAGCTCCTCACCTGAAAAACTATGAAAAGAAGGTAATAGGTGAATTAGACCAGAGTTTAATTCAAAAGGAGTGGCATAATGGCTGCTTGATTTAAGTTTGGAACATCCAACTCCGCTAAAGTTCGAGCATTAGCCATGACGACATCTTCTTGATCATAATCGTTCAAGGTATCACTAAAAGAATTTGTCGATTCGACTACTAGATTGAGCCTCTGAGTATCAGCAACAGATTGTTCCTCTCTATTGTGTCTGGTCTCCTTCCTTGTTCTACGTGCAATCTTCTTTATTTTAGGATCGAAAATTAATTTGCTTGTACATGAAGAGTGAGGCATAAATCAGAAAAAAATACCAGAAAATTAAAAATAAAATAAACTAAAAAAAGAAAATAAATTAACTAACGCCAACCCCCGACAATGGCGCCAAAAATTGATAGGTGTCGAGCCTGTACAATAATAAATATCTGCTCAAATAAAATATAAATTTTGTATACAGTGATAAGCAGGATCGAATCCACAAAGATTGGAGAAATTCGTTTTTCCTCAAGTTCAAAGTATGGGGGGATTTTTATAAAAATATGAATAACTAAATAAATCAAATAAAAGGCTTAACTAATAATTTATTAAAAATGAAACAATAATAAATAAACTCTAGTCAAGAAATAACTTCGGAAATGGTTCACTCTATTGATCATGAATGCAATAATAATTTCATTAACCCACTAATAAACAAGTTAGAACTGTCAAACAAACGATGACAATCAACTTCTCCTCACTGTATCGGTGATTAAGGTACGACTGTTAATCACTTCTCTAATCAAAAAATAACCATAGGTATGACCGTAGAGTTTAATTTTCCAATTGCCTCAAGTATTAGAGAAGCTCTGTTCTAATCAAATAACATGCTACGAGGGTTATTTTAAATTAGCCCATATGTTCCCCTGATACAAACCCAATCATGCCAGTCATCACTAATTTAAACCAATTAAACAATTACGGAGTTAACTGCTCTAACTGATTTTAGGTCATTAGATTAATTAAATATGATTAATTAAATATCAGACGTCCTTGATATTCAAATAAAATAGTAACCATAAGAAATTAAATCGGAGAACATATGAATACCGGTAAATAAAAGAAATAAAAATAATCAATTCGATCTCATAATTTTGGATGAACCATCCTCCGTTGTTTCTTGACTAGAAAAGAGAGATTTAGCTACTTATCATAGAAGGAATTCTGCAAGACTCCATTAAAGCTGATTGCATATCGTTTTTCTCCTTCACTAACGAAAAGCCAGCTGCCAATTTATGAACAAGTGACGGCTCTCCCAGTACTAATCACTCAGGTCTGTCCCCTTTTTTTTCTGCTCGTTTCCTAATTGAAGTCTATTATAAATAAAAACTAGTCTCCTAAATAGAAAAGGAAATCATAAAAGAAAATATTCCAAGTTTCTTAATTCAACCATAAAACTAATAATGAAAATTCAAGTCTTCCAAATCTTCCTCTAAAGGTGCCCAGAGTTTGAATCGAACTTAGAAACAAGCCCGAACGTGCGAATCCCAAATTAACTGGAAAAATTGCCCCTTTTAATCACGTTTTGCTCCTTTTCCTACAATTAGCACTATTAACTAAATATAAGCTAGAGACTTCCTAAAGGTATGTGTCAGGAGATTTGTGCTAGAATTGCTTGATTTTGGTAGGGGGATGGGGAAAAAGAAAACAAAGTACATTAGGTTAGATGGAGTAAGTTGTCAGAAGTAAAAGGGAAAGGGGGGTTGGGCTTTAGCGATCTGGAAGCTTTCAACATATCTTTGCTTGCAAAACAAATATGGAGAGTCGTTACCAATCCAAATTTGTTAGTAAGCAAAGTTTTGAAAGCTAAGTATATGAAAGAGGAAGAATGGCTAGAGAAAAATCCTCCAAACACTGCTTCTTGGTGTTGGAAAAGCATTCACAAAGGGGGGGGAGTTACTTCAAGAGGGTCTATGGAATATAGTGGGAGATGGAAGGACTGTGAAGATCTGGCATGATAGATGGATCCCTGGTTTGGACAATGGAAGAGTATCAACTGTAAGACCAACTGATTGCCAACTAGTTCATGTTCAGGAATTGATAGAGGGAGGGAAGTGGAAGACTGATTGCTTGCAGCAATGGTTTAATGCGAAAGATGTGGAAAACATAACTAGTATCCCCCTCAACTTATATGGAAGGAAGGACTGACTTTACTGAAAACACAACAAGTCTGGGGTGTACACAGTGAAGACTGGATATGTTGCAGCAAAGGTGGAAGGTGACACTCAGAATCGAAGGATAGCACCTGGCTCAGAAACTAGCCGGGAAATTAGGAAACACACTGTGTGGATGACAGGTTGTCGATCGAGCCTGTGCAACAATAAAAACCTGCTCAAACTAAGTTAATTTCTGTAGATAGTGATAAATAGGGTCGAATCCACAGAAATTGGGGATATTTGTCTCTTTTGAAATCCAAAGTGGCACGGGGGTGTTTTTGTATAAATGATGACAGTTAAAGTAGTTCAACTAACAATAAAATAGCCAACTAAAAATTAAATGATAATTCACTAAAATTAGAGTAACAATAATTAAAGATCTAGCCAAGAAATAACTTCACCAATGGTTCACCTAATTGATCATCGATGCAAAAGCAATTTCAATTATTTATTAATAAATAGGTTATAACTCCCAAACAAGCGTTGACAGTCAACCCCTCCTTATTGTGTCGGTGACTAAGGTACGCCCTTAATCACTGCTCTAATTGAGGAATAATCTTAGGTACGCCCGTAAGATTTAATTTCCCAATTGCCATACGTATTAGAGGAGACCTATTCTAACCAAATAACGCACTAGCAGGGTTATTTCAGGTTAGCTCACGTATTCCCTGACATAAGTTTAATTATGCCAGTTGTCACTATTTCAAGGCAATTAAACAATTACGGATTTAATGCCCCAATTGACAATAGATTATCCAATCAATTAAATATCCGGATCCAAGACAATCAATTAATTGAATAATCATAAGCACTGTAATCAGAGAATATAAGAATATTAATAAATAAAAGGAAAAGATCAAATTAAATAAATCTCACAATTTTAGGTGACCCGAAGCATACATTGTTTCTTGGCTAGAAAAAGGGATTTAGTTCATCCCTAATGAGGAACACCCACACGAAACGGAAGGAACAATTGCGGCCTTTGTCATTGATCGGGAGAATTCAATTTGCTCGAATTACAAAGGAAAAGCAAGCCACAACGATTGATTCAATTGCACCTAATTGTTCCAAGCACATGCGGCAGGAGAACCACAAAGGACGAAAGGCTAAAGTCAAAAAGAAAATTCCTACAGGGAATGATATCTTTGCCTTCTATGGCCTCTGACATATAGGAATTGAAGCTAAACAAAAGCCAACCAAAGAAAAGTCAACAAAAGCAACTTCAAGTAGTCCTAACTAATTCCTCTCTAAAATCCCTCTTCACTTGCGGCGGTTCCCTTGGGATAGAAGGCTCTCCATCCGCTGCCCTCTTCAGCATTTTACCAAAAAGGGTCGCCTCTTGATATACCAAAAATGCCCCTAGACGCTTGCTATTTGAACTCTTTCCTGATGACTGCCAAATTGGCACTTGTTATGGTATTTTTGTTCTACTCCCTGTAAAAAGTGCAATTTTTCAAAAGAGAGTAGAATCCGACAATTAATCCACATTGGATCAGGTAATAAAGGAAAATTAATTATAAAATAAACAACAATATTGCAATCTATCAATTCCCCCCACACCTAAACCATACTTGTCCTCAAGCATGATAACAGCAAACAACCCCAATATTTGACAATGGCTATTGCTCCATCTACCATATTGCCAAGATACCAAGAAAAACATAAATCAAGCATCAATGATCAAGATCCAAGAAACATCACCCCGGTTAGTTTCTAAATCACAAACTCCTTCAATTCTAGGTTAATTAATCTAAGAAAAAGGAATGATCGCTCAACATTATCAGCAAATGGTCCAACTATTAACCAAAATCTCAACATTAAATTCACAAATCGGCAAGCTGACTCTTTCACACACTAACACAATCTTCATCTTTCTTATCACGTTTTCTATTTCTGTCTTTTTCTTTTTTTTTTTTCCTTTTCAATAGTAACAAAAGACTTAGTCTTTGGCCATTGGAGTCTTTTAACACGAACTCCAACATTTGCCAGATGGAGGAGCCCGGTTACTCAGCTCCGATCACTATAAGACCACGTACTCATAGCAACTACTATTTTTTGACGCTAGAATCGACACTTTTGGTGAAGATGCCCGGTTACTCAATAGTAATAACTAGCGGAGTACAGTCAACTCTTAGTTACAACCAGATAACACAATAACTCACAATATCACAAAGAAAATAGCAGCAGCTAGCCTTATTTTTCAAACATGGAGAACTAAAGTTAATCACTGGATCAATTCACATGAAAATGCTAACAATCATTCCCAATACCTAGAAAAGTTAACCAAAAATTGTAAGGGTCACAACATCATCAATATTCACCAAAGAGATGTCCTTGGGCTCAACCACATTAACTAAATACACTTTTATTATTAAAACTTGACAATAGTAGAATTAGAGTCAACAATCCAACATCAAACTTTGGCAGTCATAGGAGAGGTAGACAGATAAATGACAAAAAAGTAAACGAAAATTAGACAAATAACAAACTAAAAATAAAAGAAAAACATTTGGAAACTAAAAACTAGAAAAATTAGCACCCCATCTAATCCCCCCCACACCTAAATGACACATTACCCTCAATATGACAAATAAACAGTAATAACAAGAAGAAGGGCAACGGGACTTCCCTAAAGTCGTCAAAACAGTGGCGGGTTAGGCCCAAATGGAGGCGGAAAGCCCGCGTGCTGCATAAATGCTGCCAGATTCTGGGGACTCAAGACAGAAATCAGCAAAATAGAACTCAAGTGATACCAACAATGACCCCAACAAAGTAGTGAATTCAACCAATTTGAATAAGTAAAATACAGTCAGAAGTGCTTCCCAAATAACCATAGAGAATGACAAAAATTTTCCATCCAAAACCTCTTCAAGTGTCTCCAATTGGACAAGAACAACTCAGTCACAGATCCCCAACAGCCAATTAGGTAGCCAATCACAGAGGATTAATAAATTATATGCAAACTACCACAATCAATACCATTGGTGCACGCACAGGTAATAAACAATTCAACCAGTCAACCCAAACTACTGAGAAATCCCAACCAACACCAAACAGTATCAGCATTTAGAGGAAACCAAAATGGCAATCAATTTGCACATAACTCTTAAATAATTCCTAAATAACATGTGGGAAATCAAACAAATCAACCCCACCAGTGCAGTACAAGGCAACCAAGTAAGAAAAGGGCAACAACAATTAATGAACTATATTTTAGAAATTGATGTCCTAGAGAATTAATTAACAGTAGGGAAAATACAATACCTCCACCTGTCAAAATTAGACAGGTGGTGACGGCGCGGCACGGTCGGCGGCGTACGGCAGCAGAGGTGATGAGAGCTGTGGAGTGTGGTTGACGCCACGCGTGAGGGGGAGCAGGGCTGCCCACGGGGTGGCCACGCGTGGTCCTAGGTTGCGCTTGGACGAGAGGGAGAGAGGAATGGCGGACGTTGGATCACAGGCTGAACGAGAAAGGAGGAGAGAGAGACCCGGCTTTGGTGGAGGGTTGCGAACGAGGTGGCGCATGCTGGTTGAGGCGTTGCCATGTGCGTAAGGGAGAAAGAGGCGGCGTGCGACAGCAGTCGTGGGAGAAAGGGCAGGGGAGCGGTGAACAGCGGCGGCGGTCATTCGCAAGGGAGGCAGCGTATGAAGGAAAAAGGAATCGGGGAGGAAGAAAGAAAGAAAGGAAGAAGAAAGAAAGAAAAAAAAGAAAAAAAGAAAGGAAAAGAAAAGAGAAAAGAGAAAAACAAAAACAAAATAGTTTTTGGTTTTTTTTTTCATTTTTGAAGTTACGGTCAAACGAAAAATTTCTTTTGTTTTTGGAACAAAATGTATTTTCGAAATTCAAAATTTGAAATGAAAATGGCCTCGAAATTCTTTGAGGTTTGAATGCTCATCTTTCTTGCGAACATGATGCGGGCATGTCAAGAATGTAAGAACCCTTCTGATGAAGAGCTCTCCATGTGACTCGACGTGGGCACTTCATGAGGATGGAAACCTTTTTGACCAAGCACCAGGAAGTCGCATTGTGCCACGCGCCCAGTTGACGTGAGCGCGTCAAATCAGAGAGATACCTACGAAGAATCAAAAATGAAAATTGAAGCCAGAAATCTGTCAAACTCAAGGAAAACATATTTAACCTATCAAACAAAATTGAATAAACAACTAAAAGAAATTGGCTTGCCTCTTAATGAGCGTCTTTCGTTAACGTCTTTGGCTAGACGTTAAACACCACTCTTCAATATAGATGTAATTCAATTTTTCTTGTAATCGGTGGCCCTCCTCTGGGATCCAAATAACTTTTGAGTGCAACCTTCTTTCTTAATTTTCTATTCCTTTTCACCTTATAAATTGCTTTCATCTCCTGATACTTGTTCGCAGCAATTTTGAATTTATCCCTTCAAGTAAACTCATAAAATTCTTACACAGAGAAATTAATAGCATGAATAGCAAACACAGAGTGAGAGAGTTAACAGGATGTTCCATTGTATCAAAAATATTAAAATTGACTATTTCTCCATCAAATTTCATGGACAAGGTACCCTTATTAATATCAATTTTTGTCTGTGCTGTGCTAAAAAAAAGTCTACCTAGTAGCAAAGATGAGGGGTCAGGGGAATGATCATCATCCATGTCAAGTACATAAAAGTCAGATGGGAATACCAAATCATTAATTTTGACCAACACTTCCTGAACCAACCCATCAGGGTATGTGATAAGAATATATTTTACGTATTTTTTAGTGTGTTTTATTAGTTAATTTTGGTTTGATTATTTAGTTTTATAACTAAAATAACTAAGGTTTTGGTAAAAAACTACATTTTATGTTAAAATGGCTAAACATTGCATTTTATGGATTTTTATGGTAAAAACTTCATATTTTGTAGGTTTAATGATTCAATCATCAAATGAAGTGCATTGAGAATATATTTGGATGATTGATGATGGATTAAAGTGGTGAAAATAAAATATGAAGTGTAAAAGGAAGAAATGCAATTTGAGGACAAAAAATCAAGAAAAGTCAGCTTTGACAACTCAGACACATTTTCGTATTTTGACTATATCAGGAGCTACAATGATCGGATCAAGGTGATCTTGGTACCATTTTGAAGCTAAGAGATATATCTGCATTTGGTATGAAGACATCAAAGTCCAATTCAGCCGTTTTCTTGGTCAAAAGGTCGAAACACAGAAACTTATCTGGATGGTCGAAAGCTGAAACCCAGAATTGACCAGTCTATGGTATTTTGACCATATCTCCGTCCACCGATCTCCAAATTAGATGATTCTTGAAGCATTGGAACTCTAATTCAAAGGGCTACAACTTTTGTGTTTTACACAAAAGCCAGTTCGGCCTTCATCATGGAGAAAAATGCAGTTGAAGTGAGGTCAAAAGTAAAAACGTGTCTGGCAGCCGAATTTCTGTAATTTGCTCAGCCATTTTTCTCATCTTCACACTACTTTCCAGCTAGAGTTGGAGAGAAAACGTAGGCTGCACATGCTTCAGAAGACATAAGGAAGAGATATAGCCAAGGTTCCAAGTCAAAAGCCATTATTTTTGACTCCCTTAACAAATTCAGATTTGGAGAATCATAGCAGAAATTTTTGACTGGTAAGGGAAGGACTTTTCATCAGCTTATATGCAGGACATTCAGAATCATACGGGAGAAGCTTGGAAGTGCAGAAATGTAGTTTTTCCATTCTCTTAGTATTAAATTAGTGTAGTATAGTTTAGCTAGTTAGTTCATCCACTCTTGTATATTGCTAGATTAGGATGAAGATTGAGATGAAGAAGGAGGAGTTGAAGCTCATGTGACAAGGGTTATCTCTTCTCCAATTCTTTATCTTTTGTACTTGATTCCAAATTTAGTTAATATGCAATTTCTGGATTTTATGTTATTTATGTGTCTTTAAAGTTTATACCTTGGGTTTGGTTGAACTTTCTATGATTGTTAGTGCTTATTATTTGGCTATTTAACTGCTATGATTTGAGCAAGTTATTTAGCACTTTGGCTCTTTAAATCATGATTAATCTGGTACCATTAATTGTGATTATCTAAGGTGTTATTTCTGCAATGAAAATTGAGATTTAACATTAGTTCAAGAAGTGCTAAACATAGGGAGTACACTCACGAAAGTAGAGGTGCACCTATGTGGTTTTTAGTGATTCATTTCATGTAATTTCACTGAAGAAATGAACTTGTAGCTAATTTCATAACCATGAGAATAGGTATGGATTAGTTATAAGTATAATTGATTCACTACGAAAGTAGGATTCAAATGTATTAGGAAATTACACCATAATTAGCCTAGATGTAGTAATTAATGATCCAAATATAGCATTTGCATGAGTAGTTAGGGATACCACAACCTAAGGAGCTTTCATTTGTTATTTTGTATAATTTCAGTAGGTTAAATTTGTTATAATTCATTGATAGTCTAAATAATAGAGAAGCTTTAGTAATACCGATAATTGTTCACTCTTCCCTGTGGGATCGACCCGATATATACCCTAAACTACTAGTTGACCTGTATACTTGCAGTGAACGGGTGTAATTCGGTTTTTTAACTTGTACGTATGCAAAATACCCGTCAAGTTTTTGGCGCCGTTGCCGGGGAAGATTACGTATGCATTGGTTCGATCAGCTAACTGAATTATTATCCCAGTTTTTTTTAATGGATCTAGGTTCAGAGAAGCACAGATAGATTTAGGCATTACATTAATCGATGCCCCTAAGTCCAGCATGGCCTTCCTAATCAAAGTGTTGCCTATCTTACAGGGGATAGTGAATATATCTGGATCCCCACATTTCGGTGGGAGTTTCCTTTGTAGAACCGCTGACACATTCTCCCCCACGATGACCCTTTCATCTCCCCTCAACCTCTTTCGGTTGACGCACAAGAGTCTCAAAAACTTTGCATATTTCGGCACTTGTTTGATTGCATCTAAGAGGGGGATATTGATCTCAACCTTGCAGAACACCTCCAGAATCTCCTTCTCCTTATCCTGCCTCTTCGGTTTCTCCAACCTGTTAGGAAAGGGAGGCGGGTTAGTCTTAATTGTAATGACTGGGTTTGGGAGTACCTTTGGATTTGTGCCATTACTGTTATCCTTCTCAAGCTCATCTTCGATCCTCTCATCATCTTTGTCCTTTGGAACCGTGGGTTTGGGCCCCTGAACTTCCTTCCCGCTCCTTAGGGTCATCGCACTTACGTTCTTCGAGTTCACTTCAGGTTGAGACGGCAATTTACCTTGAACTTGAGATTCTAAACGGTTAATTGCTATCGCCATCTGACTCATCTGACTCATCTGACTCTGCATTGCTTGCATCTATCCCAGTTGATTCCTCATACTTTGCAGGTCAGAGTCCGTCTTTTGTTGATTAGCAATCAATTGCTTCATCATCTCCTCCATGGACGGACTTGAGTTTGAAGAGGGTGGTGGTGGTGGGCGCGGCTGATACTGCTGTTGATGCACTGACTATCTATTTGGTGCAAAATTGGGCTGCCTATTTCCTGCATAACTGAAGTTAGGGTGATCCCTCCAACCCGAGTTATATGTATTCGAGTACAGGTCATAGGCCTTTCTTGGAGCGGGCGCTTGACCAGTCATGTTCACTTGCTTCGCACTTTCTTCTTGAATCATTGGGCACATCTCTGTAGAATGGCCCATAGCAGTGAAAATCCCACACACCTTGGCCTGTGATTTATTTCTTAAAGCCAGTTGCCTAACAAACGAGGTTAACTCCGTCAATTGCTGATGGATAGAAAATGTCTCTACCTCATTTACCTTGTGTATCGGGGCATCCTCCCCTGTACCGAACTATTGTGAATTCTCGGCCATTCCTTCAATTAGCTCTCACGCTTCTCGAGGGGTCTTGTTCACCAGTATCGCTCTAATTGCAGCATCAATTATACCCCTATCTCTGAAGAGTAGTCCCTCGTAAAAATATTGTATGAGCAACTGCTCACTTATTTGGTGCTGAGGACACTTGATAAACAACTTCTTAAATCGCTCCTAGTAATCACAAAGTGACTCCCCTGAGTGCTGCTTGATATCACAGATCTCCTTTCTTAGACTTGCGGCTCGAGACGCGGGAAAATACTTGTCTAAGAACTTTTTCTTCAGTTGGTCCCACGTAGTGATACTACCTGGTGGTAGGTAGTAAAACCAGTCTTTTGCAGAATCCTTCAAGGAGAAGGGGAATGCCCTCATTTTAATCTGTTCTTCTGTGATTCCCAGGAGCTTCATACTGTTGCACACGACATCAAACTCCTGCAAGTGCTTGTAAGGCTCTTCACCTGGCAAACCGTGAAAAGATGGCAAAAGATGAATTAGATCAGATTTTAACTCAAATGGAGTGTTATCATTTAAATTGGGGAAGGTAATGCATAAAGGCTGCTGATTTAAATCAGGTGCAGCCAACTCCCTTAGTGTTCATGCATTAGCCATAGTCACTTCTTCTCGATCCGAGTCACTCGAAGTATCACCAAACGGACTTGTTGCTTCAACTTCTGGATCAAGTCTATGAGATGCAGTACTAGACTGCTCCTCTCTGAGCTATCGGGTCTCTTTTCGTGTCCTCCGCGCTGTCTTCTCTACCTCAGGGTCGAAAATTAATTCACCTGTACGAGAAGAACACGGCATACACTAGAAAAACACCATAAAATTAGAACAAAAATGAATTTAAAAAGAAACAAATAACTGACGCTAGTCCCCGGCAACGGTGCCAAAAATTGACAGGTTGTCGAACCTATGCAATAATAAAAATCTACTCAAACTAAGTTAATTTCTGTAGGTAGTGATAAACAGGGTCGAATCCACAGGAATTGGGGATATTTGTCTCTTTTGAAATCCAAAGTGGCACGGGGGTGTTTTTGTATAAAGGATGATAGTTAAAGTAGTTCAACTAATAATAAAATAGTCAACTAAAAAATAAATGATAATTCACTAAAATTAGAGTAACAATAATTAAAGGTCTAGCCAAGAAATAACTTCATCAATGGTTCACCTAATTGATCATCGATGCAAAAACAATTTCAATTATTTATTAATAAATAAGTTATAACTGCCAAACAAGCGTTGACAGTCAACCCCTCCTTATTGTGTCGGTGACTAAGGTATGCCCGTTAATCACTACTCTAATTGAGGAATAATCTTAGGTACGCCCGTAAGATTTAATTTCCCAATTGCCTTACGTATTAAAGGAGCCCTATTCTAACCAAATAACGCACTACCAGGGTTATTTCAGGTTAGCCCGCGTATTTCCTGACAGAAGTTTAATTATGCCAGTTGTCACTATTTCAAGGCAATTAAACAATTACGAATTTAATGTCCCAATTGACAATAGATTACCCAATCAATTAAATATTCAGATCCAATACAATCAATTAATTGAATAATCATAAGCACTGTAATCAGAGAATATGCGAATATTAATAAATAAAAGGAAAAGATCAAATTAAATCGATCTCACAATTTTAGGTGACCCGAAGCATACGTTGTTTCTTGGCTAGAAAAAGGGATTTAGTTCATCCCTAATGAGGAACACCCACACGAAGCGGAAGGAACAATTACGGCCTTTGTCATTGATCGGGAGAATTCAATTTGCTCGAATTACAAAGGAAAAGCAAGCCACAACGATTGATTCAATTGCACCTAATTGTTCCAAGCATATGTGGCAGGAGAACCACAAAGGACGAAAGGCTAAAGTCAAAAAGAAAATTCCTACAGGGAATGATTTCTTTGCCTTCTATGGCCTCTGACATACGGGAATTGAAGCTAAACAAAAGCCAACCAAAGAAAAGTCAACAAAAGCAACTTCAAGTAGTCCTAACTAATTCCTCTCTAAAATCCCTCTTCACTTGCGGCGGCTCCCCCGGGATAGAAGGCTCTCCATCCGCTGCCCTCTTCAGTAATTTATCAAAAAGGGTCGCGTCTTGATATACCAAAAATGCCCTTGGACGCTTGCTGCTTGAATTCTTTCCTGATGACTGTCAAATTGACACTTGTTATGGTATTTTTGTTCTACTCCCTGTAAAAAGTGCAATTTTCCAAAAGTGAGTAGAATCCGACAATTAATCCACATTAGGTCAGGTAATAAGGAAAAATTAATTATAAAATAAAGAACAATATTGCAACCTATCAGTGGAAAAGACTATGGAGCTTAAACATTAAGATGAAGCTGAAACATTTCCTATGGAGGTGCCTGCAGAATGGATTGCCAGCTAATGAAGCAATCTACAAGAGAATTGGAAAGGGAAGTAACCTATGCTGTGGTGAGGATACTGAAACCATTGAGCACATTTTTTTCTTTTGTCCAAAAGCTCAAGTGGTGTGGAGGATAGCTCTAGTGAGGTGGAAGGGGATAACTGAGTTGCAATATAACATGTGGAGATGGTGGGATGCTGTGACGCAATCTGCTATGAAGGAGCAAGGAATGGACAGAATTAAGCTTAAGGTTAACATGTTATGGCAAATCTGGACAGCTAGAAACAAGATGACATTCCAGACTGAGAACGTTGATGCAAAACTGATAGTGGACAAAGCACAACAAGAATGGATTGAATATGAAGCTGAGAATGAAACAGATACAAGAACAAATGCATCATCAGAAGTGGACAGACAGATACAGCAGGGATGGGAGCCACCTAAGGAAGGAGTGATTAAGATAAATACAGATGCAACAATCTCAGCTAAAATGGTAACGACAAGCTTGGGGATCATAGCTAGGAACTAGCGTGGAGAGATTGTGAAAGTGAAAGGAATCACTGCGAGGAGGAGAAGGGAAGCAGCCACAGAGGAAACGCTAGCTATAAGAGGTGAGCTGGAAATGACAAAAGTTGCAGGATGGACAAACATAGAGGTCCAATCTGACTGTAAAAATGTTGTGAGCCAAATTAACACAGGCAATGCTCAGGAGTGTAGCTTACAAACAATCCTGCAAGACATTGAGGACCTCAAACAGATTTTTGACTGTTGTAGATTTTCTTTTGTTCCCAGAACTGCAAATGGTTGTAGCCATTCTCTGGCTCAATTTGCAGTCAAGTTGATTAGGAAGGTTGAGTGGGAAGGCTCATTCCCAACATGGCTATTAGATTTAGCCAGAAAAGATATGGGGTTAGTTACTCCTTTTTGTAATTAACTCTTGTATTATCAAATGTTAATATCTATAACAATGCTAACGTTTGTTGGAAAAAAAAAACCAAATATAAGCGGAATCCATCAATAAAAATAATATTTGGCTAAAATCAAGGGAAAAATAATCAAAAATTAAATAGTAATTTTGCACCCTATCAGTGCATTGTTTAGGCAAGAGCAAAACATCCACTAAACCCTATGCAAAAACCATGACTAAGGAGCTACCATAACTCATGAACAATGCAACAAACTCTATACACTTAATACGGGATGTTAATTGAAAAATTGCCATTTATATTTTTGGAGAAATATATTCAATTCATAAAAAATTTTCTGAGATGCCACAGACAAAATCTGAAATGCATATTCTGCCATTTTGCGATAGAACTTTGCCAAACTTCAGAATTTGACCGGATTGGTCATAAATTTGGGCACACTATCCTATTTGTTCATTTCTAGATTTCGCTTTCTTTTCATATTTCAGATGCTCTTTTTCTTAAGCAACAGATTCAATACCTCTAGGACCTAATCAACAGATTCAACACTTGTAGGACCTTCAAAGGAACATCATTTATGTATCAGATAACAGTAATTTGGGGAAAACTATAAAAATATTTTACAAATGGCCCGGCTAACAGAAAATTGGACCACATGATAAGATATCAAGTTGTATTACATGAAGTTGTTTGTTTGGTTGTTCGTTTTTTTTTTTTTTTGGTAATAATAATCAGTATCAAGTGCCACGGGATAACAATGCGAAACCTTTCTACATCAAATTTCTTTTGTTTTTCATCTTAGACTAGTCGCCATCACCCTATCAACTTATGATGTGGAGAGAGCATTAATGTAAACAATGGTTAGGTGATGAAAATTGGATGTCCAATTGAAAATTAGCCTGCAAAACGTGTTAGAATGTCATTATGGTGCATTTAATGACCACATGATAAGACACCATGAACACTTAAATGTTTCTCTCATCAGCTATATGCCAAATTAATATGTAGAACAAGTTACCACATAGATAAGATATTATGAATACTTAATTGTTAATTAGGTTGTCTCTCTAAATCAATCAATCACTCTAATGCTCCGCTTCTCCAACTTCTCTATATAGCTCCTTTTCTTTCAATCCCTTCCTCATCGGGAGGGAGACCATGGTGGTATCTATTCCATAGGTTTCGTTTTTGTTATTTTTCTAATAAAGTCTCCCTTAAATTTTCTTAGTGGGAGATCTCTTTTTCTCCTAGGGTTCCTAGTGAAAATTTTGTTCTCCTAATAGTTTTTAATGAGATTTTGTGTTATTTTTCCTTGTTTTTTGGTTTAAATTTGAATTTACTTTAGATCTAGTTGTCAGATCTGAATTTATTTTAGATTTGGGTCAATGTCAACAGATTTCATCATCTTTATTGGAGGTTATAATTGTTGATTAGCAAATTTGACGATTTGCAATACGCACAGAGTGGGCTGCGGGCTGCAGTGATTTATTCTATGAGGAGATGATTTTAAAATTGATAATACTTTTTATATCTGTTCTTAATTTCTCAAATCTCTTGTATCTATTAAATTGCAAATTTGCAATTTTAGTACATGTTTTATTTGTCATTAGGACAACGATGTATATCAATTGTGCTGGACAATTTCCAACAATCTGTTAATGAAATATGTTTTGTTATCTAAAAATGAATACTTAATTGTTTCTTTCATTAATTGAATGACAAATAATTCTGTAGGAGAAGTTACTGCACATAATACGCAAAGATAGATAAGCATAGAATTTGATAAACACATAATATGCAAAGATACGCAAAGATACTTAATTCGAGTTTGCTATGTATGTTTGTTTTTGTTTCAGAGAGTGAAATTTCTGAATTTTTACGGTTGACTTTTGTTTGTTTTTTTTGTTTTTGTGTCAGAGAGTGAAATTTCTGAATTTTTACGGTTGACTGTTGTTTGTTTTTGTTTCAGAGAGTGTCTGCTGATGCTGAATGGTAACTATTCTTCAAACTTAGTAATTAGAATGTGAATAAGTACTGTTTGGTACATGTTGAATTTGGCACCTACGATGAAGTCTTCTATAAATGGTCCATCATTCGGCAGCCAAAATCACCACTGCAAGACTCCTAAAACAACTAAAAAAAATATATTCAACATGGCTGCTAGTTTACGACCCCTCTTCTTAGCAATAATACCCCTGCTGATGATTTCATCCTTGATCAGCTCCTCAGAAGGCGAAGGGGTTGGGTTCTACTGGGGCCAAAGTCTTCATGATGAAAACCTGGCTGAGATGTGCAACAACAGTATGTATCGCTACGCGGTTCTCGCCTCCCTAAATTTGGAGGGTAACAAACCAGTCTTGAGCATAGATGACAAGTGCAATCCGAGCTACCCGGCTGGCTGCGCCTACCTAGGTCATATGATAGATTTCTGCAAGGCTCAAGGCATCAAAGTATTACTTTCCCTTGGTGGGAGGCCTGATCTTTCTTCTGATGATGCTCACAATGTTGCAGAATATATCTGGAACAATTTTTTGAGTAATAATTCAGGCCCTGGTCCTCTCAATGCTACTGTAGATGGAATAGACTTCCGTATCCAAAGCGGATCAAACCAGAGTCTGGATGTTCTCGCCCAGGCGCTCAGGAATTATAGCACACCTGAAAGAAAGGTGTACTTATCTGCAGCACCACTTTGTCAAATTCCTGACTATTATCTTGACGATGCTATCAAAACTGGCGTCTTTGACCACGTGTGGGTGCAATTTTTCGGTGATCCTTCATGTAAATTCTATCCACCCATTTGGATTGCATGGTATTGTTATCTAGACAAATATAATACTACATTATCCCTGGGAATAACTAGAAATCCCGACACTGACGGTTTCATCCCATGTGATGATCTATTTACAAGGACGTTCTTTGTGGTGCAGTTTCCCAAATTTGGAACGCTCATGGTGTTTGAGGGCAAATACGAGTGCAATTTTAGTTCTGGTGTACTTCTGGCTTCTGGTAAAAAGTCCATGAATAAGTTCTACGCCATCGACTAAGTTCTTCTCGTTACCTACTGAGTCTGAGAGGAATGAAATGTATAACTATGGGTTATGAATTCCCAAATTAAATAAAATGTTGGAGGATAAATATTGTGCTTTGCGTTATCTCTTGCATGAACTACAGTATTAAACATTGTTTCGCTGCATCTTTTAGATTAGTTTCAAGAAATCAGAGCTTGTTAATTTTCTTATTAGATCCTTGCTTTTTCAAAACAAAGCACCCAATTAGTCCTCTTAACTTTTTTTTTTTCAAACCACTTTTTGTCATTTAACTTCAATTTGAGACATTGTGATCCTTTGACTTTTGTTTTTGGATCAACTTGATCGTCCAACCTTTACGAGCCATCTTAAGTGGGGCAAAGTGGTCAAGTTATATTTCTGACCACCGTACCAGGTCTTAAAATTGATTTGAAAAATGAATGCCCAGAAATTTGCAAAAAGTACAAATCAGGGACGAAAAAAATGCTTAGGAAAATTATTTTTTTTTTTAAAAGTCCGGCTCAAACTTTTCTTTTTTTTTTTTTTTTTTTGGGTGTCAAACCGCATAACTCGTTCACAAATCATATTCTATTCTACAATCAGGGAGGGCCTAACAAGGCATTTACAATTTACAGGGAGGGCCCAGTTCGTAAGCATTTACCTTAGGGGCAATTTTTTTTTATTGTAAGCATTTTTTTTTCTTTTATCCGTAATATGTAGTACTGACTTTTCAACGGGGAAGCAGAGGAGGAAGCGACAGCTGAGAAGAAGTTATCAAAGGACCAGCAAGCATCAAAATCGAGATCAAGATCCATGATTAAAGAATCTCTGTCGGGCGGCTGAGCAGGGAAGTCAAAAGCTCCTCCGACTTCTTGTGCCGGGCAATATTCTTATCTGGCTCACCCATTTCTCCTTTTTTGTCCCTTAACTTAAATGTTCTTTTTTGTTTCTTCCCGGGCGATTACAGGCAGAGAAAGGAAGGGGAAGGGGAAGGGGAAGGGGAAGGGGAAGTGGAAGTGGAAGGAGAAGGAGAGAGAGGGACGGAGAGGAAGTGGGAAGATGGGATGAGGAGAAGTGACGGTAAAATTGGGAGGGAGGTGTTGTGGTGACTGGGGTTGAATCCATTTGGAATATTGGAATCTAATACTAAAACATAACAGTCGTGTATGGCTTCAAATCCTCTGTCCCTAAAGTAGTCTCTGTCCCCCTGTTCCTTATTTATACAGCTACCACGTGTCTCTAATCTTTTGTTAACCCAAACTCATATAAACCATGGGTTTGTTTGCATGAAAAGCAAGCTTTTAATTAGATATTATGCTGATATAATTTTTTTTAAGTCTTGATGATATAATTATTCATTTATATTTTTTATTTTTAAGCATGTGCATGAAGGTCCTGCTGGTAGTAGAGATGGTTTAAACATATGGGAACCAAATAGCCAACGTATGTTGTGCTCAACGCAATTGTCACAGGTAATATTTTCTTGTTTATAATTAAATTTTAGTTATTCCAAAATTCACTTGTTTGCAAGAAATAGTTATTTAATCTAAAATTTATTTAAGTTTGGGTTAACAAAAGATTAAAGACACGTGGCAGCTGTATAAATAAGGGACAGAAGGGACAAAGACTACTTTGGGGATAGAAGATTTGAAGCCGTCGTGTATTTGCCTATTTGACAAACGATAACATTTTATATATATATTAACACTTGATCTTACAAGAGCTAATTACGAAAAGGGATAACTACCCCAATATCTTTTCTAGCTAACATTGAAAGCCAAGTTGGGAATGAACCTTCCCATTCAAAGTTTCTAGTTGCCCTTGCTGCGAATTGAGCCAATTCGTGACTATAGCTATTAGCAGATCTAGGAACAAAAGTGAAAACGCAACTTTCAAATCTTCTCTTCAGGACCACAATGTCTTCCAGGATTGTTTGAAGTCTACATTCCTGAACATTGTCCATGTTGATGAGGCTCACAACATACTTGTAGTCAGATTGGACTTCTATGTTTGTCCATCCTGCAACTTGAGCCATTTCTAGCGCCCCTCTAATTGCTAATGCTTCCTCAGTGGCAATTTGGGGTGGGGGACTACTGGCAATTTGCATCACAAAAATAAATAAAATAGTAGTGATCCCTCACTACCTCCCTCGCTTCCTGTTGTGCAAAATGTAAATGCTGCGGTGTGTTGGAACTTCCAACACACCGCAGCATTATTATTATTATTTGTTGATTTATCTTATTATTTTATTTTATCTTAGTTTGTTAACTTGCTCATTTTTTAGTATTATCAATTTATGATAAGTTTTAGTCTCTTTTCTTATATTTCTAAAATGAAATTTTAAATTTATATATGAAAAAAATGTTAGGGGTTCAAAATTTTTGGATTAAGTTTTTATATTAACTTTTATAGTACTTAGTTCAAATTTTTTTATTCTTATTATTCAATTATTAAATAATATGTAATTTTGCGACATAGAGTATAAATGGAAAAAAATTGGTAATTAGGCTTATTGAACATTATAAATAAATATTTAAAATTAATAATGGGTACAAAGAGCGGTATAAATTGATAACTTAGTTTGCAAAAATAAATTTAAATGAGTTTACAAAAAATTAAAATAAATGGGTTATAAATGGATAATTGGATTACCCAATTCATTTTTTGATTTATCCATTTATACCCATCTAATTAAATGGGTATAAATGGGTTGACTCACTTACACCCATTACCCATTTTATCCAACCCAAACTCACCCAAGTCACCCATTTTGACACCTCTAGTTGGAAGAAAGAATTTTGTCCCGAGAAGACTTGAAATCAATCGTCAAGAATGAATGAAGGAAGATGGTGGTATTATTATTGGATTGACATTCACATATATATATATTTATATATATATATATTAGATTACTAACGTGGCCCAATAATAATGCGGAGTAGTTATGAGACAACATGTCCTCAAAATTTAAAGTGGATAGGTTAAATTGATCCAATAATAAAAGTTAAGAGACGATATAGACCCAAATTAAAGTTGAATTACCAAAAGTGGCTCAATAAGATAATTGGAAGACTATTTGGGCCATTTGCCCTTATTTTGTATATAAAACTTCAATTGATCATTCAAACCAAACATCAAAGAAAAAATGACCCTCCCTTTTCCTGCAAATCTCAACAGTGTTTGGAGTCATGTTCAAACACAGAATTATACTAACATTCCAAGACACAAATCTTCAAATAATTTAGAGTTATTATTTTCAATTCTGGCATCATAAACTGAGTTGCACAAGCATTTCATGAATTGCTGAAAACAAATTCATTTTGAATTCAACTTTTTTTTATATTTATACATAATTCTTTTATTTATTTACGTGTTTATTTTGCTTTTATTCAAAATTGTTTGGGGATGGGTAAAACTGAAAACTAAAGTATGAAATTTGAATATTGAAATTCTAAGTGTTCAACCTTAACTTACTCAGTTTTTAAAATTATATGTGTTTGATAATCAATTGAACTTTGAAAATGGAGTAAAGATATTCTTTTCCATATGGCCTAAAAAAATCCTATCAATATGCAGTATATAGTTTAATACAATTATACTTTAATTTTACATTGAAAATAAATGTTTGAGAGATAGAAATGTGTTAAGAGAAGGTATTCTGTATTTGTGAGAAATAAGGACGGAGAAAGAGATTGTGTCTTGAAACTGTGCACCAGGAGGCCTTGAAAAGAAGCTTGTGGGAAAAATTCTTAACTAATCTAGTGCCAAATGCAAATGCAACTCAAAACTCAAATCTTAGGGTTTATTTTTTAGATTTCCTCAAATTTTATCAAACCAAATATTCTTTTTTTTTGTAATAGAAATCTTTTCGCTCCACAAAAAGGAGAAATACAAACCAATTTATTCATTATAGTTCAAATTTAAATGATTAACAGAATTGTTTTACTAGTGGTAGTGCAAAATGGTTTTACATGTTTTAAGAAATTATGCCATAACCAATCAAGATAATAACATTCAAGTAATCGATAATTTCACTTGCAAGAGTAGTGAGTAATTCAATAACCCTAGGAGATTTCTATTGTTTTTGGGTTACTTTTATTTTATACTTGTAGTGCAGATTTAATTTTCTCGTATTTGTGATGGTCTAAATAATAAAGGAGTTCAAAAACCATTGGCAATTGACAATCTTCCTTGTGGGGTCGACACTTAATATCCACTATACTAAATAAACGATCTGTATAATTACAGAAAATGGGGTGTTTAGATTTTATTACAGTACAACACATTTACCTAAGAAAATTACTTAGGTAAATGGGGTGTTCGAGAACGAAATTCTTTTAAGGGGGAGAGAGTGTGACAACTGGAAAATTCGCTCATATTTTCTTAAAATTCTCTTTTATTTTGACTCAATTACTTTATGATAGTTTTACTACTCATTTACTCCCTCAATAGTTGTAATGGATAAGAGATTTAAGAGTTTTACCCTTAGTTTTATATTTCGGGTAAATTAGGATTTTCGCGTATTTTGGCCGTGTGATCGCTTGGTGAGGTGTGTGTACTAAATTTGGTGGTTAAGAGTGAGTTTTAGATAAGAAAAAGTGTGTGATTAGAAGTGATAATAATAAGCTAGTGAACCATAAGTAAAAACACAAGTATGTGCGAGTTAAGGAAAACGACTTGAACCGACGTGCATCGTTTACTACCGAATGAGTGCACCACTTGAACACTACTTTATTACCTTAATCTCCTTATTATTAAGTGAGCAAATTCAGTCCCAAAATATCCTTAAGGCAGCCGAAATTTTGGACCAAGAATAAGAGAGAGAAAAGAAAATATTGAGATTCAATCTTGCGGCAACACTTGGCGCAATCCAACCAACTTTGACCCAAGGTTTCTTACCTTTCCTAAAACTCCAATTTTGACCACAATTTCTTCATTTCTTCACCTTGTCTTGGCCGAAACTTGAGGAAGAGAAAGGGAGAGAAAACTTCATCTTGCACTTCAATTTCAAGCCTCAATCTTGAGTTTCAACCGATAATCTTGCAAAATCCTCCACAAAAGTTGAGCACTAAGGAAGGTTAAGGGTTTTGGTGGAGTGATTTGAGAAGAGGAAGGTCTTGGCAGCCTCTTTGCATAGGGATTAAGGTGACTTTGGCAAGAAACTTCCCTCTACTTCATATATGTGTAAACTAGTAGCTTAAAGTTGTAGTTTTGGTAGTTTTATGGAAAAATTTCATGGGTTGAAGAAGTGTTATGGAAATTTTCAGTTTTATGGAAAATTTTCTGCCTTTATATGATGCTTTATGATTGGCCATGGTTTGATAACTTTGCCATGTGTAATATTGAGGTTTTATGTGTTAGTTTAACTTGTTTAGAGGAAATTCCAGCTTTAGTTCCAAATTTCCAGCATTAATAGTAGAATCTGCCCTGTTTCTAACCTGTATATTCGTCCATGTTAGAGGCCAAATATGGTCTCAAAACATGAAAGTTGTAGGGAATGAAGTTAACTAGCTGCCTACAAAATTTCAGTTCAATCAGAGCACTACAGTGTGTGAAATGACTAAAATACCCCTGACTGCCAAAAGCTTTATTTCACAGGCAGTTTTCTGTTTTCTCTGAGATGACACATTTTGACCTGGAAAATGTACGAATTTGATAAGTGACTAATTTACGTAATAATTGTATGACATTTTATATTATTTTTAGTCACTTTGGTTATATTATTGGAAGAATATGAATCATTTTGGCTATAATTGGTGAAAAATGCTTTTAAGTGATTAAATGAGGTTTTTATCACTTTTTACTTGGATTTTGTGTATTTTGACAGTTTTGACACATTTTCGTATTTCGGCTATAACTTGAGTTACAATGATCGGATTGGGATGATTCTTGAACCCATTTGAAGATAAGAGATAGATCTACAACTTTGGTGAAGACATCTAAATCCAGTTTGAAGGTTTTCCAGATCAAAATGCCGAATTACAATAGCAAATTTCTACTGGTCGAAACTGGAACAGGGCAATGAGCAGGCAAGGGTATTTCGGTCATTTCTCAGCCTACACAGATCCAAATGAGGTGATTCTTGATGCATTGGAAAGCTAACTCAAAGGGCTACAAGTTTTATGTTTTGGTCAAGAGCTGGTTCAGCCTCTAACATCAACAAAAGATTGGTTGAAGTTGGGCCAAAAACAGAGCAAGTGATCCACACTCGGATCCACTATTCATCCGAACCCTCGGTTGTTTCTGGGTTAGTGGATCCGAGCTCGGATCCGAGGTACTGTAGCAGCTCGGATCACTGGTCAGAAAAGGCTGCTCTGTACGCGTAAAAAATCAATTTCACCTCCACCAACTCACATTGGATGCTAGACATGTGAGAAACATTCCCAGCTGTAAAAGGGAGATGTAATCCTCATTTCTTGACCACCTTTCATCATTAAATAGCCAAATTCATTGCAAAAAGGAGAGGGGGGAGTTCATAGCAGAAAAATAGAGAGAGCTACGGGAGAAAGCTTGAAGCTGCAGAAATGTAGCTCTTTCATCTCTCTAGTGTTAGTTTAGCTTAGTATAGAGTAGTGTAGCTTTTCCATTCTTGTTTATTATCTAGATTAGGATGAAGATGGAGGATGAAGAAGGCAAGGAAGAAAGCTCATGTGACAAGGGTTGTATTCCTTCCAAACTCTTTATCTTTTGTATTTGATTCCAAGTTTAGTTAATATACAAGTTCTGGATTTTGTGTTCATTATGTGTTTCTAAAGTTTATACCTTGGGTTTGGTTGAACTTTCTATGATTGTTAGTGTTAATTGTTTGGTTATTTGACTGCTACGATTTGAGCAAGTTATTTAGCACTTTGGCTCTTTAAATCATGATTAATCTGGTACCATTAATTGTGATTATCTAAGGTGTTGTTTCTGCAATGGAAATTGAGATTTAACACTAGTTCAAGAAGTGCTAAACATAGGAAGTACACTCACGAAAGTAGAGGTGCATCTATGTGGTTTTTAGTGATTCATTTCATGTAATTTCATTGAAGAAATGAACTTGTAGCTAATTTCATAACCATGAAAATAGGTATGGATTAGTTATGAGTATAATTGATTCACTACGAAAGTAGGATTCAAATGCATAAGGAAATTACACCATAATTAGCCTAGATGTAGTACTCAATGATCCAAATATAGCACTTGCATGAGTAGTTAGGGATACCACAACCTAAGGAACTTTCATTTGTTAATTTCTTGTATAAGTGCAGTAGGTTAAATTTCTTATCATTAATTGATAGTCTAAATAATAGAGAAGCTTTAGTAGTACCGGTAATTGCAATCTTCCTTGTGGGATCGACCCTTAATACCCTATACTCGCTCACGATTCGTATACTTGCGATAAATCGCGTGTGGGGTATTTAGGAGTTTATAAATGTAAAACTTGATTAGAATGAGGCAAAATTGATATGTATACCCTGCGCACGTCAAGTTTTTGAGGAAAGTATTGAACTTGCATTTACTTGCCATGTGATGATATTTTGTGGATATAAATGCTTAGAAATATTGGAGTTATGTTTGAATTATTTGCCATGTGGATAATTTGCCTGAAATTGGGTTTGTTGGCAGGGAGTTTTCTTCCATTTATATGGGGAAACTCCGTCAAAATTTGTCTAACATCTTGTCCAATATGTCACTATGGCCCAAAAGTTCTTCAAATTTTTGCATTTTCATTCAAAAAGGGCTAATTTGTTCCAACTTTAAATGTTTTTATTCTTCCAATTGTTGAAACTTTATGTGTATTTTGGAAGGTTTAGTCCTCATTTAACTTGGAAATAGTATTATGCAATTAGAATTTTTACATTTTAGAAAGTATATTTGGTAAAGTGAGGAAAATTATGCCTATAATTTTACATGTTTAATGAGATTTCTTCTCTTTACTTAATTTTGCAAGTAAGTGATTGATATAGTCGATAAAGGTTATATTCCTCCTTTGATTATTCTTATATATTTTCTAAGAGGGGTTATCTATTTATTGTCCTTTATTTCTGAAAAAGAAAAAAAAAAGTAAAAAAAAAAAGAGAAAGTAAATAAAAATTGTTCTACTCCAATGATTCATGTACCGAGTAACCGGGGGTTGGCATCAACAAATGTCGACATTCGCGTAAAAAGGTACTTGAATTAAGAGTATGCATAGCAACTTGAATAAGTGAAATGTTGAGTAACCGGGGATCTTCACCTAAAAGTGTCGATTTTCGCGTAAAAAGGCATTCTCACTATTTAAGTAAAATTTGTGTGAATAAATCCCTCTTAGTTATAGAATTTTGAGAAAAAGATGATTATAGGAGGAGGAAAGCTATAAATTGACTATGTGATTTGCTTATTTGTAAAATTAAGTTAGGGTAAGAGATTAATTTTAACTTGTTGAATTTAGGGTATAATTATCTTTCCTTTACTTGATATTATAAGTATTTAGTGTAAATTGAATAATTGTATAATGATTATTTTCCAAGTCTTGAGGAATTAAATTGGACAAAGTGCATATATTGTTTCACCTCTTGAATCATTGCATTTGATTATGTGTGAATTGCTTGAGGACAAGCAATGATTTAAGTGTGGGGGAGTTTGATAAGTGACTAATTTACGTAATAATTGTATGACATTTTATATTATTTTTAGTCACTTTGGTTATATTATTGGAAGAATATGAATCATTTTGGCTATAATTGGTGAAAAATGCTTTTAAGTGATTAAATGAGGTTTTTATCACTTTTTACTTGGATTTTGTGTATTTTGACAGTTTTGACACATTTTCGTATTTCGGCTATAACTTGAGTTACAATGATCGGATTGGGATGATTCTTGAACCCATTTGAAGATAAGAGATAGATCTACAACTTTGGTGAAGACATCTAAATCCAGTTTGAAGGTTTTCCAGGTCAAAATGCCGAATTACAATAGCAAATTTCTACTGGTCGAAACTGGAACAGGGCAATGAGCAGGCAAGGGTATTTCGGTCATTTCTCAGCCTACACAGATCCAAATGAGGTGATTCTTGATGCATTGGAAAGCTAACTCAAAGGGCTACAAGTTTTATGTTTTGGTCAAGAGCTGGTTCAGCCTCTAACATCAAGAAAAGATTGGTTGAATTTGGGCCAAAAACAGAGCAAGTGATCCACACTCGGATCCACTATTCATCCGAACCCTCGGTTGTTTCTGGGTTAGTGGATCCGAGCTCGGATCCATACGGATCCGAGGTACTGTAGCAGCTCGGATCACTGGTCAGAAAAGGCTGCTCTGTACGCGTAAAAAATCAATTTCACCTCCACCAACTCACATTGGATGCTAGACATGTGAGAAACATTCCCAGCTGTAAAAGGGAGATGTAATCCTCATTTCTTGACCACCTTTCATCATTAAATAGCCAAATTCATTGCAAAAAGGAGAGGGGGGAGTTCATAGCAGAAAAATAGAGAGAGCTACGGGAGAAAGCTTGAAGCTGCAGAAATGTAGCTCTTTCATCTCTCTAGTGTTAGTTTAGCTTAGTATAGAGTAGTGTAGCTTTTCCATTCTTGTTTATTATCTAGATTAGGATGAATATGGAGGATGAAGAAGGCAAGGAAGAAAGCTCATGTGACAAGGGTTGTATTCCTTCCAAACTCTTTATCTTTTGTATTTGATTCCAAGTTTAGTTAATATACAAGTTCTGGATTTTGTGTTCATTATGTGTTTCTAAAGTTTATACCTTGGGTTTGGTTGAACTTTCTATGATTGTTAGTGTTAATTGTTTGGTTATTTGACTGCTACGATTTGAGCAAGTTATTTAGCACTTTGGCTCTTTAAATCATGATTAATCTGGTACCATTAATTGTGATTATCTAAGGTGTTGTTTCTGCAATGGAAATTGAGATTTAACACTAGTTCAAGAAGTGCTAAACATAGGAAGTACACTCACGAAAGTAGAGGTGCATCTATGTGGTTTTTAGTGATTCATTTCATGTAATTTCATTGAAGAAATGAACTTGTAGCTAATTTCATAACCATGAAAATAGGTATGGATTAGTTATGAGTATAATTGATTCACTACGAAAGTAGGATTCAAATGCATAAGGAAATTACACCATAATTAGCCTAGATGTAGTACTCAATGATCCAAATATAGCACTTGCATGAGTAGTTAGGGATACCACAACCTAAGGAACTTTCATTTGTTAATTTCTTGTATAAGTGCAGTAGGTTAAATTTCTTATCATTAATTGATAGTCTAAATAATAGAGAAGCTTTAGTAGTACCGGTAATTGCAATCTTCCTTGTGGGATCGACCCTTAATACCCTATACTCGCTCACGATTCGTATACTTGCGATAAATCGCGTGTGGGGTATTTAGGAGTTTATAAATGTAAAACTTGATTAGAATGAGGCAAAATTGATATGTATACCCTGCGCACGTCAAGTTTTTGAGGAAAGTATTGAACTTGCATTTACTTGCCATGTGATGATATTTTGTGGATATAAATGCTTAGAAATATTGGAGTTATGTTTGAATTATTTGCCATGTGGATAATTTGCCTGAAATTGGGTTTGTTGGCAGGGAGTTTTCTTCCATTTATATGGGGAAACTCCGTCAAAATTTGTCTAACATCTTGTCCAATATGTCACTATGGCCCAAAAGTTCTTCAAATTTTTGCATTTTCATTCAAAAAGGGCTAATTTGTTCCAACTTTAAATGTTTTTATTCTTCCAATTGTTGAAACTTTATGTGTATTTTGGAAGGTTTAGTCCTCATTTAACTTGGAAATAGTATTATGCAATTAGAATTTTTACATTTTAGAAAGTATATTTGGTAAAGTGAGGAAAATTATGCCTATAATTTTACATGTTTAATGAGATTTCTTCTCTTTACTTAATTTTGCAAGTAAGTGATTGATATAGTCGATAAAGGTTATATTCCTCCTTTGATTATTCTTATATATTTTCTAAGAGGGGTTATCTATTTATTGTCCTTTATTTCTGAAAAAGAAAAAAAAAAGTAAAAAAAAAAAGAGAAAGTAAATAAAAATTGTTCTACTCCAATGATTCATGTACCGAGTAACCGGGGGTTGGCATCAACAAATGTCGACATTCGCGTAAAAAGGTACTTGAATTAAGAGTATGCATAGCAACTTGAATAAGTGAAATGTTGAGTAACCGGGGATCTTCACCTAAAAGTGTCGATTTTCGCGTAAAAAGGCATTCTCACTATTTAAGTAAAATTTGTGTGAATAAATCCCTCTTAGTTATAGAATTTTGAGAAAAAGATGATTATAGGAGGAGGAAAGCTATAAATTGACTATGTGATTTGCTTATTTGTAAAATTAAGTTAGGGTAAGAGATTAATTTTAACTTGTTGAATTTAGGGTATAATTATCTTTCCTTTACTTGATATTATAAGTATTTAGTGTAAATTGAATAATTGTATAATGATTATTTTCCAAGTCTTGAGGAATTAAATTGGACAAAGTGCATATATTGTTTCACCTCTTGAATCATTGCATTTGATTATGTGTGAATTGCTTGAGGACAAGCAATGATTTAAGTGTGGGGGAGTTTGATAAGTGACTAATTTACGTAATAATTGTATGACATTTTATATTATTTTTAGTCACTTTGGTTATATTATTGGAAGAATATGAATCATTTTGGCTATAATTGGTGAAAAATGCTTTTAAGTGATTAAATGAGGTTTTTATCACTTTTTACTTGGATTTTGTGTATTTTGACAGTTTTGACACATTTTCGTATTTCGGCTATAACTTGAGTTACAATGATCGGATTGGGATGATTCTTGAACCCATTTGAAGATAAGAGATAGATCTACAACTTTGGTGAAGACATCTAAATCCAGTTTGAAGGTTTTCCAGGTCAAAATGCCGAATTACAATAGCAAATTTCTACTGGTCGAAACTGGAACAGGGCAATGAGCAGGCAAGGGTATTTCGGTCATTTCTCAGCCTACACAGATCCAAATGAGGTGATTCTTGATGCATTGGAAAGCTAACTCAAAGGGCTACAAGTTTTATGTTTTGGTCAAGAGCTGGTTCAGCCTCTAACATCAAGAAAAGATTGGTTGAATTTGGGCCAAAAACAGAGCAAGTGATCCACACTCGGATCCACTATTCATCCGAACCCTCGGTTGTTTCTGGGTTAGTGGATCCGAGCTCGGATCCATACGGATCCGAGGTACTGTAGCAGCTCGGATCACTGGTCAGAAAAGGCTGCTCTGTACGCGTAAAAAATCAATTTCACCTCCACCAACTCACATTGGATGCTAGACATGTGAGAAACATTCCCAGCTGTAAAAGGGAGATGTAATCCTCATTTCTTGACCACCTTTCATCATTAAATAGCCAAATTCATTGCAAAAAGGAGAGGGGGGAGTTCATAGCAGAAAAATAGAGAGAGCTACGGGAGAAAGCTTGAAGCTGCAGAAATGTAGCTCTTTCATCTCTCTAGTGTTAGTTTAGCTTAGTATAGAGTAGTGTAGCTTTTCCATTCTTGTTTATTATCTAGATTAGGATGAATATGGAGGATGAAGAAGGCAAGGAAGAAAGCTCATGTGACAAGGGTTGTATTCCTTCCAAACTCTTTATCTTTTGTATTTGATTCCAAGTTTAGTTAATATACAAGTTCTGGATTTTGTGTTCATTATGTGTTTCTAAAGTTTATACCTTGGGTTTGGTTGAACTTTCTATGATTGTTAGTGTTAATTGTTTGGTTATTTGACTGCTACGATTTGAGCAAGTTATTTAGCACTTTGGCTCTTTAAATCATGATTAATCTGGTACCATTAATTGTGATTATCTAAGGTGTTGTTTCTGCAATGGAAATTGAGATTTAACACTAGTTCAAGAAGTGCTAAACATAGGAAGTACACTCACGAAAGTAGAGGTGCATCTATGTGGTTTTTAGTGATTCATTTCATGTAATTTCATTGAAGAAATGAACTTGTAGCTAATTTCATAACCATGAAAATAGGTATGGATTAGTTATGAGTATAATTGATTCACTACGAAAGTAGGATTCAAATGCATAAGGAAATTACACCATAATTAGCCTAGATGTAGTACTCAATGATCCAAATATAGCACTTGCATGAGTAGTTAGGGATACCACAACCTAAGGAACTTTCATTTGTTAATTTCTTGTATAAGTGCAGTAGGTTAAATTTCTTATCATTAATTGATAGTCTAAATAATAGAGAAGCTTTAGTAGTACCGGTAATTGCAATCTTCCTTGTGGGATCGACCCTTAATACCCTATACTCGCTCACGATTCGTATACTTGCGATAAATCGCGTGTGGGGTATTTAGGAGTTTATAAATGTAAAACTTGATTAGAATGAGGCAAAATTGATATGTATACCCTGCGCACGTCAAGTTTTTGAGGAAAGTATTGAACTTGCATTTACTTGCCATGTGATGATATTTTGTGGATATAAATGCTTAGAAATATTGGAGTTATGTTTGAATTATTTGCCATGTGGATAATTTGCCTGAAATTGGGTTTGTTGGCAGGGAGTTTTCTTCCATTTATATGGGGAAACTCCGTCAAAATTTGTCTAACATCTTGTCCAATATGTCACTATGGCCCAAAAGTTCTTCAAATTTTTGCATTTTCATTCAAAAAGGGCTAATTTGTTCCAACTTTAAATGTTTTTATTCTTCCAATTGTTGAAACTTTATGTGTATTTTGGAAGGTTTAGTCCTCATTTAACTTGGAAATAGTATTATGCAATTAGAATTTTTACATTTTAGAAAGTATATTTGGTAAAGTGAGGAAAATTATGCCTATAATTTTACATGTTTAATGAGATTTCTTCTCTTTACTTAATTTTGCAAGTAAGTGATTGATATAGTCGATAAAGGTTATATTCCTCCTTTGATTATTCTTATATATTTTCTAAGAGGGGTTATCTATTTATTGTCCTTTATTTCTGAAAAAGAAAAAAAAAAGTAAAAAAAAAAAGAGAAAGTAAATAAAAATTGTTCTACTCCAATGATTCATGTACCGAGTAACCGGGGGTTGGCATCAACAAATGTCGACATTCGCGTAAAAAGGTACTTGAATTAAGAGTATGCATAGCAACTTGAATAAGTGAAATGTTGAGTAACCGGGGATCTTCACCTAAAAGTGTCGATTTTCGCGTAAAAAGGCATTCTCACTATTTAAGTAAAATTTGTGTGAATAAATCCCTCTTAGTTATAGAATTTTGAGAAAAAGATGATTATAGGAGGAGGAAAGCTATAAATTGACTATGTGATTTGCTTATTTGTAAAATTAAGTTAGGGTAAGAGATTAATTTTAACTTGTTGAATTTAGGGTATAATTATCTTTCCTTTACTTGATATTATAAGTATTTAGTGTAAATTGAATAATTGTATAATGATTATTTTCCAAGTCTTGAGGAATTAAATTGGACAAAGTGCATATATTGTTTCACCTCTTGAATCATTGCATTTGATTATGTGTGAATTGCTTGAGGACAAGCAATGATTTAAGTGTGGGGGAGTTTGATAAGTGACTAATTTACGTAATAATTGTATGACATTTTATATTATTTTTAGTCACTTTGGTTATATTATTGGAAGAATATGAATCATTTTGGCTATAATTGGTGAAAAATGCTTTTAAGTGATTAAATGAGGTTTTTATCACTTTTTACTTGGATTTTGTGTATTTTGACAGTTTTGACACATTTTCGTATTTCGGCTATAACTTGAGTTACAATGATCGGATTGGGATGATTCTTGAACCCATTTGAAGATAAGAGATAGATCTACAACTTTGGTGAAGACATCTAAATCCAGTTTGAAGGTTTTCCAGGTCAAAATGCCGAATTACAATAGCAAATTTCTACTGGTCGAAACTGGAACAGGGCAATGAGCAGGCAAGGGTATTTCGGTCATTTCTCAGCCTACACAGATCCAAATGAGGTGATTCTTGATGCATTGGAAAGCTAACTCAAAGGGCTACAAGTTTTATGTTTTGGTCAAGAGCTGGTTCAGCCTCTAACATCAAGAAAAGATTGGTTGAATTTGGGCCAAAAACAGAGCAAGTGATCCACACTCGGATCCACTATTCATCCGAACCCTCGGTTGTTTCTGGGTTAGTGGATCCGAGCTCGGATCCATACGGATCCGAGGTACTGTAGCAGCTCGGATCACTGGTCAGAAAAGGCTGCTCTGTACGCGTAAAAAATCAATTTCACCTCCACCAACTCACATTGGATGCTAGACATGTGAGAAACATTCCCAGCTGTAAAAGGGAGATGTAATCCTCATTTCTTGACCACCTTTCATCATTAAATAGCCAAATTCATTGCAAAAAGGAGAGGGGGGAGTTCATAGCAGAAAAATAGAGAGAGCTACGGGAGAAAGCTTGAAGCTGCAGAAATGTAGCTCTTTCATCTCTCTAGTGTTAGTTTAGCTTAGTATAGAGTAGTGTAGCTTTTCCATTCTTGTTTATTATCTAGATTAGGATGAATATGGAGGATGAAGAAGGCAAGGAAGAAAGCTCATGTGACAAGGGTTGTATTCCTTCCAAACTCTTTATCTTTTGTATTTGATTCCAAGTTTAGTTAATATACAAGTTCTGGATTTTGTGTTCATTATGTGTTTCTAAAGTTTATACCTTGGGTTTGGTTGAACTTTCTATGATTGTTAGTGTTAATTGTTTGGTTATTTGACTGCTACGATTTGAGCAAGTTATTTAGCACTTTGGCTCTTTAAATCATGATTAATCTGGTACCATTAATTGTGATTATCTAAGGTGTTGTTTCTGCAATGGAAATTGAGATTTAACACTAGTTCAAGAAGTGCTAAACATAGGAAGTACACTCACGAAAGTAGAGGTGCATCTATGTGGTTTTTAGTGATTCATTTCATGTAATTTCATTGAAGAAATGAACTTGTAGCTAATTTCATAACCATGAAAATAGGTATGGATTAGTTATGAGTATAATTGATTCACTACGAAAGTAGGATTCAAATGCATAAGGAAATTACACCATAATTAGCCTAGATGTAGTACTCAATGATCCAAATATAGCACTTGCATGAGTAGTTAGGGATACCACAACCTAAGGAACTTTCATTTGTTAATTTCTTGTATAAGTGCAGTAGGTTAAATTTCTTATCATTAATTGATAGTCTAAATAATAGAGAAGCTTTAGTAGTACCGGTAATTGCAATCTTCCTTGTGGGATCGACCCTTAATACCCTATACTCGCTCACGATTCGTATACTTGCGATAAATCGCGTGTGGGGTATTTAGGAGTTTATAAATGTAAAACTTGATTAGAATGAGGCAAAATTGATATGTATACCCTGCGCACGTCAAGTTTTTGAGGAAAGTATTGAACTTGCATTTACTTGCCATGTGATGATATTTTGTGGATATAAATGCTTAGAAATATTGGAGTTATGTTTGAATTATTTGCCATGTGGATAATTTGCCTGAAATTGGGTTTGTTGGCAGGGAGTTTTCTTCCATTTATATGGGGAAACTCCGTCAAAATTTGTCTAACATCTTGTCCAATATGTCACTATGGCCCAAAAGTTCTTCAAATTTTTGCATTTTCATTCAAAAAGGGCTAATTTGTTCCAACTTTAAATGTTTTTATTCTTCCAATTGTTGAAACTTTATGTGTATTTTGGAAGGTTTAGTCCTCATTTAACTTGGAAATAGTATTATGCAATTAGAATTTTTACATTTTAGAAAGTATATTTGGTAAAGTGAGGAAAATTATGCCTATAATTTTACATGTTTAATGAGATTTCTTCTCTTTACTTAATTTTGCAAGTAAGTGATTGATATAGTCGATAAAGGTTATATTCCTCCTTTGATTATTCTTATATATTTTCTAAGAGGGGTTATCTATTTATTGTCCTTTATTTCTGAAAAAGAAAAAAAAAAGAAAAAAAAAGAGAAAGTAAATAAAAATTGTTCTACTCCAATGATTCATGTACCGAGTAACCGGGGGTTGGCATCAACAAATGTCGACATTCGCGTAAAAAGGTACTTGAATTAAGAGTATGCATAGCAACTTGAATAAGTGAAATGTTGAGTAACCGGGGATCTTCACCTAAAAGTATCGATTTTCGCGTAAAAAGGCATTCTCACTATTTAAGTAAAATTTGTGTGAATAAATCACTCTTAGTTATAGAATTTTGAGAAAAAGATGATTATAGGAGGAGGAAAGCTATAAATTGACTATGTGATTTGCTTATTTGTAAAATTAAGTTAGGGTAAGAGATTAAGTTTAACTTGTTGAATTTAGGGTATAATTATCTTTCCTTTACTTGATATTATAAGTATTTAGTGTAAATTGAATAATTGTATAATGATTATTTTCCAAGTCTTGAGGAATTAAATTGGACAAAGTGCATATATTGTTTCACCTCTTGAATCATTGCATTTGATTATGTGTGAATTGCTTGAGGACAAGCAATGATTTAAGTGTGGGGGAGTTTGATAAGTGACTAATTTACGTAATAATTGTATGACATTTTATATTATTTTTAGTCACTTTGGTTATATTATTGGAAGAATATGAATCATTTTGGCTATAATTGGTGAAAAATGCTTTTAAGTGATTAAATGAGGTTTTTATCACTTTTTACTTGGATTTTGTGTATTTTGACAGTTTTGACACATTTTCGTATTTCGGCTATAACTTGAGTTACAATGATCGGATTGGGATGATTCTTGAACCCATTTGAAGATAAGAGATAGATCTACAACTTTGGTGAAGACATCTAAATCCAGTTTGAAGGTTTTCCAGGTCAAAATGCCGAATTACAATAGCAAATTTCTACTGGTCGAAACTGGAACAGGGCAATGAGCAGGCAAGGGTATTTCGGTCATTTCTCAGCCTACACAGATCCAAATGAGGTGATTCTTGATGCATTGGAAAGCTAACTCAAAGGGCTACAAGTTTTATGTTTTGGTCAAGAGCTGGTTCAGCCTCTAACATCAAGAAAAGATTGGTTGAATTTGGGCCAAAAACAGAGCAAGTGATCCACACTCGGATCCACTATTCATCCGAACCCTCGGTTGTTTCTGGGTTAGTGGATCCGAGCTCGGATCCGAGGTACTGTAGCAGCTCGGATCACTGGTCAGAAAAGGCTGCTCTGTACGCGTAAAAAATCAATTTCACCTCCACCAACTCACATTGGATGCTAGACATGTGAGAAACATTCCCAGCTGTAAAAGGGAGATGTAATCCTCATTTCTTGACCACCTTTCATCATTAAATAGCCAAATTCATTGCAAAAAGGAGAGGGGGGAGTTCATAGCAGAAAAATAGAGAGAGCTACGGGAGAAAGCTTGAAGCTGCAGAAATGTAGCTCTTTCATCTCCCTAGTGTTAGTTTAGCTTAGTATAGAGTAGTGTAGCTTTTCCATTCTTGTTTATTATCTAGATTAGGATGAAGATGGAGGATGAAGAAGGCAAGGAAGAAAGCTCATGTGACAAGGGTTGTATTCCTTCCAAACTCTTTATCTTTTGTATTTGATTCCAAGTTTAGTTAATATACAAGTTCTGGATTTTGTGTTCATTATGTGTTTCTAAAGTTTATACCTTGGGTTTGGTTGAACTTTCTATGATTGTTAGTGTTAATTGTTTGGTTATTTGACTGCTACGATTTGAGCAAGTTATTTAGCACTTTGGCTCTTTAAATCATGATTAATCTGGTACCATTAATTGTGATTATCTAAGGTGTTGTTTCTGCAATGGAAATTGAGATTTAACACTAGTTCAAGAAGTGCTAAACATAGGAAGTACACTCACGAAAGTAGAGGTGCACCTATGTGGTTTTTAGTGATTCATTTCATGTAATTTCATTGAAGAAATGAACTTGTAGCTAATTTCATAACCATGAAAATAGGTATGGATTAGTTATGAGTATAATTGATTCACTACGAAAGTAGGATTCAAATGCATAAGGAAATTACACCATAATTAGCCTAGATGTAGTACTCAATGATCCAAATATAGCACTTGCATGAGTAGTTAGGGATACCACAACCTAAGGAACTTTCATTTGTTAATTTCTTGTATAAGTGCAGTAGGTTAAATTTCTTATCATTAATTGATAGTCTAAATAATAGAGAAGCTTTAGTAGTACCGGTAATTGCAATCTTCCTTGTGGGATCGACCCTTAATACCCTATACTCGCTCACGATTCGTATACTTGCGATAAATCGCGTGTGGGGTATTTAGGAGTTTATAAATGTAAAACTTGATTAGAATGAGGCAAAATTGATATGTATACCCTGCGCACGGTATATGCCGACTCCTTTGAGCATCGATACCACCTGATCTTCTATCTTTTTGCATTTAATGTGGTGCCGAAAAAGAGTGGTAAACGGGAGATCCGAAATAGCGATCTCTATTTTCTGGATAAGATGATACATGGATTGGGTAGGCAGTTGACTGGCATTCCTCTACCCAGCATTATCATCAGCTATATGCGGACCACAGCTCGCATGAGGGCCGGCGAGACTTGCTTTGGATTCTCTCGACTGCTATCCCTCGTGTTTGAGAAGCTCAAGGTTCCTCGTGGAACCGAGAGAGCGGTGGTAACTAGGTCTGTCGAGGAGGTAAATGCTTCTATACTCAACGCTTTGGGTATTTCTACTGATTTTGGAGCTGCTTTGGTCCGGGACACAGGAGAAGCATCAACTTCCACTCAGCCTCCGCCTCACACTGAACCACAAGCGGCAACCCAAGAGACGGAGGCACAGCAGACTCTTCCTCCTCCGATTCCGCGACCACTTCCTCAACCGCGCTCCAAGTGGCAAGAGCTTTTCAATGCTATTTGTTGTATGGAGACGCGAGTCGTCGAGCGCATTGACCAGACGGAGCGGATGATGACTGAGCGCCTCGACCGACATGATCGCCGCCTTCGTGCGATCGAGGATCATTTTCATATCCGACGGTCTCCTACTCCGACACCTCATCAGGAGGAGGGCCATATTGGTACTTCACAGGGTTATCATGGAGCCGAGGAGGCAGTAGACCCTCGTTCCGAGCAACCATGATACTTTTTAGCGGATTACATCTTTTATTTCTTTATTTTTCTTTTCTTTTGTTAAGACAAACTTTGTGATTTCAGTTTTCTTTTATTTGAATCATCTTGTGCTACTTATGGTGTTTGGTACCCTTGTTGTCTCAATTTGGGCAGAATTTGGATGATCATGATGATTAAGGGCTTCAAATTGCATCACCACCTATTTGAGGGAAGTTTCAGTTCTTTTACCTTCCTCTACAATGAGGACATTGTAGATTTTAAGTGTGGGGGAGGGATCACTTTATCGTATGGGTGATTGTGTTTTGAAATGCATGACTTTAGTTGTTTAGAGCTTAAAAATGTTGGAATTATATTTGGAGATATTGTCATGAGGATAATTTTTTGTGAAAATGAGGTTGTTGGCAGGGAGTTTCATCCATTTTTATGGGGAAACTCTGTCAAAATTTTTCTAAAATATCTTCCATTTGGATAACAAGCTATGTGTATTTTGGAAAAGTTTAATTCTTATTTGGCTTGAAATGAATTATTATGCAAGTAAGATTTTTACATTTTAGAAAGTATATATTTGCTTAAATAAGAAAGGTTATGCTTAGAGTTTTGCAAGATTAATGATATTTATCATTTTTACTTAATTTTATAAGTAAGTGATTGATATAGTCAAAGAAAGGCCAAATTCTTCCTTTAACTATACTTAGAGGAAAAAAGAAATTGAATTTGATTGTTAAAAAAAAATATATATATATATATATATTATTAGTAATTTTCTACTCCAATGATTCACATACTGAGTAACCGGGGGTTGGCATTTACAAATGTCGACATTCGCGTAAAAAGGTATTGGAATTAAGAGTATGATTGGCAATTTAAATGAGTGAAATGTCGAGTAACCGGGAATTTTCACCTAAAAGTGTTGATTTTCGCGTAAAAAGACGTTTTCACTATTTAAATAAAATGAATTGTGAATAAATCCCTCTAAATTGTTAAGTTTTGGGATGAGGAAGGCCATAAAATTGACTATGTGATTTACTTATTTGTGGAATTAGGATAGAATGAGAGAATTGATTTGAATTTGTCAAAATTTAGGCATAATTATTTTTATTTAATTGAATATTATGAGTATTTAGTGTAATCTGAGAAATGGCATAATAATTGGTTTCTAGGTTTTTGAGGAATTAAATTTGACAAGTGTACGCATACTGTTTTCTCTATTGAATATTTGAAGTAAGTTTTGTGTAAAATTGCTTGAGGACAAGCAATGATTCAAGTGTGGGGAATTTGATAAGTGAATATTTAACGTACATTTTGTATGAATTTGGCATGAATTTTTGGTATGTTTTGAGAAGATTAAAGCCATATTTAAACTCTTTTGGTGATAATTGCTTAAATATTGTTTAAGAGTTAAGAAATTGATAAATGAGTGGATTAATGCGTAATTTTGTGAAATTGTGAAGGTAATTGATGTATGAAATTCATGCACAATTTGAAAGAAATGTCAGGGTCATCCAGAGGACAAAGTACACAAGAAAGTGGGAGCAAAAAAATGTAGAAAAAGGGAAGAAGTGAAAAACTGGAAAAATGCTCAACACGGATCCGAGCTCGGATCCGTGTGTACAAGAGGGATCCGACCCCTCGTCTGTACTTCTGGCGGAGTGTATCCGAGGTCAGGACGATCCGACCTCGGATCCATCATGGGAAGGCCTCGGATCCTATAATCCGAGCTCGGATCCATTATCACTCCTCGGATCCGAGGCTCGGATCTGTCTCTCTCCTCAGCAAGTGGCACAGCCGTTTTTCTTTACCTTTCTCACAACTTTTACAGCTATTTTGAGGGACAAAAATCGGTGGCACATGCTTCTGCAATAAAAGAGAAGACCAAATGAGTGTGGACAAAAGGAACATCATATCTTTGACTTCTTTTTACAAAATCTAAGTGGAGGAAATTATGAAGTGAGAGGAATGGAATTTCTACCACCTTTTATGCAGAAACACAAGGGAATAGCAAAAAACGATACGTAGCTAGTTTTCCTTCTTGCAACAAGTTTTCTCTCTAGATAGGAGTACTTGGAGAAGCATTTTTTTGGAGAATTTTCACTTGTAATCATATTGTGCAAGAACATAGCAGGAATTGGAGAGCTTCACCTTCAATTGGCTAAGCTTTCTTTTATCTTTCTTATACTTGTACTTTATGATGTTTTGCATTAATAAACTTGTGAATTTGATTGTTAAATCATTCATGAGTAGCTAAACTCCTTCATCTAGGGAGTAGATGAAACTTATGGCTAAATAATACTAATTGAATGTGATTTACACTTGTTATATCTTGAGTTAACTTGTCTACTTGTGTAGCTGTGATTTCTTGTTATTGTTTGATCACCAATAACTTGTTTACAGTTGTTATTGTTCAAAGAGAATTGGTAATAACAATGGAAACACATGAGTAGAGCTTGAGTTGTATGTTCATGAAAATAGAAATACACTTAAGTGGATTACTTAGTATTTCATGAATTAAAACAGAGTTGTAGTAGTATTTCACCATGGAAATAGGGAAATCTATATTGCTCTAAGCCATTTCATCATGGAAATGAGACTTGGTAATCTTGGAAATAAATCTCTGGTTAAGCAAGAATAATAGCAAGAAGTAAATCCATTTATTTGTGTAGTTTATGCCATAAGTGGAATCTACATCCCTAGAATCTTCATTAAGCGAAATTTCTCTATTTGCATTCAGCATTTGTTAAACTAGATTTGTATATCAGATTTGTAGATTACAGCATTAGATTTTCTCTGCTCAAAATTAATGGTAAGTCTAAATAATAGAGAGAACAGGGGCTTAGTAATTGTTTAAATTGCTCCTCGTGGGATCGACCCGATACACATCTTGTACTAAAATTGCGACCTGTATACTTGCAGTCCAACGGGTGTAAAATCGGAATTAAACTTGCATTGATACAAAAAGAACCCGTCAGAATTAGCTGTCGATGTCTTCATAAGACTTGTAGTTCTATGCCTTAGCTTCGAAATGGAATAAAGTGTACCCCAATACGATAAGCGTAGCTTCAGTTGTGACCAAAATTTTATAAGACGTCAAATCTGCTGTTTAGCTATTTACCTTTAAAATTGGTTTTCGATCACATTGCTAGACTTGTCTTGTAATTGTATGACATTGAGCCTATTTGAAGGGCTATTGTGTTAAGATTGTTTATGTGTGAAGTTGGGGCTGAATTGAGGAAAATAATGAAGTCATAAATGGCTGGAAAATGGCTAAATACAAAGGGCATGCCGCCCATATTTTCGCTCTAGGGTTACACGAGTGAATTTGAGACTTGAGTGACGACTCGAGGTTGAAGCGAAATTCCCTTGTTTATGGAACTTGATTTTTCTTTAGTAAGAGGTACATAAGTTGAAAAGTTTGCCGAAACTCGCACCCTTTAACAAGTAAAAATAGCGACACTTAAAAAGACGATTTTCTCGAGTTTTTATACTAAGTGTTACTTCAAGAATATAAATTACTTCTCTATCGAAACTAAAATAGCGAGCATGAGTTTTCTAGGGTTTGATAAGCCATATGACCACCACTTAAACAAGTTATAATTATTTGATTTTCTTGAAGCGAAACTCCTATGTTTCGAAATTTAGAGAGTTTTACATTCTTAAATGATATTTTATCGCAGATTTGGACTTCAACCAAGGAGTTGGAACTGAACGTGATTTTTGAAAAGCACTAGACCTTTGGTGAGTGCTTCCAAATATCTGATTGAACTTGACACTTGTTTTCAATACTTGACCAATGTGATCGAATGATATGTGATTGGTATGGTCGGGCAAGGGTGTACTTTATCGCACTTGCCCGAATGAGACATGTACTTGTTTATTGTTGCAATTGACTTGATATACTTGTGCTTGACTTGTAAGTACTGAGCGGCAGCATGTACCACACTCAATCCGAGTGGGAGATGCCTCTCATTCCCGTCTCCATACTTTTATCTTGATTCATTCGATTGGAGATGTTATCTCATCGAATTCTTGGGGACCCAAACCCCACTGGCTAGTTAATCGAGTCGAACCGGCAAGGGTTTGGTCAATTAGATAACGAACCATAGGTATCTAGTGTTGTCGAGTGGAGTGTTACCTCCTCGACTAATCGGTATGCTCGAGTATTACCACCAGTGTTTAGTTGGTATTCGGGCCCAGTAAGGGAGTTGAATGGTGGACGGATTGGGATTAAGTGAAGTACTGCTGGATTGGTTACTTTACTTGAAAGTTGACAGAGTGTCAACTAATACTTGATCAAGCTCTGGTGAAGCAATGGGAATTTGGCTCCTGAGAGCCATCTGTATCCTTATACTTTGATTGTTATTCGTAGTGTTATTATTTCTTTTAGAAAAGAATTTTACACTCATTCATTTTGAGATTTGCTACTTGAAGTGTTATCGCTCTCTTTTATGAACTTGTTATGCTCGCTATTTTGCTACGTTGATAATTGTACTTTTAAATAATGGTCAACTTGCTATTTGGAACCTCACTGGGGTTTTAGCTCATTCCACGCCATTTGTTTTCCTTACAGGGGGTACGAGCGAGGCATGAGACTTGTACAGGCTAACGTAATCTAGTTTTTGGATTTTACAATTGTACTCGCGCTAGCACCCGACTAGGGTTGATTGTCCTTGGGTTGTAAACACTTTAACGTATTTGGGCGTGTATAAGGCTTGTAGCTGGATTTGAGCATCAATGTATATGTTAAGTTTGAAATTGTTGTTTTATTTCTTTTCTATGGTCGTGATATCTTTTCTCGAGTTAAGCGTGAGTGAGTCCTGGAAGGAGTTGGGCAGGCGGTCCGCTAAACCCTGGGGTACGCCCTAGGGGGAGGTGGGGTCGTCACACCAAGAGCCACCGATCATACTGAAAATCAACAAACCCTCTCCCAACGCACCATCGAATCTACCGTGCCCTCTCCCTAACATTCTCTTGTCACTTCCCAGACAAGGGCGGCCTCTTCACTTGCACAGAGGGATGACTCCTCCTAATGTATTCATCATGCATAAATTCCGTCCAAATAGACTCTTTTTTTCTCAATCTCCACCACAACTTGCAGGCGAATGCTAAACTCATATCTTCAAAGGACCTTAGCCCTAGTCCTCCCTCTTCCAAAGGGTAACAGAGTTTCTCCCACGCCGTCCAAAGAATACTTTTGACTTCAGCTGAGTTATCCCACAAGAAATCGTTACAAATTTTCCCCAACTTGGTAAATACAGCCTTTGGAGGCTGCAACACCTGCAATAAGTACATAGGGATCAAACTAAGCACATGCTTAAGAAGCACCAACTTACCCCCAAGCGGCAATACTCGCGTGCTCCAATGAAGCAATCTTTCCCTCAATTTTGTGACAATTGAATCAAACAATATACAAGTAGCTCGACCCCGAGCAATGGGCGCACCCAAGTAGGTGAAGGGGAACCCCTGTGATATGTTTACTCCTTTAATCATGATTAACTTGGTACCATTAATTATGATAATTTTAAGATGTTAAATTTGCAATGAGAATTGGGATTTAATATTAGTTCAAATAAGTGCTAAATCTAGAGAGTACACTCAGAAGAGTAGGGATGCACCTTTGTTACTTTGGTGGCTTGTTCTATGTAATCTCATAGAAGAAATAAGTTTGTAATTAATTTCATAATCACTAGAGTAGGTATGAATTAGCTACAGGTATAATTGATTTACTACAAGAGTAGGTTTTACATGTTTTAAGAAATTATGCCATAACCAGTCAAGATAATAACATTCAAGTAACCGATAATTTCACTTGCAAGAGTAGTGAGTAATTCCATAACCCTAGGAGATTTCTATTCTTTTTTGGTTACTTTTATTTTATACTTGTAGTGCAGATTTAATTTTCTCGTATTTGTGATGGTCTAAATAATAAAGGAGTTCGAAAACCATTGGCAATTAACAATCTTCCTTGTGGGGTTGACACTTAATATCCACTATACTAAATAAATGATCTGTATAATTACAGAATATGGGGTGTTTAGATTTTATTAAAATTTGGTTCATGATAGAACTTCGTCAATATCAAGCAAAGTGAAAGTTATTTTAACTATTTAATAAAAGTTATCACCACACCAGATTTTTCACCATTAATCAAATCTCCACATATTGGATAAATAGAATCAAAAATTAATTTGTTTGTTTTGATGACAAAAATGTTTAACAAGAAGGAAGGGCACTAATTGAAACTTGACTGATTTTGTATGGACATAATAATCATGGAATGGTCCCAAAATAATATGGACACACAATAGTTTGGAAGGGCTAATTGTGCTGACACTTTTTTTTTTGTGAATGTGCCATTTTTATGTGGTTAATAAAAATAAAAAATTTTATAATTTGACAAATGTTTGCACGCACTCATACTTCATTGCTAATTCATATTAAACTACATCGTTTCATGTATAATTGACACAAGTGATGATATATATTATAACTCGTGTTGATTTTATAAATTTAGCAATTAAGATATTAAACAAATGGACAGATCAAGGGAGAAAAATCCAATGAAAAAGAGAACCTCATTTATGATTTGCATTAAATTTATTTGATAACGGTTTAAAGTTAAATCATTGATATCACAATATGCAAGACTCTTCACTTGTCCCAGTGAACACAAAGCTATAGGGTGAAGTATGTTATCTATGATTGATTAAATAGATGAGCATGCAAGAAACCCTACATAATTAAGTAGATATCCATCAATTTATAGGGAATTATGTAAATAAATGCAAAAACTTCAGGGGTAAAGTAGATATCTATACAATTTTTAGGTGAATTAAGTAGATATTACGATTCTATTGCATGTATTTTTGGGGCGCATTTGATTCAATCACAATGACCGGTGGTGCTTTTTGTGTATTTTTTAGTTTGCATAAAATCGTGGGGGTGATGTGGATATATTAAAACTTCTGGCTTCATATGCTAAAATGTAAAACTTTAGGGAGATTATATATTATTTACCTTTTTCCTAGAAAAAATTACTGTTGACCAAGGTGTGTTTAGACCTGAATGCCAAATTTTCAACTTAAATCTTATGCATAAGGGTTACTTTCTTGCCTAGTTCCTAGAAATATTAATTGGTTTATGGTGATGCAAAAAAATTGATTGGGTTTGGGCAATGATTGCAAAAGAAACTTATTGCTGTTATAGGATATAATTCTTTTTTTTTTTTACTGTAATGATAACATTCGTATAACCTAATCTATCCTATTCTACAGGGAAGGAAAGTCTAGAAAGACTGTATAAGTGGTTAGTAGGTATACAAATCCAACTATATCAAAGAAGTGCTCTGGCACCTTCTTTGAACTTTTTTTTCACTGCAAGTGAAAATTCGAATCCCCGACCTAAATCTCAAAAAGAGGGATTTATTTCCTTTACCAAGCTAAAGCTCCGTGGCTTGGAAGGATATAATTCAGTGTGGACTGGTCCCATTTATTTTGTTAAAGGACCAGAATGGTCACAATCGGGGTGTACGATGATGTTAGTGTCAATCAATGTCATGTACCATGAAGAAAATGTGCATAGAGAGACATAATTCAGTGTGAACTCTGTTAAGAAAACAGATTTAGTGTGTGTGTGTGTGTGTCACGTGGAGAGAACAGCTATTGAGGGAACCTTATCGTACAGAAAGCCCCCTCCAACGTCGAGTGCCAAAGGCGGGAGCCCTCAAAGATTACGACGGTCGCTTCTAGGGTGGGAACCCCCAAAGTATTGTGGATTATTAATAATCTTAATTATCATTTACATTATGATTAAAATCACAATACTTAATAGCCTATTTACTTAATAGCTACTCACACATGAACACACTATGACATTATTATCAATTACTAACTTTACTTAAAAAAACATACAAGGGTTAACTAGAACCGAGGTTGGTGTTTTAACCAAATTTTAATATCGATAAAATCTGTCAAAAGATTCATATTGAGTTTGGATTTCAATTCAATTCCACTTTGATTGGGTGAATATGAAATCAAATTGTTTTTCTAATGAAACAATGAAATTGTTAACATGCGGAGATAGTATAAACTAACGAAATAGCCAAATTTATTGTTCAATCAACTCACATTTACTCTTATTCATATTTTTCTTTTGAAAATTGAAATTACTCTCCGAGAATTTCATGCACTTGGCTGATTGCAAACATTTTTCACAATTACTTGATTGCCAATTTTTCAAATCTTTTCAATCTACCGTCCATAAATTTTATGACTTAACTGCTTAGAGAATAAAACCCCCTCCCACAAAAAAAAAAAAAGGATTATGACGTCTATCTTAGTTCAAATATGTGAATCATGTTTATGATCATTCATCTATATGCTAATTGACCAACTTAATCAATTACGATTCCAATTTAGAATTTGCAAAATAAAATTCCCGATTTCAATTTTAATTAAGACTATTTCAATTCTGTATTTACTACTCTAAACTAAAGTCAACAGTTTTAATCATTACCTATTATCAATTTCAATCTCAACTTCGATTTCATTGACAACATTTCACTTTTGATTCAAATTAGAAGGCCATTATGTCCATTATGTATATGATTACTCATATACATCAACTAACAATTAAGTATAAACCATCATAACTCTTTCGTCAGCTAAGCATGTAAAGCTTAGGAATAATGATTTGTCATCAGTTTTTGACAAAATAAATTGTGTAATGTATTCTATAATCTATACACCCTTCAGTTTTATACAAATAGTCGATCATCTCCTGCTTCATTCGAACTTCAGGTGTGTTTTTCATTTTTGCATATCCACCTACCCCTGAAGTATTATTGTGTCAAACCAATTTTTTTCTGTTCTTCCAGTTAATTTTACTTCCTTCACGCAAATTTGGCTTCTGATGTTTAAGGCAAAATTTTATAAATATTGCTGGTGAGAAAATATCACAAAAACGGAATAATGTGGGGGGTTTTTTCAAAACTTAATGTTGCTGCATACATCAAAACACCGCAATAGAGTGATTTTCTTTAATTTTTTAAAATGCCTCAAAAAGAAATTTTTATTTCAAAAAGACGCGGCGATACAAGACTTTTTTCGAAAAATCATTCAGGATAATTTTTTTAAGCAAAAAAAAAAAAAAATTCACCCCATCGCTGTATTTGATGTATGCGACGATGTTAAGGTTAGAAAAGCCTCCCATAGAATTCCACTTTTGTGATTTTTTTTCAACAATATTTCTAGGAATTTGCAGGGGGTTTGCTCCTGAATTACTTCCAAATTTTGGGTACGTAGCTAAGGCCTACAATCCGTCCAAGGACATATGATATACTCCCTCCGTCCCACTTTGATAGTTCTGCTTTCTCTACCTTAATTGTTTTTGTAAATAATAAACTTATACCCTAATGATTAAATACGTGGTCAAAAAAATATCAGTAGCTTTGTCACAACTTTCATTTCATTTGGCGTAGTAATACCTATGAATATTACGTAATTCATTAAAATTGTATGGCACAGAATACATGCATGTAATTTATTTTTTGAAAACCAATGTCATACGTGGAGGCCATTTCTTTTAGCATATGGAAATATACATATGGAAAGAATATTCTTCTTATTATGTTATTTGGAAAATGCAAAATTTTAAATTTTAATTGTAGTGGAATGATAATATTGTTATTGTGATTGTGATATGGTAAGAAACAGGTTAAGAGCATCAAAATCTTGAGAAAGCAAAAGCCGTTCGTGTGATTGGTTTCCGTAGCAGGAATCTTTGGAGACTGATTTTAAGCTGCTGTCTGCATATGGTTATTAATACTTATTTCAACACCAAACCTTAACTGGTTTAGATGTCATATTTCATAGCTTATGCTTCCCTCACTTTATTAGGTTAAAATCAAAGTCGACGTCATATTTTGAGTGTAGGGGTAGCAGCCACATCTCAACAAAGACAGGGTGATGGTTGGGTACATGCAAATACATATTTCTATCAGGGTTATTTATTCTTGAGCTGGCAAGATTCTCAATTTAAAAGGTTAATTTAGCAACTAGATACTCATAGGTCAAAATGTAATACTGTGTGCGTGGAATATGATTAGTGCTTATAAAAGATCAATTAATTTTCACAATGAAAATTCGAAGCCATGAATTGTTCTTTTATGCAACTATTTTTCTTGCATTGATAATGTATATATTAGTGATTTTTTATGCATAACGTATGTGAAGGACCTTTTTTTTTTTATCTTTACATGAAGGATTTAGAATTTATATTTGACTAAGTAATTGCTTTCTGCACCAAAAAATAATTTTGTTGCAGGCTTGACATATACTAGTAGAATAATGTAGAGTCTAGCCTTCTCTGTTGCTTCCATGCTAGAAATTCGAGTTTGCTATGTATGTTTGCTTTTGTTTCAGAGAGTGAAATTTTTGAATTTTTACGGTTGAATTTTGCTTGTTTTTGTTTCAGAGAGTGTCTGCTGATGCTGAATGGTAACTATTCTTCAAACTAAGTAATTAGAATGTGAATAAGTACTGTTTGGCACATGTTGAATTTGGCACCTACGATGAAGTCTTCTATAAATGGTCCGTCATTCGGCAGCCAAAATCACCACTGCAAAACAACTCAAAAAAATATTCAACATGGCTGCTAGTTTACGACCCCTCTTCTTAGCAATAATACCCCTGCTGATGATTTCATCCTTGATCAGGTCCTCAGAAGGCGAAGGAGTTGGGTTCTACTGGGGCCAAAGTCTTCATGATGAAAACCTGGCTGAGATGTGCAACAACAGTATGTATCGCTACGCGGTTCTCGCTTCCCTATATTTGGAGGGTAACAGACCAGTCTTGAACATGGATGACAAGTGCAATCCGAGCTACCCGGCTGGCTGCGCCTACCTAGGTCATATGATAGATTTCTGCAAGGCTCAAGGCATCAAAGTATTACTTTCCCTTGGTGGGAGGCCTGATCTTTCTTCTGATGATGCTCACAATGTTGCAGAATATATCTGGAACAATTTTTTGAGTAATAATTCAGGCCCTGGTCCTCTCAATGCTACTGTAGATGGAATAGACTTCCGTATCCAAAGCGGATCAAACCAGAGTCTGGATGTTCTCGCCCAGGCGCTCAGGAATTATAGCACACCTGAAAGAAAGGTGTACTTATCTGCAGCACCACTTTGTCAAATTCCTGACTATTATCTTGACGATGCTATCAAAACTGGCGTCTTTGACCACGTGTGGGTGCAATTTTTCGGTGATCCTTCATGTAAATTCTATCCACCCATTTGGATTGCATGGTATTGTTATCTAGACAAATATAATACTACATTATCCCTGGGAATAACTAGAAATCCCGACACCGACGGTTTCATCCCATGTGATGATCTATTTACAAGGACGTTCTTTGTGGTGCAGTTTCCCAAATTTGGAACGCTCATGGTGTTTGAGGGCAAATACGAGTGCAATTTTAGTTCTGGTGTACTTCTGGCTTCTGGTAAAAAGTCCATGAATAAGTTCTCCGCCATCGACTAAGTTCCTCTCGTTACCTACTGAGAGGAATGAAATGTATAACTATGGGTTATGAATTCCCAAATTAAATAAAATGTTGGAGGATAAATATTGTGCTTTGCGTTATCTCTTGCATGAACAGGTACTGAGAGATCTGGACAACTCACAAACTACAGTATTAAACATTGTTTCGCTGCATCTCTTAGATTAGTTTCAAGAAATCAGAGCTTGCTAATTTTCTTATTAGATGAATTTTTCGATGGATTAAAGGTAATTTGACGACGATCCTTGCTTTATCAAAACAAAGCACCCAATTAGTCCTCTTAACTTTTTTTTTTCAAACCACTTTTTGTCATTTGACTTCAAAGCACCTATCAGGTTCGTACCAAACAGAGGAAAGATCTATCTTGAACAAGTTATGAAATAACAACTACCTTGTTAGATTTAAAGAGAACCGTCTCTAGAAACCTAGGGGATTAGTTATTGACTTGAAAAAATAAAATGATGTGATTATCTTACCTTAAACACCACAAGTATTCAAGCTAAATACTTGATAGAGTTTAAGAAAAAACTTAAGTTCCGTCAAGAAATTCCATAAAAGGAGACAACTCACTTGAAATTTTTATTACTTGACCCTAAAAAATGTTGCACGGGGCTATATTTATAACTTTACAAGACATAAAACCTAAACCAACTAACTCACGGCCCAATTAATAGACTTATTGCTGGCCATTTATTACACAAGGAAATAACTAACAAAATGACCCAATTAACTAATGGACTTGACAATTAATTCAGATCCAACTCAACATGAGATCTTGGATCAAGTTTATTCCTGTCAAATTAATTAGAAATGTTGAAAATAAACTATTAAGCTACTAACAAAAACTCGAACTACTTGAAACTTGAAATATGGCCCATATGCATCCCATATCTCGCATCATTGTGACTTGGGCATTATGGCAGATTATTGTGACAGATTAAATATGCAAAAAAAAATTGTGGTAGATTATTACTCATTTGATTCTAATTGAATAGTATTAATTTTGTTTTAGGGTTGTTATCACTTTAACCCCTTAACGTTTGGCGTCACTATCAATTTTCTTGATAAGTGAATATTTAACGTATATTTTGTACAAATTTGGCATGAATTTTTGGTATGTTTTGAGAAGATTAAAGCCATATTTGAACTCTTTTGGTGATAATTGCTTAAATATTATTTAAGTGTTCAAAACTTGATAAATGAGTGGATTAATGCGTTAATTTTGTGAAATTGTGAAGATTATTGATGTATGAAATTCATGCACGAACTGAAAGAAATGTAAAGATCGTCCAGAGGACAAAGTACAAAAGAAATTGGGAGCAAAAATGTAGAAAAAGGAAAGAAGTGAAAAACTGAAAATTTGATCAACACGGATCCGAGAAATTGGGAGCAAAAATGTAGAAAAACGAAAGAAGTGAAAAACTGGAAATTTGATCAACACAGATCCGAAAGGAAAGAAGTGAAAAACTGGAAATTTGATCAACACGGATCCGAGATTCGGATTCGTGTGAACAAGAGGGATCCGAGCCTTCTGGAGCAGTGTATCCGAGGACAAAGCGATCCGAGCTCGGATTCATATGATAAAGGCCTTGGATCCTGAAGATCCGAGCTCGGATCCATTTTCACCCCTCGGATCCGAGGTTCGGATCTGCTTCTCTCTCCTGCAAGTGGCACGGCCGTTTTTTCTCACTTTTCACACAACTTTTCAGCTATTTGGAGTGAGTGAATTCGGTGGCACATGCTTCTGCAACAAAAAGGAAGACAAAATGAGTTATTGAGAAGTCAAAACAATATATCTTTTGACTTCCTTTACAAAATCTAAGTGGTTGAAATCATGAAGGAGAAAATATTGCCTTTCTACCACCTTTTATGCAGAGACACAAGAGAGAAGCAGGAGATAACCATACGTAACTAGTTTTTCATCTTGTAACAACTTTCTCTCTAGTTAAGAGTTTTTTGAGAAGCTTTTGGAGTTTTCACTTATAATCATATTGTGCAAGAGCATAGCAGGAATTGGAGAGCTTCATCTTCTATTGGCTAAGCTTTCTTTTATCTTTCTTGTACTTGTACTTTATGATGTTTTGCATTAATAAATTTGTGAGTTTGATTGTTAAATCATTCATGAGTAGCTAATTTTCTTTATCTAGGGAGTAGATGAAACTTATGGCTAAATAATATGAATTGAATATGATTTACACTTGTTGTATCTTGTATTAACTTGTCTACTTGTGTAGCTGTGATTACTTGTTATTGATTGATTACCAATAGCATGTTTATAGTTGTTATTGTTCAATGAGAATTGGTAGTAACAATGGAAACACATGAGTAGAGCTTAAGTTGTATGTTCATGAAAATAGAGATACACTTAAGTGGATTACTTAGCATTTCATGAAAGAAAACAGAGGAGTATTAGTATTTCATCATGAAAATAGGGAAAACTAAACTACTCTAGGCCATTTCATCATGAGAATGAGACTTGGTAATTTTGGAAATGAATCTCTGGTTAAACAAGAATAATAACAAGAGGTAAATCCATTCATTTGTGTTGTTTATGCCATAAGTGGAATCTATATCCCTAAATTCTTTTTTGAGTGAAATTTCTCCATTTGTATTTAGCATTTGTTAAAATAGAATTGCAGATTAGATTTGTAGACATTTGTATTGCATTTCTTTGCTCAAATTCATTCAATAGTCGAAATAATAGAGAAAATAAGGACCTAGTAATTGGTTAATTTGCTCCTTGTGGGATCGACCCGATACACACCTTGTATTATAATTTTGACCTGTATACTTGCAGTCCAACGGATGTAAAATCGGATTTAAACTTGTATTGATATAAAAGTCCCGTCAAGTTTTTGGCGCCGTTGCCGGGGAGCGGCAATATTAGGGTCTAATCATCTCTATTAATTTAGATATTTTCATTGTTTTTATTCAAATTGTTGAATTAAAACTGCAAAAATTTCTCTTGTTTTTATTTATAGTGTATGCACTGATCAAATCGAGAAGTTGCACATTTCGATCCTGAAATTGAAAGAACATTACGGAGACAAAGGAGGAATACACTGCATCAAAAGGAACAAGAGGTTTGACAGCCGATAGAGGAAATCTTGATAGAGTTACCATTTGAGGAAGAAATGGCGGAAAATGATCAAAATAGGCGAATTCTACGAGATTTTGCTTCACCGGAAACATAAGGTTCTCAAACTAGCATTGTAAGGCCAACGGTAAATGCCAATAATTTTGAGATTAAACAATCATTGATTCAAATGGTACAACAATCTCAATATGGAGGTAATGCTACCGAAGATCCAAATTCTCACTTGTCAACATTTCTTGAAATCTGTGACACAATTAAGTTCAATGGTGTTAGTGATGATGCAATTAAACTTCGATTGTTTCCATTTTCGCTAAGGGACAAGGCCCAGGTTTGGTTACAATCTCATCCTCCAAATACTTTTACAACTTGGGATGAATTAGCTAAAGCTTTTCTTAATAAATTCTTTCCACCTGGAAAAACTGCTAAATTGAGAATGGATATAACTAGTTTCTCTCAACAGGAAGGAGAGACATTGTATGAAGCTTGGGAGCGTTATCGGGAATTGCAACGAAGATGTCCTCATCATGGTCTACCCGATTGGCTAGTAGTCCAAACATTTTATAATGGTCTCACCTATCGAACAAAGACGCATGTAGATGCGGCAGCAGGAGGAGCTTTGATGGGAAAGACAGCTGAGGAAGCTCAATAATTGATTGAAGAAATGGCTGCTAACAACTACCAATGGGTAAACGAACGAGATAATACAAGGAGAACCGCAGGTATGCTCGAAATAGATATCTTGAATATGTTAAGTGCAAAGATGGATAATGTGGTTAAGATGCTTAATAGGCAAGTTGGTTCTAGTTCTAATCAAGGAGTAGTTGTTGCATGTTGTACCACTTGCGGCGGAGATCATGATGATTTTATGTGTGCTAGTAGCGAATAGGTTCAATATCTCAACAACTACAACCGTTCACCCCAAAACAATCCATACTCCAATACTTATAAACCAGGATGGCGTAATCACCCGAATTTTGGATGGAAGGATCAAGGGAACCAACAAAGACCAGTCAATCCATCGGATTTTCAACCGAAACAACCACTGCAGGAGTCCAAACCAGCTTGGGAATTGGCAATTGACAAGCTGGCAAATGTATCAAATGATAAAATTGAAAAGTTAGCCAGTGCCACTACTCAACGGTTTGAATTGAAGGAAGGATGGACCAACTCACCAATTTGTACAGGAATGTTGAGGTCCAATTAGGCCAAATTACTAATGCGGTTAATAATCGCAACCAAGGGGACTTACCTAGCAAGACTGAGGTGAACCCAAGGGAGCATGTGAAGGCTATAACCCTCCGTAGTGGTAAGGAATTAGGAGAGCCGCCGGTAGTTGAAAGTGGAAGAGAGTTTGAAAGAAGAGAAAATAAGCAAATGAGTGAGTTAGGAGAGGAAGGCAAGAATATCAAAGGGAAAGAAAAGATGGAGGAAAATGAATCACAAATGGGAGATACAACACCAATTCCTCCACCAGTGCCATTTCCTCAAAGATTGAAGCCTTCGAGAAATGACAAAGAATTTGAGAAATTTGTCAACATTTTTAAACAATTACATATTAATATACCTTTTGTTGATGCGATTTTGCAGATTCCTTCATACGCAAAATTTCTCAAGGAGATAATGTCCAAGAAAAGGAAGTTGGTAGATAGTGAGACAATTGCATTAACGGAAGAATGTAGTGCAATCATACAAAATAAATTGCCACCAAAGTTGAAAGATCCAGGGAGTTTCACAGTTCCTTGCACTATTGGTAATGTAGAATTTTCTAAAGCACTTTGTGACCTTGGTGCAAGTGTGTCATTGATCCCTTTAACTGTGGCTAGGCAATTGGGGTTGAAAGAGTTAAAGCGGACTAACATTTCCTTGCAATTGGCTGACAGGTCTATTAGACATCCAATGGGCATATTGGAGAATGTGCTCATTAAAGTGCAGAAATTCATTATTCCTGTTGATTTTGTTGTTTTAGACATGGAGGAAGATGTAAATGTACCTATTATACTTGGTAGACCATTTCTGGCCACTGCAGGTACAATAATAGATGTCAAATGTGGTAAGTTCAAGTTCCAAATCGGTGAAGAGGAAGTGGAATTTGATTTAAGTAAAGTGGAGAAATATCCCTCTTTTACTGACCATATTTATTCGGTTGACATATGTGATGAATTGGCATTAGAAATGAGTCAAGTTAATCTTGATAATGATTCTCTTGAACTTTGTCTTAATGGTATAGGTATACAAGAGGAACAAGTTGAAAAAATGATTGAATTTTTGCAGGCACATGTTTCTTACAAAAGGAGAAATGCATATGAGGAGTTAGGACTGAGCAAATGGCTACCTCCACCATCGTGTGAGCAAGCACCACAGCTTGAGCTTAAGCCATTGCCTAAGCACCTCAAATATGCGTTTCTTGGAGAAAATGAGACATTGCCGGTAATCGTCAATGCAGCATTAGATGAGGAACAATTAGACAAGTTATTACGTGTTTTAAGGAAGCATTTGAAGGCTATAGGATGGACAATTTCTGATATCAAAGAAATTAATCCAACTATTTGTATGCACAGGATTTTATTGGAAGAGAAATCTAAACCAGTGGTTGAAATTCAAAGAAGGTTAAATCCAAACATGAAAGAAGTGATAAGAGTAGAAATCCTTAAATGGTTGGATGCAGGTATAATTTTTCCAATTTCTGATAGTGTTTGGATTTCTCCTATTCATGTAGTGCCAAAGAAAGGTGGGATAACCATAGTACATGGTAAAAATGATGAA